>NC_082343.1:71418401-72018401 GCF_027477595.1 Haemorhous mexicanus
TTGTTTTGAGATCCTGATAGTTCTGTATTAGTGCTGATTTAAGGGTTAGGTCTTAAGTTCTTCACATCTAGACCATCTAGACCTTACACTGGATTTGTAATGATTGAAGCTTTGGTACAAAAGGAACACCATAAAAATTTGAATCCCAGCTGAACATTAAGCTCCTTTCCCTAGCATTTCCTGATAAAATGAGAAAAAAAGGGAATGCAGTATGATTCTAAATTTTAGAGTGCATTTGTATTGAGAAACATTACCGAGACATCATGAATGTAAACACATGCAGATGTGCTACTTAGTATCTCTTAATCTCGTCTCTGTGTGGGAGTAATGGCAGGTAATGAATACATCTCAGACTTCAGAAAACAAATAGAAATACTATAACTTATGAATCTATCTCCAAACATAACCTTTATTACCTCTTTCTGACTTTTTCTTCTACAAGAAAGGAGCCTAAAAAGATTTCAGACAATCATCCTATCTTGTTGGGTTTTTACTAACTGTGTAATGTTGAAGTCTAATACAGAATACTGCTATAGCAGTGTATCTAGAGATGTTTTCCTGTGTCACCTGTGAGGTTGACTGCCTCATAAAATCTCATCAGTGCCGTTTCATCCAAGGGAACTGTTGCAATCCCATTCATGGCAGAGCACCTTGAGCACACGAGCAGGTTGTTGGCTCAGGGCTGAGCACTGCAGCTACCCGGGGACCCTGCTTTAAGGAGTACAGTAATGGAGATGTGGGCTGCAGAGGCAGGACAACTCTTGAGATGGAGTGAGGATTCTACTCTCCTGTAATCTGGTTAATGTTGTGAAACAAGTGCTCTTCTGAAGAACAGTGGAAATGAGTATCTGTGACCTTGTTTTAGCACGCCATCGGCTGGCTGCATTTACTGGTTACTTAAAAGACTTCATAGCTGCTTGTTCATGTGGAGACACTTTTGGAAAACCTCCAAGAGAAAACTAGGAGCACAAGGCTTCTCTAACTTAATGTTGCAAGACTGGGTCTGAAGTAACTTTTGCTGAAGAAGCTGGCCATTGATGCTTGTCTTCTTAAAAATCAGCGTCTTCATGAGCCTGAAGATCTCCCAGAAGTCAGGAAGCTGAGAACTGACTGAGAGATAAAGAGAGATTTAATCTGAGTCCTGAGGTGAACAGGCTGATGGTGATAAACTAGCAAAAGTTTCTGTTAGGATGGGTTTCAAAGGTTATGTTTTATTTAGCTTTGTTTGTAATGCATGTGTCAGCTGAACAGTAGTACTATCTGCTTGCTTTGGGGTCTGCATTTGCTTTTATTCCACTGCAAGACGCCTGGGATTGTGCTGCCTCAGGTGATGCATGAGTTTAATTGCCTAAACATGGTAACTGGATGGTGAGTTTGAGACCTTAAGGTCCAGAGGACTGCTAAGTCCCAGTCAGTATTGCTGTAGGCCCAAGGCTTGTATTAGGGTGATAAAATTCCTTCTTGAAACCTGAAAACTGATCTGCTGAACAAATCACGAGGAAAAAGGGACACATAACCTAGCCCTGCAAATAGTAGAATGTGGGAGCTTGCTTTAAGAAGATGCTCCAAGAAAGACTATGTGTAAGGATTTGGCTTACATTATAAATCACTGATCTAGATTGTTTCCACACAGAGAAGAAGGCTGATGCTATAGTAGAACAGGCATTTGAATTGCTTATGTAGGTAAGGGTTAGTTTTAGTCTTTAGACTCAACATCAAGGAAGGAGGGGAGAAGAGATGGGATTTCACTTTTTTTATTCTTGAGATAATGAGCATAGAAAAACAGCATATGTAAAAATGGATTTAAAAAAATAGCTTGATGCTACAAAATTTCATATGTAATAAACTGACAAGAGCTATTAAAAATATATTAAATATTATTAGACATAAACCTTTGATGGTTGAAGTCCTGTAAAATGTTTTTATTGCTTTTCTGAATCTTGCCAAGTTTATACTCCAAAAACAAAAAAAAATGTATTCCATAGTTCTGAGTCCCTTCAGCTATATTCCCATGTCCATATGTAGACAAAAGGGGACTTGTTAAGACCCACTCAGCATGGAAGTAACCACTTCAGGTAATCATGCTACCCTATACTTTTCCTCCTTTGAAATTTCCATTAAAGGGCTTTTAATATTTCGACCTAATTCAGTCAATCTAAGCAATCCAAGCAGAAGCTTGTTTGTAATGAAAATGGGTTACATTTATATCTGTTCATTTGGTACTATATTATTTATTGCAGTCAGAAAGGCTTTGTTAATTATTTGACTCTACCAGACTCTTGGGGGAATGGAGGTATTGGAGTTTTACTGCCAACAATACTTTGTGAAAGGCAATTGAGAAAATGTTTTATGATGGTGTCACCAGTCTCACGTTCAGTCATTTATTGTTTGATTGGGCTTCATGCTCCTGTCTTAATAACCCTACTAAATTAGGAGGAGTTGTCAGAATATAAAACAAATGCCAGATTTTGGCCTGGTGGAATTTAGTGCTGCAACCGAAAGAATTAGCAGTTATGGTATCTAATTTTCATGCTGCTGTAAAAGAAACAAAGTAATGCAAGGAACAGGTGAGAATTGCATCATGTCATTTCCTGCTTCTCTTAAATTCTAGTCCTAAGTTTAGTACAGGCATAGGCTTTCTTATGTTAGTGTTCTGTCAGACTTACTGTCTCCTGGCTTTTGCCTTTAAAAAGGTGAAGAAAATAGTAGTGTTGGTAATGTTTCACGTGTGCACATATCTTCTCAGTACATTTGCCTTTGGGTGAAGAATGTGTAATGACAACTTGATAGCAAAGATGCAAAGACTTGGCTTGACCACAGTATCTTGGAGCATTTAGGATGTATTTTAAAGGCCCAGCAGAGGAAGAATTTGACTGTGCTTTGATAGAACAAAATTTATCCCCTCCGTTTTTTGGGTTTTTTTTTTTTTTTTGTAATACATTAAAAGCAGAACATTCTCCCAAAGTATTCTTGTGGTTAGTCTTTTTTCTGTTCTCTCGCATGGTGGGCCTGCACATCTCACTATTCAGAAATGGGGTAGCAGAGGTTGGACAGTCTGTCTTGTTCTGTGCTGTGCTTGGTGCTCTCAAAGAGCCCAGGCAAGGTCTAAAAACAAGGTCCTAGATGGTTGCTGGGTATCTTCAAAGGAATTTTACTGGAGTGTGTACTGCAATGTGTTGAAAATCCCAGGGACAATGTGAATTCAGCATATTATTTGAACATTTGCTTTATGACCTTTTATTTTTCATTGAAAATTTATGATCATATTTGTCTCTTTGTTTCTGACTTCCCCCTTCTTTGTCCTTCTCAAGGTTGCATGTAACATTTTAAGTTCAAGTATGCTATTGCAGCACCAGTAACAGCAGAATGCTTTGGATAATGTTGCATGGCAACATAAAATTTAATTTGTGTCAAATGTTTTGGCATTCTTCTAATGTGGCTTTTTTCATCCTTTTCTTTTTCACTTAAATTGGGTTGCCATTGACTGGGGTGAAACTTGGTATACTGGTACATTGTGAAGATTGTTTTAATCAAAGCAGTGCCCAGCATCCAAAATTGTCAGGAGTTTCCTTTTTTGTCTTGCATTAGTTTAACGCCCTGTCAACCATAGGAAACCTGAAATGATGTGTGAAAGGAAGACTTTCATTTCTGAACTTTTATGCAGCCCAAAATTATATTCTCTTCTTGTGATTACTCTTATTTCATGTTCCCCTTGTGTGTACAGTCAATTTTCCAATGACATAAGTGCAACTTTATTATCCATTGGTTAACCAGGGAATAGAGTTGGTGAATAGTCTTTTCCTGTTTCAACAATGATCAAAGCACGTTGAGTTTATAAATCAAATATTTTTTCTAGAAATTGCCTAAGAAACCGTTGTTCCAGATGGATTTTGAAGCAGAGTATTCTTATAAGGAGCATGGACGCTTTGGCCATTTCTGGGGAAGACCTAGATAGATGTGAGCGGAATGAATTTAAAGAATTAATGTCACTTGAGGTATATGCTTAATTACTTCTCAAGAGAACATCTGACCTATGAAAAATCAAGTCAAACAGAGACACGGATATTCTACCTGACCACTGATTTAATTGTGTGGTTATATATGAGAGTAACTGAAGAAGTAGCAACTTAATTAGAATGTATATCTGTGTGTGATGCGTGTGTTTTGGTTAAAATGAAGGCAGAGTGGAAAAGTCTGTCTTTCCCTTAGGTGCAATACTTTAGTAGGGAGTGTGTTCCCGAGACTGGACTTCCAGGTTGATGCTGATATCTCACATATGTTTTTCTGCTGCTGAATGTGTGGCTCTGGAGCTGTTCAGCCAAAGGTGCGATTGGGTTGGTTCCAGCAGGGTGACAGAGATGGCTCTCTGAGCCTCAGCTGTCCTACCACGCAGCTCAGCAGCATGAGTGGTTTGAGGGGACTTGAGCTGCAAGGGCTGTAGAAATGGTGAAGCCTTCTTAAGGGGAATGCAGAAAGAGGAGGGTGAACAGATCCATGTTTTAACAAGAGATATTTTGATTAGGTGATAGGAAACAATTTTTTTGTCAAACAGTGCCAGGTGTTGCCCACCAGAAGGGTTTGGTAACCTCCAGTGTTGGAGACTTGCAGCTCCCCTGGTCTTGATACTGAGCAATCTGATGCAGCTTTAAATTTGGATTTGTTTTGAGCTGCAAAATGTCCAGATGATCTCTAGAGGTCCTATCCAGCTCAAAGCGTTCTATGATTTTGGCTGATCCTCCAGATGAGTGTCCAGATTCTTGGGCTGTTGAAATCAGTCTGTAATGAAGCCTGTGAAGTGACATCTTTGCTTGTGTTGAAGGCTGGATCACCTTAAGCTTAATTCATGGACTTTAAAAAAAAAAACAAAAGCAGATGTATGGTTGCATTGTGGCCAAAATTTGTTTTTTTTTCTGCTTTCCTTTACCTTTGCTTTTTGTGCCAAGTTTTATAAGACTATATAAACATGAAAAGATTTCTTTGATAACTAGCTTCTATATGAAAACAGCGCATTTCCCCTTTCAACACATAATGAGTACAAGCAAGGAATGTGTTTAACCAAAATCTTTACCTAAGGCATTCCAAAGAAATGTTTCAGGTCTCTTCCATACATTTTGTTCCTACTCCTAGTTAGTAATATGTTTTGCCATCAATCTCATGTAAATTCTGCAAATGTGGTTGCTATAGGATTCATGGTAGCTGGAGTTAAATAACTATTTTGACCACATCTGTTCAGGTGCTATGAAATACGTAAGTCACTACCATAATCTGACAGCATGGTTTGTATCTGAATATGTGGTTTCATATCTCAGAATCCTGCAAGAGCATTTTTTCCTTATCAGTTCTGAATACATTTTATTTTAAAATTATTTTAGAAGGACCAAGAGTGGAGATGAAAAGTTACCATGCATTTTTAAATGTTTCTGTTGTCACTAATACTCGTCTAACGGCAATAAAATGAATTTTGGGAACTTTTTAAAGATACAGTCTGGTGACACTTAGCTGTAAAATTTTGTGTACCATTTTGTGATGGTTGGACCTGGGTTGGATGCCTGGTGCCCACCAAAGCCCCCTCAACTGGACAGGGGAGAGAAAATAGGAAAAAAAGGCTGATGGGGTGAGTGAAGGACAGGGGAATATCACTCAGCAGTTGCCATCACAGGCAAGCCAGACTTAAGGAAATTAGTTGAATTCATTCCCAATCGAAATCAGAGCTGGATAATGAGAAGTAAAATAAATCCTAAAACCACATCCTCCATTCTCCTGCTTGGGATTAGCTTTGTTCCCAATTCTCCACCTCCTCCCCACACTCAGGGTCACAGGGAGATGGGGAATTGGGTTAGCAGCAAGTCAATCCCATGTTGGTTCTGCCACTGCTTCCTCCTCAGGGAGGGAGTCCTTCCCCTGCTCCACTGCTGTGTCCCTCCCATGGGAGACACTCTTCCATGAGTTTCTCAGAGGAGTCTTTCCCACTGATTTCAGTTCTTCACAGGCTGCTCCAGCATGGGTCCTTTTTTTTTTTTTTTTTTTTTTTCATGAAGTCCCCCATGGGATCACAAGTCCTGGTTCACAATTGTCTTTGGGCATCCACCTGCTCCAGCATGGGCTTCTCCACAGGCTACCAATGGATCTCTGCTCCATTGTGGTTCACCATGGGCCTCAGGGGAACATCCTGCATCACCATGGTCTGCACCACAGGCTGCAGGAGAATTTTGGCTCCAGAGACTGGATTTCCTCCCGTTCCTCCTTCTTCACTGATCTTGGTGTCTGCAGAGTTTCTCTTATATATTCCCTCTCCTCTCTAGTCTGACCTCAGTTGCTTCTGTGAAATAACATTTTTTTTTCCTTTTAAAATCTGTTATCTCAGAGGCACAAGCACTCTGCTTGATGGGATAAAAGCATTCTGTGGTACTCTTTATTTCCTGTGTTCTTTTTATTTACTTAATGTGTTTACCTCTTTTTTTTCCCCTTCTTTTCAGATTTAAATAAGTTTTGAGTTCAGTTGAATGATCTACTATTTCAAAGCATTTTGTATGCTTTGAGATTTTGCTAACTCTTTAGATCATGTGCTGTTGTAATCAGCTTTATGTTTGGCCTTTTGGTAATTTGATAATATCTGTATTATTACATTATTGAATCAAATGAAATTATGATTATCTTGATGTTAAAGATATTATTTTGTTGAAGTAATTTGTTAAAAATATTACTTTGCAAGGTCAATAATTTCAACAGAATAGATAAATATTGGAAGAAAATTGTACAGATTACAAATCTAGGCCAAAAATGTAATGAAATATGGTTAGGTTTTTGTAACATTAAGGATAACAACTGATAAAAACCAAGCTGGAAGTGATATTATGTAATCAGAGTAGTGACTTTCATATGAGTTTGCAGTGTGTAAGGCTAAAGAGAAGCAGATGTGAAGATGCTTTGCTCTATATGGTATACTTCTGTCTAGTGCTTCAGTATCAGAAAAATGTTGACCAAAAAGTTTTCTAAAAAAAGAGAAGTGGGGATAACAATTTTCCTACATGCATTTCAATATATGAAAATATTTTAAATGGAAGTGGTAATGATTTGGAGGTTTGCAGTGCATAATAAAATATTTTAGGAACCTTTAATTTTTAAATTAAATTTAATTAGCTCAGTTGTTAGCAGCAGTGTTAGTACCTGTGAGCCAATTTATTGATCTGAGCACAAAGTCTGGGTTTGAACAGTGTTGGTTTAAGGCAGGGAAGTGCCTACATTTCCTTACAGATGAGAAGAACAAAAGCTTTGTTTGCAAATTTCACTGAACAATCAGCATCTCACTCTTACTCTTGAACTGAGAGGCTCAGTGGTCTTTGGAGTAGTGCCTGCAGAGTGGAACACTGCCATCTCACTCAGGACCTTTGTCATTTGGGGAGCAGCATGCTGAAAGCTGAGACAAAAATGCTATTGCTCTCCTCTTGCTTGTGAAATGAAAGTGTCTCTGTGTATCAACACTGGGCTGTTTACAATTGTTTTTTTAAATAATGGAGACCTCATCACAAGGCAGTGTCAGTAACTGTGGGGAGAGCCTTTATCTGTAAAGCTTGCAATCTCTTTTACAATAGAAGCCTCCTAATTTGAGATTATTCTTTTTCCAGTGGCACATTCCAAAAGGGAAACACATTTGTTTGGATATAAACAATAAAGAATTGTGTATGGAAAGTGGTATATCCCTGTGGACATTTTCTCATAGGACTGTAATTCCTCACCAAATCTCTTATGAATTGTGTCACTGCTGTACTTAAGGAGATCACAACAACCATTAAAACTGAAGTATTGCCATCTATTGTTAGGTTGTTGTTCCTGTTTTGAACTGTTATACTCTTTTAATACCGTAGAGGGTTTCTTTTCTTTCAACCTTTCTTCTGTTTTACTGTCTAAATATTAAAATTAGAAGTGTATCTTCACATGAATGTCTGTTTGAGTCCCAGTTGTGACACTTCTAGTATTTGTGAAAACACTTGTTAATCCTACACTTTAATTTCTCTCCCATCAAGATTTTTAAAATTTCATTCCCTCCCCCCCACCAATGTAGAAAAGTAGATGCTATTATCAATGCTTATTGAACCTATTGTAAAGACTTGTAAAGAATCATTGTCATCTTCATCCCTTTTTGCAAATATTTCAGATTTTTGCTTCAGTTGTTTGTTGCTGTTTAGCTTGCTCCTTTTGTAAGTGTTTTTTTAGACAGTCAAACCTCAACTGAATTTCTCAGCAGGGATTTGCCTGTTCATTTTTATAGCTTATATTAAATGTGAGACTCCTAATTCTTACTGTTTCTGTTGTTCCTATAGCAACTAGATAGGGGGAGATGCAGCAGCATCACTTCGCTTCCCAGCTGGTGTTTGTGTTCTCAGCAAGGGGGGAGAGTATGAGGAAAATAGAGGATTAATTAGGATGTAACTGGTTGAAAGTATACTCCTTGTTGGGTTGTCTCACCCAGCTACTACTCTAGAGGAGTTAGTTAATGATTTTAAGCGGGGCTTCTCAAACTTTCTTTATTAAAATTTTGTCCTCCTGTATAGAGACACAATTTACTCTTAAGTATGTGCCAGCTTTTGGTTTTTTAGCTGCTGCTTGGTTCTTGATAGTTCCTTCCAGCTAAAACACTGTTTTCTTCATCAAATGGCTGACAGTAGGATTTGTGTCAGGAACTAGAGTGGTGCTTATGACTTATAGATAGCCTGAACATAAATGAAGTGGGGGGCTTTTTCATTCCTGCTTTTAATCTGATTTTTGCAGCTGTCCACTAACTATAGTATACTAGGCTGTAGTTTTATTGTTGACTAACTGATGGTCTTGGAGTAAAATGTTTTGATATTTAAATGCTACCTTTTCAGAGATTACTAAGAACTGAGGTAGAGCAAACATGTTCTACCTTCTCCAAGAAGCAGAGGTTGTTTGATTTCTCCTTCAGTAGTCCTTTCTCTTTCCTCATGATGGAAACCTTCCTAACATAGTTTCCTGAGGATCTCAAATTACTTCCTCTGAAGTAAACCAAAATCTTTCCTCCATACCTGAGTACCTGAAATTCTGCTGCTCTGCCTTGGTGCCTCTTTTTTAGCCAAGCACTGCTGCTCTGTGAGGGTTGTGTTTCTGTCACCATGGTATGTGCAATGTGAAGACTCTGGGAAGAATTTTACAATGTTCAAGCCATTATTGTATAAAACAACCACAAAATATTTGACCTATATTTTAAGCTCCTCTGAAGCTGTTTATTTTTATTAAATAAAAAATTCATGGGCACAGGAACTGGATATTATACGTTACATCTCAAGAAGATGGTTCCCATCTGGTTTAGCATATGTACATTGAAAAGTCTTTCCTAGCCAGAACAGCTCTGATTAGCCAGAGGAACTTAGAAAGTGCTGATTAGTAGATAATCAAGTGCTTCATTTGCTCATGTGGGAAATAAGAGGTTGAGATGTAGGCTCCTTGTTACTTAAAAAACTGGTTGGAACCAAGACTTCTCACCTCTCAGGAAGGTGCCACGATGCAATGTGTTACTGACACAGTGGGGATCCTGCAGGCATCAGTTGCCATCCATGAAATCTCTGCTGTCTTCATACTGGTGGTGGTGCCTCAGGAGAAGTGCTTGCTCTTTTGCTCAATTAAAGTTTTTAATTGTTTCCTATTTTATTCCTTCCCTGTTTCCCCTGCCCCTGACTCTCTCAGAGGGGTTCACAAGAGCTAATGAACGTGACATCTGCTAAGTTCATAAATCAGTTTGTTTCTCTGCTGGCTGCCTAAGCAGGGTTCTGATCCTCAGTGGATTACATATTAGAACAGATTTAAATTTTGATCAGAAGAACATCTCTTCCAAACATTCTGGCTTTAAAAATATATAAAGGGACGAGTTTCTTGCTTCCATAGACTCTGACCTAGCGTATCTCCTGTATCCATGGGATCACTAAGACTCCTAGGGCTTTGGGGAATCTTTCTGAGGCTGAGGATTCTGGGGCTATTCAATCTCTAGAAGAGAAGGCTCATGTGGGATCTTAACAATGTGCACAGGTGAATAAAGAAAACTGAGCCAGTCTCCTTGCAGTGCTATCCAGTAGAACAGGAGGCAGTAGATGTAAATATACTGTATTGATAAAACTTTTTTACTGTGAGAGTGGTCAAACACTGGAAGTTTCAGAGAGAGGCTGTGAAGTCTCCATCTGTGGAGAAGTTTAAAACCCAACATGGGTCAGGCCTGAGCAATCTGCTGTAATTTGTAACCCTGCTTTAGGCTTGTTATTTCCAGAGGTCCTTTCTGACTTGAAATATTCTGTGAATATTATGGATTATGTCAGCAGATAAAAGATTTGGGAGCTTTTCTTCTGTGAATAAATTGCTATTTGGAGAATAATATATTGCCAGAGATAAAATACTTTTGTGAGTTGTGAAAGTCCTTTCAGCTTAGATTTTAATTTTTATCTTACAAAATCTTCTGAAGTTAGAATGTTTATTTCTTACAACCTAATTCTTTTATTAGAAACAACCTCACCTATAAATCAGTGCAGTAACATCATTTTTATCAACTTGCTTCTCTTGACAAGTTAATGCATTTTTATAGTGCTTAAAATCCAATCCTGAATGTAAAGGTCTGTTGTAGTATTTTTGATTCATAGAATCATTAAGATTGGAAAATCCTTCTAGACTGGAAAATCCCTCTAAGATTGAGTCCAACATTAACCTCACACCACCATGTGTAGAACTGAACCATGCCCGCAAGCACAAATCCTTTTGCACTTTTTGAACACTTCCAGGGATGGTGATTGTACCAGTTTCTTGGGCAGCCTGTTCCAATGCCTGCAGCTGCAGCTTCCCAGCCACTTTTCCTCGGCCTGCAGCACTGCATGGGATTGTTGTGACCCAAAGGCAGGTCCCAGCACATTTGGTTTTGGCACATCAATCCAGCAAACTCATCATACTCAATTCTGAATCCAAGTTGCTAGGCAAAAGTTTTGGAAGAAGTTCATCAAGAAAACCGGAGTTTTGCTCCCTTGGTTAGGACAATTGAATCCATATGATTTCTAACAGAGGTAAAATGTGGTGTGAACTTGCATGCGTCTCTTGCTGCCTGGTTACAGAGTATGCAGAAAGTGATTATTCTGTTCTCTGGAATATTCATTTCAGGGTAATACATAAATGTACAACCAAAGTTCAACAATTGCCTTGAGGTGTTGATTTTATTGTCATTAAATATTAGAGAAGAGCAAGCATCATCTTTCTCTTTCCTAGATTTTCGGGTGAGTGTTTGCTCTAGGTCAATTGAAGTCGCTTGTGTTTTCCAAGAGGGGATTGCATATTGCCTCTTGAATGGTTCCAGTATATGTTGGGGAATTAAAAGTCAGTGATGGTGTTGAGAATTACCGATTAAAAAAGGAAGAATAAAAGAGGCATCTGCAAAGAGAAGCAGTGGTTGGAGCCACGGGAAAAACAAAGTTAGCACTGGGTATGGGATGGGAAGAACGGCTTCCTGGGGGAAGGAGAAAGAATAGGTGAAGTAGAGTGCTTTATCTGTTTGTTTGTTCCCTTTTTCAAAAAAGCTAAAGGCATGTAATTTTGAGTCAAATTAGTAACCCTAGTTTGAGTGTCTGATTTCAGGTAAATAGCAAGGAACTGATAATTTAAGTGAGATTCTGACATTGGTTTTCTGGACATCTTTTTCAGACTCTTGAACAAATCCTGCTTGAGCAGACCCCTCTGCAGGCATTAAGGATTTAAATGTAATTATTGTTTGGATGAACATTCAAAAAATTCTGCTTTGAAGCTTTGTTATGCATCTCTTCATTCAAATCACTTGATGTTTTCAATCTTGTTTACTTTTTACAGCTGTTAACACAATAGGACGAAAGCTTCCAAGGAATGACTATTGATGTTTGAGGGAACCTAGATCCTTATTGCAGAACAATTGCTGTGATGTCATGTGTAGATTTTATGTGGTGTTCACAAACAGTTGGTTGCAAACAAATAGATTGCAAAAAAATGCCTGTAAAGGTTTTGTTCTACTTGTAAAGCTGCTGTCTGCACTGTCAAAAGCTTTTGGGATGTAGCTGTTTGTGAATACTCCTGTTTCAAGAGAATTCTCATAGCACAAAATCAACTTTGTGGGAAAAAAGTGCTTTTGCCCATGTGATTTTTATCATTCATACACTAAAAACAAGCACAGCTCTAAAAATGTAGTTATATAGGATGAAAACAAAAGTGGCTCTCAACTATGCATTTGTATACCAAGATTTGGCATCACTTTAAATAAGTTACACCAGCAAAAGTGGTTCTTGCCAGATTATTGATATGGAGCATAAAAGTTAAGCTAATATAAAACGTTCCTTTAGAAGAAAATGTCTCCAGTGAATAGAATTATTCTTGTAACAAGAGAAATGCACATTTACTTAAAGATGGCATTTCTTACCGTGAAATGTCAAAGTATATTTCTGTTATCTAATTGTAAAATTGGTAACTAGAGATAAAAACTAAAAGTCAGCAAGATAAAGGTATGGTAATTTTAGACTTCTAAGAGTGTTTCTAGAGATGTTTTCATTATTAAATAAATGTATGTAATTATATTCTTCTCAAAAATAATCATCAAAGGTTGATCAGCTAAAAAGTCTGCTTTTGTTTTCCAGAAACCAGCAAACATTCTGGTAATGGGTGAAGGTCCTGAAAGAGGAAGAGTCAAAATAGGTAAATGTTTTGAGAAAATTTAATTGTGCAGCTAAGAGATTACTGTAATAAAAAAATGCATCTTTTGTGTAAGATAGAAACAGATCTTCAGTGTTCTTTGAGTGTATGTATCTACAACCTCTAGTTCAATTTTAAATCTCATTCACTGACTTTACAGACTTAAGAAATTCCAAATATATTATTAGGCTTTTCTAAACTTGCCAAGGGTATTAGATGAGACATAAAAACATCTATATGAAACAAAAGAGTTATAAGAACAGAGAACAGTGGTGATGACCAGGGTTCTTTTGACTTCTACTATGATTAGTTAGCATAAGTTAGCATTGTTACTTATAAACTCTTTGGTTTCTTATTTTTATTTTTATATAAACAACACTACTGCATATGTTTGTAGAGATCCAAAGGTTTGCTATGCAAAAGTTATTTGGTGAGTAACATGTAACTGTGATGGTCTTTATCCAAAATCTAATTCCCTTCTCAGTTTAAGTGATGTGAATATTACATGTGGCAATATTGAAGTTTGTGTGAAAGAAAAGTTTCAGATTTGAATTGTGTTTAAAATGTGTGGGTTTGGCAATACACCAGATTTTGTGCTTTCCCATCCAGAATTTCTTACTGTTGCTTACCAGGCTCATTCTAAGGAGAATTTTTGAGTTGCATAGAATGAATGCTTAGTTTTAAAATATACCTCTGTAACAGTGCACACTGACTGACTCTGGAGCTCATTCCTCCAAATCATGTAGGAGGCATGCCTTGAAAAAGAGTGCAAAAACAATCTACACTGCAGTCATTTTAATTTTGCACTTTGGGTAAATATATAGCAGTCACAAGGACTCACATTTTTGTAAGCATGTATAAAAATAAAGGAGAAAAGGTACATTAGAGACCTACTACTGTTGACTTTAGTTAACCAAGTTTCTGTTACAGTTTTAAAAAATGAACAGACATCTGTGTTATTTAAAGTTTTACAATACCACGATCAAAGCACGTCAGATGTTATCCTTCATAGTTTTAGGAATGAACTAAATGGAATTTAGCCTTAGAAAAATTTGGTCCAGTATTGTTGTAAGTAGTTTTTGTTTTGTTAGAAACTTTTATTTGTAATTTTTAATGTTTTTGAGCTGTTGTTGTAATTGTTTTTGACAATACTATTGAATTTTGATTTATTTGTATTAGAATTTAAATAACCTCTGTTTTTCTCCCCATTCCCCAGCTGATATGGGTTTTGCAAGATTGTTTAACTCACCTTTGAAGCCATTGGCAGACTTGGATCCAGTTGTGGTAACATTCTGGTACAGAGCTCCAGAGCTGTTACTTGGGGCCAGACATTACACAAAGGCCATTGGTGAGTTGTCCTGTAAGAAAGACATTTGCCTGCAAGTACTATAAGGGCAGGAACCTTATAATAGAGAGCATGGTCAGCTGACCTGCTAGTTTTGGGGTTTTGGCACTGAAGTGGTTGCAGATGATCCCATCCATAAAGGATTAATCAAGATTAAAACTTTTTGAGGACTGTGCTTTTATATTTCAATTTAACTTAGACATTTTAAATATCTGATTTGTTTTGTTTTTAAAACAAAAATATCCTTTGAATTGGTTTATATGTTTTCTTAATATTGACTTAGAAATCTTGTAATATTATAAACCTTGGAAAGGGAAAGAGCTGTGGCATTCTTGTAGGGTGTTTCATGTCCAGATGCTTCTATGAAATGTGTGTCTTGATAAGTAGAAGGCTGGACTCCTGTGCTGTGCATGATCTGCAGACCATTTCCTCCTGATGACTTACAAAGCTCCACGTTCAGGAAATGCTGGTAGCCAGGTTCTTTTCTGCCCTGGTAAGTTCCAGAAGCACAATCAGCCTCAGTGCCCAGCTGTTTGGAGAGTTAAAGCATTGAGGTGCATGGGAGGCATGGTTGGCTTATATATTGAACTGCAAAGGAAACAGTGCCTCTCTGTCAGTAGTATTAAATTGTTCCTATGAGTACAGAGGCGGCTTTCTTGGCAGGCATTTTTCTGTTGCAGAAGTTTTTGGAGATGCTCTGTGGGCCTTTGTTCAGAGAGTTACAAAAAACTGTGTTGTACTGGCATCTCGGTTTGAGTGTTTTCTTGGGTAAACCAGCACTTTTAAGGCTCACTGTGGGTTTTTTTATTTTTTATTTTTTAAATAACTCCTGTTTATTCAGCTACCATATACAGCAAAAGGTTTGGAGAATGAATGAACCGACACCTCACTTTTTGATGTAGACTTGCATTTCCCATTTCTTTATTGCTTTTCCACTTTCATTTGGAATCCTTCAGTGCAGGAATTTATTTGTGTACTCTAGGAGAACTCTGCAGCAAAAGCTGAAGTATCAGAAGTGAGGAAAATCTGGTCCCTTTCAAAAGCAAAAACCTGGTCCAAAGAAAAATAATAACTGGAGACAGATTCAGTCAGGTCAAAAGGGACCCTGGGAGGTTTCTTGTTCATCCTCCTGTTCAAAACAATGCCCACTATGAATTCTGCCTGCTCTGTTGACGAGTTTTTCCAGCAGCATCTTGAAAACCTCTAAGAACAAAGATTTCACACCCTCTCTGGTTAACCTGTTCCACTGCAAAATCATCCTCATAGCAAAGAATTTTTTTTTATTAATTACAGCTTTTTGTTTTGGTTCATGCCGATAATCTCTCCCTCTCCTGTTGTATGCCATTGTAAGAGCCTAGCTCCATCATCATAGTCACCTCTGTGTAGGTTCTGCTGGGGCTGCTCTTAGATTCCTCTTCAGCCTGTAGAAGCCCATGTCCCTCATTATCCTCTCCTGGAGCAGGTTCTCCAGCTTCTAACCATGCTGGTTACCTCTGCTTCTTGCCTTTGTTACTCCACTGTTTTGTGGTTGTTACAGCCAAGGCTGCTATTGATTATCATATCCCCAACCAGGTTCTTCCTTCTTCCTCAGCAGCAGATCTGAGGGATGAAACATGCAGTTTACCCCCAAGTGCACTAGAAATCTTTTTGGCATCCCTGAAGTGACCGTGTTTATGTACTGTTTGTTCTCCATGATGCCCCATGGTCTGTTCACCTCCTCCAACTGCTCCTTTTACTGATGTCCCAGTGCCCCAACCAGGGTGTCTCTCCCAGTGTGAGGCCAGTGTCACCCTGCAGACTGACTCCTGTGTGGTAGCACCCTCCCTCTGGAGCTCTGCCTCACCGGAGACAGAGGCATTCCAGGGCATCTGCTCCAGTGGGAGCTGGGGATGGAGCCTGGTAATGGCCCTGTCCCCTTCATGGTTCTGCCACAATCCCATGGTGACAGGAGCAGACTCTTAGGACCTGCTGAGCATTTGCCACTATGCAGACTGGGCTGCTGACTATTAACTCTGTGTTTCCTTAAAGAAGGAAGGAAAATACCAAGAGAATTGCCTCAAACACCTGCAAATTAGGTGCTTAAATTGCCCTGTGTTCATAGTGGAAAACACTGATGTGAATGGACCAGATTACTGAGTGTCCTGCGTGTGTGGTACAGGGAAGTTACCTCAGCTGACAGCTACCTGGTTTTGATAGATGGCATATTGTTTGGAGATTTGGGTGAGTGATATGTACCACTATCTCAGGGTATCTCTTTGAAGGATGAATTAGTATAATGCTGTTGTTTGTTTAATTATGTCATAAATAACTTGGTTCTTGCCCTGAGGGATCTCTAGTCTATACTAAAACACAGGCAAGAAGTTCCTATGAAACTTCAGGGGATGATGGTACTTTGGAGAGATCTGGTTTTGCTAGTAGTTTATTATTTCTGAGGCTTTTATTTCTAGTATCACACCAGTGAGTCACCCAGGAGGGGTGTGAATGGTTCCATAGTACCTGGCATGCAGTGTGAGTGCTGAGGGCACTCAAAATTCTTTGGGCAGCAAAATAAAAAATACGGAAATGAAAACAAGCAGAGTTGCAAGTTGAGATTTGTAGGCTGACTGAAGGATTAGAGGAGCATGTGATTGAAGAGAAGAGAAAAGAAAAAAGGCACATGGAGCTGATCTGTGTGCAGCTTTAAGGAAAAAGAAGTGAGTAACAAAATGACAGTAGTGATGATGTTCATGCAGTTCATTGAGTCCAGATTTGTGTTTTGCTTCTAGCACTATGTGCACTTAAAGGCCATTTTCATGAGCTAAGCGTGCTAGTGAGAGTTTAATTCGAATGCTAATGATTTTGGCAAAAGATGCAACTCTTAAAACTCTCTCTTAAATCTATGTGCAAGAAATAAAATTCTTATATTTCTTAATATTGCACAATTCTCAGGAAGTCTAATGTGTTGCTTTTAGTAAGAGCTCAGAAATTAAGTAAGATTCTCATTTAATTGCTCTGGAGTTGGAAATAATAATTTAGAAGAAAGGTGATTAGATATAGCAAATTATGAGAGGAAAAAAAAGATTATTTAGTATAGCTACCTGTTTTCCATAGCTATTTTCCCGTATCTTTTGGATAATACATAACTTCTGTTGATTACTAAATACAAATAAGATAAGGCTAAAAGCAGAGTTTTCTCTTTCAGTTTTGTCATCGTGAGAAATATTTTTCTTTGAATTTACTAGGAAATCATTGTCATCAGTTCTCTTTTGCAAAATTGTCCAAGAGTTGCTACATGATTCAGATGTTTGCTTAGGTTTTTACTGACTTTGTCTTGATTTAACTTTATTTTAAATCTATTTTTTGTAATCTTTCTTCCTTATCTTTGTTTCACATATAATTTAATTATTAGCAGTGCATTCAAAATATCCTGGACACTGTCTGCTATAGTGTCCAATTTGGTTTTATTCTTGTAATAATGCCTTTAGGTGTGCTTGTTTGCATGTAAATAATTCTCATACAAGATCAAAGACTGAAATTAGAATTTGACTTTTGACTTGTTCAGGATTTTTGTCTTTGATTTCTGGACCTGATCTTAGTTACATTTTATGGGTTTAACTTTGAGGGAAAATTGGAGTAAATACATTCTGTTTAGAACGTGCTATATATTACATAAAACAGTACATAAGCATATTTTATTATTTTTTGGGGTGACTTTTCAGTGATATTTGTCCTTTATTTAGTTGGTCTCTTCCTACTAATTAATTTTAATTTATTTCCTTTCAGAATAGATAGTTGTTCATCCTATATATAACATAATGTTTTAAGAGATGTAGAAATCAGATGTTGAAAAACAGAGATAGCTTTTACTTTCTGCATGTTAAAAGGATAATAAAAAGCCTGTGTTAGGGTTTCATGGAGAGTAATATTTCATTTCCTGAATTGTGAATGTTTGTAATGTAAACCCTACTTGTTAATAAAAGCAATATTAATATTGAAAAGTAAATTTAATAAAACATTAAGATTAAATTTATTAACATTATTATTAATACATAATATTACACATGTAATACCTGGTACCATAGTTACAGGTAAGTAACTTACCAGATGAATTGGGAAAATGGTGTTGTGGAAGCCAAAGTTCATTCTCTATTCCATTACTGCAATATGAATTTGTACTAAATTCACTGTAACCTGTGAAGGTTTCCTACATTTTCTGCATCAAAATTCAAAACCAGAATATGTTTCTCTGTGTTCATCGGGTCTTAATACTTTAGCAAAGACGTAAAACCTGCAAATAAAAATAACTTGAACAAGCTTCAGGTGAAACCAAGTAGCTGCAAAAATGTAAATTGCTTGCGATCATGGAAGCATTAATAAAATTACTGAACAACCAGAAAGTCCAGCACAACAGAAAATACTTAAAAATACTCAAAATACTTGAAAAACAAGGTTGAAGTAAGTGGCAAGGTACAGTGCTCCTTTCATGTATGGGCAAAAACTTCTGTAGTTTAGTTTTAAGGAAACTAAAGGAAATGACTACGGTAAAATGAAGGAAAAGTTAAGCTGACTTTGAGCTTGAAAGGAGACATTAATCAGAGTGGGTTTTTTCACTCTGGGAACATCAGATTAGAAAAGAATGTTTTAGTAGGTAAAGCAAATAGTAAGAACTCTTTCATCATAGGTTTTTAGGAAAACATGTGGCAGTCTCCAATGTGATTCATTCTGGGGCATCTTGTAGCATATCAAGGTAATAACATAATTATGACTTGTTTTTATCAAGCCGCAGCTTGTATAGTTATCAGTGCTATCAAACAAGCCTCTTATCTTACCTCTCTTTACCACTTGCCTTAATTAAAGCAATAGCATGCTTGATAAATGGCATCAGATGACTTATAGTACTTTAGATGGTTTGGATTTTGTTGACATAAGAATTCTTTAAAGTGATCATTCAGCCACCCATTAAGCAAGGCTAAAACACTGTCCTGAACAAAAAAAAAAGGATGGGCATGTTTGTTGTGAAAAAATAAATCTGGAAACCTGAGAAATCTCCATTTCTTAGGTGCCTTTTTGCACGTGTCTAAATTATAGGTCAGCAGAAATGTCAGTAATGGCCCTGTGGTAACTGCATTTACCAGCCCAAATGAGACTTAGGTGTAGAGAAACTGTAATTCAAAGCCTGGGTAGTTAACAGTCACCTCATTCTGTTTCCAGAGTAGCATGCAGTTATAGAAGCTGGAAATGTGTGAAAGGTATAAGCAGATACCAAAATGCCTTTGAAAGCAAATGTCACAGGCAAATATTTGTTGTGTCAGAAGGAATGCATTTATAACGAATGCTGGGATCCATCAGAGTTTCAACAATTGCATTTGACCTCATGCAGGAATATACGAGAGGGTAATATCTGGGGTGTATTATGTAGGATTTAGGATGGAAATATATGCATATGTGTTCCATATTGCCTATGCAGTGAGTCCCACACATTCCGGGTGCATCAGATGTCCCTACTGTGCATGCACAGATTGTTGGCATGCTGGCCAGCCTGTGGGGCCTCTGGAAATCTTGGACTGATGCCTGAAACTCTTTTGGTCTCATGTTCTGGGAGGGTTGGAAGGAAAAAAAAATAGGACCTATCTGGAAAATCTGGTAAACCAGAAATTACAGGTGGGATCAGCCAGAAGACTGAAAACTCTTCAGAAAAAAGGAAAGCGGAGGTTCCCACCTGTTGTCTGTGGAGCTACAGGAGCAGGGGACTGCTTTTAAGCATCCATGGGAAATAATTAAGAAGAACAAATCCATAGTCAGTCAGGATTTGATTACTGCATAGGAATCTACGTTTTTGTTTGTGGGAGGTTGTGATTTGAGGAAGGGGTTGTGGAAAAACTAGAAAAATAAAGTAAATTAGAGAGGTTTAGAAAATATTCATTTATGCGCACTGAAAAGAAAATCTCAGGCTGCACCAAGAAGGAAGCCTTGTTCATGCCCTGGGAAATGTTATACAACATGAGGGGTAATTGGATTCAGATGATATTTTGTGGTAAACTTGTTTTGGCATGTGATAAACTTTCTTAATTTTGATTATCAAAGTTGTTCTTATGCTTTTTCTGTGAGGCAAAATATTTTAATACCAAGGATTAATTGTTGCTCTCTTATCTAGTTATTGCAGGTACTGAATGATTTACTGCTGTTTTTTCTTCTTGCTCTCTAAAATAGCAAGATATGTCTAAAATACTATACAAGCTTTTTTTATTAAAAAATAGAAGGTGTTTTCTACTACAATAATCTAAGAAATGTAAAGTTATGTAAAGGATTATTAGATCACCTAATAGAACATTTTAAAGCTATATTTTGGGAAGCATGGGATGCTGACAGCAACTCAAGGAGTATCATCCGCAGGGCTGTTGCACACTTTAATATATTTACTGTTTTGTGCTTTAATTTCTTCCTTCTTCTAACTGCTCTATTAATCTTGCTTCTCAAATATGTTAAGTCTGGAAATTAGCTGGTGGTCATTGTCAACTCTGAAGAGTCTGAGAGGTGTGTAGTAGTTTAATAGTCAGAAGAATGAGAACAGTGCTGTGGGTCTGACCGGTCTCTGCTGGTGTAAAACCAATGGACGTACTGTAATGTGGGGCAGACTAAGTTTCATTCCTTAGGACAGCAAGCTGGGTCTCAAAAGACTTGGTTTTAAATACTGATTCAGTCCCAAGGGTTGTATGTAGTTGGCCACATTTAATTTATTCCATCCCAGGTGTTGTTTCATTATGTATAAAATGAGGACACTAAATGGTATTGTCTTGGAGATAAAGTCAGTTAAAGATAATAGGGAACTCCAGTACAAGTGTGCTGTAAATTGTTTTGTTACCTCAATGAATGGATTATTTGTCTGAGAACCTGGGATGTCACTTAGCATCTGCAATTAACTTGAGAAATTTATGCATTCTGGACATTAAAAACAAAAAATCAAGAAAAGGAAAACAAAACCGCTAAATCTTCAGCACAACTACAATCTGCTAATTGTCCTGATTTGGATTGCTTGATAAATTAACCTGTAAACTTCCACATGTGGTCAACCAATACTTTTTCTATTCTTATGACTCTCTCCCCTTGCAACACTTATGAAGGGACATACTGGATGGTTTTGCCATTTTGTTTAGTATTTTGACAGATTTGCTGCTGCATGATGATTACTGTGACTTTTGTGACAATTTGTATATGGCTTATTTTAGAGCAGGAAAAATAATATAAAAATGCTTATAAAGAAGAATATCCTCTATAGCAATAGCTCTGTGATAAAAACCCACTTTTGAGCAAGAGGTGCCTTCAAAAATCTGTCTACACTTAATCCCATGTACATCAAGAATCATCAATGATTTGTGGGCCAAAAATCCTCCGTACTGGTCATAGTTTTAGTTCCATGTCTTCTTCCCTTCTGTTTTTCCCTCCACGTATCAGCTTTGTGTTCTTCCAAGCTGCTAATAACCATGGGGACTCACATGGGCAAGCTTTTTCTTCCCTAGGATCTCACTGACTTTGCCCTTTACCAGACAGATGAGTTTTGCAGCTGCACGTTGATTCTCTAATCTTCCTGAGCAACATATGCCATGAACTCAGTTTAAAAAAAAAATTAGATTTTTTTTTTTTAAAAGAAAGATTACTTAGGGAAGTAAGACAGGAGTTTTTCTCATGAAAGTTGGTTCCATAAACATGTTACCGTCCCTACGCTGTACAGTAATGAGTAGCTTTTAATGTGCACTTTTTGCTACCAATTCTGAAAAGCTGGCTCCTAAAAGTTGGTTTTGGCTAAAAACCAAATGCCTACCATCCTAACAAGATGCATACTTCTGGTGCAGAGGAGTTGTTTTAGCTGATCCTTCAGTTTGATCATCAAGCATAATTACTTCAGCAATATCAACTGAAACTTTCAACGTTACAGCACTGATTGAGTAGAATGACTGGTTTTCAGGACAGGTGCGATTGCTTCACAAGTTGACTTCTTGTCAGTTACTGTGATTGACAGCAGAATTACTCTTCACACCAGTTTGTTTCATGTATTATCCAATGGAGTTGCTTATAATTACTTTGGAGTTACTGTCAATGCCTTACTAGAAATAGCTGTAAGGCTGAAAACCTTAGTAACAGACATGTTAAGATATTGTAAAGTAAAACACTCTGTTTGGAAGGACAAAGAAGCTTCTCCAGTGGTCTGGGAAGCAAGGTTTCTTCATGTGCATTCCTCTCCATTGACTGAAATAAAGTAGGCATCAAAAGCATTGATAACATCTAGAAAAGACTGTCATGGCTTGTGAATTGGAACAGTCCAAGAAAGCATTCTTCACAGATGTAATTTCAAAGAATATGTACTGCTTTCTTATTTGCTATTGTCAGTATATTTTTTCACATGATTTTATGAAATGCAGAGCTGTGCATATTTCCTGAAAAGTTTTGTAAATACTGTTTTGCCTAACAGTGGCTAATCCTGCCTGTTCTTTATTCTGTCATCATTTTAGGAGGAAATAGTAAAAGTTTCTGTATTAGACCTGCCTAATACTTTGCAGTATAAGAGAGATTTGTGACCTTTGCAATAAGTTTTCATACTTCCTTTACTTGCTGCAGTTTGATACTTGGTAGTGGGAAGTAGCACTGAAGCTCCAAAGCTCCCTTTTGTCACCCATTACATTCCTCAGGTGTTTGAAGAGTTGTCACTGAAAGGCCATTCTTCTTTTTTCCCTTGTTTCCACAAAGAGCTTGACAGCTTGCCAGAGTACCTTTTGGACCCTTGGAGGTATAAGCATGGCTGTTGCTGAAACAAAAGTAGCAGTATGTTCTTTACTAAATCTTGGAGGTGCTGGAGTTCTCTTAATGTTCCTCTGCCATCTCCAACCATCTAAAGATTTAGGATTAAGAAAAAAGCACGCCTGTAACACCCTTTCCATGCCAGAACTAAGTGCTTGTCCCACTGACCCAATTCCTTGCCCTGAAATCAAACCACCTGAGGCTGGAGCACCTGAAATGAAACCACCTGAGGCTCCAGGTTCTGGAGGAACTGAGAGGAGAAAGAAGGTGGAACTGTCACTCTATTCTGCATTCATGCAACCATCACTCTCTGCTCCCAAGGAAGTTAGCTGCCCTACTGCTCGCTAATGTAGTAGATCGTCTGGTTTATGGAGCAGTAGACTTGGAGACACAAGTGAGGAGTTAAAGAATTGCTGATGACAATGTGGTGTATAGGATTCATGGGTTGGGGGGAGAGGAGTCTTTGAGAAGGCAGTCACTGAAAATCCTTGCAAAAGCAATATAATGTTGGGGTTTAGTTCTCAAGGTACTGCTGCTGGCAAAAGTCAAATTCTTGTGCTCTGGGGTTAAAATGATTGATAAGATTTCAGTCTTGATGAATCCTGTCTTCAGGAATCTACACATTTTAAGTGCAAGTTTTCATATAGAACCATAAACCTGGAATTTCCAAATTATTGGATGTGAAGTTCTGTAAATTAAGGATTAAGTTCTTTTACAGGATTTTGCTGTTTGAAATAATATTTTGCTGCGTGAAAGGACTACTTAGGGCATCTGGATTTATTACCACTCCCTGTATTAAATCTATTGTACCTCTTTTGTCAAGCTTAGCACAGTAATTTTAGTGTAATGTTGCAAGCTAGATAATGTATATAATGCATAGCAGAAGGCTGAAATCATATAATACAGGATCTTCATTTAATGATATACTGAGGAGTAGAAATTTAAGTGGGAAAATAAAGTATTTTGATAACCTTCAATACTTTTGTTAAGAAAGAATGTTGAAAGCCTGATCTATTAAAGCACTGCAGAAAATAACAATTGCTTTAAGTGAACTCAGAATTTCAGTCAAGATGCTTTAAAATGTTTAGAGTTGTATTAATTGAAATTAATTAAATTGTTAGTTCAAACATGAGAAGAAGGCAGCTTAGTTTAAAATGCTAGGATGAAGGCACAGAGGCAAAAAGAAAAGTAAGGGTGGTGCATTTCATTATTAATTCAAGTTAGTATGGTTTTGCAGTTAAAAGTTTTGAATTATCTTGACATTACATCATGGCACAGATGATGCACTTTTGAAATAAAACATTGTTCTTAGATACATGGTTGGCTGGCTGTGAACATCCCTTGGATTAGTGGGAGGTGCTGTTTCTGTCTGCAGCACAGTCATCTTTGTGGTTTTACAGTGTAAGTTATTCCTCAGTCAGGGTCTGTTGAGATGCTGTTTGTTAAAAATTGGTCACCATTTCCTAACATCAAAGAGTGAAAGCAAATTTCTGACCCTTAACCCACTGGCACACTTTTTTGCATCCCCTTGAAAAGCCTTTTACATGAAAATGTTTGACCCCCTTTTCAGTTCTTCATAGAAGGTGTCAAATGTAAAAGGCTAGTAACTACTTCCTCAACCTTCTGTTTTGCTGACTAAAGTTTAAATGAAGCACATCAAAATTGGGACCTTAATGTATGAATGGGAAGGTCTTTCCCTTGTGTATATATATGATAACAGAACATATGTAACAGGCATATTCTGTACACCTTACCAGACCAAAGAAATCCCTGTTAAAGGGTATATTATTTTCTTAAATCTAATTTCTAATGCTAAAACCAGCATAAAAATTAAGAAACTATTTTTCTAAATTATCTCTGTGCTCCTAGTCTCTTGTGTATAAATATTCCAGGTAAATCTAGAATGTGCTGTTGTGCTCAGCATGAGATGGAATTTTTTTTTTTTAATAAGAGGTTTTATCTTTTCATTTGACCAATTGATGGCTGTTTGAGAAACTTAGACACGTTTGCCTGTACAGCCCCATTTTAGGTTTCCAGTCCATTGGTGTGTGTTTGATGTCCTTGCCTTGACTGGAAGGTTTTGGAGGATCTTAGGTAAATGCTGTAGCTCTTAGAGGTGGCCTGAAAAGCCCTGTTTGGGCTAAGGACTTGCTAACTAGCTCTTGGGTAGCCTGGTTGTTGCATTAGCCCTTGACAGGTGCAGGGAAGCTGTTTTCTGCTGTCTGTCCTTCTGCTCTTCACTGCCTTTACCGGCATTCACATGTGTCCTAGAGTGTAGACTTTGTGTTCAAAATGTTCAAAACACCAACAGGAAAAATCACTTTGGTTGAGTACTGATGCTATTATGCTAAAGCTCACTAATGATGAATTCCTCAGATTGATTACACCTAAATAGATGTTTTCCAAGTCTTTACTTGCTTTTTTTAAAGAGGATTTTATTAAAGAATTCTATGAGACTATTTCTTTTCTTGGATGTAGTTAAGAATTATGATGTACTTAATCTTGGATTCTGTTTTGCTTAATATGCATGGGAAAAGATGTTTCCTTTTATGAGTCAAGGCTATTGCTTAATAAATTGTCTTATTGTCTTAAGTGGTCATACTATTCTTAAAGAATGTTTCCAAGATACTGGAACAAATACAGAAATGAGGTTATTGTTCCATAGAAATGAAAGAATACATGAGCATTTGTCTGCTTAATCAGCCCTATCATTGAAACAGCATCCCTTTGTTCTTGCTTCTTGGCTACAGTGCTGAAGTGCAGCAGGACATGCAGGATTTTCTCAGCTGACCTATAAAGCTATCAGAGTCCCAGGTTTTAAAACTGGGACATAGACAGCCATACAAATATTTTAATAATCTTTGCACACAGGCATTTATATAGGAAGTCTGTTTGCCAATCACAAGTGTCCATCCATAAAAAGCTGGACAGGTTTATTTCTTTTCATAAAATTATATAGTACTCGAGAAGGATTGTCACAGTGGAAGGATATTTCAGTGGAGAACAGGCTTGGATGGAACCTGAGGAAGTTGTGTGGTTAAGAGTCACTCCTACCCCTCTTTCCAGAGCCAGGGAGCGAAATTGGCTTGCACTGGGGTCCATTGTGAACTTCAGGAAAGTGAGGACTTTGTAAGTCTTGGGGGTGGAGGAGAACATCAGCAAAACAACACAGCCCAACAGACGGTAAAATGCTTTTACCGTGGGTCAGTCCTGAAGCCTAATGACAGTGGAAGAGACTGTAGGAAGCAGAGCCATCTTTACAGGAATGGTTGTGTTACTCTGGTAAACTTACTAGCATCCTCCCAAGACATCAAGATGGGAACACATTTCCCATTTCCCAAGATGGAAAACATTTAGTACCCAGTCAGTGCTGTAGGACTTTTGTGTCCCAGTTTTCACTGTGTCTGGGACATAACAAATGGATACCTTCAGTAGTTTTAGCTTTGGCTCAGGAGCAGCGAGGCCACTCACCGTCTTGATCATTAGAGGAGAGAATTAATTGATGGATAATTTTTGCCACTTATATTGGTGCTTGCTTTTAAAAAAAGTTTCATTTATTATGAAATTTTCAAATAACATTATAAGGAGCTCCTCTAGTGCTAGAGGCAGATGATGTGCATTAGAATAATAATACATTGTACTTGAAAAATATTACTTGTGTGTTTTAAGGTTTGCTTTGTTAATGCCCACTGCTGAGGAGTAGTAGGTGGTACTTGGAATATATTTGAAATAGATCTAATAATCATTAATTTTTAAGGGTCATAAATGGAAAACCTTAAATGGCCCTAAACAAGGACTTTTTTCCATAGTTAGACCTAAAATTTGTATTTGGTTGACAGTGTAGGAGATAAATACCTATTAAGACTGCTTGTATCTACAAAGTGTTTAAACTTAGCAGAATTTAATGAATCATTCCTGCTAGGTAAAGTGCCACATGTGGTACAATATTATTGCAAATTATGAATGTTTTTTTAGAAAAAACAAACAAAAGGACTAGTTAATCTTAGCAGAAAATTGTTAACTGTGAATGGTATCAATATATGCCAAGGATGTGTTCCAGATCAGGTTACATAAAAGATTCATGAAGAGAAGACCCTGACCTGCTTGAGCTGCATGGCTGCAAGACCTTTTCCATATATTTAATATTTTCTTGCATAAATTAAAGCCTCAGGTTTTCTGTACCAAGTCTTTTGGGTTACTTTATATTAGTTCTTCAGAGATTAAGAATATCTGGCAGGAAACATAAAGGGTTGAACCCCACCATATGAACTGCTAGAGAATATAACAATTGGTCAAAATTAAAGTAGTCTCATGTTTGACTTGCCCAATAATGCCATCCCACAGAAAATTATAACACCATCTTGGGAGTTTCCAGTGTTTATACAGATGTAACATCCAGTTGGTACAATGTTTGTCTTTCTGAATTCTCAGAGGTTTTAAAATGCGCTCTTTGTACACTCTATGGTGGCTCTTCTCTCGCACAGTGCAGGTGATGAAGTAAAAACAGTTTTGAAGTTTGCTGTGTCACATCAGGGAGATTTCCCAGTTCAGTTTTGCTGTCAGGGAGAATACTAGATTACTAGATTTTACCTTTCTTTTTTTTTTTCATGAAAAGGAAAAGGTCAGTCTGGATAGAGCAGTTAATAATGTAGTAATGAGCAGTGGCCTGGCATCTCCCTGACAATGTGATGGACAATGAGCACTATAGAAAGCCATGAAAACTAAGAGAGCTGCAATTCTTTTGGCCCCCAGATAAGCCATCTCCAAAAGGATTTGCTATCATATGAAAATGAGTGAAGAGATACTGTTAAATGAAGATTTCATTCTTCAATTAATAAGTAATTTTCATTGTGGAGTAGATAATTTATGCCTACTACCCAGGCAGCAATTGTGATTAATATGCTGCATTAGTTGCCTGAGTAGATAAAATCTCAACAGCTAAAGATCTTGTTTTCATGTAGATAGGGCTAATAGGAAAATCAAAGGAAGATAAAACCTCGCGAATGTGATGTAATGCACAGAGCAAGTTATACCCTGTCAAAACTGTAAAGCCTGAATGAAATGTTATCAGATTTTCCTGTAAGGGAGGTTGGAGGAAAGGGTTATATATTGAGACACCTCAAGCTCCACACCTGTAACATGATGGAAATGGAGCTGACCAATTTTGGCGAATAGGGTGTGATGGCTCATTTCTTTATTTCCTACATAAGGAGAGCAGTGCTGTTTCTTAAGGACACCCTGTGTCTCATAGGCAGCATGGGGTAACACCACCATTGACAGCAAGTGGGCTTTGGAGTCTCAGATTAATTGCAACAACCAAGAGGCTTTTCTTGATGTTTTCTCTAGTCTGAATCCAGTAAGCTAAACTCTGTTTAAAGAATTTTGTATCTGTTAGACTTACATATTAAATTTAAATTGCTTTTTGCATTTATTTTGTTAAATTAGAAAAAATAAAAAAGGGTCATCTAATTTAACTTCACTTACTACACAAGTCTCCACACTCTTGTATTCAGCAGACTATACTTATTATTAGTCTGTTCTCAACACCTTCTCCAAAGTTGTAGCCCCCAGTATCCCAGACACATATTTATAAGTGTAGCAAATCCTTAAATCCTTTTTTTGGTTGGGGTTTTTTTGCTTGTTTGTTTTTTGTTCGTTTTGGTTTGGTTTTTTGACAAAAAAAAAAAAGCTTCTTCTCACTGGCAAATTCACACTTTCATTTTAAGATGCATAGTGAATCCATATTTGGGTCATACAGAACACTAGGATGGATGGTAATGAGCAGTAACTAGAATGCATGCATGTAATCCAAAAAACTGCTCTCTTGTAAATTAATGTTTTGGTCCAAAAAAAGTATATTAATGAGAGTTTTATGAAATAGAAGTTTTGGGATTTTTTCTTTCAGTATGTAGAATCATTAAGGTAGAAAAGATCTCTAAGATCATCAAGTCCAACTGTCAAATATCATGCTGCTGTTTTCTTTATGTACATGAGATGTAGATGATACAGTTAAAGTATTGTTGCTGTGGGAGTCAGTTGTCAAGTAGGATTTTAATTTTTTCAAAGTTTGGTACTCACTCTTCTATACTTGGTTAAAATTAGCATATTTTTTTCTTCATTTTAACTAGCTTGCACCTTTTGGTTAAACATATGAGCCATTAGTCTTCTCCTTAGTATTTACCTGGTTCTCAATTATCTGTTTGGAATTGTTCTGAAATACGTGGTAGCAGTATTATTTCAATGTAACTTTGTGAGTGATAATCTTTGATCAGCTTTAAGCGATGTTGTAAGCAAATGTTTTTTGGGTTTCTGACATAACTGTGATTTTAAGTACTGGACTGCCACCATACAAATTGACTTTTGAGAGTTTAATTTTGGTTTATAGAAAGCATATCTCCAGATTTTATCCTTTTTAATGTATTATGTTAATGCATTGTTTGAAATGTGAAGCATTTTGTCTTAATGTGGTAATACAGGCTGAGAAATCGTGCAGAAAAAAACTCAGAGAAATTGAGTACAGTGAATTTTAATGAATTATTCTCCTTCTTTCGTAGATATTTGGGCAATTGGCTGCATATTTGCTGAACTATTGACTTCAGAACCTATATTTCACTGTCGCCAGGAGGACATCAAAACAAGTAATCCTTTTCATCATGATCAGCTAGACCGCATTTTCAGTGTAATGGGATTCCCTGCAGGTAATTTATTTTCATTAAAGCAGCAGACATAATGCTAGTGAGTTGTTTGTTGGTTTTTTTCCTAAAGGAAATTACTAGTTGTTTGTATAGGTATGAAGAAACTGTCAGTTTGATGGATTTGGAAATGCTGGCAATTAAAGAACAATAGCACTGGCCAACAAACAGGAAATCAAACAACTCCTGTAGTTATTTCTTCCTGAGTATTACTTAACCAAAACATTCAGAATTGTAAATGATTTTTCTTTTTTCCACACTATTGAAGATAAAGACTGGGAAGACATAAGAAAGATGCCAGAATATCCAACTCTTCAGAAAGATTTTAGACGAACAACGTAAGTAATGATCATATAACAGCAGTGCATTGAGTGTGGGGGAGGCAGAGATCAGCTCCTACACTCTGACTTCTTGGGGAGGGGATTTGGAAGTATTTGGGTTCTAACACTGTGGCAGCTGTTCTGTTTGAATAAGCTAGTTTACATGAATGGTGTTCTCTCCCTCAGCTGCTTGTTAAGAACATGGACTGAGTGGCCTCCTCATTTCTCTAGAAGGGGTTGCTATAAGTGTAATTTAATCTATGGCAGGCACAGACAAATGAGCTTCCTTAACCCATCTCTATTACATATGCAAGATAATGTTGTTCATTTTGTGAGAGGAAGAATAGGGAAGCACTGGTATTTTTAACAAGTGGATATGTGGAGGCAGCAATGTATTGGACAGAATTTTCTATTGAAGGTCATGTGTTCAATAGGCTGCGATTCAAAGCCTGTCCAGGATCTGAGAATTTTTCACTTTTACTGTTTCCTGGTGCTTTGGCTAAATTAGTCAAGTGATGATAATAGATCAGAGCTGGTAAGGAGTCACATGGACTTCTTAAAGTAAGGTAGAGGACATAGATTTGGAAGTTTTGGATTCTGTTCCCAGCTCTGACATGGATTCATTACACTGGCTTTACACAAAATATGAAGCTTCTTTGTTTTGAAAACGGCTGTAGATAATCTCTGGAGCTGTACATTAAATGCAAGGCACACGTCATAGGTATTCAGGGTAATTTTGAGCTTGGGAGCAGTAAGGACTATGTGGTTTTCTGGAGGCTGGGGAGACAGAATGGTAATCTAACTGCTCTGCCAAGTTCTAAGCAGAAACAATAGCTTAAATGTTGAGCTGTGATGAGCTGCTGAATACTTTCTGTGGCAGAATTGCTTTAGAAAAATAGAGTATAAACTTCAAGTTGCGTCTCTGTCATTGTCCTTATCAACAGCTTATCCATATCCTATAAAAGTTGCATGTTTCGTGGAGATAGTCTTTACACAGTTGATAGTAGTCCTATTGGTGAAAAGCACACTTTATGTGTGCAACTGCTAGATAAATATCTGACATGTCTTCAGATAGCAGTTCTTTTTACAGTTTACTTCCTGAGGGTTGGGAAATGTTTCTGTGGTCAGTTGATAGAGTTCCATGTTTTTAATGCACTACTATTTCAGACATATTTTCTTTAACTGTATTTTTCAGATATGCCAATAGTAGCCTCATAAAATACATGGAGAAACACAAAGTCAAGCCTGACAGCAAAGTTTTTCTTTTGGTAGGTGCAACTTGAAAATTGCTGTGATGACAGGAATGAAATTGCATTTCTAAGGGTAATATCTGTGTCTGTTTTCCTATCTCATTCTTATGAACACCAATGTTAAAGAAAGCTATTTATCACTAACTGGCCATTTTTGAAATGTGATTTCTTCATACACAAATTGCTTAAACTGCTACAATTGAAGAGGGTCTTCTCTAGTTAAGATCTGCAAGACACTTGTATACCCAGCCTTACCTTTAGGCCTGCTATGCAAATAAGAGAGTGAGTATAATATTGTGTCTTGATTCTGTGTGGCTTCAGAGACCTAAAGAGCCCCCCCCAAAGCCAAAGAGTTTTGTGAAGAAAGGGAAGAGAAAAGGAGAAATTTATTTCCTGTTGTAATTTGGTTTTCTTTTTCTTCCCTTTGACAGTAGTCCACCACTGTTCTGGGGATGATTCCAAACAAAATCCCTAAACATATATTTGCTGGTTGCCTAGTTGAGTCATCCATTGTAGGCCAACACAGGGTTGCTCTGTCTAATACAGCATAATTTCTGGATGTCTCTGTGATGACTTAGTGCTGTCTAAATTTAGGAATGAAGTTCAAAGTGACTTTGCTAATGCTGTGTACAGGGAGGTCTGTAAAGAGACTCTTAGTGCAGCTTGACTTTCAGTGATCTGTTTTCAGTTACAAATTCAGCAAAGCAGTCATCTCTCTATGTCCTGGCAAAGATTTGCTCTTTGACTCATTAGTTGCTGCTGGATGATGACACAAATAGCTGTGGAAACAAAATAGGTTGGTCCCAAGTGGGCGGAAGGGAAGAATTTCCGTAAGAAGAGTGAAACTTGAAGAAAAATTAATTAAAATTTCTTAAACTCAACTTACTGGGCACACACTGGAATCACCTGGAGGGTAAGTCTAACTGAAAAGACAGCAGTTGCTATCATCATTAGTTAGCACATGAATTTCCATGTTTTCCTACCAAAAGTGGAATCCACCGGAAAACCTGCTAACTGTCAGCTTATATTACTAATTCTCTAAGGCTGAACACTGAGCTGAGAATCATCTTGGGTGGGTTGACTGCTTTTCCCAGGGGAAATATTAACCAGATCTCCGAAGAACAGCGAAACCAGCCATACTTTGCCCTTATTCCTGAACATCATGACAAAGATTTAGTTCTCTAAGTAAGGTAGTTTGTTAGATTTTTCTCACAGTTCAAGGAGTGAATAAGGGCGTCTTAATGATCAGCTACAGAGACAGAGGCTGATCTCAAATAGGTCAGTCTCCCAAAGCTCTGAATAAAAATGGCCACTAGTATGGGATACCTTCCTGATATCTCATTGCTGTACATTGGAGGTGCACGTATTGTGAAGCAGACTCCCGAAAACTCCTTGTTCATATCCAAGACAGTTATTTTTATGAGATGATCTCCATCTTGCAGGGTGACCTCTAAAGATGTTTGCTTTGTAGCATTGATTGAGACTGTGCTAATGAGTACAGGAAGTGTGGTTCATGGGGAACAGATGGCATCAAGTAGATCAGTGCAGGATAGCAAGTGACTCTTGACAAAGAGAATGATATTATGCCATTCTGCTGATTGACATTGAATGATAATGTCTAAATGAAGGGCAGAATGTTTTCCATTCAAGAAGAGGCATCTGTTCTTGCTGTCCTGGAAAAGTTACAAGCATAGTATTCATAGCTGTCATTGTCAGGCCAGTGGAGCCTAAGAGCTTGAGACCTGCTGGGAAGTATGAGATTTCATCAGAATCTAGTCTCATTGGTTTCATTTCCAATGTTGTCTTAGTAGCTGCTGCTCTAAAAACAAATTGTCTCCAGACTTTTTTTTTAAATTCATTTTCCCAGAAGCTACAGATAATCAGAATTTCTCAAAGCAGTTGGTTCACAGTACCATCACCAATAGGCAGGTTATCTTGCTGGGTGTGATATTGTGTGTGGTATTACTTGGAATGGGCTAGCTGATTGTTTCCTCAGGAGTGAAGCAGGCATGCTGAGGGAAGGAGTCCATGGGGCAGAGGCTGATGCCCTGTTCTCTTCTGTCAACGATGATATCTGGTCATCGTTGACAGAGGAGAACAGGGAGATCACCAAAGATCAGGAGTGGCCTTGTACAGATTATGCATTTTTGTCTCTACAAGTCACTGTGGAGGAACTGGGAAATTTGCATAACCTATAATGGAGCCAGAAGCTGCTCTAGCTGAGAAAAATTTTTCATGTAGGGAAAGGTGATTTGAAGTAAAGATACTGAGTACCAAACTGTTGTCTATTTTGTATTGTGTGAGGTTACTATGTAGAGAGCCGACATATCATTAGAAGTTCAGTTTGTGAAGATGCACAGAAAATGTAGGGTTAAGAGTTATCTCACCACACAAAAATACAGTAAATAAGCACCCATTCAAACCCTCCAGGTGTATACAATGCAGGAATAGCTTGAGGTGTATCTCTAGGCAAGCAGCATAAACCCATTTGGGCGCTAGCTGCAAATAAACTGATGGGTGGAGAGACAGCCCAAATGGCTCTGTTTTGCTGGGAGTCTTTTGAGGTCTGTGGCCCATAAAGTATGGGAATAAGAGTTGGGAAGGAAATGGCAAAAGTACAGAGAGTTTTGAGACCTTATCTATCAAGTAGGGTTAACTACAACTATTGGAAAAGATTATTCCTTGTATTTCCTTTCTTGAGGAGGGTGAGTGCTTTTACTGAGGCTCTTTGCAGTAGCATATATATAGAATATAGAATTGTATGTCAGGTTTTTAATTTATTGGAATAAAAAACCCCAAATACTCATGCCAAAATCACATTCTTTTGTTGAATATCCAGGCAGTTTTTGTTGGAGACCTGAAAGAGAGTTTGAGCTGAGATGTCCTTTACAGAAGGAAATTTATTTTCACTACTGGCTTGAATAAAAAGAGTATTGTGTGAGAGCAGGATACTGTGTAATGTGAGCACCCAAATTTCCTACTGTAAGTTTATCAGAATGTGATAAATAAGTAACTATTTTAAATGATCTGATATGCCTATAATTCCTGTTTTATACTACTAATATATTGTAGCAGGCTCTTTTATAGCCTGCTTCAGTCAAAAGCATTCTAGCTAATAAATTTATGTTTGTTTTCCTCCTAGCAAGGAACAAAGGTTACTAGGAAGGGTCTGTTCCTTCTCATTTCAGTACCAATTAGAGTGGGTTTGGGAGCTGCATGATCAGCAGAGTGCTCTGATTCTGGAATGTTGCCAGTGCAAAAAATGAAGATTTATTGTTTCTGTCCCTAAAGCGATATGAAGACTCCTGGTTGGGTTCTGTCCATTCTGACACTTTTTTCCCTTTTGTGTCAGCAGTGTAGAACAGTATAAAAGCTATACAAGTACCACAAAAAGCCATTCTTTAGAAATAATGTTTTATGAACCTGTAATAGCTGAATTTAGCATTGCTTTATTGCAGTGGTTCAGCCTGAGCAATTAAGACTGCCTGATACTCTTAACTGTTTATTACGTGAGAAGTACTTCACAACCACAGCACTTTGATGGATGTGCATTGTAGTTCTTGGGAACTTCACTGAACAAGCAATGCTAACTTAGGCCTGTCTGGACAAGCCAGAAATAGTTTAGCAATCCACAATCCAAGACATACAAGTCATAGTTTGAAAAATGATAGTTTGATAAGCTTTTTGCTCTTTTTATTGTTATGCTTTGCAGCTTCAGAAGCTTCTTACTATGGACCCTACAAAGAGAATTACCTCAGAGCAGGCTTTGCAGGACCCCTACTTTCAAGAGGATCCTCTGCCTACATCAGAGTATGTATTCCCTCTTCTGTGAACATCTGGGGTGACTTCTTTCTGCTACATCCTAGTCCCTGGAATAGCATGACAGTTGAAAAATTCACAGATACCCACCTGTGTACAAGAAGTAGCAGCTCAGCCATGCTTAGTAGAAGCTACAAGTGTAGTACAGAAGTGTCTGTATCTACTGGTGTGAGAACTGAGTGCTCATGAAAAATAACCCAGTACCACAGTAGTGTTGTAATTCTGAACACACTACCAAAGCCAGAGTTACAACATTGCTGCAGCATTTAGTGAATCAATCTCTGCCTCACACAGCCTCACAGAGCCCTGTTCTCCATGGCCTGGTTGACTGTGCCTCTCCCTAGGAGTGGGACAGTTCTCTGACCTACAGCCCATTCCCATGCCCTCTTTTCACAGGGTAACAGTATGAGAAAAGTGAAGAGACTGCCTAAAATCCCACAAACCCTTTATTCAGAAGGCTTGAGAGAATATTTTGTTGTCATGAAAAATTCAGATGACATACTCAGTTCCAGCTGGCAGACTTTGTCAGTTTCTCTTCCCAGTTTTCAGAAGCATGGTGGTGCATCGCATTATGATCTGTATGAACTTGATGCAGATAGACTTCTACCTTTGCTTTCACTGTTTCCCCAACTAGCAGGCAACACCAAAAGGAGGGAACAGTCACTGGAATAAAAACAGAGTCTAGTTAATACTAGTTGGTGTTTTAAAATTTCTTTTTCTGTTTGAAAAAATCAAACACTACATAGCAACAAGATTAAGAACTGTTTACACCCTTTTAAAAGCCACATCATGTTGATTGTATTCTGAATGTTGGCACAGAAATGTAAGAAATTGATACTGGTCAAGATCTACCACTAATTTTCTGCTTAGTGTTTATCTGATGCTATCCTGTAGAGAACTGTAGATCCCCATGGATTACAGGATAACATTATGATAAGGTCTCTGCCATAGTCATTAAGGAATGTTCCAAATTCCATTGGTCAGATGAATTTTAAAGTGATCTTTTTTTCCTAAACAAGACCTGAGAAGCTTAGTGAAAGTAACTCTGCAGTTGTGATTGGCAAATATGTCGAAGCCTGTTGTAAGCCAAGGCATGCTCATAAGACACTAATATTCTTTGGATCAGTCCCTTTATTCAGTGAGCCATGCATGTTCCAGCTGGGTGCTGTGGAACCTCTGACACTGTGTTTGTTCATTTTACCATCTGGATCAAAAAGTGGTCGTTCTGGCATTTGGGCATGTTCAATCATGCCATGATTTCTAAATGACAGCCTTGTGCCAACAGCAAAGAGATCTGACATTACAATCAGCACCTATCTTGGGTGCTCACACTGCCACTCACTTGTGGAAACGGGATTTGTCAAATACAAGAAATGAAGTTTTGTTATAGGCACTTGTTTTTAACATAGTATTAAGTAAATGTATGCCATGTGTACATATTTGTGGAGTGTTTACTGTGTTTCAGTGTGTTTGCTGGCTGTCAGATTCCATATCCGAAAAGAGAGTTCCTCAATGAAGATGAACCCGAAGAGAAAGGGGATAAGGTATAGTAAACTCCTTGTTTGGTTGGGGCTTCTTTACTTTCAAGTATGCAATAAGAAAGCATCATGGTTCCAAATGAAAACTAATGAAACATGAAGAGTTAACCAAAAATGTTACAGAGTTAACCAAAAATGAAACATGAAGAATTAACAAAAATGTGTTTCCAAGGCAAAGCTCTCTTAAAACTGCTTCTCAGACAGTTGAAAAGTATCAGATGCCTCGGAGTGTCTCAGGTAGTATCACCAGCACGGTTTGCCCTGACCTGTGGGGAATGAGCTGGATGGGCTGTTCTGTCATCTGCAGCCTGCTCTCAGCTGCTGTGTTCCAGGAAGACCTTGCTACTCCTGCAGCATCGCATGATGAAAATACGTTGAGAGCACATGAAAAGAATGGCATTTTCATTGTATGACTGGCATCCATCCAGCCATTTGAATGTAGATGGCTGTCGGGGTCTCAAATAAATAGTGGCAGCCTGCTTCTGGCACTACATCAGAACATTTCATCCATCTGCATGCAGTTTCCTGATCATGTTGTAAGGGCCCTCAGACAAAGGAGTAATAAGGATTCTGAACTGTTCTGGTAGCAACAATCTGCTCTGAATATTCTCTTTTCCATAGCCCCACAGACATGAGCGAGAACTTGATTGTGTGCATAATAAATTCTGGGATATTTGCAACATAATGTGCTCTGCTTGGTGCGTGTAGCTCAGCTGTGCTGTGTGACCACAGCAATTGTCCCATAGTGCTGGGAAGGCCAGACAATGGTGCCACAGTGTAGGAAACAGCGGGTTATTTTCACAGAGCAGGGTACAGTGAGGCACCAACAGTGATGTATAGCTAACCAAATGTGAAGAGAACAGTCTTGAACTGTAGTTGTGTGAGGACTATGTGAGAAAGGCTGTTGTCTTGGGGAGAAACCATTTGAGGACATGAGTATTCTGTTTTCAATTTTTTGTGTAGCATGACAGACTAGCTGATTTTAAACCTATATTTTAGAGAGCAAATTTTGTTTTCAGAACTGATATTGCAGCTTCTTCTTTACTGGGACCAAGTGGTAGTATCCATGATTTTTGCTTCCAGATGGTTTTTTCCAGAGGAGGAAACAGACCCCTGAGCAAAAATAAAATTAAATTTACGCTACTAATTTGATTGTAATTTAGTTACTAGTTTTGCTTCAACTCTCACAGCCTCAAAAAACAAAAAGAAACCTTATGAATTAAAGTTACTCTGGCTTTTTTATATTTAAGTCAGTGTACTTGAAAGGAAAAATCTGTCTTTTCCCTGGGAATGTTGCAGGGGTGATGACAATGGCATGTTTATATTTAAAACAGCCAATATATAAATGGTCTTTGAGATTGTTGAGGACAGTCAGGTATTTATGCACTCTCCAAATTAAACTTTTTCGTAGGCCGTTTAGGTTATACAAGTCCCACATTACTCATTGAATGTGTTCCTGCAGTGCAGAAAATGTGGAGGTAAAGGCTATTCTGAAAGTTGAATCTGTTCCATGTTTTGTTGCTTTATGATGTTATTGTAAATGAAAGGTTTTATTTTTTTTAGACTGGTTTGTTTTTAAAACTGTAAATATCTGTACAATCATTTGGAAACCTGGAGAAGTTGTCTCTGTTTATTTGAAACTTACATCTGAATTAAATACATTTAGCATAAGCACCCATTCTTCAAAATGGTTAATTGTTAGTTAGCTAGACTAAAATAAGAGTTTGAAAACAAAGTGAAAATATAATTTTATCATTTAAATTCTGTTAGGCAAGTTTCTGCTAGGTTTGTTTCTAGGTAGGACTGAAATTTCATTTTGGTAATTTGTGTCTGAGAGGTGACATATGGCAATGGGTTGCTAAGTGCAGACCTTTCATGAGTTTAGTCATTTAGGAACTGCCATGAACCAGAGCGACCTGAGGACAAGGTTTTTGCTTGTCAAAAAAGCCATTTTTGTGCAGTTAGGTGGTGCAGCCAGGCCCCAGCTGGAGATTAGCAGAGCAGGTCTCAGTCTCTAGCCAGGTAGTAGCTGTAGTAGCTCCACACAAGAGCAAACTCCAGCTAGTCGACTAAATTTTGTGGTAACAACTGAAGCACAAAACCTGGGGCCTACAACAAGCTCTTGCCTTTAATTGTGAGAGTGCCTTCAATATTTGCTTACACATTAAAAAATTGAAGTTTTTCAGCTCACACAGTTATCGAAAATAGGGCGCCCCCAACTCAGGGAATTAATGGCATCTGACTCCATTGATTCAGAAGGCTGAACAATTGCTTTATTAAACTATATTATATTACATGATTCTACACTGTAACTATACTACAAAGAATACTAAAGAAAACTCGTGATTGTCTTGAGACAGCCAGGGCACAGCTTTGAGCCAATTGGTCAAGGAAACAAAACAATCCTCAGCAGAATCCAATTGACAAATCACTTCAGGTAAACAATTTTCCCAACGCATTCCACATGTGCAAAACAACAGGAGCAGCAAGTAGAATAAGAATTGTTTTTCTCTTCTTCTCTTTGTGCTTCTCCAGGAAAAAGCCCTGAGAGAGAAAATTATGTTTTTCTCTGTTCAGAGAATGTGAATGCCACTCACCATAGTAACTACCTTACTTGTATCCAAACACTCCTATGAAAACACAAATTTCAGAATTATAACACAAATGTACCTTAGTTATTGGTGTTTTGTTTGTGTAAGTGAAGCTCAAACCATTATGAAAAATAAATTGCTTCTTGATAGTTTTTTTTTTTAACAAGCTAGTTTGATTAACTTTTTAGATTACTGAGGTCTAAATATCCCAGGAAATAGAATCTGACTGAGATGGGATTTGAGAACTACATGCAGGGGGACACATTATGGGTTTTGCTAAATGTGAAATGGAATTTCAGGCCATCTCTTAAGTTCTTGAAGATGCAAGTCTTATTTGTAGTCTTAAATGAATACATCACTGCAAATTTTGTTGGAATGTATCTTGGGAGACTATTGTGATGAATGGCATAGATGCAGATCTTTTATGTCATTTATCTGAGGTAACTAAAAGCCTCAAGGTGAAGGGGACATCAAGAATTTTCTGCTAGTGGCAACTGGTTGTCATAATTTCTGAGAAACTAATAAACTAAGGTTTTAATTAAAAGGCTGCCATACTAAAGCTTTGGTTGTTATATAAGCAGATATTATACAAAAAAAAAAAAAAACCCAACAAAAAAAACCCAACCTATCCTGGAATGTTCTCTACAGTATCTTAGGGGAAGGATAGTAAGGCTTTTTAATTCAATCCATGTCAGTTGAAGGTTTTTTTCATGATGAGCAAGTGACATCTTTCCCAGAAGTGTAACCATGGAGGACAGAGTTGCACTCTGTTCATTTTCTGACCTTCCCTCCACTTCCTCAAATACTACTTTTAGTCTGTAGCCTTCCGAAGCCAAAAGAGCTCTCAATATCTTTTGTTCTTGTGTTCTTCTTCTTAACCATTTTTTCCCTTCTGTGATATTTTTCTCTGTTTATTTTCTTTCTAGGAACCGGTGTCATCTTAATTATCTGGCTTCTCTTCCTTTGCTAGTCTCCTCCTTCCCTTGCCAGATTCTTCTTTCATCAGTTTCCTCCTCTTTTGTCTTCAACATTTCTGGTTTATTTTCTGCTATTTCAGAAAGATTTTGTGACCCTGTACGTTGTGCACTGTGCTGGGCCCTACTCACAGTACAGCACTATTTACAAGGAGCTTAAAAGCATGGGAAACCAAAATAGTAATGAAACCCGTTTCTGGTTTTGCCACAGAATTTCCTCACAACCAGGAAGGCGTGATAAAATTCCTTTGGTCTCACTGTGCTTACCTTTCTGGTAGTAATGCTGTCAGCCTTCTTCAGGTGAAAAGTGAAAGTTTGAAATGTGGTTTTGATTCTGTGTGAACAAGGCCGTTGAACCACTTAGAACAACTTACTGCGGGTTCCCCATGTCTGCCACTGAGCACTAGTGAAATTCTGGGTGCTTTGATTTACTTCATTAGGTGATTACTGCTTTATAAAGTGTTCCTTTTATCCTCTCTGAGCACCTGGTGTCTTGGTTTGAAAAAGACAGGTGTCCACTGAGGGAGGCAGGAGCCTTCCTTGAAATGGAAAATGTAAACCCCCTCCCTCCAAATTATTATAATTTTTGAAAATAAGAGGCTCTCAGGCAAAGATATGGGAATAGGAATAACAGTTCTTTACTAGGAAAATTAAAAATACAAATGCAATAGTAGAAACAAACAACAAAAAAACCCACTGACAGAGTTAGAATACGACCTGACACCCTGCTGGTCAGTGTTGATTGCAGTCTGATTAAATGGTGGCTGCAATCCTCCTGCAGTGACAGGTGTGGTTCTGCTGAAACAATGATCCTGTAGAAGGGTGTAGTTTTCTTCTGAACATTCAGTGGTAGTGTAGATGGTCCTGATCTTCCTCTGGGAATCCAGTGGAAAAGGCTGCCTGTGGTGTTCCAAATCCCAGATTATATCCAGGTAGGAATGCTTGGCTCCTCCCCTGGGCAGAGCATCTCACGATGGCATGATGTAGTTTTATCAGTGAGACTCAATGACCCATTGACAGTAGATGTCTCCCCAGAGGGAGGGTTGATTGTGAAAGCCAATAAGAAAAACTGCCCAATTTACAGAAGATAACTGCCCCACCTCTAACAGATGATAACAGAACATATAACCCCACCCACATCTTGCAACCCAGGACACCTGGGTAGCTGTAGGAAGCACTCGACTGTCTTTCCAGTTTAAGTCCAGCTTGTTTCATTAAAAAAGCAAAACGACCACAAGTGGGGCACCCCACAGGTGTGCAGGTCTGTACTGAGGGTGAACTCCTCCCAGCACTCAGCCTTGCTGTGTTTTCCCATCACACGAGAGCCTGCCTCCCCCTCAGTGACACTGGGGTTGGCAGCTCCATGAAGCTCACAAACCTAGCTCACAGCAAGTGACTGTGTTGTGTGGCTTCTTCCCTCAGAATCAGCAGCAGCAGAATCAGCATCAGCAGCAAGCAGCAGCTCAGCAGCAGGCGCAGGCGGCACCGCAGCAGCCGCAGCCGCAGCAGCAGAGCAGCAGCCAGACCAACGGGACGGCGGCGGGCGCCGGCGCGGCAGGAGGGGGCGCGGGCGCGGGGCTCCAGCACAGCCAGGACTCCAGCCTCAACCAGGTGCCTCCCAACAAGAAACCACGCATAGGGCCTTCAGGCGCTAACTCAGGCGGGCCTGTCATGCCTTCAGATTATCAGGTACCTCTGGAAATTTTGCTGCTTCTGATACTGTAGGGCAGAGGGCCAAAATGTCATTTTTCCCCATTCCCAGCTGCAAGAGCAGACCGTGTTTTCATGAATTTTTGATGTAACCTGAGGCATGCTGACGTTTTGTTCTGTGATTAGTAATGTTCAATCGAATACCAGTTTGAGTTGTACCTACTGCACCCTGTAAAGTGTTAAGGACTAGTCCACTCCAGGAAAGCACTTAAATATTTGCTTAACTTTAGACTAATCTTGCTGAAGCCAGTGGATGTAAATGCTGCTCTGCATCAAGTTCAGGATACTTGAGTGTTGGCAGTATTAAATCCCATGTGAGGTGCAGATGTGAGGCAATCCTGAGAAGGAGAAGCAAAGTTAGAACCAGGCTCTCCCATTTCATTCCTCCTATTGTCACATGTATGAAGTCGTTCTGTAGTTTATTCTGGTATCTTTCTAAGACTACTTCTAATGTTAAAGAAAAAAAATGCATGTAAGCGCAGGAATGACAGTTTGGTTCATCCATTTGATTTATGCCAGAGCAAGGCACAAAGACATGCACTGTTTCTAATGTGACCAAAGTAGAACAGATTTCATGTTTTTCGGTACAGTAGCATTCATAAGGAAAAGCACTATCACTGAATATTTTTTGAATTTGCATACTTGTCTTTGCTTACTAGAATTATATTTTCCACTGAAAAAGTGACTTAGATTAAATATAGAAAGCATTGAACTTACCAGGATCTTCAGTACTTCAGAGTTTATACTTGCTGGAGCAGTAATTAGTTGAAAGAAAAAAAAAAAGTTAGATATTAAGGGTAAATTTAAATTATGCTAGAAATTCTGTCTGCTCCTAGCCTCCAAAGAGGGTCTTACTTTGGAGAATGGTCTTTTCAGGCTGCTTTAAAGTTAAAATAAGTAGGCTTTAAGACACCAACTCTACAGTTGTCTTGACTTAGCCCTCCAGACCTTCTCCACAGACAATTGATTACTCAGTGCCAGACATATTTCTCCCATTTTTAACTCCTTTAGTTACAAATTGTCATGAAGGCATTGAGGTCAATTTAAGGGGAAAGACATCTAGGTTTCTTTTTTGAAAAGTTCAACACAGGCTTGAGGACTGAACAGTACATCTGTCTGACTGTACACTATTGGTTTGGTTTGGACTGCACGCTATTTGGTCTGGTTTGGTCTATACTTTGAGGTGTGCTGCATTTGATGATATCCGTTATAGAATTCTTATCCAGTTCTCTGAATTGTTGGCAAACTTCCCCCTTAAAAGTAGCTAGTAGTCTAAATACTCTTTTTTTCAGTTTTTTTTTGCCCTTTGTGATGCTTTCCTTCTAAACTTTAACAGCACAGGCATCAAAATCATGATCTGTATGTTTCTTTTATGTCATTCACTAAATTGTAGGGTCTGATTATCCATTTTTACACTTGTGTTTGGCTATCTGCCTTCAACTTCTAGCTGACTATCTTCTGTTCCAGAAAGGAATGTCTGCAATTTGTCCAAGTCTGACTTTATTAAAAACAAATTCTCATATGTGAAACAAAAATAAGCATGGGCAAGTTAATGCATTCTTCTAGTCTTAAGGCAGTAATTTTACTCCATTTTATTTTATTCGGAAGATTCTCTTTGCTTTGAGTTTCATTTAGCTTGTGGTCTGAAGTCTCTGTTGAAGTTTTTGTTGTCATTCACCAGCCTCAATCTATGTTGCTTCCACAAATGACAGTGCAAAACTCTTTTGTTGAATTTTACTGAACCTTTCCTATGTGACCTTGGGTATTTTCCTTACCATGGTGAGCTGATGCTTTTCATCCAGAAAGAGCACCTCTAAAATCATAGAATTTATCACAATTCTTTTTCTTTTCCATTAGAAGTTGAAAAACTTCCCCAAATTTTGAGAAGAATTTCAGGTTTCAGACACTGTGTAACACAACCAGCCTTATCATGGGATTGTGGTGGGGTTTACCTTGCTGGACTGTCTCCTGTCCATTGAGCGATACTTCTCATGCCAAGTGATTTTGCATGTTGCATTATTGGGCAGCTCACAATTTATTCTGGATGGAAAATGGTTATGATAATGAAATTATTATGATAATAATAATCTGCAGGTTGCAAGATCCACAAATTTGTCTTAATGAGGTTGGAGTGCACTGAGCTGACAGTCCCAAACTGTGGAGGGGTAAAAAAAAAAAATACTCAGGAAAATGAATGTTAGGTTATGTACATACATATACCCATTTTTAAGCAGTTGTCCTTGTTTGCAGTAGTCAAGGTATCAGGTTAAATGACTCACTTAATATTATATTATTTAATCTTAATGGACAATTTTTCATTTAGATAAATTGAGTAGTAGTCATGGTTGTCTTTTTCTCAGAAAAGAATAAAATGTTTATAACGTTTATTATTGCCTATCTTGAGAAGGGTGTTTGTAGTCTTAGCATTAATAGTATTTGCATTAATAGCACTTACAATAACAATAGATGTAAGTTTAAGAAACATGTATTTTGAAAGAGAGTCTGCTCTCTTTGTCTCTTGTGCATTTTTTCTTCAGAAAATGGGTGTGTACATACTGTACTTTTAGGTGTCTCCAAGGGTTCTTGTGTATTTTGTGTGCTGTGTTAAAGCTGATTGCAGATCAGAATGATGACTAGGGTTTTATGGGACCCTAAATAATATCACTTTCCCCAGCAGTCATGTTTTATTGAGCACCAGAGAGGTTAAAAATTTCCTGAGCTGCATGGTCCTAGCTGGCTGAACCTGTTATGATCATTCCTTTGATCCCTCTCTTTTTTCCTGCAGCACTCCAGCTCGCGCCTGAGTTACCAAAGCAACATTCAGGGATCTTCTCAGTCCCAGAGTACAATGGGCTATTCCACATCGTCTCAGCAGAGCTCTCAGTATCACCAGTCTCATCAGTCTCACAGGTACTGAGGGGCCTGACAGGCTGCACTCAGAAAGGAATGGACTAGAAGCCAGAAGACTCCAGCAATATGAAGTTCATAATGATGAGAAGACCAAAAATACAAACTGTGATGCAGAATTAAAATTCATGATGATAAAAGGAAAACTTCACTCACTGAAGACTTGCCCCATCCCTGCCCCATCCCCATCCCTTTATTGCCATAAAGGAGATTCTAGTGAAGTTTTCCTTCCTTCCTGCCCTTGCATGTGCTCCATTGTGGTTACTCTAATGAACCCTTCTGATCTGAACCCAGCACTTAACTTCTTTAACCTTTGGAATTTTGAAGGATTCCTGGTGCACCTTCCTTATGCTGTAGTGATTGCCATAAATCTGTCTTTTCAATCTCTTTGATGGGATTTTAAAGTTTTAAAATCTTGAACTCCCAGGCTTTCAAGCTTGTATATAGTTAGTTTTATACTAGGCAAACCAGTTTAGCTATACAGGTATATTGCACCTTTTTAAAGCACTATGTTATTTTCACAGGATATTACTGTTTTGCTCATGGATGTCAAGAACAGCGAAATTTTACTGTTCCAGAGTATTTTACTATTCTGTTTTTATTAGTCTAGTTTTCAGGCAAAGTATTAAAAATAAAAATTTTAAAAATTAATAAAATGTAAAGAGAAAAATGAAAAAAGAAAAAAACCCTCCCAAGTCTCTGCAGCGACAGATATGCTTCATGCTACTGGACTGAACGCCACACAGAAGATTGCTGATATTTCTTAACTCATTCACATTGAATTCTTGAAATCACAGTGATCATGATCTGACTAGTTTTAAATTAAGCATTACTTTAAATGAAACCAGGACAGTCACATGAAAAGGAGATGCTTTCAGGATCTATTGGAACAGAAGAATGGAATGTCTTCCCAGGCTGGACACCAAAATAGTCAGGAAAATGTATTTACTGCCCTCAAGTCTCAGTAGGAATGTGGATGACGGGCTTTTTCTGTATTTCTGCAAAGTAGCTTATTAATGTGTGTGAGAGTTCTATAAATTTAGCTTGCTTTCACATTCCTGAGTCAGTTCTCAAAATTTAAAGGTGACAGAAATACTAAGACTTGCAAAAACAAATGCATTTAATAATTTTATGTTAGAATTTATAATTAAGAGAAATTATTGTGCAGTTTGAAAAGCATGTTGAAAATTGTTCCTTTTTCTTGTTTATAATGCATATTCTGTCCCCCTCACATTGCTGTGATTAACCAGATTAGTTACACCAGATGCGCTTGATTGCACTGAAATGTTTCTTTTTCCCTAGAGCAAACATGTTTTGATTGTGCCTAAGGGACTGTAAGTGGATGGGTAGCTGGCAGAAAATCCCTAGTAATTAAGCAAGAGTTCAGAAGCATAATCAGAGGATTATTGTCCAACTTCTGGAACCACAGTTATTCAGAGAGACACAACATGTAATTTGGGACAGCTTCGCTTTTGCTTCAGCCTTCAGAAATAAGGCTGGCTCTTGTGGCAGAAAACCTAGAGGAATGCATTTAGAAAGCTACTGGCAGTATAACATCAGAGAGCTTCTACAGCTGGTGTCCAGAGAAGAGGTGACAGGAGTTCAGGTGTAAATGGTCAGTGGTAACAGGTTTTTATACTGCAGAGTGTTCTCTTCTGTCCTGTGCCCAGACAAAAAAATGGTGTACCATTGCACATTCACACTGAAGTTGTGATCAGATGTAGCAAGATGAGTGGGTCTGTTTGCTCTGAGGAGAATGCTTTTCATCACATACATGGTTCTTCTGGATTTGATCTCCCAGTCATCTTCAATGCCCCTTCCTCCTCATATTTGTGCTGTTTTCCTGCTTTGTGCGAGCAGTTGGCTTGCTTCGGCCATACCTACCATCATGTGATTTTGATAACACCCAGCTGTTCCAGAAAAGCAGGTAAAACCTGCTTTTGTCATCAAATGGATGAGAAGGTGGTGAAAAACTAAATGAAGCAATTGAAGGGAAAAATTCTTTCTGGGGAAAAATAATCTCCCAAAGGATGCTTTCAATGTATAACCCTTGAATTGCTACATTTTATACTTACTGTAGTACTGTGAAAGGACAGGTTTTAATTGTTCCTTCATTTCAGTGACTGTGGGGTGACATTCTTTCTGTCTCCCCCCTTACTGATGTTAGAATGAGGTACTTTTGATCAAATGGGTATTTGGCCAATGCTATTAAGTAACACTACTTTTATACTTCTGCAATGTCACATTTCTGGAATTTAACTTAGGGCAGAGTGATTTTTGTCCCCTTCTGTTGTCTCAGAAGGATAAAAAGAACATGAGGGGACAGTATTTTGTCTTTTTTACTACAGCTATCCAACTTTTTTTTCCCTGCTGTGACCTGCAGCTGATCATCAAAATTCATACAAGAGCAGGAGGTGGTAGGGGGACCATTGGTTAATTAAGGTGGGCTCTTGTGCCAACAAGGTAAAATCATGGTGTAGAATAATCTGTATGTAGAGTGTGAAACTTCACAGCAATGTAAGGTGCTTTAATTGAGTGAACTTCCAGCTTCTAGAGTGACTGCCACAACCTCTCTCAGCTGCACTTGCATTTCTTGTCCTGTTTGGGTTGATAGATGACCACATGCCACTCCTCTCTCTAGCTTTTATGCGCACAGGTGAAGCCGAGGTGTCTTCCTCCAAAATTCATAGCTGGGAGGAGAGGGAATAAAAGCAACAGCACTGGCTGCAAAATGTAGGCTCGGCACACTCTTGTAGTTTCTTCACTGGGGTGAAATTATTTGCCTTTTCTTGGGAGCTTGATGCATGCTGCCAGGGTTGGTAGCAGTCATAGTGGAAGAAGCCTTGCTGCCTAGGGTTATCCCATGAGGTAAAAACTCTCCGCTTTCAGAAGTGAATTGTGCAGTTTGTCGTGGGAAACCAGGACCATGTCATTTTTATAGGGTTTTTTTTGCCTGTGCAGTTTCTTTATTACTCAGCTCTGTCTCTGTCCATAACCTATAGACCCTCAGCAAAGTGTTTCACCCCTGTACTGAGAGGCGCAGAGCTGTCTTCTCCATCCTGTTGGGAGAACAGGCTGCTGAGCACAGCTTTTCACATCGTGGCTCAGAGGAAACAAACACGTGGGGAATTAATGGGATGAGCAGCCTGCTCCGCGTTGGTGAAGTTTACGTAGCACAAACTGCACAATGAAGGAAAAATATAGGGAAAGCTGCAACTCCTGCACTGTATCTGTGACACTGTATCTGGGGAGGGGGAGGGAAGTGCATTCTTAGCGGGAGGGGTGGCGGGAAGCTAGAAGTGTTCAAATATGTATGATATTTTATATAAACATAATAAGCTTAGTTCCCCTTCATAATCTTCAGGAATGGTACTTTAACACCATTAAGTAAAGAATTGTTTTAGGATTAAATAAATGTATTGTACATAAGGCCATACGTAATCTTCTAAAAATGTCGCCAGACAGGAGCGATGTGTATTACAATATGAAAAAAGTCCTTAATGCACTGTTATCTCCTAAATATTTAGTAGTAAATTAATGCTATTTAATTTTTTTAAAAATTTGTCTTGTGTAGACACTAAAAAGTATTACACAAAATCTGGACAGAACATGTCCTTTTTAACAGCAATTTAAAGAACTTTTTATATATGTAAGGTAGTAACTTTTCAAATTGTTCTAGTTGTATATTCCCATGTTTACTATTTGTGGAGGTGTGCCTGTCTCTACTCAGTTATTTTTTTTCCTAATAATTTCATGCACGCATCTTTCATTTTTGTAGTTTCCATTAGAAATTACTGTGTATGTGCCTGGTGCTGCCACAAAACTTTCCCGCTCTAGATCTGTGGTGGCCGCATTCAGTAATGCCCGTGCCAATGGGCTACCAAAACCACGAAGCAAAATACTTGTTTCTCATTCTAGAGTTGAGAGTTTACTGCTTTTAAGTTGTCCTGATGTCACTCTTGAAATGACTGTTAAAACTAAGCTATGAGTTCATTGCATTTATTTTATATTCTTGGTTGTAATGAAATGGAATTGACTTTGCTTCAGTGTGAATTTTTTTAATAAAATAATATACATTTGTAATAATAATAAAAAGTTCAAATCAAATAAGCGTGCAGAAAAGTTTTTGTAAATGTCAACTTCGGGCTACCAGTAGGGAAAATACAGCCCACAAAATTGCAGTTGTAATTATATTCAGGATGTTTATGATATCATACGCCACAGAAAACAAAGCTTGCAAAACCTCAGAGTTGAAATTGCAGTTTTTAAAATGCCCACGAGGATATTCACAGCTATGTGTCTATCAAAATAGAATGAAGCCTTATGGAAAGCAGGATTGATGAAGTGTTCTCTTAGGTTTTGCTCTCTGCTTGTAAGCGTACGGGTGTGCCATGCTGATGGCACTTGTTGAAATTCATTATTACTTGCATGACAGTCCTGTAGATGCATCTTCTGAAAAAGAAAGCTGGTTTACTCTGTTCTGGAAATAAATGCTTTCCTGCTTTCTCCTCCTGCTGGATCTTGGAGCACTTCAAGTATTTCAGGTGGCAACATGGAAAGTATGAGCTAGAGCATTACTGGTGTGTTTTCACAATGAGATTTTGTGTGCTTTGCTAGTCTGTGTGTTTCTGTTCCATCTAACGATGGATGGATGGATGGATGGATGGATGGATGGATGGATGGATGGATGGATGGATGGATGGATGGATGGATGGATGGATAACTTCTTCCAAAAATCCCAGTTGTCTTTTCCACAACAGTTGCATGGGTAAGAATGCTTTGGATTTACTTGCACTGCCCATTGCTTTAAGAAAGAGGCTTTGGTTTTTGATGTGCCTTTTACACAAGGGTGGGAGTGGGAGTGGCCTTTTGACAAAAAGCTTTGTCTGCATCTCTGACACCTCAAGACAGCCTCACTGCAACTGAATATTCCCAGCTCTGTAACTCTCAGGGTTTCTGCTTCTGTTGTCCTTTTGTTGATACGATTGTGCTTAGTAAACAGCTTTGACTTGTATGTTTCTAACACCTCCTATGCCAGCTCTGTCTCAATCTCCATTCTTTTACAGCACATCTCTCTCTGTTTTTCCTACCTGGTCATTCAGTTTACAGTCTAATCCAACCTGATCATATTGATCTGAATTAATGGTGTCCCTTTTTTGTCCTTGACAGCTAAACAACTTTGATTTCACAGCCACTGAGAAATTTGCAGAGTGGGTTGTTTATTAGTCTTTTGCTTTGACTTGTTGCTTCTTGCTTTGTGTTATTGCCATCTCTGTTGCATTAGTTGTAAAGCGTCTCTCTTCACTTGCTCATGACTGCCAAAGCCTGCTGTTACACCATCCCTCTTACTCAAATCAAGACATTATGTAAGTTATTTCTTGATCTCATTGTCCCACCAGGTCAGCCTCTGCACCCTTCATTTTCAAACTTCAAAATAAGCATTTTAAGGCTCTGTTTCCAATTGCCCATTGTTTCTGAAGAGAGGTTGCATAAAATTCTGAAAAATTCCCTCCTTGGTGTCTTCTGCACCCCTCCTTAAAGCCCCCTGGCGCTGATGTATACAGAAGTTTAGTGTTTAACACTACTGGTGTGCAAGGAGTCATGTCTATTGTGTAAATGAAAACTGTTCCAGTGTTCATTTTGCCTTCCAGTCTGTCTGCATCCATCACCTCCCTGCATGCCCCTTGCAGGCTCCCTGTGACAAGAACAGGCATTTTGTTCTGATACAGTAGTTTCATGACTGGGGCTTGCAGCACTCTGGAATATGAATAATAATCATTGCAATATATTAGTGTTTTACTGTTGGAAAATACACAGTAGTAGTGTTGCCACTTTCCATATGCTATTTCAACACAAGAAGCATCATGTTAGTGCCAAACACCAATTTAATTTGGCTAATCACAGAACCTGAGCAAGCAGTGTTCCAATAGCTAGCAAAGGTTAATGATGGTGGTCTTGTAATGTTGTTTTAACAGGTAGATTCTGCTTTTTTACTTTTCAGGGAGCTTCATATCCTTGTTTATGATCACAGAAAAAACCAGCAGCTTTGGTTTATTTTGGTGGGTTTATAGTAATTTAGAAAGTTGTTATTGCATAATTACTACAATGATTTTTTTCATTTGTAAGAAATATTTATTAGAACAGCAGTTGTTGAGGTAGATTAAAATCACCAACAAGGTTATGAAAGATGTGTGTACAGTCATAGCTGAGCTGCTGAAATTGCTGGGGGAGTACCACAACTGTTATGTAACAGATTGCCAAGTTAATCCAGAGTAGGTGTTTAAAAAATTATTATTATTGTTATTATTACTATTACTATTATTGCAAGTCTGAAAGTAATACTAACCTACCTAATATTTTTTATATAATGTACTTGCCTTTGAATAGGATCAATTTTTCCAGCTTGGTGTATTGGCATACTGCTGGGTGTATTGTAGGGTCTGTAACAAGCCATTTCTATGATTATTTTGTGTGTTCTTTGAAGCCTTATAAAGAGGACAGCCTGAGAGTATTTAACTTCTGCATGTGCATTGCATGCACAGAACATGTGGCTGAATGAAGTATTCAGCAATACATTCACTTAGCTAAAATGTCTTATAATGTTGTTCAGTAAGAAGTTGTTTGAATAAAGCTGGTATATGAAATCATTACAGAAAGGAAACCTTTGCCCCAGTCAGTTCCGAGAAAGGATTTTTGCTTTTGCTTGCGCTGTCAGTAAACATGGTAAATAAATTAGTAAAGGAAAATATTTAAATATTACTTAAAAATTTGTTATTTGCTACTGAATCTTGGATATGATGTGATAGCCAGCAATAGTATATCATCTCCATCCCGCAAGACATCATGTTTCAAATACTAAAAAACCTGATATGTGAAGCACTGAAGAAAGGCATTCTTCATACCTAGCAGCAGCAGACAAAGTTTTAATTATGAACCAAATATGCCAAGTCATATATGGCCCAGACATCCTTTCTATGGCCTGCATGTAAGCCTACACTGGTAAGATTCTTCCCTGTATCCACAAATAGGAATTCTCTGGGATGTTGTGGAGGGGAAAGAAGGAGTAGAAGCATGTAGCCTTTAGATTTTGTAAAAAAGTTTCAATGCTATCAAATTTAGGTATCTGAAGTTCTCCAGTTCATAATGAAATTCTAAATACTTTTAAGTATATATTTTTAACATCTGTTAAAAATGTTTTCTGCCCTTGTCTGGGCAATGTGGCACAGCCTGCTCTGAAAAGATAACCTCAACTCTGCATGCATGATCTGGTCAGGGGCACGGTTGTCAATTCAGTCTTGCAGACAATTTACACAGGTGGACACTGAACTTTAACCTGTAAGCTTGGGTCACACAGGTCTGTGGAAAAGCAATTAGCTTTTACAGAAAACATACTTCCTTGGCTGAAAGGTGAAACAGAGAACCACAAAATTAAAGGCTTAAAGTCTTATGCAAAGGGCTCCTGTGGCCCCCCAGTTTGACAGACAGTATTATGAGATGATTGTAAATTATCAGATCATATAATTGCTGCAAGACTGTGCAATTCTAAAACATCTATTGTTCTAAAACATCTTGCCATTGTCTAGTATGATGTGGAATGAGTAATTTGTGAAAGTGTAATTATGATTTTCAGTTTTCAACCTTTTGTAATTGTATTACTTGTTTTTGCAGTGGTACAGAAGAAAGGACAGTTTCCAGTAGTTTGGTTTTGGCAGTAAAACTCAGAACATTAATTTGCTAAGGAAGAGGAACTAAAGGAGATCAGGCATCTCCCTTGCTGGTGTCAATCCTTCCACTGCAGCAGAGGAGATTCAAGGAGGCAGATCATACCATGACATCGTGTAGTAACTGCAACACTTGCTTTTGAAAGAAATACTTATGAGTGCAGCATCACAACCGTAGAAAGTATACCCAGCAAATTTGATATTAGTTGGACACCTTTACAAAATTCCCTTCACATAGCAAGCAGACTGACTTGATCATGTCAAGAAGGTTACAGACTTTGGTCTTGCCTACCCATAAATGCATGAAAATCTGCATAGTTTGTGGTTTCAGAATAATGGCAATAATGGAGCTTTTCTTAAAGCATCTGAAAGTTTCCTTGTAGCTTGCAGTATCCCACAGGCATCGAAATAAATCCCTACTCATTTAAGAAACAATGGGAACATCTACTAACACACCCTGGTGGTATGTCCCAACGGGGATTATCAAGAGTTGCTTCTACATCATGCTGCTGCTAGATGAAAGCTGGAAGTCCCCTGTGACTTTGAAACAGTTGGTTCTGGAAAGTAGGAAGAAAGCAGCTTTTCTTATCATCCAGAGCAATATTAGAGGTATTTTAAGTGCATTTGAGTCATCTGAGATTGTGACATGTATCCTATTTGAACAGTGGCCGTATACTTCCAACTCCAAGAACTCAGTCTTGCACGATAACATTTACATATTTTCTGTGGAGACATGCTCAACTGTGACTTGCTAACTTAAATCTTATTAAATACTTGCCAGTGGTTCGTGTGTGCTGGAGGATGCTCTATCAGCTCTATCAGAACCAGGCATATTCTCTTCCCACCTATCATGCCAAGCTCATAAATCAGTTGCAGTGCGTCATGCTTTTATTAATACACAGTGGCTGTACTATTCCAAGACTGCATTATCACTGCTGCTTCTCGTTCATCAGAGATGTGGTAATCCATCTGTGTTCTGTCTAACTCCTTTGGGATGTTTCATGTTTGGCTGTGGGGAGACCAGCAATGCACTGGCCCTGACTCTGGATAGCCTATACATAACCTTGAAAATGAACTCAAAAGAGCACCACAGCAGAATTCAGTCTTGTCCTTGTGTGGGCTGAAATTCCAGTACATGTGACATGGCACGCTTACAGAGGGGACACAGGAAGAGAGTGGGAATTACTACTGCTTCTGTGAGATTAGGGATGGTTTTTGGATATGCTGCATGTGAATATGAAAACAAAACCACACTTTTCCTTTGGTATTTCAGGATCTTACCCTACAGGTGAATTCCAAGAGTATGCAAGTTTAAATTATTGGGATATGTCCTAAGTTTGTTTAGACCAGCGTGAATAATGAAACTGTGTTGACATTGATAGTTTCTATCACTTCTTAAACTAAAAAACCTAAGGAAGTTTCCTATGCCTTGCTGCTCTCACGCACATATCCAAATGTGGAGCTAAGGAATAACTGGTTTCCCAAAAATGCCCTGAGAAAACAGGATACCCTGTGTAGCCAGCATAGCCGTGCATCCTAAATATAACAGTGCTGGGCATTCGCAGAGCAGGGTTCGGGTTTACCCCACGTATGGCAGCCTGGGATATTCAGGGCCAGACGTCCCCACCGTGTAACGTGATCGCTTCCTTGGGAGCCAGGCCAGCTCCCAGCCCGGCAGCTGCTGGCTGGGAGTGCGATTACCTGACCCAGACCCACCTCCTCCCAGCTGGAGCCATCCCTTCTGCTAGGGAAGGTGGTGTGTGGCATGGGCAGCTCCCTGAGCCCCTGCACAGAGCTGATGTGGAGGTTTGCTGCTGTTGATGGATGTGAGCTGTTGGGTTGGTGTGCTGGGCTCTGGTGTGGGCACAGAGGTCCCCTCTTGGTGGCAGTGGCAGTGGTGTGTGCAAGGGGTGGTGAATGCAACGTGCCACCATGGAGCAGCTCCGGAGCGGGGCCCACGTGCAGACAGGGGAAGGAAGGTTGCCCAGTCCCCAGGAGCCTGAGTCCCCACCTTCTGCAAGCTGTCCACACATGTTGCAGCAGTGGGCGTCCTGGGAAGGTGCCGGCAGCGCCTGGGGCGGCTTGGAAGTGGGTAGTGCTGCTGGTGTGCCACTCCTGTCTGGGACAGAGGGGCTGTGGCACTGGGCTCCTCTCTTATGGACACATTGCAAAGACCACGGTGCCTCACAGAAACACTCTGGGCCTCCTGAAGCCCCATGGCAAACCCCAGCCTTGCAAACTGGGGCACGAGCAGCTGGGAGCGTGAAGGAGGCCGGTGCCAGCAGCAAGGTGCCAGCCAGCACAGCACAGCAGCCATGGGCGTGTTGTGCATCGCTTCCCCCCACGCACGCCGCTCCCCAGGGCCTGCGGGGGGAGAGCAGAGGGGAAGGTGCCACGTGCAGACCAGCTCACTCCTGGCTGGAAGGATGAGACACACTGGCTTGCCCAGCTCCGTGGTTGTGTGCCTCCGTGGAGTGGGGCTGCAGTACCCCTCTTCCAACATGATTTTGGCCCTGAGATTTTTTGGACAGTCTTATGAGTCCCACGTGTGAGTGAGGGTAGGACTTTGGGAAGTTATGGGAAGCGTGTTCTGCTTCTCTGCAGTGCCCCAGATACAGATCTTGTTTTGCTGTACTGTCCCACAAGAGGGTCTCACAGTAACTGACAGTTCATTGGATTTGGGTGGACTTGAGGAAGATTTGATCCCTTCCAATCCCTTTTTCCCCTGCTCCGTTCTCATCTGCTAGGGCTGCTCTAAGCTTTGGCAAAAATGCCCCTTTTCATATTATGGCTCAGCTTTGCCGTCCTACACAAAGCCTCTCCTCTGCAGAGACATAGCAATCTGTACCTGAGGTGACCATTTTATGGTTAATGGCAGATGCATTTAAAAAAAAGGTGTATTCAGAGGGCCCTTGGGTGGTTTGTTTCAGTTTACTTCCAGGGAGGATATCTGCTGTCAGTGCTGTCTGCTGTCCTGGGGAACTGTCTGACAGCTTGGATGTTTGTCTGTCAGGATATCTAACGTGACAGCATGTATTTCAGAGCACAGTCTGAGCCCTCTTGGGATTATAGTCTTAAATTTTCTTACATATGATATACTATTGTGGATTAAAGCACGGTGTGTCTCATTGGAGACGACTGAGGAAACTGTGAAGAAAATAATAGTCCTATTTGGGCAGAGTTAGGCAGTTCAGCAGTATTGCAGGCATCATCTGCCATGAAGCTGGATACTCTACTTGTGGAACACCAGTCTTGCTGAGGAAGTCCATCTCATTGACCTGCAAATTAAACAGTAAGGGCTGATGGAAACTTGGATTCCTTGGCCATGGCAGGCAAAAGGAAGTCCCCAGATACTGTGCTTGTGTGAGGCTCCAGATGGCCCATCTGGACTAGGCAAGGTGTGGTTTGTGCAAGCCCTCTGCAAGCAGGAAGCTGCTGCCTCCTTCAATCATCTGATGGGCAGGCAGCCTCAGCCTCCCGAGAGAAGGGAGGTAGCAGAGGGTCTGAAGCAAGAAGGGGCTCTCCAGCATCTTGCTGAAGGCCTGCAAGATGAGCAGTTCCTCAGACATCAAGGAGGGGACTGGCTGCCCCTCATGCTCTGCAGAGTGGGACCCTGAGCACCCACTGGCATCATCATCCTGCTCTCCTCTCTCTGTAGCCTGACCTGCCTTGGCCCAAAGTCCCAGGTAGCAGCTGCTTTGGAGGAACATTCCCAGCTAAAGACTACACTGACTCAAATGACTTTCCCACTTGGGGAGAAGAGGGTGAAAGCTAGACCCTCTTCCAGAAAACCCTTGAAAATGTGCATTTTTGCTTCCCTTTGAGGTGCTGGCAGGGAACGAGGACAGGGAGGATCTGAACACACCTGGCAGAAACCATTAGAGAGACTGACATCCCAGTAGGGGGAGAGAGGTGGGGCAGGCTGCTAGACCTCAGGGGGTGCTCTTTTATATTTCATTTATGAACCCTTGATTTGTATCTGGCTGGGGTTTGAGCCCACGTGAGTCACATTCACACGGGCAGGTGGGAGTGGCTTCATTATTTTCTCTTGAATCACCCACATTCCTCTGTCACCAGAACATGCTTTAACAGCCACGTGCATGTGGGTATATGTGGTGTGTGCCAGACCCAGCCAGCCTGGTGGGAATGGGCTCAGCTGACTTTGCCTCAGCTTGGTGGACTTGGCTGTGTTTGCCTTACAGTTGGACTTGCTGATCTTGAAGGTCTCTTTTCAACCTAAATGAATCTAAGATTTTATGATATATGAACTGTGGTATTGTGAAGTGTGAGCAAATGCCATTCTGCAGGAGTTTCTCACTCCTTGTTTTTTACACAAGGCTCTCCAGTGAGGGATCAGGACCCCTTTTTTGACTCCTCCACTGGATTCTTGGAACACCAGAGTGCCTCTTCTCTTTGCTTTGTAGCTAGGCAGCATGAGCCTGTAGCAGTCACTGCTGTTGGACCTCAGGAGTGCTAATGTCACCAGAGACCTGGAGAATCATAGAATGGTTTGTTTTGGAAGGGACCTTAAAGATCATCCAGTTCACCCCCTGCCATGGGCAGGAACGCCTTCCACTAGATCAGGTTGCTCAGGTACCTGTCCAACCTGACCTTGACCACTTTCAGGGATGGGACAGCCACAACTCTCTGGGCAACTTGTTTCAGTGCCTCACCACCTCACACTGAAGAGTTTCTTCCTTATATCTAATCTAGACCTGCCCTCCTTCAGTTTAAAACTAATGGCCCTTGTCCTGTCACTATCTGCCCATATAAAGTCTCTCTGCCTTCTTTTTGTAAGCCCTCTTAAGGTACTGCAAGGCCACAAGGAGGTCTCCCTGTAGCCTTCTTTTCTCCAGGCTGAGCATTCCCAGCTCACTCAGCCTGTCTGAGCAGGAGAGGTGCTCCATCCCTCTGATCATCTTTGTGGCCTCCTCTGGACTCCCTCTAACAGCTTCACATCTTGTGCTGGGAACCCCCGAGCTGGATGCAGCACTCCAGGTGGGGACTGAGAGCAGAGGGGCAGAATCACCTCCCTTCCCCTGCTGGCCACACCTGTTGATACAGCCCAGGATGTGTTTGGCTTTCTGGGCTGCAAGTGCTCAGCTGGCTTATGTCCAGCTTTTCATCCATGAGAACCCCAAGTCCTTCTCCAAAGGGCTGCTCTCTATTCTTCTTCCAGTCTGTACTCACCTCTAGGATTGTCCTGACCCCACAGTGCCTTGCATTTGTGCTTGTTGAACCTCAGGAGGTTCTCATGCTCCCACTTCTCCAGTTTATCCGGGTTCCTCTGGATGGCATCCCTTCCCTCTGTTGTGCCAACTGCAGTGCTCATCTTTGTGTCATCTGCAAGCTTGCTGAGGGTGCATTCAACCCCATTTTCTATGTTCTTGATGAAGATTTTGAAGAGCATTGGTCCCAAAATAAGAACCCTGAAAGGGCCTGAATCCTCTCTGAGCCACTGCTAGCCTGAGGGCACGGGACCATCCCATGCAGACAAGGTGTAGGGCTGCCCAGTGCTGGGGCTGCAGCAAGACCTGGCATCTGGGCAGCAGAGCTGTCACTGTCTCAAACCCCAAACCCAGCTTTGCTCCTCGCAGTGCCGGCAGGCATCTCTGCAGGGGTGATGCTGTCCTGGCTTGGAGCAGCTGGTGCAGCCCCCGGGAAAACACGTGTGGAAGTTGAGAGTATGGGGTAGCATACACCCTGCGTGGGCAGAGCTGGCCCTGTGAGGGCTGTGCCATAGCTCCTGGTGTGCTTGGAGGAGAGAGCAGCCTTTCAATCATGCTTTCAACCGTGCTGCAAATTGCATGTGTGTGAACAGAGGCAGCCAGGCCGGTGGATGCTGTTCTCAGCAGTCCCCTCACACTCCAGCTGGCTCCTGGTGATGCCAACAGGAGGGCAAACATCCAGCAGTCTGCTGTGTCTACTGAGAGATGCTGACCTCTGAGCTGTTGCATGTGCACCTGCAAATGGAGACCTGCAGTCAGAAGCACCTCAGGATGTGCCCAGGCCTTGCCCATCCCGGCTGCCAGAGCACGAATACGGCTCAGGGAATGTGGGACAGCCTTTGGCAGCTGGTCAGAGTGTGTGGTGCAAGCTGGAGGAAGGAGAAGAGCCATGAGGCCCTGCTGCCCAGCCCAGCAGCCCACAGAGCTGGGGCTGCTCCACTGAGCTGGAATGGCCACAGGGCCAGCTCCATCCCACCAGCACCAGCCACAGCTCCTGATAAGCCTGGGAGAGCCGGGGCTGCAGGCCTGCCACTGGAGGGGTGGCTCTTTAGGAAGAGGGTGCTGTGCATTTGTTAGGGGTTTTTTTTGTGGATTTTTCCTTCTTAAGACACCTACAGTCAAATGTGAAATTCACATTTCTCTGTAAGACTTTGGCTAAATACTCTCTAACACATAAACCACAAAAAATTTGAACACAGTTCTGAGCCAGCTGCTTTCCTAGAGCAGGCTTGTCCCTGGTTTTCCTGGGAGGTTTCAGAGCAAAACGGTTGCATGCTGGGTTTGATTTTGCAAACAGCTTCTCGAGGCTTGAAAAAGAAATGCCTGTCCCTAGCTGTTGCCATTTTCTGCTTGGCAAGGGTCGGTGCCAGCAGAGACCCCTCCATGGTGCTGTGGTGGGGTTTGTGAAAGCGGTTTGTGTTGGCCCTTGTCCTGGGCAGTGGCCAGGGTGAGCAGGTACAGGGCCCCGAGCCTGAAGCCTGTGGTGCAGTATCTGCTCCTTGGTGCTGGCATGGAGTGTTGGACAATGGGCCTCTTCTTCCTGAAATATAGGACTGGGGAAGGGGCCAGAGAGCTGGGAACCTTTCTGCTGTTGGGGTGGGACTGAGGAGTTCCGCAGCCAAGAGCAGCTGGCCAAGACTTCTGTGGCTGGATGGTGAGGACTTCTGCCAGGGGTTGCCTGCCATCTGCTGGTAAATCCCACGGGATGGACAGAGCCCAGGAGAGCGCTGCAAAGGGAAAGCTGCTGTGGTTAGATAGTATTGCTGTGGCCAGAGACAATATTTCTGACAGGATCAAGGGCTGAGGGCTCATCACTCTGCTGTTCCAGCTGGTGAGACTGAAGACTGCATTATTGTCCAATACAGTTCCATAGCACCCCAGCTCTGGACAGGTTTGGACAGGTTGCAGAGATGTATGACCTTCAGAGGAGCCCTGAAATTTCTGATCTGCCACTGCCTGGCATTCACATACATCCTGATGCCCATATCTTGTCTCTCTGTGATGCCAGCTTCTGCCCACCACCACCAGGGCCTGCAGTGACCACCATCCCAGACTCAGCCAGTTCTCTGCACTTTTGTAGCCATGAGCTGTGCTGGATTCAGGGCTGTGGCACTTCCTTGCCAAAGCAGGCATCACCAGTGCCTTTCCTTTGGACCCACAGGAGGATGAGATGAGGGTGGTGCCACAGTGGAGCGTTGGCTGTGGAGTCAGCAGGGTGAGACCACAAGGGGAAGCAGGACCTGCCCACGCTGGGACCAGCCCCACAGCCAAGGAGGTCTCTGCAGGCCCAGGAGGAGCTGCTGAAGTGCCCGGCTGGGGCAGGCAGAGCAGCGAGGTCTGTGTGGGCAAGGGGGGAGCAGGCAGCTGGGCACTGCAGTGACACAACGGGGCAGATGTTGGCGACTTCAGAGTGGCCAGCTGGGAGTTCTGTGCCTCTGAGTAGCAGTGCCTGAATCTATTTACACACCAGAATGCTTTTGTGGTCTGGGGCCCAGGCAACCTGGCAAAGAGGATGTGTACATGCTCCTGGTGCAGAAAGAGCAATGCTGTCATTTACAGTGAGTGCCTCCCTTCCCCTGTCTCTGCCGTGGAGATAAGCAGTGTTTTGCCTGAGTCTTGCTGTTTGCACAGGGAACCTGTTTTCCAGATTGCTCTACACGTATTTTGCCTTCTTCGTGTCTGAGCTGTCAGATAATGCTGGAGGCTGAGAGCAGAGGCACGGGGAGGGCCCAGCCTGCTGGGTCAAGCACCATTAGCACCACCAGCAGGAGCAGCAGATTGGCCCACATGCCAAGGGCTGCTGCAGCTGATCCTCTGCCCTGAGCTCTCTGCTTCCAGGCTCCCTGCCCCTTGGCTGCAGAGGGTGAATCCCACCGGCAGTGGGGACACCAGGCAGCCCCAGGCAGCATGTGATGGGCTTCTGCAGGAGAGCAAGAACCTGCCCAGGGGGTGTTCTTTGTGCTGATGGCTCAGCCTGCCTTCTCTCTGCCCTTTCCCCTCTGTGAATAGCTGGGCTGGAATAAACTGCTCTGCATTGCCCATCGTGGGTATGGTTCTTTATTTTATTTCCCTACTAGGTTTTTTTTGTATCCATTAGGACTAGATTTGACTGAGTTTTGTGGCTGGGCAGGCTGGAGTAGTGTCAGACCCTGGTTGTGAGCAGTGGCAGTTGTGTGAGACAGAGATTTTTTTCTGGGCAGGTTTTTTTCTGGGAAATTGTGCATTCCAGCACATCCATCTGTGCAAAACCAGGCAGTATGTCTGCTCAGACCCTTTTGTACATTTTGAACATTCCTGAATTAAAGCTATGTGTGGGCAGTTCAGAAATGAAGCTGGGAGCAGTTCTGGTGCCAGGAGACAGGCATCCTCAGGAATCACCCCTGTCTCTTGTGACAGTGACTTCTTTTACCCTTGAGAGTTACAGGAGCCAATACCTGCAATGATCTTTGCTACATCTTAGCTTTGATTTTTTTTTACCCAGAAAATTTTCCACTCTCTTTCACTCTGTTGTCTCACTCAGGTGTGCTAGCTATGCCTTTTTTGTAATAAACTGTTAAACACTTGCAAAGATGATTGCATCCCTAACCTGGGGAGGGGATTATTACTCCCATCTGGGAGCAGCAAGCCCCACTGCAATCACTTTGTATCAGCACCTGAAGGCCGACACATGGCCCTAAATATAAGGCAGGTATTTGTAAATGGGATGGGTACCATGATTATAAAAAGCAGTTTAATGAAATGGCCTGTGCTGTGCATGTGTGTGACTTTCACTGCAAAGCTATAAAAACTGTCCATCTTGCTGTCCAAGCTGCTTTCTGGCTGTGTGTCTGTATCCCCCCAGTATGGAGGTGTTGAAAGAGATCTAAATCCTCAGGGTATTGCACAACTTGAGATAACGCTGCCAGTCTTGCTCAATGGCAGAGGGATAATAGTGGCAGGCTCTCACAAAAAATACCTGCAGGGAGAGATCCCGGTTTCATTGGTTTGTTTGTTTTAAGCTGAGCTGTACTCAGCTGTACTTGCATTTGGTGTTGCCAAATTCTTTTGCTCCCTCTGCCATATAAGTGAATGCTTGGCTTAGTTACCTTAAAATGTAGCATGAATTCCCATGCTGCACCAACTGCTGGAAAACATACAGCTGAGGAGAAGGGAATTCAGGCGTTTTCAAGAGACACTTCCTCAGTGAGAATGGAAGACGATGCTCAGGAGATTGGCCCCTCGCATGCGGCTCTCCGAGGAAACTCAGTGCAGGGGGGGAAGGAGTAACAGCATTCTCGCTTCACTTGCAGAGCTGCAGCCTTTTACTCTGCTTTTCCTGAGGCCCCTCACCACCAAGCCGTCCCTAGTGTTTTAACCATACCCTACTAATCCAAAATAGAGGGGTTTCTGTGCTGTGCCAGGGGACAGGGTGTCAGCCCTGAGCCCTTTGGTGCAGGGCTCCCGTGGGCTCGGCGGCAGCTGGCAGCTGGCCCGGGACAGCCAGCGCTGCCAAGAGCCGCGCTGCCACCCGCTCCTCGAGCAGAACCCGACACCGGGGCAAAGCCAGGACAGCTGCAGCCGTCACACACCAGCGCGCCATTTGGAGGCTTACACAGGGGCACAAAAATGAGCTGTGCCTTAATATAACCCCTTACAGCCAGCTAAGCCGCGCTTTGCAGGAGGAAATCGCATCTCTCATCATCTATCCTCATGCTTTGCAGGAGGAAATCGCATCTCCCACCATCTATCCTCATGCCGTTGCTGCACGGAGGCACTCTGAAGGCACCATAAAATCTTTAAGAGACAAAACGAAACGTTTTTCTTACGGTGTCGCAGTAATCCCGATCAGGGCTGTAACGCAGGAATGTGCTAGATACAAGGTTTCTTAAACAGGGGCTGTTTATGCAAGCATTTCCTTGCCATGCCTGCTGGGAATACAGCCTCGACAGGAAAACGGCATTTGCAAACAAATGAGCAGAGAGACACCAGCAAGTTCTCATCTCGGAGGGAAATTAGCATTTTAATATTCAGTGCAGGGTTTTGCTAGGCGGCCAGGGCTCGTAGGTGCTGTGTAATAACGACACCAATAATTAATAATAAATCTGATGCTGAAATGCCACGGAGTTAGGGCTGTCTGCATCCCTGGAATGTGGCAGGGCTCAGAATGGAAGCTGTTCTTTTGGCAGATAGCTTCCTGACAATATTCTACAAATGGGGATAGGAGACTTATGGCTAAAACTGAGGGATAAGAGGGGTGGCTGGTAAGAGAGCTGTGTGGCATAGAAGTAAGGGAAAACTTTAGTGCTGAGAGAAAGAAAGACAAGGGATTCATTGGCCTAATGCTGCTTCTGATGTTGCACTGGGACAGAGCATCCTCAAGTAGTGCTGGCCCAGGCTTTCCACCCCTTCCAAACTGCTGGTCCCACCTGGGCAGGGACAGTGAGGACATGGAGCCTGTTGGATGCAGAGTGGGATAAACAAGGATGGAGACAGGGGGCAATGGAATTCCTGCAGCTCTCTCAGTGGGATGGGGGCATGGAACCTGACCTGGGGAATGGGAAAAAGGGTGGACAGAGCCACCACTGATGGCAGGCTGGGAGGCAGCATGAGGGGAAGGCAGGAGCTGTTGGCTGGCAGGAGCAGCCTCTCTGTGCCTCCAGGGAAGTGGATGCTGCTGGTCTGTGTCTGGGTGCCTGGTGTGGGGACTCACACTTCTCCTTCACAGCCTTGTGCAGAGCTGGGAGGAGACACTGCCACAGCTCCTGGCTGGCCCAGCTCTACCATCCATCACAAAATCTTGTAAAGGAGGAGTACAGAAAATATGAAAACCTTGTGGAACCTTTACATGGAAAACATCTCTTATGAGCAGCTCCTCCTATGGCTGACTCAGGGCCACCAGCTTAAGATCATGAAGGTTTGAAGACTCCTGAGCACAGGCTGTTGAACCTCCACCTGTCCCAGAACTGCAGGTTCCAAGTTAACTGAGAGTGTTTATCCCACCAGATGGCTTAGAGGGGTTTTGTTCCCCAGCAAGCTGCTTGGAGGGATGCTCTGAGGGCTGGTTGTTCACAGGCAAGGCCATCTCGTAACACGGCCGTATGCCGCACAGCCACCGCGAGGAGCTTCTGGCAGTGTCCGATACTGTGGCAATTAATTAATCGTGGGCACAGCAGGTGCCTCTTTAGCCCAAAGCTGCAATTTCACCACAGGCATTTCCCCATAACCTGCTTCTGATGTGATTTTTCTGTCAAATGTATCTGTTGATCTCACTCTTTTTCTTTTTCTTTTTTTTTTTTTTTTTTAATTTTAATGATGCCTTTTACTACTCTCTCCAGAGCCATTTGCCAGCTGCTGCAGTCAGCCATTCCCCACACATGCAGAAGAGGCTCAAACTAGGGCATCATTTCACAGAAGGGGAGGAATGCACAGGCTGTGGTTGGTGACAGGCATTGCTCCTTCCCAGGGTACACTCAGAGCCCCAGCTGCTCTTTTCCCTCCTTCCTGGGCCTGGCCAGCACAAACTCATCCTTACTGCTCTGGCCAGGAGCCTCTGGGAGCTGACTGCTCTTTGTTGTTTATCTCCTATTTCTGTACATGTATTTTGGAGGTCTTTCTCTGAGGTCTGCCTGGTGGCTTTTGCCTCTTTTATGGGATTCTAAAATTCTTGGCCAATGTTTATTCTCTTCATTGGGTGAAACACTTACAACCTCTTGCTAAATCTGAACAGTTCCTCTCTAATTTGTGTTTCTGTCTTCTCAAACCCTAAAAGGAGAGAGAGAGATATTTTGAGTCCAAATTAGTTGTTTGGAAATTGTGCTTTGAGGGGAGAAACATGCTGCTAACTGTGCAGTAGGGAAGTTGGAACCCTGCTGAGGAGGGGATTTTACTCAGGCCATTTTCTTCTCAGATGCCTGCCCATTTTCCTGGGCTACATGGACTGCTAGTGTAAAAGGGAGAACTGATTTTAGATCCCTGATTTCATAATAACGTTATGGCCTCATATCAGCAGTTGCCAACGATGTTGTTGGGTCATACTTTGGAGTTTGGAATTGGGTGAGGGGGAAGCAGGGTAGCAGGTAAGATTACAGCCATGGACCTGAGGAAAGCTGAAGTTACTGAATGCCTTCTTTGCATCATTTGTGGCAATCAAGGGTGGAGCCTGAGGACTGGGAGAAAGGAAATGTCATCTTGGTCTTCAAAAAGGGCAAGAACGAGTACCCAGGGGACTACAGTCATGCTCACCTCAATCCCTGGAAAGGTGATGGAGAGTCTCATTCTGGAATCCACCTCTATCCATATAGATGACATGAAGGTCATCAGGAGTAGTCAGCATTGGTTCACTAAAGGTAAATCCTGCTTGAACAACCTGAATGCCTTTTGTCATGTGACAGCTACCTGGATGGATGAGGGCAGAGCAGTGACTATGGTCTGCTCTGGCTTCAGCAAGGATTTTGATACTGTCCCTCACAACATCCACACAGGCAAACTCAGGAAGTGTGGCCTGGATGAGTGGACAGTGAGGTGGATTGAGAACTGGCTGAACAGCAGATCCCAGAGGGTTATGATCAGTGGCACAGGGTCTGGTTGGAAGCCTGTCACTGGTGGTGCCCCCAAGGATCAATACTGGGCCCAGTATTGTTTAACTTACCCATCCATTGCTTGGATGAAGGGGAGATGCCTCCTCAGCAAGTTCACTGATGACACAAATCTGAAGAGGCTGAAACCTCAGGGTGCTGGGCAGCCCTTCAGCAGGACCTCAACAGGCTGGAGAGATGAGCAAAGAACTGTGCAAAGTTCAACAAAGACAAATGCAGGGTCCCATTTGGACCTGGGGAGGAATAACCCCAGGCACCAGTACAGGCTGGGGCTGACCTGCTGGAAAGCAGCTCTGTGGAGAAGGACCTGGGGATCCTGATGGACAACAAGCTGCTCACGAGCCAGCAGTGTGTCCTTGTGGCCAAGAATGCCAACAGCATCCTGGGGTACATTGGGAAAAGCACTGCCAGCAGGTTGAGGGAGGAGATCCTGCCCCTCTGCTCAGCCCTATAGAGACAACATCTGGAGCGCTGTGTCTGTTTCTGGGCTCCTCAGGACAAGAGAGATATGGAGCACCTGGAGTGGGTCCAGTGGAAGGTAACAAGAATGATTTGGGGTCTGGAGCATCTCTCTTACAAGGAAAGGCTGAGGGAGCTGGGCCTGTTCAGCTTTGAGAAAAAGTAACTGAGAGAGGACCTTATCAATGTCTATCAGTGTCTGCAGGGAGCGTGCCAAGAAGATGAAGCCAGGATCTTCTTGGTGATGCCAAGCAACAGGACAAGAGGCAATGGACAGAAACTGATGCACTGGAAGTTCCACCTGAACATGAGTCAGAACTTCTTTACTGTACAGGTGACCGGGCACTGGAGCAGGCTGCCCAGAGAGCTTGTGGAGACTCCCTCATGGGACATATTCAAGAACTGCCTGGACACAATCCTGTGCCTTGTGCTCTAGGATGACCCTGCTTGGGCAGGGGGGGTTGGACCTTCTGTAGTCCAGCCTGATCCATTCTGTGATCCTGTAGAATCTTAATGCTTCATGCAAACTACTGAAACAAGCCCAGCCTCTTTAGTTTGAGTTGCACCCTGCCCTCTCTACTGTGAGGTGTCCCGAAGTTTGGTGTCTACTGTTGCCCTTCACAGGCCATGAGCCAGACAATTCCCAAGCTGTGAAATTCTGTGCAGGCTGGTGGCAGTGAAGCCAGAACCTGGAACACCTATGGAGTGGATCCAGGCTGAACAAGGATGAGCTGATGAGACTGCAAAGTAATTTCTTCTGGCAATGGAGATGGAAACAGCCAAAAAACGGCTCCCAGCTAAATGGGTGAGGGTATGTTAGCAGTGGTTTTAAGGCAGGCAAAATGATCACCTATGTAACCCACATCGCTTCTGAGAAAAGAAGATCAGGCCTGTAATTGGAGCAATAAAAGGGAAAGATCTGCTGTGGTCCATATTTTGTCAGATACTCCTAGCATGCCTGTGAGGTGTCAGGCTGGCCATGCAGCTTTGTGTTAGGCAGGGCTTTCTTATCCTGCCACCCTTTGCCTATGCTTAGGACCACATCTCTCACAACCACATCAGTCTTGCCCCAAAGTAAAGGATATATGAATAAATCAGGAATGACAAAAATATTGCCATTTCAATTTCATGCAGCTTTTAGCCAGATCTGTTCTATTTTTTCTTTATGATGTGGTCAGTTCTTGCACAAATGTGGCTCTGAAGGCAATTTGTAAGAGGTGGAAGCATGAGAGCAGATTTTCCACAAGGGACTCTGCAGATCAGTGGTTTACACTGCTCTGTAGATCAGTGATTTGCACTATTTTTCACCTACAGTGGGAAGAGAACTCTGTTAAATAAAGGGAGCTTTCCAAGAGAAAGTGATTGCTAAACACCTCCAGGATTTTGCTTTGTCAGAGATGAGGAGGATGTTATTTGCATTCTCAGAGATAAATACATTTCCTTCATCTCACTGGTGCCCAGACCATGCAGATTCGATAAAGAGCTCTGCCTTCAGTGCTCCTCTCTTGTGCCCGCTCACCCACGTACAAAGGATCACACTAGGAAGCAGGTGATATAGCTGAAGTTGCCGTTTTTTCAGCTCTGTAAATCTAGCCGGGGCTCCCGAGTGAGATCTGGGATATTAGATGGACTGTAAAGATCAGCATCTGCCCAAGCTGGAGGTTGTCTGTAGCTTGACTTTCGCGTTTATTTTTATTTTTTAATCTCTTCTCAAACCGGCTGTCGCGCTGCCTCCCTGACTGCAGGGCACGCACGTCGGATGGAGATAGAGTATCACCATCTACTGGCGGCTGGAAGGATCACGGCAGAAGATTTTAGAAGGTAATGGTGCCTCTGCCAGGTACCGGTGTGAGATGATGCAGAGATCCCTGCTCCAAGGACAGGGAAAGTGGCTCACAGCCTCCTTGCCTGCGTTAGAGCAGCTGAAGCCTGGCAGGTAATCCCTCATTTCCCCTCGCTGTGGCTGTACCTGCATTGGTCCTGTGTGCAGGAAAGGCTGGTGCTCCTGGCACTGTTTTCCCTGGGTTTGTGTGACATATGATGGGCTGAAGCAGTTGTGGCTTCACTGCCTGGAAATGAGAACTGAGGGCTGAGCCCATGAACCACGATGCCCTAGGAGAGAGCCAGGCCCCCACAGGATGTGGGCTCAAGTCCCTGGGCTGTGAAGGGCTCCAGCCTGCTGGACATCTTCCAGGCTGTCAAAGCCAGGTCAAGTGCAGAAAAGATCCCGTTTCTGCGATGCCCTTTGCAGCAAAGAAACCCATGAACCCAGAGCAGGGGTGTGTGAAGGTAGGAAGGTGCTATTTGCTGCTCTGATTCAAATGTGTTGATAGGTAGTTGAGGTCATCCAGGGATGTTACAAGCTGTGATGACCCAGGGGACAGGGAGGAGGTGGGGGTCACCTCCTGGTGTCAGGGAGGGTGTTCCACAGCTCACAGCTTTGCTGCTGTCCTTGCCTAAATAATGGAGGAGAGCACAGCCATGGCTTGATTTGTGCTCCTCAGCAGAGGCATGGGGTCCCACAGCCCATGCACAGCCCTTGGCAGGTGAAGGCATGGGTGAGCTCAGAGGGAACACTGCTAGGATCTTTGCTCATGGCTGTGGAGTCCTATCCACTGCAGTCAGTGAGAGGCAGTGGTGTACAAGCAGTGGCTCTGAGCTGCACCCGTGGGGTGGCACACTTTTGTTGAGCTCAGAGAGTGGAGACCACAGAGCTGACCATCACACAGCTGACCTCCAGCAGTGTGCAGGGGATCACCTGCACCCACCTGGGATAGCTTCCCCTGAGATCTGCTCACAAATCCTTGCTGGTCTTTGGCCAGTGCTCACCAGTTCCTTCAGGATTTGAGGGAGATGGAGCAGAGGAGAAAGAGAGATGATGGGAGAAAACAGAGTGAAGGGGTATCAGAAGGCAACTGGGAAACTGAGAAGAGAACACCCAAGGATTTCATTGGGGATCTTCTTCAGCAACAGCAGCTCTTGCTCTGTTTCCTCAAGATATTCATGTGAGTTGTTCTGCTAACAAAACCTTGCCTTTGGCTCACATGAGGAGCCTGTCGAGGTGGCAGCCACCCTGGAAGCAACAGTATGATGTACATGGCTTTATTCCCTACATGGTCATTCATCCCCTGCTTTCTGGATGGGATTGGAAGCTGGGGCTGAGTTTTGTGTTGCTGCAGCTGCCAGCATCCAGGGTTTAGCATGGACACAGTCTCTGCTGAGACAGTGGGATAGAAACAGTCTGCGCATACCTTTGTGTCTCCTGTCAGTAAAGGTGCACAGGAGATGTGTCTCTTCTTCCCAAGATACTTGGACCTGTTGTGTTGAATACTCCTTAAAGGAATTCCTACTACCAGCAGCACCCAGCAGATGGATCATGTGGACTTCTTGGATAGATACCACCATGCTCCACTAAACCTTGACTTTGCTTCTGATTGCCAGTTAAAAGGCAGTCAGAGAGAAGAGGGATTAAGAGCCACCCTACCTTTAGTTGTTTTATGCTTTTTCTTGCTGAGGACATTATAAATTCTCTTTAAGTACCATCATCTCCCTCCCCATTTGCAAAAGGCCACAATAAAGCTGAGAGAAACACCTCCAGGTTTCAAGGAAACACTGTTCAGGGTGAGCCTCTCTGTCCATCCACCACTGCTGTTTCCCTCTCTTCAATCTACCATTCTTGGCATTTGCAATGTGCCACAGCAATCACAGCCCACATCCCTGCACAAGCAATGCCTGTTGCTCACTCCTGTGCCTGTTGCCAGTGGAGCAACTGCTGAGTTAGGAGTTTGTGCTGGGAGCCTCCTCTGACACTGTCACAAGGCATTTGAATATTTTGGTCTTGTTCCACCTAGCTGCAAAACTCCAATACGTCAGATTTTCTGTGGAAGGGACTTGCAGCCTTGGCACTGGAGAAAGCAGCAAGTCTCACATCCTGGAAATTGTGGGCCTGTGGGCTCCTGAGAAGCTGAAAATAGAGCAACTTGTGTTGCTGGTAGATGAGTCCTTGTCGGGCAGCCAGGGAATGGTGCTGAGCGACTGCTTAGGACAAGTGTGGGCTCCTCTGAAACTCTGCCAAAGTCATAGCCTTTCCACAAGATATTTCAACATCACTGAATTGGCAAGTTCTAATGAAAAAAAAAAATTGCAGCTCATTTTTCTTTTCCAAGGAAGAGACCCAGCTTGCTGGAACAAGCACTTTGGTAATACATCCAAAGCCACAAATTTTCCTTTCTTTGTTAGTCCCCTCTATCTTCTTCAGGTGTGCTTCAAATCAATCATGGCTTGATGTTTCTCAAACAAATGGAAGAAAATGCAGAGCCTCACTATTTAACTTCTTTCATTTCACAACTCTTTGCCTGTGTTTTCCATCTGAATTGAAGTAGTGTTGTAGGACGGTGGACCCCATTTTTCCATCTAGCCAAGTTTATGTCAGGAGTAACTGTCCTGGGATGATTTTTGTTTGTATATTGGAGACTCTTAGAGAAGGAAACGATGTATAGTAAGCACACAAAATCACTCCTTTAGTTTCCTGAGCTGCTGAGTTTTGAGCTGTCAAAATACTGAGTGGTTTGATTTGGTATTAAAATCGAGGGCATTTTTACAATACCCTTTGGAAAACTCAGCTGAGTTTTCCAAAGGCCATTATTATCACATCACAGTGATATCCTGTGTGGTTTGTTTTGAACAGAAACAATATTTAGTACCTTAAAATAATTGTCTTGAGAGGACTGGAAGTCCTTGAGCCTGTGCAGTCTTGGTTCAGCCCCTCTCGAGGCAGCCAAACAAATTCAAAAGTAACAGGAGCAGCATCCTGAATAATCACTGCTTTCTGCTTGAAACCTCACAGCATGACAGGGTGTAGGAGGAATACTAAACAAACTGTTAATCCCAAAGGCTTGGCAGGAACTTGCTGAGCATACCTGCCTCACTGTGGTCTTACAGCATATAGCAGGCATCAAAAACCCAGTAAAGGAAAAAACTGGGTCAACTGGGACTAAAGTAACTGGAAAAAAAAATTGGTGTAGTCCAGGTCATTTTCACTGCAAGATCGAAGAGCTGAGTGTATCAAAGTGAAAGCAAAGCAGCTGAAATGCCTTGGGTAGGATATTGGCTTCTCTAGCACGTCACCAAAGTTCATTTGTACTTCCATATTTGTCTAAAGAACACAGGACCCTGCAAATCTGGAGCAGTGACACATGCCAATTGCAGAAGTGAAGAGGAAGGACAGCTTCAGCTGGTATCAGGTTAAGGTGGCAGTGGTTGTCGATAGCTCCTTTAAGTGAGGGGAGGCACAGGAAATGCAAAGGTTTTTTGGAGCAGGGTGTGTGTGCTACAGAGTGTGAAATGACATCTGTTGTGGGATTCTCTACCCAGATATGAATTGCCTTGCACAGGAAATCAGTTACAGTTAAGTGCATAGTAGCCGAAATTGCCAGTGAACTTTGCTCAAATGAATTTACAAACTATGTAATTCTTCTTGCCTCTGTTGTCTAGGAGTGGTGGTGTGCCCTCAAGGCCTCAAGGACAACAGACAAGACCATCTCTTGGTAGGGCTTCTTCTGGAAGGTCCTTGCTGCAGCGTTATCCATCTGTGCTGCTTGGCTTTGGAGTTATCTTCACCTGCTTCTGTTTCCCTTGTTCTACTTTTGCATGGAAAAAACCCATCTGGAGTATTGCTTCATGACAGTGGCTTCTCCATACCTCTTAAGAAACAGTGGATGTGGCCACAGGACTTGGCACAAGGTTTTCTATGAGGCTGTGCTTCGACAAGGTTGTAAAATTCAAGTTTGGATTTGCTTTGTAGCCATTTGTGGATTTCACCTGGCTCAGCTTGGCAGCAGTATTCAAATCTTTAAAGTGTTTTTGTAGCCAACATCAGCCTGAGATTGGGTTTTCTTAGGGATGCTTGCATGTGTCTTTGGAAAGTCAGCCTCCATTTTCTTTGACTCTTCATAGCCTAAATGCAAGCCCAGTGAATGCAAACTCACCCATGGCATTTTGTATCCCTAAATGGTATGCAGAATAATTGTGCTCCTATAATTGCTTGTGGCAATAGTTTTTGAATCTGTTGACAAAGCTGCCTAAAATTTTTTACTCCAAACTAGAATTTTTGGTGAGAGTATCTGACAACATCTGGCTGCATATCCACCTATAGCCTCCATCTGATTTTTGTGAGACACACACAAAATGTGTCTCTTGGTTTTGGTACTTTTCTTGCACCAAGGAAGTAATTTTTTCTCAAAAATTTCAGTTACTCTTCATTGCTCTTTACCATATGTTAAAGTCATATTGCATTAGAAAATGAGTAGCTCCTGTTGACACATGGTCTGCTTTATTAGCCAGGGTGTTATTTTGCCGTGTACAGCACACACAGTAGGCATTCCAGATCCCTGAGGTGCTTGTTCTTGGCGTCCTCCCTGCTCTGAAATCGCTGCTGCCACTTCCTCCTTGCTGAGACCACCAACTGACAGGATCTGGGAGTCCAAATGCAGGGGTTTAAGATGCTGCTGGCACTCAGGTCCAGCCCACGTTTCTGCCAGCACAGAGAGTGCCAAATAACATGAAAGCTGAACCTCATCCAGGCTGTTTCACAGACCATATATTTGCTGAGGCATCAAGCAGAGGGCATGGAGCAGACACCTGGTACTGGTATCATCCTCAGTCACTTCATCTAACTCTGTCAGATCTGTGTCCTTGGTTAAGCATGCTAAAGAGCTTAAGCTAACATGATGTGCTGCTGGATTTTTCTGCACTGTTAAGCACTGCTAAGGAGCCACAATGCTTTTCTTTGAGGTCCCAAAGAAAGTCCAGTTTTCAAAAAGAGCTCCAAACATTGGCATGGCAGCAGTAAAAGGAATTCAGTAATTGCCAGTGTGGTTTTACTAATCAGCTGCTACAAAAATTTCACCTCATCAGTTTTCTCACTGAATATATTTGTAAGTTAGAAGGCACTTCTTGCATGTCTGATCATCTGCATAATGAAAGATACAGACTTTCAATTTGGTTTATTATATAACTCATTTGATAAATATTTCTGTATATGAGCATATCTCTCTATAGCAAACAGAAGAAAAAAAAATCTAATTTGATGATGTTTAGAAAATTTCAAGGAGTGGAGAATCCATCAGTTTCCTTGGTTGATGGTTTCAGTAATTATTTACAATACCTGCTATGGCCATGGACCCTGTTTTCTTGTTTAATGAATCTGGCTTAAACCTTGAGCTTCTACTTTATATTGTCTCTGTTTCTGCTAGTGTATAGGGCCATTTGGTTGTTGTATTTTTTCCTTATTCGGGTTTTAATGCAGCATAAATTCTAGTCACTCCTCTGTTTTCCTTCTAACAAGACAACAAAATTGAACTGTGAGTTCCCTTCACCCTCTTTGAAACATTTTCTTATCTATGTATTTTGGTAAGAAAGGTACTAAAGATCAAAGCATAACCAGTATAAAATGCAGGATATTCTAAAAGATACACATTCTACAGAGACTTTCTTGGTTCCCCACCTAAATACAGACTGGCAAAGAATAATTTGGTCACCCTGCTAACACTGCTGTTGCAGTCAATGCTGCTGTTTGAGGAGGTCTCTAGGGGAGCTCACAAGGCCACACTGTCACTTTACTGGTCACATCAGTGCCCAGGAAGTTGTGGTGAAAACCTTAGAGCAGACAGGACTGGGAGAATATTTGCCACTGAGCCTGTGTGTGCTGGTGTGCTTTCTGGGACTGTGTCCTGGCCAGTGTGGGATCACTGGTAAGACAGGAAGGGAGGAAAACTGCCAAGGGACTAATGATGGAATCATAGAATGGTTTGGGTTGGAAGGAAGCTTAAAGATCATCCAGCTCCAATCCCCCTGCTCTGGACAGCACTTCCACTAGACTGGGTTGCTCAAAACCCCATCCAACCTGTCCTTGAGCCCTGCCAGAGATGGGACACCCACAGCTTCTCTGGGCAATCTGTTCCAGTGCCTCGCCACCCTCACAGGGAAAAATTTCTTCCTAATGTCTAATCTAGATCTGCCCTCTTTCCTAATAATTAAATAAAAATCACAGATGGGATTTTGAGAGTGCTGTGTTTTGTTTAATTACAGCAGCCTCTTCTGAATTTCTCTTTAAGCTTTTGCTAAAATGTATTTTTATGATGCCTATTAGATTTCTCTTTTATACCACATTTCTGAAAAGCTCTGTTGTGAAGTTATCATGGAGTTTACCTTCTACTTTCTTTAAAAGGCAAACTCCATGTGTATATCCTGTAGATGTAGCCTGAAACTGAAACAATATTCAGATAAATTCTCATTGCCATCTTCCTTATGGACTAACAGGCTTCTGCTACCCCAGAGACTTGAGATGGAGCAAAGACCTGTAACGATTTCATTGTTTTCCTGAACATTCAACTTGCTTTTCTGAATTTCTGTATGATTTTAGGATTATTTAAGGGGGGCATTTATTCATATTGGACCAGTAAAGGAAGTTTCCATGATGAAACACTGTTCATATCCATTCAACATCTGTGTGGCTGCAATAACTAAATACAAAAGCACAGTCTGGAGGGAGAGCTCTTGAAAATGTGAAGGTGAAGTGGCCCACACTGAAGGATCATGGTTGGATGTATCCTTGTGGGTGTCCACAGTACAGCTAGGAGACACTCTCTGGGCTTTCAAAATCCAATCTGGGCCTTTATTGCACTGAATACAAATCCTGAGTGAGTTGTCTAGGAGAGCCTCTCATGATTATTCCAGAGTTCTGTCCAGGACACAGTGGAAGAAAAAATATAGCCAAAGCCATAGTGAATGACTTTGGGCTGCTGCCACTGCCTCGTGCCTGCCTGGCCTGCTTTGAGCAGCAGCAGGGAGGAAAACGAGGTATTTTGAGCATATTTGCAGCAGCTGCCAACAAACCACTCTCCCATCAACCTTGCTACAGCTCTGGTTCTTCCAGGCTGATGAGACAGTGCCTGGACTCCTGAGAAATCGGGGAATTGCAGATTTCCTTCCTTGTAGCTCAGAAGAATCTTAAAAGTTTTTGCTTAGCTAGGTACCTGTGCTAATCTGCTTTATCAGCCTGCTTGCTACACTGCTGACCATGTTTGTAAGTCTGTTAAATGTAAAATGATGAACGAGCTACTGCAGGGTCATTGCAAGACTTCCAAACTGCCAAAGCAAATGGCTTACAGTGCCTTTGTTTACCTTCTAGCCGATAAAAACAACTTCTGCACCACTGCCCAACCTTTCCTAAAGACAAGATTTCTGCAAGAGTTTTTCAACACCAGCAATTCAATGGCGGACACACATTTATGCAAGTAAAGCTTATTTTGGGCTTACTCTCTAGAAGCTGTGTTTTCATTGATAAATACATTTGCCATGGGTCCTGCAGGTTTTTTCCTGCAAGGGAACAGAAATTTCTAACTTCAAAACAGGAAGTGAGAGGTTACATTCAAGATGTGTTTTGGTTGATTTCAGTAAGGGTTTTTTTTTCACTAGTGTGGTAAAAGCAGATGTCAAGAGAGCCCTCATGGATGAGACTACCTGAAAGCCTGGGGGAGAGTAGGCAGTGGGTAGATCAACTGTTTATTGTAGCTCCTGCACTTCTCCTCATCTCTGGTCTACAAACCTTGCCAATGGAAGTGGGGAAACAGATGGGTCAGGAATTGGCTTTGTTTGAGAAGTCATTATCTGTGTGCATGGAACAGCGTTGGCAACACTGCCAGTATCTGCCATCCACACCACTTTGGTGTTTTGGGTTCAGCTGCAATGTGAAACTCTGTGTACACACAGGGGTGCCTTAGAACCACGTCATGGGCACGTTCCTCTAACACCTCTCATGTACTGGTGACACTCTTACTTGACTTAAAAAAGAGGAGACCATGAACAGCCCTTACCAGTAGGTGCTGGAGTTTTCCTAGTGGGAATGTCAGACTGAAGGAGATTATTTTGTAAACTGTCTCATCTCCTGTTACACATTGCAAAGTTCCCTCCTTCCTCGAGGACTGTGCAGTATCAAATGTCTCTGTTGAAAAACATCCTGCTTGTGAGTGCCAGAAATGAGGTTAACTCAAATTTTCTTGTGATGAACCACTGCACATTCCCCTTGCAGGATTAAAAGACCAAAATTTTAAACTTCTGGAATACCAGGAAGAGTGTTTGTCTGTTGTGAACACCCTTGGTGCTCCCACCTGAAGACATTATAGGAAAGGGATCACAACCTTGCTTCAGTTTCTTCTGAATAAATCCCTAAAATACTTCAGTAAGTAGAGTTTAGATGTGGATGGCCTCACCTCGACACATTTTAATTACAGAAATTTATCATGCCTTCTTTGATGTTCCCTGTATTTTCTGTTGCACAAGAGTTTAGCATGGAGCACAATCCTTTGGGAAGAGATCTGTGTATTGTGTGAGAACAGTGTTATGACTATTTCCAGATGCCTGGTGAAAAACATCTCAGTCAGGAATGATGGGGACTAAATGCACAGTTACTACTTCATGTAGGATTGGCATAACAGGATAGGAGGAAAGGCAAGCTTGAACCATGTTGTGCATCTTCACAGGCTTGAAAGAAACAAGGCAAATCTCTGACCACCACAAGTTTAACAGAGCAGACATTAAAGACATTACATTAATAACCCTTAGAAATGCAGGCATGTGGGAGTTTGATATTCAATTTAATAGGAGTGCATGCAAATTTCTTTCCTTTACTCTGCTGTGGGCAGTAAAGTCATGATATTATCAAAAAGACAAGCATAGAAATGTGTACAAGAACGCCTACAAGTGGTTGCAAAGAGAAAAAATTATTTATGGATCTTTTTGGGCTTTAAAAATGGTGCTGAAAGGGATTAGGTTTTCTCTCGTGCTTGACTTTTACACCAAAATTAGATATTCCCTACCTACCATTAAGCTACTGAAAACTGATTAATTTACTTTTAGGAAGCAAGACACTAAAACCAGGCACATGACCAGCAATGCAATATTAAATCAAAATGTTTACTATTCAGTGGTGTTTGTTTATGCAAATAGTTACTTGGCTAGTGTGGCTCTTTGAAGAAAGAAACTCCTTGTTAAAGTACCTGTGCTGCATTAAAGCACATACCATTTTAAACCTGAAAAACATTCTGCAGGGAAAAAAAAAAACCAACCAAAAACCCCCAAAGAACCCCCAAAACCCCAGGATGATTAAATTTAATGCTGGTATTTTTAAAGTAAAACTGAAGCAATTCAAAAATTCATACCAAAAGAAAACAGATCTATCCTTAGATTTTCTGGCTTACCTATCCTAAGAAAGGAACTGCAACAAAGTCTAGGTTCAGGGTTAAAAATGTCCTTTGCAGATGCACAGAGACATATGGGGAGCTTTGTCAGAAGCAGCAAAGCCTTCAGAGCCGGTGGATGAGGTGAGTGGTCTCACAACTCACCAGCTGCAAGGAGCAATCCCCAGCTGAACTCATTATTCAGGTTCCTGGTTGTGTAACTAACTGCTTGCTCATTTTGCTGGTGTGGTCAGGAGTCACTCAGAGCCAAAGAGCCGGACAAACATCTGCTTTTTCCAGGTCTATTGGAACAGATTGTCACCCCGAAGCCCCAACATCTGCTCTGTGCAGAGGAACAGTTGTGGTACTTGCTTGGTGCCAGAGCCTCTTAAAGGCACATTTCCCTGCGAAGCAGCAGAGCCTCAGTGTGACAGCAGAAGGGTCAGGTTTTGGAGACAGAAGGCTGATTTCCAGGGATTTAACAGGGATTTACCTCTCAGCTTTTCCTGTGCTTCCTAAAAAATGAAGTACACAGGTAAAATGGTTGAATTTACTTGGGTTTTTTTGCCGATTTGTTTTGATTTGGTTTTGGTCTTCTGTGTTTTTCAATAGAGCAGCCCAGAAAGAGATAATGCAATCTGCTGTAAAATGTGTCTTTCATCACAGGGTCATAAAACAACTCAGGTTGGAAGGGGACTTTGGAGGGCATCTGGTCCACTGCCTTTCTCTGAGCAGGGAAAACCTGCAACTTGTAGCTATCTGAGAAGGGAAATGAAGTTCTCTAAGGAAGGAAAAGCTTTAAATAGGAGAGCTGCACCTGCAACCTTTTTGGGATTTTTTTCCCCTGTATTTTGCCTGATTATCAGAGCCCAGAGTGATTGGGCTACTAAAGTGTATCTGTTGTAACAAAACCCTCTGCTAAGCTAATTGCAAAGGTCTGTTGCAACTCACTTTGCTAATCCTCAAACAAATTCAAAGTGATTATCTTGGCCTACTACAGGCAAGGCAGAAAAGTAAGTCCAAATGTAATTGAGGCTTCATGACAAATTTGAGAACTAATGACAGTCAAGCAGATATGGTATATGTTATACATTTTACTTTTATTAAATGATAATTCTATTTTACATTATGTGCTAAAACTTTGGGGGCAGGGGAGGAAGGTGATGTATCCAAATAGTAATGTAGATTGTAAGGCTACTAAAAATGATTCGGATATTGCCCTGTGGGGGGGAAAAAAAAAGGTTTTACCCTTCTTTAATTCAAAACGTCCGCGTGAAATACATTACAGCCTAAATATATTGGATTATTGGATTGTAACAGGAGGATGTAAGCACATAACTGCCTCCTTTAATTTCGTTTTGCATTAAAAACAGGAGCGGGCTGAGGCGCTCGGTCACTGCGGGAGGTCGAACCGCTCGCCCGGGAGCCAAAGCTCCGCAGTGGCAACACGGGGGCTGTGACTGGCCTGGAGCCAGCCGTGGGAGCTCCCGGGTCCCGCTGCCGGCTCCGGCTCCCGGTTCCCGCGGGGAGCGGCGGCCGTTGGGCGCGCCCGTTATTCCCGCCCGCCATTCCCGCCCGCCCATTCTCCGCGCGGCGGGCGGGGCCCGGGGCCGGGCGGGCGCCGGGGGCGGGCTGGGGACGGGCGGGACGGGACGGGACGGGACAGTGCCTCTTCCCCGCACCGCCGGGACAGCGACGCCGAGGCTCCCGGCTGGCAGCCGCCCCGCCATGGCTCTCAGCTCCGAGCGGCTCTTCGACTCGCTGGGACATTTCGGCAGGTACTGGGGGTGCCCCGCGCACGCGGCTGTCACACCGCACATCCCCGTGCGGGGACTGATGCTGCCCGCGCTGGCCGGCTGTCACAGCAGCCCCAGGGGCACACAGCACCGAGTGTCCGTGTGCTCCCGGCACCGCGCAGCCTGCGGGGCGCTCACTCAGACACAGCGGCACACGCGCGGGGACTGTCACACGCACGCAGAAAATGACACACGGCACCGCGCTGTGTGAACTCACGCGGAGCTGACGGGCGCTGCTGCTCGTATCTGCAGCACTCCACACCCCCCATGCACTTTTCCACCCAGAGGCAGCGCTCCTCGCGTGTGCCCACTCACGCCGCGCAACGCATCCCTGTGTGCGCCGTGCTCGCACAGCAGCGATCCCGCCTGGCCTCACCGAGCTGCCGGCACCACGTGCGTGCAGCCACCCAGTCAGGGCCATGCACTCTTAGACACTTAAAACTCACACGTTTCTTGCACGTGTGAGCACAATCACACACTCACACTCTCACACACACATACTCACACACACAGACACAGGGTGTGGAACAGCCTGCGCACTTCAGGGGTGACAAAAGAGCACAAGCAGTATGCAGGGGAGCACTGTGTGACACTCAGGCTGTTTCTGCTTAGGGGCACAGGGGTTTGGAGTGCAAGAGCTGATGTGTTTTTTATTGAGGCTGGGTTTGTTGTCTGTCTTACAGGCAATAGGAGTATGTGCATCTATCCTTATCAGCAAGGGTTTACCTGTATGGTAAATGATGTGTGCCTGTGGTGAGTTTCCTTTGATGTGCCTTGTGGCTGTGGGGTGTGTCTGTGTGTACAGAGGCCTGGGTTTGTTGGATGGATACACAGACATGGCATGTGTGTCTGTTTATGCTTCTGTAGCTCTGGATGCAAGGCTGGTATCTGAGACTGCTTGTAGCGGGTAATGGAGAAGAAATGTTAGGCAAGGAAATTAAGTTTCAGAGGATATGAATATTAAGGCTAATGGGTGCACATCCTCACAGTGAGCTCTGTCCTGCACGTCCGTGGTGTGCTGATCATCGTGGGGTTTGCAGGCACACGCTACTCAGAGCAGATGGCTGGAATAGACCCGTGTGTCACAGTTTGGCTACGAGTTCAAGCTGCTGAGTTGCAATGCTGTGCTTCCTAACTCTGTGAGCAGTGAGCCAGCCTAACCCACAGTGCTGGTCTTCTCTCAGGGGCAGGCAGGATCAGCATTCTGGACAAAGCCTGGGAGCTCCTTGTAATAGTTGAAGTGCCTGAACTGCAGCAGGAGAGGCTCTTAATGTCATGTGTGAGCAGTAGTGGTGGGTTTCAATAGTGTCTTCAGATGGTTAGGATGGAAAGACATTTTCTTGCTTAAGTGGCACCTGTGCTGAAATTAGATATTTGACTAGGTTGTGACTTACAGGCATGTGTATCTGAACAAATCTCATTTGTCATCAATTCTGGGTCAGCAACAAAAATGCCTTGTTCTGTGTGAACTAGGAGAGAAATTAGTTGATTTTGATGCTGCTGTTGTTTTTCTGTTTTGTGCCCTTTGTGGAAAGCAGGCACTTGACACAAAAGTAGTTTAAAACACAAAAGTAGTTATTTTTAATTACTGGAGTAGTTTTCCTTCTTGAGAACATTTATCAACAATCAATTAATCAAACTTTGGATAAAGTTTTCAAGACTACTCCTTGCAATTAAAAGAAGACCAATTCTACAGCAACAACCTGACATCTAGGGACCAGATTATTTGAGATGCAGTTCAATAAGAGCTGCTTTAAGTTTAGGAGCTTTGAGATGAGATGCAGGCTACCAAAATTTGCATAGTCCTGTTAGATTTATGGCTGTTTGAGATTTCAAAGGCCACACTAGTGGTATAGTATAACAGTAGGTATAATAGCAGCTTATAGTGGGTGGAGCTACTTAAAAATATTGTAAAAACTTTTTTTAATCCCTTGATAGTGCTAGATAAATGATCCTATTTCATATGAAAAAGTTGTTCATGACTGTAACCATCGAGTTAGTTCTGTTCAGTATGCAGCATCCTGGCACTGAGAGATAATCAGTGGTTCATTTCTTCAGTTCAAGCAATTCCCATATAACCTATGCACTATATATAGATTCTATAGATTTGACACAGTCAGATTCTGAGCAATCCAAGCATGACTGTTAGTATTTTGAGACTACTTTGATTTTCTTAAAATCTGACAGATGCAGTAGAGAATGAGCAGCTGTTCATACATATATAAATACAGAGATAATATGCATACATTTTATATACATGTAATATATAATATATAGCTATATAAAAGTTATTAATATACAGATAATACATAAGTTATTAATATAAAGATTATATATGTCTTTCCCATTGATTAAGATTGTGAATTTTACAGAATTGACATTCACATGGATGCTGACAATATTTTGCTCTCTGTTTGGGCTCTCTTTCACAAGCCTCAGTGATGCCATTGTTCTTAATAGGGTCTTGAGACATGCATGAACAACCATAAAAATGTAATGCAGCCTGTGCCATTAGAGGAAGACTTTATGCCTCTGTTTGAATTTGGGCATGGGCAGCATCTGTGGCCTATAAATTCAAGAAGGGTGTTTTAAACATTGTTCTTGAATCTGTGGAGCATGAGATCACTGGTCACTATTGCAGAGATTGGGTGACAGACAAATAGTGCCTGCCTGACTCAGATGGCCTCATCACTAAAGGGTTGCCAAGCCTTTAAGCTCCCAGCATACCTGCAGTGAACTGCACCACTGCACCCTTCTCTCGTGCAGCAGATCCTGCCAGAGTGCACCTCTGGGCCCTCCCTCCCAACCCCGTGCCTCAGCCCCTCTCTGCCCACCCACTCCAAGTCCAAAAACCCTCTCAGGGGCTCATCAGGTGCAGTCAAACACTGGCTGTCACTGGCAGGCCCCGTTCTGGGAAGGGGGAGACACAACCAGTGGGCAGAAGGTTGGTAGCATGGTGGGGAGGTGAGCCTTGGGAGATGGCTCACACTGCCTGCATGGCTGATTCCCAGGTAAACTAAAGGACTTCTAATAACTTCAGTGACTTTAATCTACCAGCAGGACACAAAACATACGTGTGTGGTTGCTGGTGAGAAACAGGCTGTATATTCTGTTGCTCTCATGTGCACCATGGCAGAGTGGAGACGTGATCTAATCAGGAATGACTGTCTGGAGGGAGCTCTGGGGGGTGCCCCTTAGGGTAAGTGTGGATGAGTGCAAGGATTTGATTTCCCAGCTGGAACGTCTGGTAGCTCTGAGATGCAGCTTACACGGTATGCAGAGTTTTCCTTGTGATTAACAGTTTTCAAATCTTGGCTTATACTTTAGCTAAAAGCAGGTGGTGAAATTGTCGGGCAGAGAGAGGAAGATTGGGTGTCACTGACACTGTTTCCAGATTTTGTAATGATGTATTTTCAGAGTCTTTTAAAAAAGTGCCTTTTCTTCTGAAATATTCTGTCTTTTACAAAGTTGAATACGTTACCTAGATTTTCAAATGTTGGTTTTATAAAGAATACATTTTACTAGCAGCTAGACTCTCTAATAAATTAAAAATTACTGCTATTTATGTCTGCTGAGATATTCATTCAGATTTTGACATCTTTGCACTGTTGTCTTCTATGGACTTTTAGCCTGGTCAGTGGAGTTGCTGCTGTTTGGACTTAAGAAGCAAGCAAACCAAAGATGAGCAATGGCTGTTGTGAGGAGGAGGGAAGCAGGACAGGCTGCCTGTTTGGGTAGAACAGTCACCTGTTCCAGCCAAACATGGGATTTAGTAGACATTGATACACTTATCAACAGTTTTGACATCTCTTTATTACCCTGGAACTTTTCTAGTGTTTATAAACACATGAGAGAGTCTGCTTAGCTAAAAAACTTGCTTGACTTTTGTAGAAATTCTTTCTAGTGGACTTCTGCTGACTGCTGCTCAGTGCCATGGTAGCAATATTTAAGTGGCCAGTGCTAACAACTGTTTCTCCTCTCCCTACTTTGCAGAGCTTTGGTTCACTTCTAAAGCTCTACACCAAACAGTCTGTCTTCTTTTCACATCCTGGAACTTTTCCAGGCTCCTCTTTTCATGCTGTTGCCCTTATCCTTTCTCTTGTTTCACAGCTCACAGCTCTTGTGATCAGATTACATCTGCAAATTGTGCTGTGTACATTTTACTTCCAGAAATTCTTGGTTTGTATCGATTAACAAGGAGTCCCAAGTATCTCAAAGATCATGCTCACTGCTTCTTTTCACAAAAAGAAAAAAGAGCACTTTCAAGCAATGATTTTTCACACTCACGTATTTTACAGATACCTTGAAAGGTTCTTTCCCGGCAAAAATATATTTTTCAAGTAGGGAAGTGGATTGTTAGATGTGGAAAGAAATTGGTTTTCCTTTTTCAAGTTAGTATGGAGAAGCAGGCCATTGTATTCATATTCAGCATTTGAACAGTCAAGTTTTAATTTAAAAAGTGGAAGCATTGCAAGATTTTTCTCAAATGCTAATACATTTAGTACTTAGTACATTCTACACAAAATTAATATTTAAAAAAAACATAAAGTGAATTTCTGCTTAACCTTTGAGTAGTTTGCTGATGATGAACAAAGTGCCATGGTTTGGAGATTGTTTAAAAAAAAAAAAATCCCTTTTTCCCCAATATGCTACCTTATACAGTGGAAAAGTTTATTGCAACACATCTGTCCTTCTGTTTTCAAAATGTACCAGTGGACAGCTGTCAGACAGAAGAATCTCATATCTAAGTCCTCATTTGGCTCCCAGTCAGGGGTGGTGTTTGACGGAAATGTTTGATAAGCATTCTTACAACTATGCTATATTCTAACATCTGAGTCAGCCTGTGATCATTTCAGATGTACATAGGATGAAACAGGGGGACTTGAGCATTTCTTTTTTTCCCCCTTTTTGTGTGTGTGTGTGGGGGGGGAGATATTTTGTAAATAGTGCTTAACCTTGTTGGTTGAAAGGCATGGTAATAGCTTTGGAGCACCGAGACAGCCCATGTGTTTTCAGAGAGCAAACTCTAGCAGCCCAAACAAAGGCCTGATTATCTATGCCTGACTAGGCAAAAGTGGAAATATTCTCAAGACTCAGAACCAAAGCTGGATACTGGCAAGTGTTCCAGGATAATGGTGGCAATGTACCAGCAGCATGGTCTGCAGGAGGCTCTAACAGCATTTGCTGGGATCCAGGTCATCCTGGGGGCAGTCTGAAGCAAGATCTGCATGGACAAATGGTTTTGCCACAAAACATGCTGGCATCCTCACCCTGGAGGTGCTTGCCTGCTTCTGGCTTGAAAAAGTAGATTATAGTAAGAGAAGCAGATTAAAAAGTAGATTGCCATAATAGAAAGATGACTAAATAAAAAGTGGGATGAAATTGCACCTGTACTATCCATTTCTTCTCTAAGGCTAGAACCTGCAGTGCGAGCAACACTGAAATCTGAAGCTGGTAAATCAATGATGATTTGTAAACCAGACGGCTGAGATTCACCTCTGAAATGTTGCCAACACGCCAGGGTGGCTTCTAAACCAAGTTGTAACATAGACACAGTTATGGCAGCATAAGGCAGTTATCACACATGTCAAGGAGCTGATGATCAACTCTTTCATCCTGAAATACTATGGTGTGAATGAATATGAAATATGCAGGGCACTGGACAGTGTGTTCCCTGTAATACAATGCCTAGGACAGGGATGCCAATCCTATAAAAGCTGTGTCAGTAATTTTCTTATAATGGTAAAGATTTTCAGCAATACTAAGATATCTCTAAGGTGGAAGGAAATTTTTATTAAAGGCCTTACTCATGAAAAGTTTGAATTTATTGCAGGAAGTAAAGTCATGCAAGCAGAAAACACCTTTCAATTTAGGGAATTTTTGGAAGGCCCCAGGAGCCTTTAGCACGTTCTGTGACAATTTCTGTGCCACCATTTTGCTATACACCACAGGGCTGGTACTGAGATACATACACTGCTGATGTTTTATTTAAGATGACTTGAGGCACAAAATTCTTAGCAGCTGAACAAGAACATGAGATCCTCAACTTTTCAGAAATATGGGAAAAAATAGCAAGCAAGAGAAGATACCAGCTGAGGTAGCTATATCTTGTATACAATTGCAAGATTGGGAAAAGTGTGATGAAAAATTGTAGAAGACAGAGATTTACAAGTCCTAAGAATGGTAGCTTGGCCATTAATGTACCATATTAAGGTACACAATGTATAGTAATATAGTACCATATTAAGGTATCCATTAGCAGATTAGCTGATGCAGAGCAGATGTTCTTTGAAAATCACATGTGGTGAAAATATGATTTGAGGAATCTAGAAGCACCATCCGTTGGATCATATACCAAACACTTTCCTCAAGAAAATGTTTTCATCAAGAGGTGAAGTTAGGTTTCCTCTTCTTATTATCTGGAGGCATTACCCTTAGGTAGCTGCACCGGAGATGCAGCTGCAGCAGTGGTGCTGAGGCAAGAATACAGGACAAGCCCTGAGGGATAGATGGAAAAGGCCAATAAGGCAGCAAGAAGCAGAAAAGAATTGCTGAAAAGGTGCTTCAAAGAACTGGGAATAATTTGCTGCTCTATAAAGAGCAATCAGCACCACACTTTGGATGGAGCTTAATGCCGTTTAAATGTGTTATATCTGTGATAGCCTCAACTTTTCCAGCTGTATTGTGACATCATTCTCCTCTCTAAGTTGTGAAAGAGGTATGGAAGCATCGAAGTTCCTACCTGATACATCTGTAAAAGTCTGTTCTAGCTGTGTGAGGAATCAGCTGTCCAAGTCAAAGCACTGGAGAGCTCACCTCAGTATCTTCACAGCCTGTAGTGTAAACTTCATACCCTGTTAAATCACCTTGTCCAGAGGGAGAATTGGACTGTTAAGGGCATGACCCATCTGTCTTGTTTTCACTTTGTGGTTAGGACAGTCCTGGTGTGTGTGTGGTTCCTCACCAAGTGGAAAAGGGATCTAGAGAAATAGTGTAGATGCATATGGGTTGCATACTGTTTACATTATATTGCATCTAAGTGAACTGTAATCATGGTAAAATTATACTGATGCTATCCCATTTCATTTAAATAATTTATATTTAGGTATCATATTCCAGAACAAATTGTTGTTTGATCTTTTTTCCTGTGTCTTTAGAACTGGTGTATGTCAGCAGAGCTGGGAATACCATAAAGTTGCTACAGGTCCACCCTTCTGAACCTGGTAGTTCCAGGTTTGGAGACACTGGAACCTCATCCCATTTACACCTGTGTTTTAGGCTCTCCTCGAAGGACTGTCATCCTTTGTAGATGAGTGTAGCCAACCTTGGTTCTGTCTCACCCATTGAGAATAGAGGGGGCAGTTAGTACAGAAGTAGATTTATGTAGAAGAATCCTGGTAGGTCTGAGCAGAATTCGGCTTCTTTATTTTTGTGGAGAATGGGACCTCTAAAATGCTTGTAAATATTAATGTGCAGTTAGAATATAGGATTATTCCACATCATTCCCTAGGATGAGATACCACAAGGGAAAGATTCAAGGAAAGAACCTGACAGTACTGTGGAAGTAAAGAATGGGTTGTGCATTTGCAGTGAAGAGGAACAGTTTGGAGGGAAGATGAGGCATGAACCTGCAAAAGGAGCTGAAAGTCCTCTTGCTACCCATAGATATCTTTTCTGTGGGTTTAGAAATAACTTGCCATGGGGAAGATGTGCTGTCAGGACTACTAACCTGAGCCCTCCTGAGAGCTCCTGAATGCCTGGTGGGTCATCTGCGTGGACTCCTGAAGAGAGAGGAAGAAAGGACATACTTTTTACTCTTCTTCCATGTCCTAACTGGCTTTTAACAAAGCTGTAAGAGACTTTGTTAAAGACTCGAGCTACTCTGTTAGAGAGAGGGAGAAGAGCTGTCGGTGTGGAGGCTGTTTTATTTCTCATGTAGCACATAGCCACTAAAGACGGGTGTACTTAATTCCAGAAACTAAAGCATGTTTAACAGAAGAAAACCATTTGACCATACCAGACTCTGCATTAAATTGAATCTCTTTCTTCAAGGTGTAGAGATACAGAATTGAAAAGGTAGGATTCCATATGGGTAAGATTGCAACTGGCAGTATTCTCTTCAACAGAAAAGAATCTGCGGCTGACACTGAGTTGCCTTTTCTGAAGTGATACCTTGATTTACATGTTGACTTTGTCCCAAATTTTAGAAGACAGAGTTATCTGACACTTAATTCCCTTAATGTAATGTCTTGTTAAGTGTTATTATTTTTTTAAGTGAAATATTCAAAAAAAGCTAATGTGACAAAGGTATCTACTTCAGTTTCTCTGTTTTGCTTTGTATGAAAAGTCCCTATGGTGAATGTCAGAATTAACAAAGAACATCCTAAGAGTTGCAAATGGAGCCAGGGAGAGTAAAATGACACATTTTCTAGTATAAACTGCTTTATATAGCCCATAGAATTAATAGCCCATAAATTACCTTGACCATGTTAAAGGCTGCAAAAGTAATGCTATGGATAAAATCACTGCTTATATTAAGGAAGATTTACAGAATAGAGCAACCCAAAATTCCATGACATTTCTCTCAAGTATTTGTAGAAATAATTTAAATATACTTTGATCCATGGAACTGATATTCCATATTATTTCTAACTGAAAACTCAGAAGGTACTCGTAGGTACAGGAACAGCTACAAACATTCCCTAGGAAAGTGATGTCCAGTGTTCTTAAACTAATTACACAGACTCCTCACTTGTTTACATTTTTCCATGAGAACTTTCAAAAACCTGTTAGAATGAGTAACTTTACAATCATTTTCCAGGCAGGAAGGAATTAAATTTCAAATACAGAAATTTTAAACTTTGGGTAGCATGCTTAACAATGTGTGGCAGGATGTGCAGAAAATTTATGTAGAATTTTTACTGAAAATGAACTGTCTGTATCCAAATCTTCTTAGGTGTGAACTATAAATAGGAAGCAGCAACAAAAAAAGAGACTTAAAAGGCATAATATAACTATGAGAACTGTAAGCCTTAATTACTTTGTGAATTATTCTTTAAAAAATAGATTGCTTATTGCTTCAGAATAGGCAGTTTTCGCCACTCTGAAGTAGACATTCAGTTAATGTGTTTGCACTGTGAGCTGCAACAAATGCAAGGTTTTGCAGAAGAAATATGTAAATAGAATAACAGAGGAGTAAGAACGTAATTAATATGACAACCAGTTAGTTCTATTTCAGGATTACAGACAGAAAAAAAGATAAAATAAGTATAACCAAGTTTGAGCAAAGTTAATCCATTGTGTCAGCAATGTAACCAGCAGAAAACATCCAATTTCCTAAATGGGAAAGGAAGAATGAAATATAACTGTCTATACCTGAAGTACTGCCTATGTCTATAGTTAGATGGAACCTCAAAAAAAACACTGAAATTCTATTAGAGACTTTACAGATTATGATGTGAAATGATTTGCTTATGTAAGCTGGTGGAAACGGTACAGTGTGGAAGGGAATGAAATACCTAATTTGGATTTGTCCACGAAACAGAGGCTGACCGAAAGAAAACAGCGTTACCAGAGAAACTGGAATTGAGTTTTCCCTGTGACAGTAATGCTAGTGATACATCATGCAGAGTACATGCTCATTTTCTAAATGGTAGATGTTTATAGAAATGCCATTCCTGGAATAGAAACTTCCAAGTATAGAGCCTGAAGTGTTACTGCTGTCCAAGTGTAACCACTCTGCTGTGTGTAACACTAGTCCAAATTATTCCAAAACAAAGCTAAATCACGTACAAACTGCACGGGCATGCTCTTTCTTAATTAAATTACCTGGTATGTGTCCTTAACCCATGTATAGCAGAAAGGGCAAGGGGCTAGCTAGAATAAAAAAATGCTGACTCCAGTGTTGGAATTGCTGTTGCTCCCAGTGATGTGCTCCCCCTTAATCAGAGGTTGCTTTCCCAGGAAAGTCGAGTGGAATGTTGGTGTGTACCTTGGTTGCTTGAGTGCAAATCCAGAGCCTCTGTGTCTTTCCCAGTTTCACTGCCATTTGAATGAGAAGGTTGGGCATTGGGCTGGAGTGGCTGAGCCATGGTCACACCATCTTCCTGCCTGGCTGTCCCCTGGGGGCAGCCACCCTTGGCAGGGGGGTAGCAAGAGACACCGAGGCACCTTTAGCAGCAGCTCCCTTTCGGCTGTGCACGGCTGCCATTGGTGAAAGCTGTGCTACTCAGCTGTTAAAACCCAGCAATATTTATTGTGTTGTCACAGGTGATGACAGGAACCTTGTGTGCCTGATTTAAATAGTCAAAAAGGAAGAACTGTAGAACCGTTCTATTAAGTTTCAAAAACCACATCTATTTTTAAGTATGGCCCTTAATTCTGTAGCACTGTTTCTTTATTTTCATGCTGATTATGACTTCCTTCATCTGAGCTGTCATACCAAATGCTGGGTAGTGAGCAGCCAATGTATTTTTCTTCTGGACTCTGGTGAACAAATGCTGAGCTTGTCTTAATCAAAGGCAAATGTGAATAAGTTTAATGGGATAGAAGTGAATTCTTGAGATAATCAGTTTTAAATGTAAGAATGATTTGATGTCTGATGTTTGGTGACTGCACATTGATGCAGATGACACATTGTCGTCAGTAATTATAATATTTAATTCCTGAGATCTTTCTGATCTCCACAGTTTCCTTTAATCCTGTTTCATCTCTGCTGTTGATAGGTTTAAACTGGACATCAAACACAGCATCTTCTGCCTCTGAAAACAAATTTTGGCAATAACCATATGGGCTGAGACTCTCAGCATAGTTCAAACTGACCTTAGGAGGGAAGGAAGTTTATTCTTGACACCATAAGTCAAATAAGGCTGTGCATGTTGTATATTTAAGGCTGCCTCCAAATCTGTATCTCTGCACCATAGCAAAAATACTCTTGAGTCACATTGAGTTCCTTTCCTCTCAAAAGATAAATGTAGAAGTGCATCATCACTTTTTGGTTTAGAGTGGAAAGAATGCTGAATGGCTTTTCTCACATGAAAAAAACCAAACAAAAAACCAATCAACCCAGGATGGAATACAGAGGTTAAAGTGGTTACTGAACACAAATTCATTCAGAAATAGTAAATATCTGGAAATTTCTTTCCACTGAATCCATCCTGTTGAATGTACACTGCACAACAAAAATGACTGTGTTTTCTGACTTAAGCAACTTACAAGTGAGGTTGTTGACAAGACAAGCAGTAAAAATAGTTCTTGTAAAGCCTGTGGAATAGTACAAATAATTTGCTAATCTCAGAACAGATTTGTGACTCTGTTTTACACCAAAATGATTTAAAATGTTTATATTAGATTTTGATGAGTATCTGGTAATTTGCCCTCTTCTCTTTTTGATGGACAGACAAGGAAATCAGAATCATATTTTATTTAACATAAAATTAGTGTCCAAAAGCAAGTCTTGTTCCTGCCATACACTGCAATAACTGACAATGCTAAAAGTACTCTGAGGCTGAGGATTTATTCTCTAACATATATGTGGCAGTGTGCACTTCAGTTATTTTTTGTCTGAGAGATGGACAACTTTCCAAATAGACTGGTATGGATAATTTGCATGGATGTAATATAAATTAGACTGAACAGCTAGTCTAGCTTATTGGTTTTGTGTTTCATTTAAAAAAAATTTAATATATATTTTGACTTTTTTATTCAAGTCAGATCAGTTTGCCAGACAAAGTTCACAGATAGTCCACAAAAGAAATACCACCACAGCTGAGACTAGAGTGCACTGTGTCTCAAGGGGGGAATAAACAGTGGCAGAAGAAAAGGGAGAAAATATCTTGCAGTGAGAGTGCCACAGAGATGTTGGGCTGTGAGATTGCAGCCAGAGCAACAGTGGTCTGAGATCTAGTTTATTGTCTTTATGGAACAGTATTTTTCATATTCAGGTACTGACATGCTATTACCAGTTGCTTTTCTTCTGATCTTTGAGCTTGTGCAGAGGAAATAGAAAATGCAAAAATCTCTTTTTTACTATAAGCTGCAAAGTGAGATTAAAAAAAGACTGTGGAGAAATATCACAAATATTTTAAGAGGGACTGGAATGTTTTCATGTTGTGTCTTGCTTTTGTGAAGACAATTTTAGGCTCATTTGACTTCTGGCATTCATTAAGCATCTCTATACTGGAGCAGGAACCTATAAAGTCTTCTTGATTTCTATATTTGACACTCCTGGCAAGAGTGACAAAATGTACTTGCCAAATAATTATCTCCCATGGCAAGTCACTGAAGAGATGGAAAAACACTGAGAGAAATTATCATACCTTTTAGGACAGTCATCATGTTCACAGAACTTTATTTAAAATGGCAAAAAGTGGGGTTTTAAAAGGAAAACATATCTGTAAAATACATTAGACCATTTGCAACAATAGATGTTCTATGATCTGTTGTGTGTATGTGAAGATGACTGGCATCTGAAATCCTATTGCCAAAATCTGCCCTTTTTGAGATCAGTCCTGGAAAATAAATGACAGAATTTGTTTTCTTTTGGTGAATTTCAGTAGTGTTTTTTGCTCCTGCAGTGGTGTTTTCTTACCATTTCGATGCATGAGCAACAGTATTTCTTTACTCAGGGAAAATTAACTTTAAACATTGAGTTTGATGTGGTTAATAAAGGCATTGTAGTATACATTTGTCTGCAGCAGAGAGCTTTAAGCTCAGTAATAAAGGACTTTCTTACCGGTTTGGTGTTCTTAAATGAAGAATTGGGGAAGAAGTTAGTAATTTACAGTGGGGAGCAGGGACAGCCTAGACTTTACCCTGTGCCTCAGAGCCAGAGAAGTGCATGACCTGTGTGTGTTGTGCTGTGACCTCCTGGCCCCGCACAGCGTCCCGAGAGCTGCTCCGGGCTCCCGCAAAGGCCGGGGACCGCTGGCTGTGGCATGAGCACGGGCCAGGGACCTGTCCCAGGGCTCTGACACAGGGGCAGGGCACCCACATGGCCACAGCACGGGGTCTGGGATACAGCTCATGGACCCAGGGGTTCAAAGGGAGGCGTCCCAGGTGGCAACAGAGGAGGCAGCAGCTCTGTGCCCCTCCTCGCTCAGCACTCTCTGCCACCCCAGTCTCTGGTCCTCTGTCTGCACTGAGGCTGGACCTGTGCCCTTGTCCCTTTTCAGTCTCCAGCTGTTGTGGAAGGCAAAATTCCATGAACCTGTAGTACTCTCCCATCTCCTCCCATCCCTACATACTTATCTTCCTACATCCCTACACACTTTTCATTCTTTCCCTATGTTGTCCCTAATGGTTGGATTCATTCCTCTTTGGGAACTATACAGGTTAAGGAATTTCCTGGCATTTACACCACTGGTCTTTCTGGAAGAAAAGCTCTTCCTACCCACAGGAGGTTGGCAGAAGCTTGTAAGGTTGGGCTTTTCAATCTAGGACCGGTGGGAATGCTGTTAGAACACCAGTGGGTTTCTTTCACAGCAAAACAGGACTTTCAGGGTAGCTTTTCTGTGTTTTGTATGTACAAAAATATGCACACACAGAGTATATACAGAGAGAGGCTTAGCCAGCCCAGTGTGGAATTTTACTGGAGAGAGCAGTAAATAGTTTTTGCAGGCAGGGAAGCAGTGTGTTAGTGTGGTGCAGAGTGCCTTCAGACCTGGTGCTTCCAAATGCTTTTCTAACTTTACATCAGGCCTTATTCCTCCCTATCTCAGCTCCCCCTGCCTGCTCCTTGGCTCTTTTATTGAGCAGGTAGAGGTTAAAAACTGCAGTGCAATCCTGCCTGCTAAATTCTGATCAACATGGTCATTTTGCTGTAAAAACCCAATTTCCCATTCTTAAATGAAGTCATATTCAGCATAAATTATGTCTGTTAATGTATATCTGGCATTCTGACTTCTTGTGTTTGCTTAACATTGATGCTGCAAATTAGGTAAGAAAAATAATGGGGCTACAGAGTGGATTTCTTTGTTGAAACTGACTAAGATTTTTGTAACATTGGAAATGGAAGGATGTTTTTACAAGAATAAGCTATATCTAATTGTAAGTTAAACCCCTGAAAGACGGGTGAAACATTGTATGACAGGTATTTCTTTAAAATGAATCCTTTATTGCTATTTACAGAGGTGGAAAGAAAGAAGGGACACAAAGAAGAGGAAAGGGTACAGACTGTAGTTTGTATGGTTGTTGGCAGTAACAAGGTTCTCAGTTCTCCTCCTCCTCTTCCTCCCAAGGTTGTTGGGAGGAAGAGGAGGAGGAGAACTGAGAATTCTGTACAATGAAGTGATAAAAGAAAAGGAAGATCTATTCAAGATTGTACCAGGGTGTTTTATAAGCTAATAATAGTCTTATATTTGAAAAGGGGACTTAGAAATTAGATTTAATGAGAAACTTTCCCACAGAAAGATTTGACAGTTGAGCAGTCTGTCAAAATGGTAATATAAGTATGATCACAAGAAATGTTCAGGAAGAGATAAGATAAAACTCTCAAGTGAGTAGTGAGAGCAGAGATTAACTAGACCTGCTCATAGCCCTGGTGATACTGTTGGGCTTTGAATTTGTAAAAATTTGTGTAGTGCATTGTTTCATGCCATCTTCTCAGACTCTATCCTTAAAAGTTGTTATCTCCCTTAAGCCTCTCTGACAAAAAAAGGCATAAATATATTTTTCCTACTCACTCTTACTGAGATGAAGATAAATGATGATCCTGATATTTGAAATTATTTCATTCTCCCTCTCTCTCAGAAATACCAAGTGGATTATTTGACACTGCAATTTTCTAATGCATAATGCAGATATTGCAAATACTGGGGACTCTGATTCTAAGTATGCCACTTTTTACTCGCTAGTAGATGTTAGTGACAGCTCCTAGGGGTTTAATTTACTATTCTCTCTTTCTAGCCTTCTGCATACTGCAACAGTAGCCCAGGTTGTTGAATTTGGTCGCGCTCTGCTATTTTTAAAATGAGTTTGTGTCTTTTGATGGGAACAGTTAAAAATGAAACTGGAGAAGAGGAACTAAAAAACATAATTGACCATATTTGTCTGCATCAATAGGGTCCCAAGGGTTACATTTCAAAATAACCTTTGCTCTTTTTTATGGTCCAAGATAGCTCAAACACCTTTCAGAGCTGTTTCAGCCCTGCTTTGATCTATGGCTAGCTGCTTAATCCCCAAGAAGCTGTTCTCTTGAGAGAGTTGATAGACTTGAAGGGTTGCTGTGGTTATGTTCAGTTTCTCCTGACCATATCTTTCGGTTTTCTTTGGGAAGGAGCAGCACAGTACCTTTGTGAGGATTGCCTTGCAGTATCCTCCAGAGGGAAGTGGAGCCAGATTTTTAGCTGCCGCGGTGGCTTTAGCAATTCAGCTCACTCCTCAGAGTGCTGTAGAAAAGTCAATAGAGCTGTTAGTCAAGAGAAAGGGGGATAAAAAGCACTGCAGCAGAACAACAGCAATGTCAAATGCCATTGGAAGGACAGGATAGGCCACTGGGTTTGCATTTACCAAGGAAAGAAATAAGAATCAAGATAAAAGGCAGAGGAGAATGAGGATGGTGAATGGAAGTGTGCTTTACAAGAGAACTATTTTATTGGAAAGATTAATTGGGTATTAAGACAATGTAGCCAGTAAATTCTGCTTCAATACTTTGCTTATAGATAGTTTCAAAATTATTTAGAAATTTTGATGATAGATTTAAAAGTCCTGGGGCATGTACTGTTGAGATCTGTATCATGGGAATTCATGGCTAGATTAGGTAAATTTTGGAGAAGGAGTATGTAGAGTCTGCATTTTTTACAGAGATTGGAACTGCTCTGACTTATCCCAAAAGACATTTCAAGGCATTTGGTTTTAGACATTATTTCCTATAACTTCAGCCGAGATTGCCTCTGATCATGTTAAAAAAAAAAAAAATCTGCTTTTTGTTTCATGCTGCCAAGGCCTGCTGCATCCTGCAGTAAGAATGTATGTATAGAAGCTCACTGAACACTTCAAATTATTTCAATTCATTGGCCTTCAGGAAATAAAAAAAGGAGGAGAACAAAAGCTTTTTTGTTTTTTTCTGAACAGATGTTGTATTAATTAGATGCATAATTTTAACATTTAATTGAGAAAACAACTCCTTATGCTTAAATTATCAGAAACTGTCTAGAATTTGCATACAGTGACACTAGAGTTCAATGCAAGTCTTTTGAAATTCTGAACACATGTGCAATTTTTTTACTAAGATTTACTTGCATCTCAAGCAAGCTTTAAAAGCTGTTAAAATGCCCAAATTCCGGCTAGGCATAAAACATTCTTTTACTAGGTTTGCTTTATGATACAATCTTTAATGGATAACTGCACACTGTCTTTGAGCCAAAACCCAACCCAGTTCAGAGCTCTGTTTTGCTACAAAACATTTCACATTGTTCAGATTCTACCTTCCACATGTGTCTACATGTATTCTCTCTTTGTCTTTTGGCTGCAATAAAGAGAGATGGAAAATAGATGGAATTCAGCTATAGAGATACTATTGGGTGGAATGAGGGTCGTAATGTGTTTGGTTTGTTTTATTTGATGCACACATCTCTATCCCTAAGAACCTGAAGTTGCAACATTTTGTTTTTTCTAACCATTCAAGTAATCTAAGGCCTTCTTTTAAGGGGATGTGCTGCAGAGAATTGGAGGGTGGAAGGCTGCTTCAAACTAAGTGCTTAAGGTCAGAACTGTTTCATTTTAAATTGTCTTCTCTTATGATCGAACACATGACTAAGAGCAGCACTCATTTCTTAACAATAGATTCAAAACTGGGGATCTTTTTCTCATCTTTGGTCTCTTGAAGAGCTTAGCTAACATTGAAGCAGCACCACACAACAAAACACTAGACACGCTAATGGTATCTCCATTTACTGATCTACCCAAACAATTGTGCTGAATATTTTTTTCATGTATAGAGGGCTTTTCTTCAGTAAAATGTTTTCTTTCCCTTTACAGATTTCAAGCATGTGTTTATTTTGCATCTGTCTTTCAAGCTATGTCATGTGGTATCCATTACTTAGCATCTGTGTTCATGGCTGTTACTCCTAACTTTGTATGTGGGTTCCCTGGAAATGTGAGTAGTGTTCTTTTCCACAACTCCTCTGCATCAAGTATAGAGGACATCTGGACACTATGGACATCAACAGAAAACTACATTGTAGTCCAGCTGGAAAACGGAGAAATTTGGGAACTTGATCAGTGCAGCAGGTCCAAACGAGAAGTCACTTTGGACCTGGCATACGAATACGAAGGCAACAAGTCTGTATTTCCTTGTTCTGATGGATTTCTCTATGATGATACAAAGTGGAAGAGCACAGTTGTTACACAGTGGGATCTGGTCTGTGACCGAGAATGGCTTGCAAAATTAATCCAGCCTACGTTCATGCTTGGAGTCTTGATTGGAGCCGTGATTTTTGGTGACATTGCTGACAGGTAAAGTGCCATCCTCTGAAAATTGTAGCTTCAGACCATAGTAACTTCATGTGTATCTACTGTTTTTGTTGTTTCTATTCATTGCATATTCATAACTACCTATGCAAGATCCAGGAGGTTTGGCTATTGCTTTATTCACAGATCTGTTTAACTTGGTTTCTTTTTCCTATAACAAGTCCTAATTTTAAAATGTATTCTCAAGTAATTTACTTTTAAAACTTTTTCATACTTTCTCATCCATTGTTCTAGGCCTTGATCCCTGAAATTGCCCTGTGCAGCTAGTATTTGCCTTTAGAATTTTATTTGTTTGTTTGTTTGTTTACTTACTTATTTTGACAGAAATAGCAATAGCTCATTGTTATAGAAATTGTAAAACCTGGGAGGAGATTTTCACCTCATTTTTCATGAGAAAAGGTCCCTCGTGGAAATGCAGATTTCTTTATTTTTTTGTAATATGACAAACAGCTGAAGGACTACTAGAAGGTTAAATATCATGTATTTGAAAGTCACCTTTCCTAACCTCTGTCATAAGTACAGTTCAATGGAGCTGATGCAAAGGCTTTGAAGGTTTAATCAAACCCCACTTCATAAAATAAACACCCATGCACTATTTTTCCTTGCTGTCCACTTGTAGGTTTTCCCTGAAAAATTCGCTTAAACTTCAGTCTCTTGAAAGCTTGTGAACATAAGAGGAAAAATGGGTGTGGGTGAGCTGTGCTGTAGCTTCACTTGTTTACCAGCATGTACAAAGTTCTGTTTGAGCAGGAGGAGCACCAGTCCTGGAGGGACTTGAGCCGAGCAGTCTCTTGCTTAGTTCCAAGGCCCATTCCTGTCCAACAGTTCCTCCCTGGGTGTTATCTCAGACCATGCACTGAAATCCAGCATCAGAGCTGGACTCAGAAGCAACAGTGAGCCTCAGGGTGCACATCTGTGGTCTCCTGCCTCAGTTGGTTTTCTCTCTCAACGTGACCAGGCATATTCCTGCCTCGGAGAGCAGCCATGCCTGTCTGTCCATATGAGAATCCATTATCCAAATTATGTTGAACTTAGCTTAGTCTTGGGCACTTTCTGTACCTGTGCTTTGCTTTGAAGGCTGGTTTAGAGTTAATGTCTTTCTATAAAAGAGCTTGTTGACTGACAGTTCTGCTGAGTGGAGTGACATTTCCTCCCACATCTAAGACTGTAAGCAGAACAAGGAGATCAGGAGTGTTGTTTTCTGATTTTCCTTCATTAGCAAAACAGTGCAGTATGACAGTCACAACATGGGAATGCAAAAGCAATGATGAACTTTTTAATTCGGCTTTTGGAACACATGGAATCAATCTGCCTCCCAATCCCAGGCTTTGTAAAATTGTATTTAATTCAAAACCAGAATATAATGCCAACATCTGTTTTGAGTCCCTTTAAATAATTCATAACTTTATTAATTAATACTTGGACATGATTTATAAGTTTAGGATTGTATTGTTCTCATTTCCATTAATTCTACCCATGGACAACCAGTTAAGATAATACACACATTCTGAGTTGCAGATTTACAGCTGCAGAATTTACAGCTGCAAGTTATTGTTTTCTGACACATCCTGGCTCTTGGGAAATAAGCTTGTGTATCCCTCCCATCACCAATTAACAGATTTCCCAACAGAAGAGCTCTGATAGCTAAGACTTATTGGGATCTTTCCTGGCAGGGATCAAAGACCAAATCATGACTTCAGGTCAAGGCTGGGGAAAAAACAGGAGGAATTTTACTGGAGTACGACATACTCACATAAAAAAAACAGTCCAAAACTCCTCCAACTCTCTGTCTAAAAGTAATATCCCCATTTGTGAAAAGCTGTTTGCAATGGAGGAGGTAATACGAGGCCAAGATATTATTATTGGGGAAGAAAAATAACTCCATGCAGTTTGTGTTACAGAGCATTTGTAGATAGAATGTAGTGAATTCCCAACGGAGTCTTGTATATGTACTGCTGCAGCTAGAGTTTGACATGATTTTTTTTGCCATTAGTTTACTTTCTTCCTGGATTTCTGTGTTTTTATATGCATGCATATGTGCTGTCACAAATCAGAAAATTATGGGGAATTGTGTGATTGTCATTTATTAGAGAATTCAATTTTAAAAAACTGGACAAAGGTATGTTACAGAAACCTTCTGTTACTATCAAAATTGGTTGTTACTTTGACAAAAGGTGGCGTGTGTTATCACAGCCAACTTTTGTAAGAAATTATTAACATGATGCTACTTAATATAAAATAGCTGAAAAACTGATTTATGTCCTTATAAATAAGAGTAAAATTACCAATCAGTTATGTAGAAGTTAAAAAAGGACGTGAACATATGTAATGCTCACTGCACATTGCTTCCAGCCAAGGAATTGTGGAAGGGAAGTTCCATTCATCCTTTTTCTTGGAAGCTGGAATTACTGACAAATTAATACAGGTAACTAAATCAGAATTTCTGTAGTGAGTTATTAACTTTCCTCTAGGCTCTCTGAAGCTACAGGTGTATTTTAATAGAATGTTTGTGGCTATTGATGATTTTACTACTGCTGTGATTTGCAGACTGGGAAGGCAGCGTGTTATATGGTTCACAAGTGCTGGTCAGTTTGTATTTGGCATCGCAGTGGCCTTCACGTTTGACTACTACAGTTTTGTGATTGTGCGCTTTCTCCTCGCTATGGTAAGAAAGGATGTTCACCCTTGGCCCTTTTCCATGTCATTTCTTACCCCTTCTCAGGAAAACCTCCCTTTTGTTATTATAATCCCTCTTACTTCATTATTCTAAAGCCCCGTCTGTTGCACTTATTTCAGCAGAGCAGGGAGAGTCTGAATGTTCTTGGACCACAGCAGTTTTCCTCTTTGAATTAATAGAAAGCGTCCGTATGAAGCAGTGTTTGGTACTTCCTCCATCCCAACCTCTGCTGGACTGGTAATTAAATACCAAGTGTGAGCAGCAAACTCTGGATTCTGCATTGCAGCTGCTGTTGCATTTCTCCTTATTGTTAGAAATGGAATATATTTTTTCATAAACTAGCAAATCTGTAATAAGTATTATTTTTATCTCTACCATTTTGAGTGATGGAGCAGAGATGCACATTTTCTCTTCCATGCATCTCTTTGGTCCTTTGGTCTTTTAAGCTGTATCTGGAATACTAAATACATAGGCAGATATGTTTAACACCTAGATGTTTTATACTGTACTAAAGGGTATTTCAGTATATGTGTTTATGCAGACCCACACCCACGATTTTACGTGTGTGTGGTATACATCCAATATCTGACACTTATTCAATATTTATACACAATAACCAATTTTAAATAACTATTTTACAGCTCAAAGTGTATTCTTGAGCTTTTCACTACATAAGGCATAAAGAAATTAGAATGCCATCACAAAAAAATCATCTAACTTATTGGATATGATATTTTAAAATATTCCCATAATTTATTTTGTTCTGCTGACAGTGCATTAGTCAAGACAGGACCTTGTACCTGGAGCTCCCTTTGCCTGAACTTCCTAGCAGGAAAAACTGCACCATTCAGCCTTGAACAGTGAGATCTACAGGAGTCCCTCTGCTGACTCCTTTGGCTGTTGATGCCAGGTCCTGTGGTAGTTTAGAAAAGCAAAAGGCTCTGACCAGGCTGATGCTGTAGGTTTTATCTGGCCACTGGGACTGATTTGCAAGGTGCAATCCTAAACCCTAGCCCTGTGCCACTGCGGTCAGTGCAGCTTTCCTATCAGTGGGTTCAGAATCGGAGACTATTAAGTGGAATATTGTTAATGGGAAAATCGATTAATCAAAACAATATACTGAAATATTTTCTAGTCTGTATTGTCTAGCTGTGTTTTGCAATGTTTTAAGACACCAGGAATTTGATTTTGAGATATTTGAGAAATTGAAATATATATATATATATATATATATATATATATATTCAATAATATATATATATTCAATGAAGAAATACTATTATGCAGTAATTGCATTCACTTGATGCCATATGAGAACCTGTAATTGTGTATATATATGAGATTCTCTTCCAATATTGCAAAAATTTTGATTTAATGAGATATTTTACAAGGCTGTGGAAGGTAATTGTTTGTAAATGTGCAGTTTTCTGACATACAGGGTATTAATGGTCTGCTTAAAAGCTGAGATCAAGATTTTCAGAAGTGACAATTACTTCAGGGGACCTCTCTTTCCCAAGCGTCCAGTTTGTGATGTCATTAAGGGACCTGATTTTTGGAGGAGAAGGGCTTAATGACATCAGCAAATTAAGTTTCTTCACAGGTGTCTCTTGCTGGCTGTCCCCCACTACAGAGAAGCATCCTAATTCACTTCACATTTTTAAATAGTGTCCACGCAGTCGGAAGGTTTGAGTGAATTTTTCTCCAGCTGACTCATTTTCATGGTTGCCTTTTTTTCTGTCAGTGTGAGACAGGCCAGCGCGGTGACAATTAAGCATACACAGATGTAGAACATTGTTAGCTGTTTGCTTTTACTGCTGGTGCACAGGGAGAGTAGAAACAAACCTGACTCTGGTTTTTTTTTTTTTTTCTTTTCTCTCTCCCACCCTCCCAGGTTTCAAGTGGCTATCTGGTTGTGGCTTTTGTTTATGTGACTGAATTTGTTGGCATTAAAGCACGAACTTGGGCTTCTATGCATGTCCATGCTTTTTTTGCTATGGGAATTATGATTGTGGCACTCGTGGGATTTTTGGTTCGGACCTGGTGGGTCTATCAGATATTTCTATCCATAGCAACTCTTCCCTTTGTCTTGTGCTGCTGGATGCTCCCAGAAACACCTTTTTGGCTGCTGTCAGCGGAAAGATATGAAGATGCACAAAAAGTGATTGATACAATGGCAAGATGGAATAAAGTCAGCACTCCCTGCAAAGTTTCTGAACTGTGCTCTGTCCAACAAGACGATCTAGCCAGTGGCAGAATGGGTGATGATGCTACATCCTCGGCAAAGAAGCACAACATCTTAGACCTGTTTTGTAACTGGCAAATTGCAAGAAGGACCATCACAGTCTGGCTGATCTGGTTCACTGGGAGCTTGGGGTACTACGTCTTCTCCCTCAGTTCTGTCAGTCTAGGAGGCAATGAATATTTAAATCTCTTTCTCATAGGTAAATATTCTTGTACCTTACTCTGTTAATGACAGAACTGGAACAAACATTTTAAAATGTTTATAGATTTGACAGCCAATTTTCTACTTTGTTCATTCAGTTGTGAATCTTGTTTGAAAAGTTTCTTGCTAACTTTTCATAAAATTGACTAACACAGTATCATTCACTTCAAATTTCACTGTATCTGAGAAAAAAAAAATAGAATTTGTTGATGCACAGAATTCTTTTCTGTCTGTCTTTCTGACTGTGAAACCATATTCTGGCTTGTCTTCTCTTTGCCTTGTAAGCTTATAGCAGATCTGCACAAACACCAGGGGAAGCAGACAAGCAATACAAAATTCACACAGCTCTGTTAAAGGCACAAACCAAGAAAATGGGAGAAAAAATATTCCTTTTATCACTTTCAGTCATGATACATTGAGTTTGTCTGTGTGGAAAACATAGTCATAATTGTCAGAAGGAAGAGTAATTTTCATTTTCTCAGAAGTGTATTTTTAATTAAGTGGTAATACTCTTTTAATTTTATCATTCTGGCTGTAATCTTTCTCTGGCATGTAAGTTGTTTATAAAGGCAGCTCAAGTGCATTCAAGGCCTGATCCAAAGTTTGTTAACATCAGTAAAAATATTCCACTGACTTCAGAAGACTCTAGATCAGACTTGCAGCGCTGAGCCAGTGAAGAATTAAATCATGTGCTTTGCTTTGTGCAGCTGAGTACTCTCAGTGAAGTGAATGTGACTGCTGGTGTACACAGGCTCACAGAAGGGCTGGGGCTCTCATTATTCCAGTTTGTTTAGTCATGTATTACAGTGTATTGTTAGACTGATGTGTTGAAGAGGGGGTGTTGGTACTGCACAGATAACTAAACTGCTATTGTGGAGTACACTGGACCCACCTCTTCTAAAAACATTTTAGCAGACTAACAGACACTGAATAATTGCAACCTGCTATTTCCAACACAACTCCAAAATATTGTTTCCTGATATTACAGGTGTATGACATGCTATATGTACTTAATAAAGGAATCCAGGCTGTTCAGGGCTGTATCTTATGTTCATCCTTGGTTTTATATTGGACATAGTAGCATTCCTCCTGAGCAAATTGGCTTAAAACATGTCCAAACTGGCTTTGGCTCAGTGTTGTTTGTCTAGGGGCAAATCATGTTTACACAGGGCAAACAGGTCTAGCCAAATGCCAGGACCTTTAGAGCAGCATAAGTTTTTCTCTGGAAAGGAACATTAGGAGAGGATGATCTGTATTAAGAGTGGGATATTGTAAGCCCTCTTTTTTTATGGAGAAGGGAGAAAGCTGGAATTGCACTCTGTAATATTGGGGCTTACTCAGAAAACTGGATGTGGACAGAGGTTTCCTGCCTTTTACTTTGAGATGATTTTGAGCTGATGCTGGGGGAGGCACCTGTGGCTTCCATTCCCTGTCCAGGTGGAAGCTGGCAAATCCTGAGAGCTGTGTCGGTGTGACACTAGCAATATTCCCTGTGGGCACACTTGAGCTGTTAATGTGAAAATACCTGAAGGAGAAGAGCAGCAAATGTAGAGCTTTCAGACAGAAGTGTCAGTGTCATAGAAACAGAACTGTGGCCTTGCTCTTTTCTGTAATTTTCCACCCCAATGAGAACTGGAGCTGCTTTGTGCTGTGAAACCTGTTTCCCTTGTCCTTCTCCACTCCCACTTCCATATTTTAGGCTGTTCTCTGCCTTCTGTCACACTTTCTGTAACCAAATGAACTAGCCCAACACACTGGTTATCTTTAGATATTACTTGTTTACTAGCCCCCAGATCAGATAAATTCCCCATAAAGAGGAAGTTACAGTTATGAGATGAATATGTGCAATCATGACTTAAACTGAGATAATTTCATACTGACAGGTGCTGTGGAGTTGCCTTGCTATATCATTGCTTGCGTTGCGATGGACAAACTGGGAAGGAGAAACACACTCATTCCATTCCTTATTTTAAGTGCACTGATCTGTGTTTTAATTATGTTCATACCTCAGGTTAGTCACATATGCTTGGAAGTGTTCCTATAGCCGGAATTGATTTTAAAGGCTCTTAAGTCAGTAGATGCAGCTGCTCTTTCTAAATCATAGAATAATTAATTAAAAGCTGGTTTTAAGTTGCAGCTGCCAGTCTAAGATAGATTTCTGTATTTTCAGTACAAGTTTCAATGTCATTGCTGGAGTCACACATAAAACGCTCCCATGGCTTCAGTGAACCAGGACTGGTAGAAAGTGATGTGGAAACTAGTAATTCATTGAGCAATTTTTAAAAAGCAAGCAATGAGTATTGCTTATTGTTTAAAGAAGGGTCACAACTTTTGAAGAATGTAAATTATGTTTGGAAGGGTGTAATTTTCTGGTGATATATTTATTTGTGCTCTCTTTCAATAGGATTTCAATATACTAATTATCTTAGCAAATATGGCTGGAAAATTTTCCATAGGTGTGGCATTTGGCCTTATATATCTCTACACAGCAGAACTGTACCCAACAATAGTAAGGTAAGAACTTTTGCTAGTTATGTATTTTTCATTAATTAATTAATTTTCATTAATTAAGTTGTTATTCTACACAAGATCCAGCAGCTCTTGGCATCAGTGGTGGTGATCTGAAAGACTTGGGATGGGATGAGTTCCTCGGCTGCCTCAGAGCTGTCTGGAGTTTGGCTGTACCATAGTTTTTCCTTTATATTGCATTCCATGTGCCTTGATAGGTTCCATTGGGGAACTAGAAGAATACTCAATACTTTCTTAAACATTTTTTATGCCTTTCTTATAAGTCTTGGTTATTCATCCCATTATCTGTGCTGAATGATAATTATATTTTTAATCTTAATTTCAGAAGCAGCTGAATTTCACTACAATATAAATTTACACTGGCATAGCAACAGCTTCTTAGTATAATTGCTTCAAGACACAAATCTTACTGATGTTTTAAGTGTCTGTGCATTTCTAATTGTCTCCTTTAACTTCCAGAATTCTTACTCAAATTCTTTTCTGTGTAGATCACTTGCTGTTGGAAGTGGAAGCATGATGTGCCGTGTAGGAAGTGTGGTTGCTCCTTTCTGTGTTTATCTGAGAAGTGTCTGGATTTTCATGCCACTTGTAGGTATTTATTTCAATGGTGAATGTTTTTTGAAAAGGCATTTGTGTCACTTTTTTTCTCTTTAGTAACTTACTAAATATGTTTTTCATGTGACAAAGGAAGCAAAAGCTGAACATTTATTTCAAAAAGAAAATTGAATAAACCATTCTAGTTTGAAATTTTCAAGTCCCAAAGACTAGTAGTCTTATATTGTTAAAAATATGCTGCTAAAGCAAAAGAAAGACTTTGAATCACTGAAATAGTCAGAAAAGTTTTTATGACAGAAGACATAAAAATATTTATGCTCTGAATCCTAGCATAAAATTGATAAAAATATTCTGCACTTACCATGTATCATTTAGGAAGTGTCATAGTCCAGAATTTTTTGCAGGCCCAGCAGTTTTTGACCATGCTCCTGATTTAGTTTCACTTTTTTTCAAAGGCATAGTTCTTCCATTCCTGAAGTAACCACAGGTAGCTGGATTTTCTTACATTATGCCTTAACATTTTTCACAGTTTCTTTGGGATGTTGCATCTTTGGAACAGCCTCCAAAAATGTCAAGAAGGTGTTGTGCTTACTGTATTTGTTCTCCTGACCTGTCTGTGTTTTTCACCACAACTGAACAAAACAATTCATGAGATAGGAAAAGATAAAGAAATGGTATATTGATTAGCTTCATGATGACTTGGACAAGCAAGTCAGGTTACCCTTAGGTTTTGTTTTTTACCACCAGTTGCCCCAGAAAAGAGAGGTGGGACCATTTCTTTGTGTACTTTGGGCATTATGTAGTAGATCCACTACTACAAAGTATTTTATGTGTTTCCTGCTCACACATGAATCACATTTCTTCATTGCATTTCTGCTATGAAGCGTTTGCTGCTTAGAAATCCTGCAGCAATTCAGTCCATTTTTTTTCCTGAAGGATAAATTATGCCTATATATGTAAAACCAGATGGAATTACAAAATTTGTATTAAAGCTTTAAGTAAAAAAAATGTTTATTATTGATTTAGAATAGTTTTAATTCTTTCAAAAACCCCTTAGAATTCACTGTGACTCCAGCACTGTTATATGTAGATTATACATGTCAGAAAGTGAAAGTGTCTTTAACCTGGATTCTTAGTCAAATTTTATCCACCATACTGAAGTTTCCTAAACAAGGGCACTGTGTCCCTTTGATTTGGCAACTTTTATTATCGATTGTTTCAGAGAATTCTTGTGAGCTCATTTCATTATTTAAATTAAGTACTTTTGGTTGTTTTCGATGAAAACTAAGAGGATGAAGGAGACCACAAATGAATTTATTTCTTCAAGTTCCTAAAAGTGTTTTCTTTCTTAACAATGTCTCCACCAAGATACAATCACAGAAAAGACAAAGAAACATTTGCACAGCAGAGTGGTCATGGGAGAACATATCTTTTTTCCTCTTGTCAGCATTTTGCCTTTACTGTCTGAAATAAGATTTATCTGTGCAGAAGTGCTGCAGTTAAACCACAGATGGGGGAGTGCTCAGATATTTTGGAGAGCAGTGCAAATGGCAGTAAAAACACAGGAATTATTTCAGCTATGAACATCTCTCATGGTACAAAAGTTATCCAGAGTTTTTGTAGAGTTGAGTAGTAGTGTTCACAGTGAACATGTTTCCATTATTAGCTCCTGTTATAGAGCATTTGTCAATTTATTAAATAGGCTTGCCTTGAGTTGGAGCATAGCGTGCCAAGCCTCAGGTCAAGTAAGTGTTTTGGAATGGAAGTGAAATCAAATGGATTACATTTGTAAGTAAACTGATACACATCACCCTGATCTATTGCAAACACCACACAGTGTTGAACAGTTACTACTGCTCTTTGTTTGGCACTCTGCCTCATGCACAGTTATGCCACCTGTGAGTACTGCAAGCATCTTGAGTGGCTATAAATCTTCAATAAGTCTATACATTTAATAACTTGCCAAGTATGTTTTTCATGTGACAACTTCATAGAAAATGTGCAGTAAAACAACTGCTCCTTCTATAACCTATTTCTGTTTCTCAGCTGTTAAGAGTTATGTTGCAATAGCTCTTTAGCAGAGTTGATTTTTCTCTCAGAAAAAACATAAATTAGAAATTTTAAAAGCCCACACTGGTGTCAATAAATGAATACAAACCCTCAGTCAAATACTACTGGTTTTTCATGTCAAAATATAACCTTTTTTGTTGAAGTAGGAACTTTGTCAATAAGATTACATTTTAGATTGGTTCAGAGCCATCAGATGTGAATATAAATATAAATAGCAGACTATAATAATAATAATTTGTTCTCAGAAGTAAAGGTATTATTTTGTAGGGATATTTAATTCGAATTATCTTTTGTTCTGGAGTATATAAATATCAAGTCCTAGTCATAGATCACTGCAGAATTATAAATGTTGCTCCAGAAATGGAAGAGGACATAAGAAAAATTATGGTGAATATTTTCTGAGGGTTTCTATGGTATCTGCTGGTTGTACTGAAGTGTTGGGAACACTCTAAGAGTTTGACTAAGCAAAAATTCAGATTTCAAATTAACACCCTGAAAACACAATGCATTTAACCATGTATGTCTGTCAAATTAACTTCAACATGCTTAAATACCTTGTACAATAACATAAATACACTTTATATCTACACATAAGCATTTGACCTTATCAGGAGAACATTTTCTGATACTGAATTGTGTATTTAAAATAGTAAATACATACATACAAAATGCATACATTTGTTGTGAGCAAACAAAGGGTTAAATTATGTCAGATGCCTTATGAAGAAATGTGCCAAGACTGCAGAAGAGTTGCTTTTACTAAATGTGAGTCCCTTAATTGAAAACTGTGGCTACTGCCCTTGAAAAGGTAGATGTTCTTGAATTAATACACTGTGACTGAATTGTTTCATACTCTGTCAGTTGTAGGAAATACTGGAAAAGGGTTTGAGGGTCAGGGAGAAGGGAAATGTACTGTATTACTCAGCATGCAGCAGCTTTCACATAAGAGGGGAATAAAAAAGGAAACTAACATGGGATGAAATAGAGTTATGAGAGCTGAGATGAAAAGGCAGGAAAGATGGTGCTGTGTACACTTACAGAATAGTGAGAGTTCTCAGGGGAATGAGAGGTAGGTTCATGAGGAGGGAAAACATGAGAAGAATGCCAAGTGTCTAAAAAGAATAATGAAAAGAGAAAAGACACACATATTCAAAGCACACAGTGTTACTTTAAGCTTGTTCTTTTGAGTACCACTAGTGACCCAGTTCTCATACATTCCAAATTTATGGGTGTCCCTAAGATTCAATATCCTTTACAGACCCCAACATCCTCAGTTATAAACTTCTGACAGACTAAAGGGTGTATATAAAAGAGGATATTGTGGAATAGCTGCCATGTGTCAATTTATCCTGTCTTTCCATGGCAGAAAATCATGTCTGAATAGTAGAGAAGAAATTTGACACTCAGAGATGAGATTTTAATATTTTGGAATATATTTTTAAGTATCACTCCTGCCACATACATGTCTAAAAGGATCTCACTCAGTTTGTGACATTTCCTCTAGTCCTATTACTGACAGGATTTTTTTTTTTTAACTTTCATGGTAAGACTGTAACTTTTATTTTCACTGTAGTTTGTAGTATTTAACAGTATTTTTCTTTTTTTTGTCTGGCTCTATATTTATTGCAAATGCAAAAACGAGGTAGTGCAACAGTGCATTTTGCTTCTCAAAAGAATACACGAAACAAACTGTCCTCTTTTTTTTTGGGAGGGAAGAGAAGCAAAACCAGCATGGTGCATGGGCAGGCAAATAGGAGGGTTACAGTAGGGAATTCTGATTTTAAAGCACCTTTCTGACTTAAAGTCTGGCTTAGCTGCAGATGGTAGCTGGGCAGCTCTTGTCTCAAGCTCTGTGTGAGAGACATAGGCACAGTGATTCCAAATGTTCTCCCTCACCCTTGGAAAGAATGCATTAAGCAAAGGACTTCAGAATCAGCGCAGGGCAAGATAAGGATAATATAGCATCAAAGTTCACAGTCAGAGAATGGAAAAACACTGAGACCAGGCATGATGTTCTGTGTGAAAGCTTTTTTATCAGGAGAGAATTAGGTCATTTATAACCTGGTGTTGGAGGACTGTCAGGGGTTTAATGCTGCTCTGTACTCAGAGGAGCAAAGTAGGAATTGGTGTCATTGAACAAGACATAGAAATGTCTGTGTGAAGGGAATGTGAATGGAAAGAGTAGCTATTCCTGGAACAAGTGAGTGTTTCTCTACTGACCCCACATTATCCTGATCCTTGCACCACTTCTGCTGTTGCTGTGGAATTGAGTACACCATGGACAAATCCAAAATGTGATCCCAGTGCAAATTTCAGTAGATGCCTGCACTCCTGACAGTTCTTTGAAACTGAGTTTAGCAAAATATTCCTGTTGAGAGCTAGCAGATGCTGAAGAGCTCTCCTGAGCACAGATGTGCACTTCTGTGGCTCTGGGCCAATGAGCCATATTGAGAAATTCCAATCTGGCTATGTAGAGAAGGAACAAGCACACAGGTACAGGTACACAGGAGCTGGAGCATGAATGGAGATTACAGGTGACAGGGAAATTGTAGCTCTGTGAACATGCCTGTAAAAAGAAATGTTTGCAATCCTAGAATCAGTTCTTAAACACACTCCTGATACTGAAATACTGAATGAAGGTAATATGTGTTGTTTACCCAAACAGAATTACTCCTGCTTGCACTGTACTGATCCCTTGTGAACAAAACACTTCACTTGCTCATTCATTAATTCTGCTGCATAATATTTTCATTTATGCAACAAAAAAGGTAGATCTTTTATACAGGCAACATTTAAGACTTACGATCTTTGCTTTACAGTTCCTTGTGCTTTGTTTTAGATTTACTCTCAAGCAAGATCAAAACTATGGTTAGATTGAAAGACTTATTTACCTTTACAGCTACTGTTTATTTCTTCCAGTTGCTTGTTGGAATCATGGCTCTTCTGAGTGGAATCTTAACCATAATGCTTCCAGAAACACTGGGAAAACCATTGACTAATACTTTGGTGGAAGCTACAGAAATGGGAAGAAACAAGAAAAGCTATTCAGAAAAGACTCCTCCAGCACATAGTGGTGCAGCATTAGAAAAGATAGAGATGTTTGGTCAAGAAAGAGTCAGCACTGACAAATAAAGCAGCAGCAAAATGGCCGTTCCCAATTTTAATCACTATCTAATTTATATGATCTCTGTATTCAAGAAATGTGACTGTTCTATAACATCTGTGCCTTTTACTTTGTATTCTGTCTTCTCTTTTCAATAGAGCAATTGTATGAAACCTTTTCAAAGGGACTGAGTTACTGCAGAAAATTGATAGGATTTCTAGATCCCTTATCAAACTTACCCAGACTTTAAACTGACTTGCTGTGACCGGTTGGAATGATTACTCTAAATGTTGGAACCTACCTGATTACATGTATGTAAAAAAAAATATGCCAATTCTTTGCTTCACATTTTCTGCAGTTAGATTTGTAAACCTACAACAAAGCGCCCTGCCTGGCCTCTTCCTGTTGCAGCTGCCAGTTACAGGCTTGAGACTTCAGAACACAGTAAACTCTGTTACAATTCAAGAGAGAAGCCTTATCATTGCATCAGGTCACATAAATAATTTTAAACTAATTTATTCTTTTTCTTTCAAGTTTTCTGCTAGAAATTGTGCCATTGCTAACAAAAGGAAAGTATTCTGTGGCACAGCTTCTGACTGAAAAAATAATACTAAGTTTGCAAAATGTGCAAATAGTTTGTATATTCATTCTGTTGAATGGCAAATGTATTTTTATTAGGGGTTTAGAAAAAAAAAATCACTGGATCTTCTGCTCTTTTAGTCTAGGTAAAACTAAACTGTCTGATTCCCTTTTAAAGTCATATTCATTCCAGAGCATTATTTCAGTGCACCCATTCTCACTTATTTCAGCTTAGATCAAGCACCAGATTTTTCATAACTTGTAAGAACTAGACCAGCAACTTTGCCAAATGCCTCCAGCAAGGTCTTCATAATCCTTAGTGGAAAAGAATAAATGGCATATAGCTCTTATTCAGGCTCTCTGCACAGAAGTGGATTTAGTTATGAATTTTTGGTAGAAACGGTTTCCACTCACCATTTTTCTCATAGATAGCTGTCTGTAACTAATTTTTTCCTTACTATATCACACAAAACTAGTTAGAGTAATAGAAATTAAAAGACGGTAGCTGGAGGACACTGATCAATAGAAGAGTTCCTAGTAGTAGTTTTAGTCAAAGTGTCAAAACATCCCACTGCTGCTACACCTCATGTGTGCTTCAACACTTACTGTTGGTGCAGTGGTTCTGCCTTGTGACTCTGGACCACAGAAAACTGATAGATAGGAATGCATCATTCTGCCTGCTTCTTTTATGGCTTTCTCCCACTTCCTCTTTTTCAGTCTATCTCTAGAGCTGGGGGTTTCTTCCCTGTCTGAGGATCTGCATCTCCTTTGCTTGACCACCCTTGGTTTGAGTGAGCAGCACAGGAACATCTGCGTCCTGAGGTTCAGACAGCCCTCTCTTGCCTGGGTTGTGTGAATTCAGTCCTCCCTGGTTGGAAATCAGTATTTTCCTCTCTCAGGCCCCTTTTCTCATGGCATGGTCTCATCAAAACAAGTCGTCTTGATCTTTGCCATGTACCCACCCCAAAAGATATCTATATTACTGTAGATATTCTATATGCTGTAGAAATTACTGGCCACATTTTTCAATTTTATCTGCACAGTTTTATTACTTTCAATGACTTCTGAAACCAGAATAATGGTTTATATCCCCTTATAAATGATTTTATTCTTCACTGCACTGTCCTAGAATTTGGTCCTGGTATTAAAAGAAAATAATACCCTATATGAGGATTAACATGCTTTGAAGCAAGCAAAAATCAGTAAACTTAAGTTTAGGGAGTTTCTCTGAGATAATTACTTAGAAAGCAGAAAGGAGTCTTCATGCTTCTTACAATTCTGTGGGTGTTCCAGTGTTTGCAAGGAAAACCTCCAGAAAGACCTGCACAGAATACTGTGGCTTCTGTCCAGATATGAGTTCAGCAAAAGCACTTAACCTTCCCCTGTGAGTAATCCCATCATTATTCTGAGAATGACTTGAATACATACTTTGATGACTGAAGATCAGATTACTCACATGCTGTGGTTTTTTATTTTGCTGAAGAGCAAACCCAGTATTCTTCCACTGCTTTCAGGTCCTCCTCCACTTCTCAGGGCAGAGCAGCTCTCTTTATCTGCAAGATCTACTGCCAAACTCTTCCTCCCCTGCCTTAAATAAGGGTTTAATCATGCTAAAAAACCACCACCATGCAATAGACCTAACAAGGAATTAAACTGGTACTGTCTTGCCTTACAACCACCCTCCCCACACACAGAGCTCCACATTCTTTCCTTATTTTGGGGTTCTTTCACACTGATAGTCCCTCTTTTAATATCTCAAAACTCTATGTAACTCCATCTATCTTAAAACTCACTACTCATAACTTTTAGGAACAGTACCGTCTATTTCTAACAAGGTATTAAAGAATATTTACAATTAAATTTTCTACTTCTTTACCTGCTGAGTAACTGATTTCGGTCTTACCCCACCAAGAACACCCAAAGCATATTCTGTGTTCCTTTGGCTTGAGGGATTCAGGATCTGGTCATGTGTAATCAGTACACATAAGGTGAAGAAAAGAACAAGTTAAATACACAATGGTACTGATACTGCTTACAACTAAAGTTGAATTTTGAGTCTAGACCACAATGTAGCTTGATGGTTTAACCCCAAAAGCCATTTCCTCCTGTCACCGAAGTCAGCTGGTATTTGGTCTTTAATTCAAATGACCCCTGAATTTCCCTGAACTAATGATGTTACTGTTTTTCCTTGGAAATAAAATGTTTGTTGATTTACAGGTACATCTTTTGTGATTTTATGCATCAATAGCGTAGAGATTGCCTTGGGGTATCCTATTCTTTAACCTGAGGAAGAATATTACTTTTTAAAAAGGAAATAGCATGTATCTCTATGTCTCTAGCATTTCTATTTGCTTGTTTTTTCCATATGGGCAAAAATATGTTAACACTAGTCATGCATTATAAATGTAGGAAAATCAGGGTGAGTTGATTTCTTTCTCTTAAATATTCATAGATTTTTAAAATCCTCTTGCAAGAGAGCACTTAGTTTGAGAACAAATGCTTCTGTTCCAGTGGGGCATATTTTCATTTCAGTGCTCATAAGAAGAATTAATTTTCACAGTTTCTCACTTCAGTTCACAAGTCCTTTTATGTTTGTATTTGTCATCCTTATCTTAGTGCAAATTTTATGTGCTCATCGATGTCTCTGGAGTTACACAATGGTTCTATGAAATAATGAATTAGAGTCCTTATCTCTCTTAATTGCTGGGCACTATTGCATGATGGCAAATGTTTTTTGTTTTTTTCCGAAATTTGATATCCAGTTTTATTAGACAGTCTTGCAGTTTGTTAAGGACATACTTTTCTGCGTTAAATATAACAATAAGAGCAACTATTATTAGTTGAATGATAACTAAGGAAAAATAATAAGTACATGTGTTTGGTATTTCAAAACTGTATTTTTAAGCTATACAAAAAGGTGTATTTTCTACTTTAACAGCTTCATTCAATTTCTCTGTGCAAAATTCTGTAATTTAACCAACTATGTAGGAAAAAAATGCTATGCAAATCATGTGGGGTTATCGTATGCTTTGGGTGGTACCCTGAATGTCTGAACAAGGGGTGAAGCCTCCTTGAAGGCTGAGGGCTTTTGTGTAGTGGCTCTGTGGAAAGACAAATGGCCTGACATGCCAGCTCTGGGATGGAGTGAAGGACTTATTGGCATTCTCCTGTGTCTTCCATAGGTTTATTTTACCAACCCCTTAGGTGCAGTCACTTAGGAAGCCTCTGTGGCATTGGGCTCAGCAGTGTGCACGGCCTGTGAGTGCCTTTTGGAAAGGCTTAGGGAAAGGTGAGCTCACTTCTGCCATGGGCTCTTGGTCCAGAAAGGCATTTGTGACTGCAAAAAGGAGGCTCTGGATTCATCCTGCATGCTTTACAAACATCTGAAACATGTTTGTCTGAATCCTAGAACAGATTCCTAGGGGAGAAATTAGACACAAGGACTAAAAAGAAAAAAGAGCATTGACAAAACCTGAGTTTATTCTATCAGGGAAAATTCTAGTCAATGCTGACAATTAGTTACCTCTCACAGGAAGAAAGACTAAAACACATCTATGTTCTGATAGCCCCACAATTTTGTACAAGATTCTGTACTACATGGAGTGTGTCTTTTGGTTACATGGGGGAAGTATGTACTTGTAGGAAAGTTTGTTTGCCCATAATTTGTGGATTTAATACAATACATTTTAATGGGTTTTTTAAATGTGTATTTATTATCTGCAATTATGTGCAAGAATGAAGTCAGACACACATTTTTAATCTTTACACCTTTACCTGAATTAATTAACTTCTATCACCAACTCTTCATTTGGTTCACACTCCCTTAAAGAGGCCTGGCTGGTGTTTTGGCATTCCATGGAGATCCTATGATTTAGGATGGCAAATATCATGCGTGTGTCTTTTTCCTGTTTGTCTTTGCAGGTGTAAACCAAGATTTGGGTAATATGTTAAGTGGTGACTATGACAAAAGGTGCATTAAAAATGTGACATGTTTTGCATTTCAGTTTTAGGAAAAACATGATTCTTTCTTGCCTTTGTTTGTATAAGCTGACTGGAGCAGTAGTCCCTCAGACACGTTTGGTAGTGACAAAAATAGCTGCAGATACTGAGGAATGGGTATGAGTTACCAGAAGAGAGAGTAGGTGACCACAGGAATGACAGAACAATGTACTTGTAAGCACGTGGTGTTCAGTGCATGTGAAGACTAACTATAGCTTCCTCATGTGGGAACTGGAGTGGGCTGACAGCGCAAGGAAAATAAGAATTGCAGCAATTCATTGCTCTATTGTTATTTGTCCTCTTAGAGTGTCTCAGGAACCTATTTATTCTTCACTTCCCTTAAATCTCTAATTAGTGCACATGACTCAACTTTCCATGCATATTTTATTAATCTTGTGTTTTCTGACCAAATTACACTCATTGCTTTGCTTCATCATTTGTGTTCTGAAGGCTTAATGCATCCTTGGCAGGTGATTTACATTCCTCTCTGAAAGTAACTGGAGTGAATGGTCCAAATAGTTGCTGCTAAAGCTGAGAAATTTGAATCAAGCCTGATAGACTGATTTCAAGAGCACTGAGTTCAATCAAGCTGAGAAAAATCAAGCTTAAGAAGTATATACTTCATATGGGGATATATCCTTTTTAGTATGACTGGTACATAAACAGTGATTACAGATTCCAGTTTCTGGACAAAACAACACTTTCAAAAAAATTACCAAACTAGATTTATGAATAATCAGAAGTAATGGGGAATATCTCATTTAGTGACAAACCCACTCATCTGTCTCTGCATTCCTGGCTAACATACAAGCCATGGATACTGCTTGGGTATTTGCTGCAGATAAGTAGGATCCAGCTATGGAATGCTCATAGGCATTCAGTTATTAACACTGCCTCATAATCTTCCATGTGGAGATGAACAGACTTGCATAGGAATAAGAACAAAACAGCATCAAGGGGTGATTCTTGTAGAGATTGTCTCCACAGTCTCACTGCCAGTGATGAGATTAAAAAGTGGTTTTGACTGAGATAATCAGGAACACGGCAAAACAACCATCCTAAATGGTTGGGCTATCTCTCAGTAAATATTTTCACAAAACTTTTTAATAGGAAGGTCATCACTGCTGGGTTCTTCCTCATAGAGAGGGAATTCCCCCAGAAGTAAGTAAATACCATGGGACAACAGCAAAATGAGGCACAGCTGAAACTCCTTGCTGAAATAGTAACTTGCAATGGACACTGATGCTTGACTTGAACTGGTTAAAGAAGTGGCAGATAAATGGTGCATGCCATTCACAAGATCTGAAATAGGTCAGCAGTGCTGTGTTCAGAGAGGTAATTTCTGTCAGTTGTTATGGCTCTGTTCAGGATAGCACACAAAGCAAAGGGAATGCTAAGGTAGAAGGAGACACTTCTTAAGCACTGCTCAGGCTGGGTTGGTGGTGTGCTGGGATGCCACTGCCAGTCATGGTTCAGGAAGAGCTCCAAGTACAATCAGGGCTGTGTTTGTTCTGTGCCAGAAGGCTGGCAGTCTCTTCCCAAACACACAAATCATTACTTGTACTTTACCAAACACAATGTGTTTGTTCACCTTTGCAAAGTACTTTAGCCCATAGAAGATTCTTTTCAATAACATTACTATTAAATTTGGTATCCCAAACCAGCTTGAATTTCCTGCTTCTTATTTTCAGGAAAAAACACACTGAGAATTCCCTGAAACATTCAGACTTGCAAAAACATCTGTCACAGAATGTTTTGATCCAAATCATTCAAATTTGGCAAAGTTCTAAGCAATAAGCAGTAGAATCTCAGGAGATGTAGCAGGCAGTTTTTATCTTAGCTGGATCTGCAACCTCCATTTATATTTGTAGATTTCCATATGTGAGAGGTTCCTTTCCAAACCTATTGTAGACACCCTGCAATAACTTAAGACCAGTGTTCATTTTACAATACAGCAAGCCTATCAAAAATTTAACTTATAAGCAAGCAAACCTCTGTTCCTCTGCTGCCTTCCCTGTCTTAATCCCCTATTTTCAGAACACAGAAAAATCAAGCCATACTATAATTTGGGAGAATTATGCCTTATTCCTGTCACTGTTGAAGGGAAAATCCTTTAAAAAATTATCTATCTTAAAGATCAGTGAAGTGTAATGTATCATGGCTTTAGTTTTCAGAGCACAGCTAGATTGGGAGGCAAGAACAATCCACCGTGTGTGGCTCACGCTGTTGCTGTTCATACAGCTACCCTTTGGATGGCTGCTGGTCCGAATTCAAATGGCTACAGAGAAAAGGCACCTGCTTGGAAGATCCTTTGCAAATGCTGTTCGACAGGCTTGGAGGGGAGTGGTCGGCAAACACCGTCCTGCTGAGAGTGTTCAGGGATGAATGCTCAGGCTGTCAAATATTAGCCAAAATATCCTGCCAACGGCTAATGCCCCGGAGGCAATAAACCGGGGTGTATGGCATGCAATTTCATTCCTAGAGCTCCTGCAGAGAGGTTTGTTTTTGACAAACTCGTGTCTTTGTGTTGAAAACAGCCCTGCCTGGCTGCGCTCATTAGGGATTTGCGGTCTGGCAGGAGCCCGCTCGCTCCTCACCGACCTGCGGTGGCTGGAGTTCCCCTCCTGGCCGCTCGCGCCATTGCTCCAGCGCTGTGGCAATCCTCAGGCAGCTCCAAAGCACTCAGGACATGACTGCCTGGGAGGGACAGAAAAGGGCAATGTATTCCCTGCAGCACAGCGGGTCCCGTTGGGCCTGCCCCAGAGGGAGTATCAGGGGGAAAAGTCCTGGCAGGCTGCATAGAGCCCGGCCCTGGCAGAGGCCGCCGGGCGCTCCGGGAGCGCTGCCAGCGCCGGAGGCGGCCTGAGCCTGGGCCTGGGCACAAACAGCTCCTTCTTCCAGCGGGGCGCGGAGCCGGGCCCGGCAGCGCCCCGGGACAGGGGTGCGGCGGCCCCCGCGCTGCCCGGGACGCCGGCTCTTCCAGGCGGGACGGGGGCCTCTTCCTCACCAGGTATCGCCTACGCTCCCCGCTTGGGTTGTTTCCGTACTTCTAGGTGAAGAAGTAAATGCTGGATGCCGGAGCCCTTTTGCTGCCGACGGCCGGGGAAGCGCCCGCAGTGGCTGCGTGGGGAATTCCCGCGGGCAGATCCCATCTCCCGGAGCCGGTGTAGGGAGGGCTCAGCCCACAGCCCGGGGCGGGAGGGTGAACCGCAGGGCTTAGCTGGGGAGAAGGCCCGGGATCGCAGCTGCTCCCTGTTCCCCTCTTCCCCGTCCTGAGCAGCGACATGCCGGCCCTGGGGGAGCGAGGATCGCAGAGAGGATTGATTTCCTCTCCCGTTTGGGAGGAAAGCAAGAGCACCGCTCGGTGCATAGGTGCTCTTGGTGAAGGCGTCTCCTGCAGGTGGCTGATGGAGGGGTATCCCTGCCATCCCTTGGAAGGTGTATCCCATGCAAACAAACCACATGAAGGAGGACCTGAGGCCTCCCGGGGTCCCCCGTGACAGTGGCTCTCTGTGATCACCTGTGAATTCTGCCTTCTGGCAGCAGTGCTGTGCGTGCAGAAAGGCTGAGGGGATCCCGAGGAGCCTCTAGAGTCCTTTGTTCGGTGAGGAAGGATAATCCTTGCCTTTCTCCTGCAGCACTTCCTAAATGCACATCTCTCAGGGCTACCCAAAGAGCAGAAAGGGGACCTGGCCAGAGTCAAAAGGCCAAAATCAGGAGCTCCTCCACAGCAAACACCCAAGAATGAATCAGTCTTTGCCCAGAAAAACCCCTCTCTGGGGTCATGTGAAGGGAAGTAACACCAAAGGTGCTTGTAAACTGAGGAAGTGATAAAAGTGATCAACAAAAAAAATGAAGCGAAAAAGTATTCCATCTCATGCACTGACAGGGACAGTGGGTACAGCTGCCCTGGTGGATGAAGAGCCCCTCCAGAAGCTCAGAAAGGCTTGAGCCTTTGCTCCCCTGTACCAGAGGCTCACATGATTCAAAACAGTGTTTCAGCACTTATGCTGAGAGTCAGTTAAAAAAAACCAACAAACTAAGCCCTTCAAATAGAACAGGTTTTGGTTTTCTTTAGTTACTTCCTGTTCTAACTTTTCTGGTCAACAGTTCATCTGGGCTTTTTCCACTGTTTATTTGGGTGTGTAAATGTGCTTATTTTGGTAGGCCAGCCAGATTGCGACACAAGCTAAGAGCGTCCAGCCTGCTGTGACCGTGGGCTGCAGCTGCAGCTGGCAGTGCATGTGCATGTTCCTCTGTGTATGTGTATGTGTATGTGTGTGTGTGTGCTGGGGAACAGTGTATTTATCCATATTGGCCATGTTACCCACTGCCAGAATGATGTTAGAGCTGAGAGTTAGTGGCACTTAGTGGTGACATACAGCTATATGAGGCAAGAAAGAATAAAGACCCCATTATGTCACATGAAGCTGACATTGTCAGCTGTTGGAGTTGGGAGGTGAAGTCACATCACAAAGTATCTCAGTATTTTTAAAACTAATTCGTTCTGGCTTGGGAGAAGCAGGAGGGTGGCAGGGACATGAAACCCGCATTTGGCAAGTGGTGTCCTCCTTGCTGGGGAGTACAGCTCCAGGTAGCTCTCTCTTGCTTCTGCCCTGTTCTTCATTCACTATGAAGGGACAGAGAGCTAAACAATACCTGTCACCATTCACCTCCATCCCCAAGAGCAACTGCAACTGATCTGCTTTTTAAATGCTGATTTTTGCAAAACACTCAGGCCTGTCTGAGGGGATGAGATGTATCAACCCTGCTGGGACTAAGCTGGGCTGCCACATCAGCTAAAAATAGTTTCTCCTTCTCTGCCCTCCACCCAGCAAGATGCAGGCTGTGCTGCCAGGGCAGAGCCATAGGTGGGCCTTGCACTCAAAGTGGGGTCAGTAGCTCTGCAAAGCCCGAGCTGTGCTTGCTCTTACAAGCTGTGTATGCACTGCTTTGCACCCAGTTAATTTTTGGCACGGAGGCTTGTCGTGCTCCTGGACTACAGCAGGAAAAGTGGTGCATTGAACAGGTGCTTGTCATGGTCTTCTGAGCTGCTCTCACAGGCTCCAGCACTGTCAGCAGCCCCTTCCTGCCCTCACTGGATTTTGAAGCTTAGGGATCAGTTGATATCAAACTGGCTCATCTGCAAAAATCCCATCTGAACTGGGTAGGCTTTTGAAACCTGAATCTCCACCAAGCCACAGCTCCCCTTTCTTCCCCAGGGACAGGGAGGTCAGTCAGGAAATTCAATCTCCACCGTGGTCCAAGGGCTTCAGAGAAGGAGACTTGTGAGGGACAACCAAAAGCACATCTCTGGCAGGCGGATAATGTACCCATTGCATATGTTCCAGGGCAGCTGAAAAAGCCGGGCTGTGCTTGTCCATGGACTGCTGGGAGGCTCACTGGGCACTCTGAGGGCCGCACGCCATTTCCACAGCTGCCAGTTCTGAGTGAGAAGGTTTGTTCATAAAGATGTATTTAGATACCTTTCTCAGAACCAGTTTTCCTCAGTAATTAAAGAATTATTACCCAGCCCCCCTCCCCCCCTGCCCCAGTTTCTTGTTGCTAATATTCTTCCTTACTTTCCCTTTCCTCTTCTCCCAGCATTTTTCCTGACTGGGTTTCTGGGTGTCAGCCATGCAGGCCAGCAGTTCTGGTCCAGGGTCCATTTCCCCCGCCCTGTACTGTGTGCTCTTCCTCTGCTGTGCAGGCACTTCTGTAGTCAGCTTGTAAGAGAAGATGTGATAATTAACAGAAAGAAACTTAAGCGTTGCCCAGAGAGGAAGAAGATGGGTTATAACAACCCTTGGCTGTGATGCAGAAGGAATGCAGTGACAGGCAACAGTTCCAGCTGCTCTTTCCCTTCTTAAATAGCAGAGACATCAAATTTTAAGTAGTAAAACCTCAGGGGTAAGTGAGAAGCTGTGTGAACAGTTATGAACAAGGATCTCATAAATAAACCTGACCTATCATAATTCCAGGTTGTCTGTCTTGCCTCAATTTACATCAAAGATGCCAAAAGCCACAGGAAGATGGTAAATCAGCCTGTCATTGTAAGTGCAGGCACTGGGTTCTAGAAAAAGTTCTCAGAGAGCAATTAGTGAGGCTGGATTTCTAGTCACTGATAAGCAAGCTCCATAGGAGAAACTAGAACCGCAAGGGCACACAACTGAAGGTCTGTCTCGCTCAGTATCCTCTCCAAGAGTGAATATTGTAGCTATTCCAGGAAAAAATTAGTCATAGGCAGAAGGGATCCTCCGCCCTATATCCTTGGTCAGATTTTGGCAGTAACCTATTGAAAGGATGCCTGACCCAGCAGGAGCACCCCTATTCACCTGGTTCAAAGCTGCTAAATGATTTATCACCTTTGAGGGTGCCCAGTCTCTCTCTCCTGGGCCCATTTAGTCCTGGCTTCAGAGAGTTTGCAGGGTGCATGCAGCTGCATGGTTCGGTTCTACTTGGTTCTTTCACCAGTGTGAGACCTGAGCTGGCCATGGCCAGGAACACAGGCTGGCACTTCACTGGGATGGGCAACCAGGTCTAGCAAGAGCTGTGCGCCACTCCTCAGGACAGGTGCCAGCTCCAAGACTTGCCCAGGACCGGGGAAAATAGAGACAATGCACTTCCTGGAGTAGCAATAAGCAGATGAGGAGTGGAGTGGAGCCCGGGACTTAAAGCAAGATATAAAGTGATGCAGAGAGAGGCAAAAATACAGGCTCTTGGAGCAGCAGGACTGGCTGGCACCTGGGGACCGCCATGTGTTGCTGAGAGAGCATGGCAACCTTGGATCCCATGAATCTGTCCAAGGTAGTGAGTCATGCTGGCAGGTACAAGGACCAAGAATGGATTGGAGACCTCCAGTGTGATTTGCTTCTGCTGCCCAGGCAGTGATAGCCCTCACTGCTGGAGATCCCAATACTCAAGTAACTTTTGGCTTAACAAGCTTAAAAAAAGCCAATTTCTCCAAAGCTCTGTGCCTTTTGCACTTGACACAATAGAAAACTTGATGGGTGCCTCACTCCCTCAGATTTTATTGAGGATACCTCCCCCAAACCAGCCCAAGCACTAGTGGTGCATGTGCAGATCACTCTCTTGTGCTGAGGATGAGGTAATGAGGTACTGGCTGCTTAAAGACTTTTCAAAACTTTTTTGTCATATCAAAGGCTGATTTTTTTTTAATCCTAACCACAGTCCTGGTTGTGTGCAGCAGTTAATTAGTTGTTGGGGAGGAATTATGTTACATCTCATGTGGGTATTTCATAGCCTGATTCTTGCCCTGGATGATATTGATGTGTGATATGTTGTTTCCAAATGCAGATAGGAACCTCTCTCCTCTGGCTCTGCATCCTGGAGATGGCCTCACCCAAGGTTGCAGTGGTGGGTGCAGGAGTCATCGGCCTGTCCACAGCACTGTGCATCACAGAGACTTGTCCCAGCTGCTCTGTGACAGTCCTTTCAGACCAGTTCAGCCCCAACACAACGAGTGATGTGGCAGCTGGGATGCTCATCCCTCATATCTACCCAGGTTCGTTTAATTTAGGGCAGCACTGCCCATGGCACCTCACGCAGCTGTGTCCAGGTGTGCAGTGGTGCATAGAGGCTCAGGAAAAAAACGTGCCTTGACCTGTGTTCCCTGTCTGTCCCATATCCTTGACACTCATTTGAATGCTTCTCTTCTTTGCATTATTGCTCTCTGCATGTTTGGTTTTGTTCACATGCAGACACACCGATCCATAGGCAGAAGCAGTGGTTCCAAGAGACCTTCACTTACCTTTTTGCCATCAGCAACTCAGCTGAGGCATCAGAGGCTGGCATTCACCTGGTCTCTGGGTAAGAACAGCCCCTGGGGCAGCCTTTGGTACATTTGTGCTGTGTTCTGGAGTGGGTTTTCTTTGCTAGAATTCAGGGGTATTCCCTTTAAGGAATAGCTTTTATGTCTGTATTCCCAAGAAACTACATTGTAGCTGCTCACATATGATGTATTTTTAGGCAAAATTCAGGAACAGGTGTGCACAGAAAACCCACTCAAGTCTGACCAGCATGAAATATTTTTTAATAACTGATGTTTTCCACACTGTCACCCACTAGTTGTTTGCATCAGGGATCATCTCCATAGGGATGGGACTTCAGGATCCTCCAGCTTCAGCAAATAGGTACAGGGATTCTGCTGGGTGGTGTGTGTGTTGGGAATGTTTTATGCTGCCTATTATGTACTGAGAAATTTGCCTCTTAGGAGTATTGAGACTGAGCACTCTGTAGCTTTATGGATACCCAAGGAATGGTGAACAGGTCAGCAGCCCCTTCCTGCCCTCGCTGGATTTTGCAGCTTAGGGATCAGTTGATATCAAACTGGCTCATCTGCAGAAATCCCATCTGAACTGGGTAGACTTGTGAAACCTGAATCTCCACCAAGCCACAGCTCCCCTTTCTTCCCCAGGGACAGGGAGGTCAGTCAGGAAATTCAGTCTGGTGGGGCAGGTGGCCCCACCAGGTCTAGCCAGGTGTCTGCAGTTGTGGTGGGGACACTGTACGAGAGCACTCTGTACATACACTATCACTGGAAGGGCTCTCTGCAGTTTATTTACCCTGGCGTGCCACCCTCACACTCAGCTCGGCTGACCTTCTGCCTGTTTGCCCAGACAGGTATTGCAGGAGCAGGCAGCAATTTTTCCCCATTGCTGTTAGCTTTGCAGAGCTGCACTGATGGGGGGAAAGAGGTTCTGAGCTCCTGGGTTTGTTTTAAGATTGCCATGACACATAACATGGCAGAGCAATAGCAATGAAGTTTTCAAGATTTTTCTTTGTCTTTTTAGTTGGCAGATCTTTAAAAGCACTCCCAAGGAAGAGTTACCTTTCTGGTCAGATATTGTGCTGGGATTTCGACCAATGTCCGAAGCAGAACTCCAAAAGTTCCCGCAGCACCGATTTGGTCAGGCCTTTACAACCCTGAAATGTGACTGCCCACCCTACTTGCTGTGGCTGGAGAAAAGGTAGGGTTTGCTGCAGGCTGGGCATGCAGAGGAAAACCCTGGCAGAGGGATTGGAGGCAAGACAGGGTTTCCTTGAGAGGCTTAGGTTTGAACAAAACTGGGAAAAGGCTGTTTCTCATTGTGGAAAATGCAACAAGCTCTTGCTTGGGGAGAAGCACAGGAAATAAATACAGAACTTTTCTGAAATGTGGAAGGCCCTATTTATGCAATGTCCAGTTTCTCCCAGTGTGTCTGTACAGTGGGGCTTGGAGTGTGAGGGACCCTGGACATTGGGCCAACATAGCCGCAGTGGCCATGCTTGGCCAGCCAGAGCTTGAAGGTACATCAGGAACTTGCCATGTTATGAGAAAGCATTTGGCCGCTCCACATTTACCAAACTTCCCAAATAATATCCCTCTCTTTTTGAAGATACATCCAGTCCCTGTGAGAATAATCCAGTCCCTGTAAGAATAAGGCTTCTAGGAAGCTGTCTTATTGTGAAGACTTTGCTCTTAAGAAGTAGCTGGACCAATTAATCTCAAATTTGTTCAACAATTGGAGTAATTTCTTAATCCATTTAGAAGAAAAGAGCCCCAAGATGTTAAACAGCATCATCTTGTAACAAATTTCTTGAAAAAGTTTTCCTGCATAAGATGGGTGATGCACTCACTCTGAGGAGTTATGGTTTCAGAGTTCATGCCTGGATTGACATGAAAGTTAGAAAATCTGCTGATTTCCAAATTTTTAAGTTTCCCCCCAATAACTCAATTTTGTAGAACCATAGGAGAGACAGGATGCAGATCTAAAAGGGCTTTGACATGCTGGGACGTACTGGGATAAGTATTTAATTCAAATAAGTACCTCTAAAGTGAGCAAATGGCTGTATCTGCTTGAGAGAAAGAGACAGGCTGCAAGCTGATTTGGGGTTAAGTAAAGAGATGTGTACTGACACCAAGGTACAAATTGCCAGCTCAGCTGGTTAACTTGGATGCCTTTCATCACACTGCAAAATGTGAAAAAGCATTTCTTTTTGTAGCAGCCAAGCGGGCTGGGAGTCCTCCTGTGGCACCAGTGCCATGTGAGGTCTGTGCCATCTACTCGGTACACATGATCTGTCATGTTTCATTGCCTAACTGAAGCAATTTCTGCTGCAGGACAGCTAAGTTGTACAACCCATTTAGTATCTGCCGTGTGATTTTTGCTCCCTCCTTGTTCCTGCTGTAATCTTATTTCTCAAAGGATGTAGTCTAATGAGATGATCAAGCTCTTTTTTTTTTCTCTTCTCCCTGGTGATGAGAAGTGCGAGAATATTAAACATGTAACTAATTCTCAAACCCCTAGTGACCTGACTAGTATTTATAGACCATTCTCCTGGCAATCCACAAGGAAAATTGTTGTTGTGCCCACCTTGCTTGGACAAAAATAGACTTCAGGAATTTTTTCCTGCTTACTTGCCCAAATTCAGGAGTTTTCATCAGGTTTTTTCATTGGTGTATTTTTTATGGCATTGAGACAGAGTCCCAGTTACAACTCTTAGGAGCTCTTCCTGCACGTTGCCCAGCCACAGCTGCTGCATGAGATCGCCCCTGTTCTTTGTAGACAGCCTCAATGTCCTGCTACATCAGGCCCCAGAGCTTACTCTATGGCCTGGATTCTTGGCTCACTCACTGCTTTGTGGGAAACCACTGCCTTCATAGTAGAGTTGAGGACTTTGCCAGCTGCTAGAATGTTGCAGAGGATGGGATTTTCCACTTTGTGCATCTTGGACCTGTCTTCTGACTTGCTTATTCTAAAACCCTAAGCAAAAACCCCCAGCAACAGGATCCAGCTGATAGCATGCAGAGACTCCAATTCATACTAGTGATTTTCCATAGGGAAGGGCTACAAAATTCAGGCAAGTTTAGGGGAGGATTTGCCTTGAAATGGAGCTCAAAAATGAATCTCAAGAATATGTGACTTTCACTGAAGAGCAGGCATGTATGTATAGTGCTCTTAGCTGTCCTGGATGACTCCTGGCTGCTGCTCCAGGAGGTTATGGGCACCCTTGGGATCCTGTGCCACATCTGCCCAGCCTTAGTGCAGATCTTAGGGCTTGACACATGGCACTAGATGGCTATGTAGCTCAGGAGGTGAGTTGGGAATGAATGTGACATCATATATAGGCACATTAAAAGGAGTGTAGGACAATAGCTCTGCCACTAGCATGAGCAAGTTGGTAAATAAATCTGTTGTTTCCCAGCTTGCTTGGGCTGTTAAGTCTTCATACTGTTACAGACATGAATCAGACCACGAAGACCTGACTGTTTGCCTAGGGTCTCATGCCAGACCCTTCTCTAAAACTGCTCAACTTGCTGTACTTTTTCCAGCCCCACCAGGCTAAATACCTCTGATCAAATCAGACAAATCACAGACAGAACCTCCATGGCATTTTCTTTGCTTTTTGTCCTATTGTTTGATTTTGATCAGTATGTAAAGGCAAAGGCAATCTATCTCATTTACTTAATGTTCATAATAATTGCATAAGGGTTTAGGGGTTTCTTTTCTGCCTCACTTCTGGAGTCTTTTTGCAGGTTGAAAGCAACTGGCACCCAGATGTACACCAGGAAAGTGGCAGACTTGTGGGAGCTGCACAGTGAATATGACATCGTTGTCAACTGCACAGGCATGGGAGCCCACCAGCTGGTGGGGGACAAGCAGCTCTTCCCTGTTAGGGGACAAGTACTCAAGGTTCACGCTCCTTGGGTGACACAATTCATCCGGGATGGAGATGGCTTAACTTACATCTACCCAGGGATACACAGGGTGACCCTGGGGGGAACCAGGGAAAAGGGGAGCTGGAGTCTCTCTCCTGATGCTGGCACTACTAGAGACATCTTTGACAGATGCTGCTCCCTTGAGCCCTCACTGCAGGGAGCTCAGGATATCGAGGTGAAGGTGGGCCTGAGGCCATCCAGGCAGTGTGTGAGAGTGCAGAGAGAGGTTTTGAGCCAAGGAGGAGTTAAGCTCCCAGTGGTTCACAACTATGGGCATGGGGCAGGTGGGTTTTCAGTGCACAGGGGCACAGCCAAAGAGGCTGCTTGCCTGGTGAAAGAGTGCATTTCTGCTCTGCAAGGCTCCTCAGCAACGGCCAAACTTTGAATCCCAGAGGCTCCTTTTCCATTTACAGCTAGTGCTGCATCTCCTAGCAGCAGCTTGGACTTTAAGTCCATTACTGTATAGAAGGGAACTAAGTCAACATCTTGTTCCAGTGCAGATACTCAGTGTTATCTTTAACCACCTTGGAAAGGCATGATATGTTGATCCATGTATTAGCTCAGCTGATCATCTCCTCCGTCTGTCCTGGGCATTTGTCCTAGTCTCATGTGAAGAAGACAAGATACATAAATACTCTTCACATAACAGATTGTTCCAGTATAATACAAATAACATCAATTTAGCATTTCTGCACCTGCATCTAAAGGGTGTCAGATGCAGTAGGTTCAGATTCAGTAAAAATAGGTTGTCTCCTCTTGTACCAAATCTAATCTAGAATTGCCTTTGTTTCTGCCACCTTGCTAATAAATTTTATCATTCGTCTATATGATTTAAAAGGAAAATAAAACCCCATGCAGTGCTGCATTACAGTGCTCCAGGTCAGCTCTTATAGAAAGCAGCATTAGGTCACTGTCACACGCAGTCACCAGGCAAGTGTGATTTTAAGGGCAGGTCTGTGATACCCATCACTGCATTTGCTCATATTGCACCTCAGGGAACTTAAAGTTTCTGCTAATATTGCCCCACATGAGCTACAGTTTTGTGCGTCTTTTCTCACACTGCTTTGCAAATCTGTTTTTTTCCTTCAAGGCCCTCAGATTTTGCTGTCAGACACCAATGATTTTCCCCCGGCCCCTCCCCTTCTCCCCCACACAACAACATTGAAATGGACTTGTTCTACTGAAGAGGATTTTTCAGAGTGGGCTGGGGAATGCAGCATCCCTTTTCTACTTCACAACAACACTGTCTGCTTTCCTTGCAACAGCTGATAGGAGTAAATTGGAGACAAACCAACAAGGATTCTGACACCAGCATCAGTTTTGTAGAAGAGCCATTTAAGATTAGATAAACACTCTACGGAAGAATTTGTCTGTAACTGGACATGAGCAAGCTTCTCTGCTGTAAGAAAGATGAGTCCTCTGCTCACTCCGTGGCAGAGGCTCTGTTGGGCTTTACACTCCCCTCAGCAATTCAAGCCCTTTGATGTGTCTGAAGATAATCACTCCCCAAAACTGGATCTTACCATCAAAGTACAGGTCTGACTCTTAGTGATTAAATGACTCATTAAATCTTTAATGGCTCACTTGAGAGTGTTATCATCCATTTTTGTCTAGCTTTTTTGTCCATAGAATTACAAAACCATTAAAAATCCTTCAATAATTCCAGTGATTAAAATTAACTGATAAATAAAGTTCTAATAATGGAGCAAAGGTCAGTTCTGTAGTTCTGTAGTGTTTCCTTTCATAAGCAAGGGATTTTATTTCATTTAGTATGGCCTGACAAGGCCAAGAAAGGCCACATTCAGCTACCAACTCCTGCTGTTCTCAGAGAGTATGAGGACAGTTATCATTTGCAAGGGACACCTGTCAGAAGAAACATCACCAAATTAAATTATGGGTCAATAAGCACCTGGGACCAGCCTAAGCCAGCTCTGCCTTCACCAGGACTGAAGAAGAATGAAAAAGAGAATCCTTATTTTCTCAGCTCTGAAAGCTAATTTTGCACTCCCCCCTTTGTTCCCCCCCATTTGTCCTTTCCAGTGGTATGAGAGGGCAGAGCTGCTGCTTTTGGCAGCAGTGTTGGCATAGGGCTTGTCAAACTGCAGCTTTGTTCTCAGCTAACACAGAACATAAAAATACATGGAAAAAGAATATGGGCTCTTTTTCTTAATCTTTATTTTAAGCTTTAAAATAGCAAACAGTGTAACTTATCTTGGAGCAAGAAATGCTACTAATGCTAATAGGGTGATCATAGTCCCATAAGAAAGCAAAGCTGTTCTTGTGCACTTCTTCTCTGCAGGGTGATGGGGTTTCTTCTGATCTGCTTCTGAAAGTTGTCTGGTTGACACATTGTCAAAACAGGTTTGGCTCCAAAGCTTGTCCATCTGGAGTCCTAGCTCTGCTCATGGCCAGCAGGGAGGACAGCCACTTCTGGTCTAGGGTCTTCCTCATCTGAGGGATAGCTTAGTGTTTCAGATGATTTATCTTCCACACAGTTGTTGACTTGCCTCTAAACCATTTATGGTGCTTCTATACTCCCCAACATCCTGCGAAAACAGGTTCTGTAAAGGGAGAAACTTTGTCCAGAAACAGTGATTGTTGCCTTCATCTTTGTCTTGAACCTAAAAACATCATCTGACACCCCTTTCTAGCATGTTATGAGAGGTAGTGACTCCATGACCCATTTGAGTTTATAGAGCTCCACCATACTCTCTCTGTCTCTTCTTTCCCACCTTGAAGAATCTTGGTTTACATAATACATAATTGCCTCACTTTCACAAGCCCTGATCTTCATGGGGACATACCTGTTGGAGAAGACAGCACAGTAAAGCATAAGCAATCCAGGAGGTCCTTCTCCAAGTAATAGAGCAGCCAACAAGGCAAGGTGCTGTGCTGGATCCTGTTCTTGTCAACAAGGAGGGGCTGGTGTCCCAAGAGGAGATATTTCTCAGGGGTCAGTATTGGGGCTGGTGCTGTTAAAAATCTTTGTCAGTGTCACAGACAGTGGGACTAAGTGCACCCTCACCAGGTTTGTCAATGACACCAGGCTGTGTGGTGCAGTGGACACACTGGAGGGAAGGGATGTCATCCAGAGGGACCTTGGCATGTTTGAGAGGTGGGACTGTGCAAACCTTGTCATGTTCAACAAGGCCAAGTGCAAGGTCCTGTATCTGGACTGGGGCAATCCCAAACACAAATACAGGTTGGGTGGAGAATGGACTGAGAGCAGCCCTGAGAAGGACCTGGGGGTGTTGGTTGAGGAGAAGCTCAACATGACCCAGCAATGTGTGCTCAGAGCCCAGGAAGCCAACTGTATCCTTGTCTACATCAAAGCAGAGTGACCATCAGGTTGAGGAGGGTGATTCTGCCCCTCTGCTCTGCTCTTGTGAGACCTCACCTCAAGTGCTGCATCAGCCCTGGGGACCCCAACATAAGAAGAATATGCACCTGCTGGAGGGAGTCCTGAGGAAATAATGAAGATGATCAGAGGGCTGGAGAACCTCTCCTATGTATGCAGACTGAGAGAGCTGGGGTTGTTCAGCCTGGAGAGGAGTCAGCTCTGGAGAGACCCTACAGCATCTCCCAGTACCTAAAGGGGGCTTACAAGAGAGTTGGAGAGAGACTTTTTGGAAGGGCATGTAGTAACAGGAATGGCTTTAAAATGAAAGAGGGTGGATTTAAATTAGCAAAAATGTCTTCACTGTGAGGGTGGTGAGGCCCTGGCACAGGTTGTCTAAAGATGTGGGTGCCTTATACCTGAAATCATCCAAGGCCAAATGAAATGGGGCTTTAAGCAACTTGGTCTAATAGAAGGTGCACCTGCCCGTGCCAAGGAGTGGAACTAGATGATCTTTAATGTCCCTTCCAACCCAGACCATTCCATAACTCTATGACCCCTCTTCCCCTCATATTAAAATGCTTTCTAGTACTTAATAAGCATTTAAGTGGCAACCAGATACCTGTCCTGAGTAGTACTAGGTGTTTTAGAGGCCATGGCTATGGCTGGGTAGTGAGGCAGTCTTCCTCCCAGCTCTGCCAGTTGTTTTTCTTTGCTGTTAGCCATACTGATTTTCACTTGCTGTTACTTTGTGCAAACTCGTGAGATGGTTTTTGCAACTCCTTTAGGCAGTTTGCATTTTACTGCCTTGAATAAACTGGTACCACCAGCAGATCAGTCATTTGCCTGACTGATGGGTCTGTGGATGAACCCTACCACAATCCTTCTAAGATGCAATTGGCAGCTTCTCTCCACTGTGAAGAATGGATGATTTATCCTTACCTTGTCTTTCTATCCTGTATGCAGTTGCTGACTCATGAGAGGATCTACCTCCTTACCCCATGCCAGATTGGCTTCTTAATGGGTCCTTGGTGACAGATGTTGTTAAAGGCTTTCCAGAAGCTGAGCAGATCATAGCGAGCGGATTGCTCTCATCTGCAGCTTCACAGTTTCCTCTGAAGCTGTCAGAGGGTGGTGGAGCACAGCTTCATAGGCTCTCACTGCAAAGCTCTGCCAATTCTCCCCTCTTAGTCTGTGTCTCTCCTCGCAACTATTCTGTTACTATGGCTTTTGCTGTTTGCCTGCCACAGGTGTCAGATTTAATGGCTTGCATTTCTCTAGTTCCCTTTCAGCACTTAAAAGAAAACGGTATCAATTGCCATCCTTTTTCTTCGGCTGTTTTAAGTAAAAGCTTATACACTGGCTCTTATAGTGTAATAATTTCCATTAGCATTCCTTAAAAACCCACAAGCGAGTAACATCTGCTTTTCATGAATTTGCTACTATCCCTTGCATTTATTTGTTCTAAAGCCTCATCTAATGACCCTTCAATCTGAGGCAGCTTCCCTACATTATCCCTTTAGCAAGTGGTTCTGCCATGGGAATTTCACTAAGCTTTTCAGTGCTAAACACAGACACAAGTAATCTGTTTAGCTGTTGTGTTAGGATGTGTTTCCTCTCAAACTCCTTTGCCACCTTGATCATCTGCTGACTGCATACCCTGGTCACCTGCAGAACCCTCCAGCAGGCTTCCTACTCCTGCTGGGAAAGAGGAGGCTTTTTGTCTAGTAGCAAGTTTCCTCAAAATATTGTTTTAGTCTTCCTTTCTGTTTCTGCTTTTAATTTGACAGAGTTCATGTCCTTTTCCTAATTTGGAGGGGGTCTATTTTGGTTCTTTCTCATGTAATTTTTATCATGCTATTACAATGACCCAGTAATTATCTTCCTTCTGGAATATGTCTGATATTTCTGACTTGTGATTATAAAGAGGTCAAAATGGCACCTTTAAACAAATGTCATCATGATTCTCTGCTCCTCTCCTCCTCCTTACTCCTCCAGTTTCTAGCTTGAAATTGTTTTTAAAATCTTACTCCTTCTCACAGAGGTTTTCTTCCTGGTTAAAATCATGCCACAAAAAGATTGGGCATTCTATTCAGAAACCTCTTCTTTTTGTTCCAAAAGCTTTTAATTTGCCAATAATATGCCCTAATATTTTGAGAATAACTGAACATCCTTCTGTTAGGCTTCCCTGGGCATGGAAAATTTAAATAATCTAAAATATATCCTAGATACATGGTGATACTGCCCTGTGCCAGCTGTACACCTGCCCACAAAGGGGAGTCACACTATTTCAGAACTTCAGGCCAGCTCACTGACACTGACTGCTTTCAGGCAGTTGAAGTTTGTTGAGTCCTGGCTTGCTTCAGCTGCCCAGCCCCAGGTGTCGGTCTCCAGCAATATCTCATCAGCCGTCCCTGAGTTTCTGCTCCTCACCCAAGACTTGTGCCAGGAGCTGAAGCAAAGCTGCGGCCTCTGTTGTCTCTCCAGCTCCAGCTGAAGCTGAGCCAGCAGCTGAGGAATTTTCAAAACTCTGTTTTGATCTTAAATCTGTCTGTGCTGCCGCATCAGCTCTGTAGATTTCATCTGGAATCACAGAACAAGTGTCAGAGAAACACTCTCACGTGGGAGAGGATTAACAGTGGAAGGTTCATTAAACTCCCTGACCTGTCTGTGCTTATGAAAGGTGTCCTGAAAGAAAGACTTAGCTGTCATCTGGGCAAAGCATTTTATCCCTGTGCTGTTCCTTAAGCCCATGCGTGTCTGGACATAAGTTATCCAAACTGTGCTTGAGTATTTCCTTCTTATCCACACTTTCTGATCGACATTGAAGAGGCACCCCTGGCAGATGGCAAGCAATCTGTCACACTCACATGGAACTTCAAAGGTGTAATTGTGGTATAGAAAGAGAACGATTATATTTTGAGACATTTTTATCAATCCTTGCAATTCCAGAGAGCAGATGGGATGTGTGATGGATTTTAGAGCTTGAGCACAAAATAATAGTTTTCTGCAACAGAGAATTTTGTTGATTTTCTTTACAGAAACAATGCCAAAAAGTCGTATTTTCTTGATACAGGCTTTTGCCTCTGCTTAAAACAAATTTCTGGAAAATACAGGAAAATTGGCATTCACCATTCATTACCATTCTCTTCCAGTCGAGGACAATTTGAGGTAAACTGCAAATTCATTAGGAATAAATGTAGCAATTAGAGATAACATCATGGCGTGGACCGAGTTTTTTATTGTTTTCATAGCAATCAAGTGACTATTGTTAGATTGTCCTCTGCTCTAGTCTATCCTGCTCTATTCCCTACTTTCCACCAGAGGGAGATATTGGATCAAGCAGTTGCTGAAAAAACCTCACACCATCTCAAAGAGCAAATGCAGTGATGCTTAAGTCAGTGGAAATCTGGGTGCCTGTCGGGCTCCTACATACCTGCAGGGCTTGGGGGATTTGGGTGCTTCAGTAGAGCTCTGAATAATGATCGTGGATCCTTTATGGATTTATGGAGAACACTTAAAAGAAGTACAGTAAAATGTGAAGGTAGCAGCATACCAGAAGTGGTTGTTAACAAAAAACCCCAAGAAAAACAACAACAACAAAAAATAATAACAATAATAATCCCAGGTAAAGCTGATACTATAGCAGCATGTACCAGAGTTTTTCCCCTACCAAAAGGCTGGAGAGAAAACCATTGTCTTGGATAGCCAAGTGTCCTGAGTTCCTCATGTTGTGGGTTCTTGGGGTCCCCTAGCCCCTCAAGGAATGTCTGATTTGGACATCCTGTGGGGCAGTCCCTATGGGGCTGCACCCTGGTTCATGTGTCCACTGGCTCCTGACCAGGCTCCTGGTGAGCCCAGACACCATTCTGGGTGCTCAGGTATTAGAAATTACTGCTGCTTCAAGATCTGAAATGGACTGGCTTCTTTCTGTGAATTTCCCCCTCATGTCTATTTTTCTCAATGAAGAAGTAAAAATTACATATTTTGAAGAAGGAGAAGCAGACATGGGTCAAAAACCAGGCTTACTATGAAAGGGAGGTGCTAGTCAGAAAAGAAAGAGGAAAGAAACTTTTCTGAAAGTAACAATTTCATACAAATGGAATTTCCTAAAGTAAAAGTAGTTTCAAAGGAATATTTTTCCTGTGTTTTGCTTTCATCCTTTGAGACTGTCTTACACCACTGACAGCAGCCAGCACTAGGGGAGCACTGCCCCACATCACTTTCCTCTTCTCCTGTTAATGTCCACTACCCACCATAACACCAATATATTTCTCACACAGTAAGAGACGTGTACCATGTGCATCATGTGCTGTGCTCCCACCATTGTCACATCGCCTGCTTTTTGATTCGACTTCTCCAAAGTCCCAGTCAACCAGTGGATATCTAAGCCTGACATGGGCCTTTCCTTCAATTTGCAAGCCAAACAGAGGAGGGGAGGTTCATTTATTTTCTGTGTCATCAGACAATTAAGCAACTGAGCCAGCTGTCGGTGTTTCAGAAGCACCTGTGTGTGAGCCTTCAGTCAGCATTTTGGCTAAAACAAGGTTCTGAAAAACAATCCTTCCCTCAGGGAACACAGTAGAGCCATGGAGGGACCTTCTCTGTCACACAAATGAATAGTTTAGATTGCTTAAAGGATCACCATCAAATATATTAGTGAAAACGAACTTTAATACAAATGCAAAAGTCAGGCAAAGCCCTGATACACAATACATATATATCCTTTATATGTATTATCTATGCAGTATTAAAGGCTTATTTAATACTGCATGGATAATACATATGTAAAGGATAACCAATTAGATCAATTCAGAGTGATTTATATGGAGAGATGTAAAAAGGGGTAAGGAAGGAAAGGTTAGGGAAGACTCTCTGGTGGGTCATGAGATTCAGAGTGAACTCCCTTGCTTGCTAGACTGCTTCTCAGAGAGGTACCCACACATGGCTGGATCCTATCTCAGACTCACACAGGGTCAATTGTTTGTCTAAAGGATCTAGAAGCACTTAAATGTTAGATTAACCAAGGATCAACAACAAACAGTAATATCAGTTAAGGATTCAAGATAATAACAGGCATACTTATATTTGCTAGGGGGTGTCCAAGTGAATACACACCCCCAGATACGTGTATGCAAACGTATAAAGGTAATACACACACCGGCACAGATATGTAATGTATAAGTGCAAAGGTATATGTACCATAACATTTCCCTCAAGAATCAGTGAAACACTCATATCTAATGCCTTTTTAAAGGCATTTCTTAATGGGGGTGAGGTGGGGTGTTGAGCCTCAAGTATTGGGATATCAGTCCAGGTTCTGTCATCAAGTGATACTTCTCTGAATTTCACAAACTTGAGAGTTTGGGCACTCTGAGAGGCATCCCACACAGAGGGAATTACTGATGCAGCCCACCGCAGTCCAGAAGAGCTTAAAGGGTCTGTCTTAGGACCACTGTTTTTAGGGCCGTGAATGTTGGCTTAGGCCATTGATATATTTTCATCCTGGCTGCAGTCTATTACTGGATTATTACTGGAATTTATGAAATTCCAGTGAGGATGGTACTGTTCCACTTGAGCTACTTTTCAGATAAGGAACATTCCAGGGCTGTCAGGGGTGATTGATTATTCCCGCTGTCATCTCCCACCTTGATAAGGCAGCAGGAGTTCCTGGTACGGTCAGTACCACCCGCACCTTAGCTTTCCAAGAGTTCCCAGTATGATCAAGAGATGCTTCACCACCAATCTCTTGTGGAAAGGCCTGAGCAGGCCAGAGGAGATGGGGGAGGGATGAACCAATGCACTCACACTTGCTTTCCTCCTTGCCAAACAAGAACATTGTTGGGCTTCAAGGAGATGAAGCCTCTCCTCTTGTCCTGGTTTAGGGCAAATTTGGGAGAGAATCCCCAAAAAGGGCTTCTCCAAAAAACAAACCCACACGGCCTCTCCCCCCAACCGGTTTGGGAAGAATTCCTCGGAGAGAAGTGGAAAGGACCTGTTTATTTGACAAGCACAGCACCCCCCAGCACACAAAATGAACAATACTGGATGACACCACTCTTTCACCGCTCTGAAAAAGATGACAAATTCAGAAAGTCTCTCCTGGGGTGGTCGCTGTTATCAGTCCCTCCAGCGCTGAGGCAGCTGCTGCAGTCACAAGGTGTAAACTCTCTCTTGGTGTTCCAAATCCCAGTCCGGAGCAGTCGGCAGGTCCAAATGGGGGGGGGGGGGGGGCGGGGGTGGAACAGAGGAATTTGGACTGTTTAGCTAAATTAACTAATGAGTAGGGGGAAAAAAAAGCAAGAGCAAGCAAAACAGAAGCGAAGCAGAAGCAAGAGCAAAGGCAAAAAGCAGGGCAAAAAGCAAAAAAGCATCAATATGTACTGGTGCTATCTGTGTGTCCCGCCGAGTGGCTGATAAGAGGCCCAAAACAAAACTTTCACTCTGCCAGTCTTAAAGGCACAGAACATAATATCCAGCATAAATTACACACACACAAATGGGGATAACAGTCACCCTAGGACACCTCTGCACAGACCTTGCAGCCTGGTGAGTCAAATGATTCCTTGGTCAGTGGGACAGCTGGTTTCCTTTGAGCATTTGAAGAACTGGATTTAGGCTTCTCACATCCCATGTTGCTGTGACTACAAGAAGAGCAATTCCACTTTAATGTGTGCTTCCAATAAAAAAGGCTCAAAGGGTATTTTTGAAATAAAGAAGAGGAGGCAGCTGAACTCCAGGGAAAGACTCCAAGAAACAACCCACTTCTCTACAGAGGTAAAGCTCCTGAGAAGCTCTGGCTATCCTGCTTCTGAAAATCCCTCCGTAATCCTGGGTGGGCACCTTTTTTTCTGTATGGTGAGTGTATCTGCATAGTGTCAGCACTCCAGGAATAATCACAGGACGAATTGACACAGAGATTTGCAGCAGGATAATTGCCTCAAACAGAAGGATAAATAGCTTTTTCTGGCATTTAATGGGCCTCTTAAGTGAACGGCAATAAACTATGCGAACAGCTGTTTTCCCTCTTTTTCGTCCTTTTGCATCTCATCCATAATTATGCACTAAAATGTTCTTGTCTGGGTTGCTGAGAGCAATCTTGTTGCTGTTTGTCTTTGCAGTGTAAGGCTGAGCACTTCAGCACAAAGATTGAGTAAAAAACCCTGGATTCCTAAAGGCTCCTGCCACTATAGATCAGTGATCATCATCTTGGCTTCATGTTAGCCTGAGGGAGAAGTGAAAAGTTAAGGGGAAAATTTGACTATTCTAGCTGCTGCTCTGCATGTCCCAGTTTTGGGGTGTCTCCCTGCAGGTCTTGGTGTCCTGGGCTCCAGCTAGGAGGCTCCTTTGCTTGCCAGGCTCCTGGCATTGACCCACCTGCAGTTCAGGAGAAGCCACAGCTTCACTTTTGCCTTTCAGGAGAGGCAAGTGTCCTGTGAGACACTCCTCCCCACTCTGTGCTGACTGGACAATGGGGAGATAGCAGAGCAGGCTTTCCTCTGTAGCTGGTGGCTTGTCCTCCAGCCTTGCTGACAGGAGAGTAGGAGGCACAAAGCGAGCCCTGCAAAAAAGCCTTGATGCTTTCAGAAACATGTCCTTTATCTCTGATAGAGTACAGAGAAATGACCTTGTTCCTGAGGAAATTCAATACATTCTGGCAAAGGGATCTCCTCCTAACAAGGAGCCCGTGAACAAGCCAAGAACTAGGGCACAGCCACAAGCATTAGCCCTGCTGAGTGTTCCTCGCTGGAAGCAATGCCGGTAGAGGTGCCTGCATTGTCACAAACCCACTCTGTCCATCCCAGCGCAACTTTGAGGCATCTGACTGGCCTTTGCTTCCCACATCCAGAGCTGAGGAGGGAGGCAGACACGCTGCAAGGAGGCACATGCTGGAAGGATGAGCCCTGTGGTAGCACCTAACCTACATACAAACTCTTGGCTGAGGAGGTTATTCCACTTTGGATCAATACCGATGTCTCTGCATCATTGATGCTGCTCCACATGACATTGAGGGCAAACTGCTTGGAAAAGAGCCTGCGGGAAGAACACTGAGTTTTATCCTCACCGTCTGCTCCTAGACAGGCTGCTCAGCTGCAGGGGAGCTGTGGGATCTTTTCTGCTGAGGGCAGACCATTTCTCTCCTCCTTGTTAGGATTGTATCTAAGACTTCAAAATGCAACCAGATGGAGGAGAGGACTGGCTGACCACATGGTAATGGCTCAGAAAAACAACCTTTTTGTTACAGATAAAGACTGAATTTAAAAATGTCCTGAAAAAATGAAATGCTTTCCAGACACGTGGATGAGACCTTTATTGTAGGTGGATGCATAGTATTAAATTGGCCTGCATACTGGTCCTGAACATTTTGGAAAGCCTCATATCCTAGGAAAGATGCTTTTCATCCATCAGGTCTCAAGGATGCTGCCAGCCACTCCCAGCTTTTATTGTTTCCTATTGTCTTTAATGATGCATAAATTGTACGGACACACACCAGTGTATCAAACAACATTGAAAGACAGACAATGGAAAAAGTGAATAGTACATTAATTATGGGTCTTAATTTGTTTGTGAATCTTCTACCTGAAACATTTTGCTACTGTTCTTCTCCCTGTCAGCCCCAGTGCTTTGGCTTGCACCTCATCCCCTCTTGGAGACCCCTTTTCCCTGAGTGCTTGCAGATGAAGGAAGGTTTCTCTCAGTGACATCTGCTCCATTGTTCCAGTGCCGTTGCCATCCCCTATATAAATACTTTGGCATTTGTACTGTTCTATATAAGCACATTAAAAACATGTAATAAAAAGAATTATATAATTTCTTAAAGCCATCATTACTACTCCAGCTGTGGTGTTTTGTCAAATTCTGACAATTATAGATTAATCCCTATGCCAAATTACACTTTTTAATGAAAGATATTCATCCTTGAGCTTAGAAGTGTAAAAATGTAAGTCAAATTTACTGCATCCAAAAAAAGGCAGAGAGCTGAAGCTAGAATAACACTAAGGTAATCTTTAAAACTTACAGAAAATAGGATTTTTAATAGAAACACAGGGTAATTTCTAAGCAAAGCTGGACATCTGCCTAGGATTACAATATAGATACAGGGGAAATACAGATGATGAACTGATATCACAAAAATCTTTGTGCAACAGTATGTGAACTGCATGTGAGCCATCTCTACTTAATTCCTGTAAATGGGAATGCCTTTTTTTACAACGGCAATACATTTTTGATTTTTATACTAATATCTCTTCCAGCCCTTTTTTAAAAAGCAGGCAGAATTTTGCTTGTTCAGAATGATTGCACAATTTAGTAAAAGGCAAGCTGCAAAAGCACCGTTATTCCTATCCAGGTCTGAAACACAGCTTCTGGAGGCAAAAGTTGTATTTTGTAGATACCCCAAGGATCGGGGTTAAATAAATAATGTTGAGGCCCATGAGTAGCAGAGAACTGCAGAGCATCTTCTCCCAAAAGGCTGTCTCATTCTTATGCTTCTTCTCCTTCCTGCAGCGAATGTGTGTGCACAGGTACAGGTATGTATGAGTGCAACCACACAAGGGTGTGACTCACAGGTAAACCTTGAGCTATAATCCCCTCTCCAGGCCAATAATTATCAACCATCTCTTCCATCAAGTTTGGAGCATGCGGCAAGGCTGTGCTGTTCGATTCCCTCTGTAGCTGGAGGGAAAGACAGCTTCTGCCTGTGCCTCGTGCTGTGCTGCTGAACAGCAAGATCAATCTTGTGTTAAGCTGCCTAAACGGCCCACGAGCTTGATGTGAGCTAATGGGAGACTGCATGAACATATATTTTTTAGTTGTTATCTTCAAACTTACCAGTGGTGAGCTGAGAAGCCGTTTTAATGATTCACACAGCTTTGCCTTGACAGCTGCTCAGACACATATTTCTCAGCAGCAGTAAGTGGGTAATAGACCAATACAGCCAATTTACTTCTCTGTTGCTAACGTTTAAAAGATAAGACAAAGAGATTATTCCATCGTTTTCAGTGGGATTTAAGGCATGGGAAGGAGTAAGGGCTATACTTACCTGGCAGAGCTGTGTGCAGGCTCCACAGAGGTCTGTCACTTGGCGCATAAAGAAATACTTCCAGGATTTTGAGCTGCAATTTCAAGAAACAGAACTGAAACCAGGCTTGCACAAAGCCATCACTGAGAAGCCAACCAGGGAACAGACTTTTAATTACAGACTTTTAATTCCATGTTTCTCAGGACTATGGCAGGGCTTTCGCACATAAATGCACAAGGCAATAAACTGGGCCAGGACCAAAGCTCTGCTGCAGACTCAGGATCTGAGGCACACACATCTGTGGGAAGGACACACCGTGCTTGGGGGAGTTTCTACACAGAACATCTCTGTTTTCAAGTGCACGGAACAACGTCACTCTGATTTTTGAAGCATTAGTCAGGAGTGCAGGAGGAAGGAGAGGGGAAAAAACTCTTCCTTTGCTCTGTCCTGTAGATCTTGGCAAGTGGCTCATATCAATTCCAGTGCACAGAGTAAAAAAGAATGTTTTTATTAATTTACTCATTTTATAGGAGGAAGGTTTGACTTGTATTAACAGCCCTTGGAGAATCCTAGAGGATCCTAGTGGCATTTTTCCTGCTTGGGGTTTAATTTTGCCCAGGGATTGAGGCAGACATTTTAACTAACCAGAAGGTAAACAGAAGCCCTGACAGTGGGTGGAGGCAGAAGATGAATGGGGTAGGCAAGGTGTTTGAACTGAAAATGGCCATAAGAGAGAGAAACATTAAATAACTGCTGCAAAGGAGAGATTTCACTACCAACAATATCCCAAGAAAGAGGTAATTTGTATGCAGCAAAGATATCACTGAAGCAATGAAATTTCATTTGTGTTAAACTTTTTCCTTCTAGAGGTTTAGCACTGTGCTCTTACTACAAATTTGTAAAAGAGAGAGAAATTTTAACAGTTCAAAGACTTTGCCAGGAGAAACTGAGGGAGCTGTAGCTCTGTGGTATCTACATAAAAAGTAGATACTGCAAGACCAATATCTGATTTTGGTTATCAGGGCACGAAGCTCCCTGTTCTCAGCAGAAATTGAACGCTCTCATTCAGAGACTCTGTTCCAGTTACTCCTTACGTTTCATGGCGGCAGTTTGCGCTCAGCTGGATCCAGCTTGATGAATGTCCCTCTAACACCATCCATCTTGCTTTAGGAGAGCAAGCAGAGGAGCTTATTTGCTGCCTGACTCAGTGAGAGAGCGTGTTTTGCGAAATATATGAAACATTGCAGAAGCTGTATTTCCCAGCAATCACCTCAAAAAAGCCCATCCTCCAGCTGGACTGGAGTTTCATGCATTATGCTAAAATTTTAATTTGCTCTACTTCTCAGCAGGCTTTGCTCACACACATATCTTTGCAGCCAATTCCTGGGGGAGGAATTGATTTATAATACACTTGTTAAAATGAAGAAATGAGACTGTTTAAGGGACTTTCTTAATTCTCACTGATTCTCATGCTAACCCTGATAAGATTTCTCATTGTCCCTGAGATTTCCCGAGATCATTCTCTACCATTGTTCTTTTATTCTCTATCTTTAGAAACCCTCTGTTGTGTTTTTAACAGGCAGACTTACATTCATAAGAAATTGCAGGGCAGGGGAGTGGGGAGGAAGCACAAGAAATTAAACTGTTTGTTGAAACACAAAAGGAAAATGAAAACACTGAGTTAAATTAGTGAACTGTTCTTTATCAGGACCCCTCCTAGCATACCCACAAACTGGGGCTTTTCAGCTTTCTAAGGAAGGGACTATTTTGTACAAGGTCAGCACTTACAGCTCACTGATGACAAGAAGAGTGGCTGTATTCAAGTATTTGAGCTTTTTGCTGAAACTACACAAAGAGAAGAACAACAAATGAAACTCTGATGCTAAAACTGAGAAATACCTTGCAGTTTCTATTCTGCTCAGGTAGACCTCTTTTATGTGAGTATGCATTGTTCAAGCTTTTAGGAAAGCTTTGATTTCTCAAGGATTAAACTTCAAGAGAGAGTTTTAAAATGTATTTCTGTACTTTGTACTTCTGGAGTCAACCTGACTTCAAGATTTCCTCTATAACCATACACACACAAACTTACATTTTAATAGGAATTTCACATACCCTCATTTACCGACTAGGTGACGATAGCTTAAAACAACATTTGTGCTAAGAATTTCGTTAAATAATATCCTTGCATTTAATGTTCCTGAGGCATGTCTAAAATCTCTCTTCCCTGAACAGCAACATTACTTTTGTCCTCCATGTGAATGTTGCCATTTAACAGAGGAGCAAAGTGATGCACAGGCAGCCCTACAACAGCCCAAGTGACCTTCTGCTGATGAACTCCAGATGATGCTCACAAATGGAGCCAGGTACATGTCTCTTAAGTTGATGTCAGTGATCAGGGAGTGCAGTTGCACTCTCCCTTTGCCCTCATGAATGTGTTCATTCCTCACATGAGCACCACGACTTGTCTGATCCATTCATGAGCCACCATAGTGGAGTGGAAATAGGAAAAGTGTGTGGTTGTCGGACGGATCCACTTCCAGAGCCAACTGGCTTCCCTGTGGCAAACATCTGAGGCTGTCCCATGTTGGCTGAAAGCTGATCAAAAGATAGAATTATATCAACAAATGTGTCCAGGTCTATTAGGAAACTGCTCCAGATAGGGTGCTTTTTGAGTGAGTTTTCATCTGTGCCAGGCCCTGTTTTGACTTAGTTGATGACAAAAGAGCCACCCTCCTGTTACAGGAAAGGCAGGTAGGACTGACACTTACACCCTTCCGAGAGGGGCCTACATTTATGGTGTTTTAAAACAACCATGGAATTGCTTTAACCGAATCCAGAAGGACAGTTTGCCTAAAAAATAGAGAACAGCAATATTTAAACAGCGGGAATCATGCACCTCACCTGCCAGAGCATCTGTGTTTAGAGCTGCACTGAAATCCCACTTCTCCAGACAGATCATTGCTCCCTCCCTTATCTTCCTAGGTGCAGCTCCTCCATTTTGCTGCCAGCAGGTCAGGTTGCTTGGCTGCTGGCACGCTCCCCTTCTACCAGCACTCCTCTCTGGCCTGCTCTCCCAGCAGCAGCCTGCTCTGGCTCTGCTCCAGGCTGTGAAGAGACAGGAGAGGTCAGAGAGGAGCAGTGCAGCCTGCTGCTGAAGAGAGGACACCAGAAGGAGCTTGGTGCAGCAAGCCTCTCCCTTGCCAGCAGACAAGGCAGGGACTCTGGAAGCACAGAACTGCTCACAGCAGACAAGAGTCACAGCCCCTCTTCCCTATTGTCAAAGAAACAGGGAATAGTCATGTATCCGAGCCCTGTATATCCCATCTAGAAATATATTTATTACTCACTGAGCTGCAAATTGGTTGCCATTGCCTGGTCCCTGTTCCCACAGAGTTTGCCTTCTGTCATTGACCCTGCTCCCCACCTGTGCTCCTGCTTCAGAAAATCCCCCCAGCCACAGCTCCCTGCTCATGCCTTAGCCATGGATTACTGTTGTGCCTTAGGACCAAAGTCCTCCTGAGCACTTCACAGTTCTTCATAGTGTGTCCCCATTGCAAAACAAATGCAGGGCCTCCTGTGCTCCCACTGAATGGGCAGGACGTGTCCCCTGCACTGCCTCTCAGCTCAGGAAGATCCATTCCTTCACACGTGAAACCAAGGATGCATCATGAAAATCATCAGGATGGTGTGACTACCCAGGAGAGAGGCTAGGAGGTGAAGTATAAACTTGAAGAGTTACTCATGAGCATGAGGTGTTGCAGCCAAATTAGGGCCCCACAACTGATGTTTCACGCAGGCTTCTCACACCCTTCAAAAGTTCAGGAGCAGCATGATTTAACCGGTCACTAACAGCCACACCGCTGGTTACTAATCATAGTAAAACTTTCCAAAGCAGGTCTGTTTTTGCAGCATTCTTGCTGCTTGTCTATTGATCCAGATGTCCCTGGAGTCAACCTCGCTTGAGTTAGTTATCTGTACTGCCAGAGATAGTTGGGGGGGGGGAAGGGGGGGGTTTCAAAGACGTGTCAAGAGAGCTAGGATTTTGGTGTTATCTTGGCTGTCCAAAATCCTTTATCCTTCACAGGCAGCTCTAACCTTACAAGAAGGAAAGTCCTTACTTCCAGGTCTGGGCTGTCCTTTTGTTTGACTTCAACATAAACAATCCCGAAGACTCCAGTAAAATTTCACTACCTCGTGACATCACAGTGTATAATCTGGACAAATACGTACCTTAACAAGTCAGCACACTTCCATTTTATTGAGACGAGCTGATACAATAGTTAGGGCAGCGGTTTGTGTCTTCGCTCAGCGGGTTTGTGCCCGCTGACACGCACCTGTGGCTACACAGCGGCGCGGCCCCACGTTCGTAGCGGGCACTGTCCCCGCCGAGGCGCGGAGCATCCCTCGGGCCGCCTGCGGGCGAGCACCGCTGCGTCCCGCAGCCCCCGCCGGGCCGGGACAGGGGCATCCCGGCCCCTCCCCGGCCGGCCCCGCTCGGGGCGGGGACTCCCAAGTTTCGGCGGCGGGAGCCGCGGGGCCCGGCCCGCCGGCGGCATGAGCCCTGCGGCGGGGCGGGGGGGCGGCAGCGCCGGGCAGGGCAGCCCCCGACGCCATGCCCAAGGAGCGGCCGCTCTGGCGGGGCGCCGCGTTCCGTCTCTGCCTGCTCTCCGCCGCACTCTTCCTCTGCCTGCAGCTGGGCATGAGGCGGTCCTGGTGTCCGGAGGAGAAGTCCCGGGACCCGACGGCGGCGCGAGCGCCCGCCCCGTCCCGCGGCGCGGAGCAGCGCCCGGGCGCGGTGGCGGTGGCGGTGGCGGGGGGTGGCCGTCGGAGGGTCACCTACGTGCGGAGCGGCCGGCGGGGCAGCGCCGCGCCCGCCTGCTGCGCCCCGCAGCCCCCGGGCAGCCGCCGCAGGAAGGTAGGGCGGGCTCGGGGGGAGCGGCCGCTGTGTCGCGACAGGCGACCCCGGCTCCCTGCGAGGGGCTGAGGGCGAGCAGGCACCCGGGGCGGAGATGGGGCTGGTACCTGAGAAAAGGCGGCCGGGAGGGCGGTGGTGAAGCGAGATGGTGTGGCGGGATGTCGACCTCTTGGGAAGTGGTCAAGCGACTTTTTGAGCAGTACTGCTCAGCTGCAGCGAAGCGGGAGGGGAGCTGGACAAGGACAGAGCTCGGTCTGAGAGGGTGACACTGACCCCGAGTCAGGGTGGGCTCCGCTGGCTGACGCATCCCCAGCTGGATCGAACTTGGGCAAAGACCACGGCCCTTGGCATTCTTGGCATCCGAGTGCCATTGCATTCGCAGAAAGGCGTCAAGAAATGGTTCTAAGACCTGGTCTGCGTGAGAATTAGTGAGTTAGTGAACGAGCTGGTAAATGAATCTGTAACAAGGTTCCTACCCTGCAATGACTGCAAAGCTTTTTGGGTGAGTGAGGATTAGGATCTGGAGATCAGCAAGAGTGAGGAGTGCCTGTGCCACCTCCACCCCGCATTCAGCTGCGTGTGTGGCCAGTAGAGGGATGTTGCCTTCTTCAATGGTCTCCGTGTCGTCCTTGGTTTTGGCAGATTCCACACTCTCAGGAACTGCTTAGAGACCTAGATAATGATTTTGTGGAGTTTTCTTTGCAGAGTTTCAGGGGGAGAAGAGCCAGCTTTGAGGGCAGTGAAAGAGTAGTTTGTTATGTACTTTGGGGTCCTGCTGTCAGGGCACGGTAGTGATGGCCTGTGCAGAGACATGCAGGTTCTTAAAAAAACTGGAATGATCTTGAGGAGGAGCACACAGGATTTTGCTAGGAGATGAGACCACCTTTGTGGTCAAAGTAAAAAACTATTTCTGATCTTTACCCCTACAAGAATAAAACCAGTTTTCTGTGGAACGGCTAAAGCTTGTCCTTACTGCCTTGATGAAAAGACTACTTGCTAACATCCAAACCACCACCTGACTAGTGATCTCTCAGAGATCATGCATGTGGTGTCTACTGCAAATCAGCTTTCTTTTCTTTGCCTGTTCCACCCCAGTAATAATTTTTTTATTTCACGAGGAGATGGACAATGATCTCATATATAGATTGACTTCTAGGTTCGGCTCAGCTTCTGTGGGAAACTGTGATGTAAAAAATAACCTGCTGCTTTCTGCCTCTGGTTTCCTGAAAGGTTTAGAAGAAATTAGATAATCCTTTACCACACTTCCTTGACCACTGGCAGTGATGAGGACAATATTGCCATATATTTGTTCAGAATAATAACCATGTGATGTTCTTTTGTGCTGTGGTATTGATACTGCTTTGAGGTACCTAGGTCTTGCAGTGTCAGTTTTTGTGATTTTTTTGCTGTTGATGCTCTGTTACTTGGCATTATCCTAAAGTACAGCTTTTAAGTGATTCTAATAATGGAAGAATTTCAGCATTAATGGAGGAAAAAACCTGCAATTCTGTGGATTCAGAGAGTTTCTTGAAAATATGCTAAGAATCAAAAAACAAGAGGCAAAATTAAAACACATCCTAACTGAGTTAATGATTTTTGAGGAAATTCTAGTGGGTAAGTAGAGGAGAGACTGCTTATTTTACCTGAGAACTGGCAGGACCTTGCAGTGTTGGAGAGCTCGAGGCTCTGGAAAGCCCAAGGGTGTTTTGGTGCACCTCCAGGTGAAGTGTGTGGAAGAAACATCACTGCTGTGGTTTGTGGTGTTGGGCATGTTGCTGCTGAGGTCTCATTTGAATCCCTCTAGTTAAGTCAAAGGAAAAATATCAGTATATATAATAGAGGGTGAAGTTGTTGCTAGGTTAGGTTTGAGACCATCAAGTGTCTTCTGTGTTCAGCTATTTGACTTGAACATGTTGCTTCAGGCTAAGATAAGTCTACTTAAAGATAGGGTTTGGGGATAGCAGAACTGTACTTTGGAATAGAATTTTTAGGTAAAAATATAGGGTGAAAAGCAATGGTAAAATAAAGTAGAGGTGGTCTGTACTCTGAAATTTTTTCATGAGAAGAATCTCAATAGCTAAAAAATTTAATGGGTGATTTATAATTTTTTTTTTTTTAATCAGGAAACATGGTATTTCACATGGTATTGTATGACATGATGGGGGCATTTACCAAAAAAGGCTGCTTAAATTGATGGTCCATGGCTTCTACCAGCAGCTCTGGAGAAAGGCATCAGGGTGCCACAGCTGCCTGTGTGCTGTACTGCTGAGTTTAAATGCTGCTGGCTGGAGAGGGACAGGCTCCTTGCACAGATCTGTGCTACATCGGGTTGGCATTGCTTTTTGCTGTGGCTTTTATGTGTTTTCAGTGTCTTCTGTCTGTCCATAAATTATTATCAATCTCTTCTTAAAGCCTGCAGAGGCTTTCAGGTACAGGAGTTTTTTCTCTCCTGCTGTTTATGGGGATGGTGTTGGACTATATTGGGATGTGTGAGCCAGCAGGATGGCAGCAAGGAAAAGTCAGTGAGGCCAGACTTTGCTCTGTTTTCCTAGTGCCTCTAGGTTATAGCTCTGCTCACACTTACATCACTGAATTAATGCAGAAGACTGATGAACAGACTGTTTCCATAGATGAAGCTGAATATCCTACTTTGTGGCTGTATTAAAAAAAATTAATTGCAAAAGCACACAAGGAAATTATTTGGTGCCTGCTTTGAATCACTTTAAAGTTTCCTGAGCAGGGCTTTATTATTTATTTCCCAAGCACAACTGCAGTCATTAACCAACACCAACACCACCAAAAGAGGAAAAAGTAAAAGACACAGGATGGGAAAGATGAACTCTTGTCCATAAATGGTCCCTAAGTCTGCAGGAAACTGCCTGTGCTTTTCCTGACCACTGGTGAGGCTCTGTCAGCAGAGACCATGGCTGTGCAGCAGTGGGAGAGTTTGACCACCAAAGTTCCAAGCATCTGTTTGTGCCTTAAGATGCCTACATAAAAAATGTTAACTGAAAGGGGCAGGGAATAAAGTAATTTAGCTTTGTGACATCTCTGGGAGCTGCTGGAGCTGTCTGTAGTGGTGCTTAAGGGAGCTGTGCTGCTCCCAGCTGTTTTGCTCCCAGCTGAGCCTACCAAAGAGCAGATGCTGCTGCTCTTGCTGACAAATAACAAGCAAGATTTGGCATTGATAGCATATGATGGTCATCTGAAGAATCAGAAGTTTTGTTGTGCTGCAAGAGTAAAGCAAATGGAAGTTTATAGTTCCACTTATATTTGGTGTAAGTTCATAATCCCACTTAAAACTGCATTGTTGCTAATTTTAAACTGTGATTCTGAGATCTGGTTGCGTTAAGCACTGAGCTGGTAACATATGCAGCAGATAAAAACTCCAGCTACCTGGAAACACACAGATTCTGCCAGGTGTACCTGCTTCTGCAATAGTTATTAGCAGGATGTGCACCCACAGACCGCTGTGGAGGACATGTGAGGTGTGTTTTAAAAGATTATTCCAGGGTGCCATGGCAAAAGAAAAAAAAATATTGCATTTGGAATTTGAAGTAACAGCAAATTCCAGTCACAATAATTGCAATAACAAGGCTATGTTGGCTCTTGTGTACTGAATTTGGGAGGGGCCTTCTTCAAGAGTCTGGTTGAGAAAAGCTGGAATTCCTTGCCTTCTGGGCAGATTTATTTCCATGGAGGTGGGGAGTGTGGTATGCTGCCAAACTTAACCTGATGGTATTTTGGATGCTCTTTCATGTCATATCTAGGAACATAAAAGTATATTACCTTCAGTGAATAAAAGCAAAGAATAAGATTTTGCTGCTGGGCCCATGTATACTTTGCCTGGGATTATAATGTAATTTGAAACGTGATGTATTATTGCCTAAAACCAAAAACTCTTTTGAGATTATATTTTTTAGGTGTTCCTTTCACTTGTACACATTTGTCTTTTGGTTCATTATAAATGCAGACTAATTATCTTTTGCTGTTCCTTGTTAGATTGAAAGTTGTGGTTTTCTTTAAATAGGAACTATTTCTAGGAGGTTACTGCTCCTCTGCAGTGATGACTGATAACAGTCTCATCTTTAATTGTCTGCGAATTATTTTGGAGTGATATCTTTGAAATTATGTGGAATAACACGTTTGGCACTTAGTAATACAGCAGGCTCATAAAAACCTCATTTGATTTAGTGTTACACTATTGCTAAGATTTTACTTAAATTTACATTTGTGTTTTAACTTTAGAATGACAATTCCTTTTACATTGGTGTCATTGATGATGTGTAGGGCTTATGACAAGAGCCCCTTTTAGTTCTTCTTGAAATTTGGTTTAAAAAATGTATTGGATGCTTTCATTGCCTAGTTGCATGCATGGTGTTTTCAAGCTGGCTTCACATCTTTAAAAGTACACTGCATTTTGGGTACTGCTTTTATAGGAAGTTGCTCTGACTCTTCTTGAGGAAGAGCCAAAATTCTTGGAGAAAACTTGGTTATTCTGAAGTTAAATTGATCTGTCTGTCTTTCTGAAGTTAAATTTATCCATCTGTCTTTCCACACCCTATGGTGTAATAGCTTGTCTGTTTTGGATTGGGATTTAACTTTTATGAGTTTATTAATTCTGTGTGCCTGAAGCAACGATTTAACATTACAGCAGAGTTTGACATGGCAGGGCTTTGGGAGCTGTGCAGGGAGTCCCACCAGGCTGTGTCTGCAGCAACGGATTTGCCCTGGCTGAGCCAAACCAGAGGAGCCACAGGAGTTAAAGCAGCCTCTTGCATCTCCAAAGATTATTCCAGCCTCTCCACCTGTGTCCCAGCGTGATGAGCTTCACAGAGTGCAGTGCTGTTCCCTAAGTGCTGTGTTGAGGAGTGAATAGCATCCTGGCTTTGATGGATGGGAGTGGCACGTGGGATGCTGCTGCAGAGGAGTGCAGAGCTGAAGAGCTGGATATTGGTTATTCCTTGGAGTGTGCTACTTCTGGGCACCTTCTTTAATAACAGGTAGATAAACTGAAGAGTTTCATTCAGAGGAAGAAAGGTATTAAGAGGTGCAGGAAGGCAAGCCTGCAGGGAAAGCCTGAAGTACTGGTACTTGTTTTGAATAGGGAAAAGTAGCTTTTGAGGGAATGTGCCAAGACACTTCAAACTAAAAAAAAAATTTTTTTTTTGAAGGACATAATGACTGATTGTTCCCTAGGTCCACTGGAAGTAGGACAGGAAGTAACTGGCTTAATTTTCAGGCAAGATATTAGGAAAATCTTTTTACTCTGCAGCTGGTAAGGAATGGAAAGGCTCCTTAGAGGAATGTGAACTGTGGGTATCCACACAAGGTAGGTCTAGGAATGTTTTCCTTTGTGCTTCAGGGCAACCTCCTGACATCCCTCTGGCTACATTTACCTGCTCAGCAATTAGAGAAGCAATCTGGCAGATACAATGTGATTAGCCAAACTGGAATTTAGCCTGAACAGTGATCTAACATCAGTGGAATAAAAAGAGGTAATGGGGTCTTTTAAGACTATAATAAGCAATCATTGCCCTGGCTTAATACCTCACTAGAGAGACCAGCCCCCAACATAGTTGTTCTGTGATGACTTAGTGGACCCCTGAGGAAGGGACACTAGTTGACAACTTTTTTCCCTCCAACACTTGGAGGTCTCTTAGCAAATATAAACCAGCCCAAACTTACTTATCTGGTAAGATAAGCACAAGATAGGAGCTTGTGTCTTCAATCTGTTAGTACCTGGGGAACAGCCTTGGTCTTGTTTTGCTCAAATATTCAGGCTGATAGCACAGACTGAGTGAGGTTATTGTCTTTGGAAGAAAAGAATAAACTTTTATTGAAAGCAGTTTTCATCAGCTGATAACCAAATCTGGGGAGCATCAGCCAGCTCTGCCCGTAAACGAGGGTAGCTGAGGTACCAGAAAGTACCCAAACACAGGAATCCTTCTCCAAGTAGTCAGGTAATGGCAATACTGGGCTTTTATTGTATTTTAACTGCAGATGAAATGTGTTTATAGTATACCATAAAGAGGAAATGGTAATGTTTTTTCTGACAATGATGTCACTTGCAAGCTTGTGAGGTAAATGATTACTAAGAATAACCTTGATTCTTACACACTTTTTATTACCTGAAATGGTTCTTTCTTCATGAATTTTTGAGAAGCAGATGGAGAATATTATTCTTCAGAAAGTCATTACAGTGTTATGAGGCTTTATATCCAATAGCATAGATTTCTTTCAAAATCTTTCAAATGCCAGCTTAAGGCTTTCTTTTGGCATATAAAGACAAGATAAGTTTTTCTAGGTTGCTGTGGCACAGAAGAAAATCAAGCTAGGTGTTTAAGCTTTCTCTTCTAAGGGACCCAAGGATTGAGGTGGTAATTTATTGTGCAGGTGCCTTGCTCTGTGGGGCCATTACAGTTGTGCCATCATTTCCTTGAACCCAGAGACAGAGTTCACCTTGTACGAAGTGTGAATCCTTTATAACTGCTGTAGCAGATCAGAAAAAAAAGCGTTCCTGTTTGCTGTGTTCAGCTCAAACTGTTTCATGGGACTGCTCTGGGGGCCAAGTGACCTGAACTGCCCAGTAGCAGTGGCATGGTTAGTGCCAAAAATAATCTTTTGTCACATTTCATGTTTTGAAATAAGAAGTGAGGACAGTTTTGAGGACACAGCTTCCCTTGCTCAAGTAGCTCTCAACGTGGCCAATATTTCTACATTCTTTTCTAAAATTTCTCTTCTGTGGAGAGAGAAGAGTCCAGAAAGAGAGATTTGGACCGGTAAAAATTCTGCTGGATAGCCCTATAGTTTTAACTTTACATCTCCAACCTTTATCTGCCTTCTTACAAGACAAGTGTTTAAGTTCATTGCTAGTAAGGTTTTCATCCCAGTTAGTTCAGTCAGCTCACATCAACATTTACTCAGCCAGCCAGGCTGTTAACAGAGACATGTCTGCTCGGGGCTGCATGGTGGGTGCCATCATGCCAGATATCTCTCTCATGCCACTTGCACTGAGCTGTGGCCACAGTTCAGACCAAGGTGCAGCTGGGGAATCTTTGGTGGGAGCAAAACTCCAGCAGCCCCTGACAAGGGGTGCAGCACTGAAATCCTGTGGTGAGGAACAAAACCCTCTCCCAGCTGCCTTGCACACTTGTGTGGACAGCGTGATGAGTGTCACTTCCTACAAAACAGTTGTAGAATTTGGAGATTTAGGTAACATTAGGAAGGGACCTCCAGCCTTTGCTCAAGCAGTCTGGTTTTGTCGTGGTAGATCAGGCTGTCCTGCAGCCTGCAAGTGATGGCTGCGGCTCGTGGTACAGATTAGATAAAAGATTTGACGTGTAAGTGAGAGAGTTTGTGTGAACCACCACTAATCTTTGATGGCATCCACAACACAGCCTACTCTTATCGCTTGTTCTAATATTAACTTAGAGCTGAGTTTGTCTTGGACGGCTGGTCAGTGCTCCAGAGCTGTGTGCAGTGGATGTGAGTCATTTAATCAACTTCAGTGTTTTTGTAGCTAGAATATATGCACCAAGATACTTTTGTGCATGATGAAATGTTGTTCAGAGCCCTTCCATGTTTGTAAGTCTAAGATCAAATGATCTGCAGTTCAGTGGAACAATTAAAACAGGGAAAAAAAGGTGTGATTCAGTTTTTCTTTCATTTGTGGTATTTAGCATATGTATCATGCAACCTGTATGCATACAATCACCCTAATGCTGGGTTTTTTCGTGTTTTTGCCTACAAAAGTGACAAGGTGATGTGCTGCCCTATTTTGAGTTAGCCAGTCCCTCAGGGTAATAGAAACCATGTGCACAAATGGACTGATGCCTAGGGTAACAGATGAAAGCCATGACTTTGAACTCACTCTCGTGGCAACAACTGGGTCAATTTCAGCAGGAGATGGCGGAAATGTTCCCAGATGTTTATGCTAAGTGGAAGGGCTTGGATTTTCAATGACATGTTTTTTCCCCATCTGATCCTCTCTTCCATCTTCACTAGTGTTGCTTTTGAATGGGCCATCAAGTTCAGGTGCCTCCAGGAAAGGCTCTGGCTGCAAATGCTCATGAACTGCACTGTCAGAGAATGGGTGGACGGGGTCTTTGCTGACCCCTTGAAAAGTACAAGTCCTGAGTGTGGTTCTGGGGGAACACCTTGGTGATTATTTTGCTCTCTTATTGATGTTTTGCAGCATTTAAAAGCTAGTGTTGCAATTTATGTCCATCTAATGTATGTATAAATAAAATAAAAAATCCTTTCCTTGTGTCTTTGTGTAATGATAAATGTAGTAGTTCCAGCAGCTGTTAGAAGACAGAAATCCTGCTTCTCACCGGTCTTCTCCATTTTCTTTGCAGAAAATGGCTTTGCAGAGTTCTTCAAAAGTCAGAACAGAATTGTTGTGACTTTGTAAATCCCAAATCTGGGGTACTTGTGAGAAACATCAGTCCTGCTGCCACCTCTCTCCATCATGCAATGGGGAGCTTCTCTTGTCTCTGGCAATGTAGGACCAGGAATACTATGCAGTGGGCTGTTGGCTTTTGGAGTCTCTTGGGACAGTCAGGTCAAGCCAGCTGCTTCAGATTTTGTATAGAGAACCTCTGGGTTTATGTGCTTGTGGAAGAAAGAGCTAACCAACAGCTCATTTAACAAGGGACCCACTGAAGTTTACTTTGGGTTCCACTTTCTGATAGGTTTCAGATGCAGCTTCAGGTGCAGTGCTGTGAGTTCTTCTGGAAGAGACAGAATTCTGGGTTCTTTCCAGGACTGACCTTGTGGCTTCTGCAAACTGAAGGAATTGAAACCTCCGCCCTTCTTGGGCTGTCGAAGACAAATCTTTGGGCCTTGAGAATTTAGCAAGGAAACACCTACAGGACCCTGATAGGCAACTTGTCGTAGGGATATTGCTAAAAATCCATTCTTGCTGTTAGTTTTGATGAGGTAGGGTCACTTTTTGAGTGTGTGTTTCTGTGGTATGTTTCTCTGATTGCCAAAATTACTGCAGAGAAGCAAATATAGGGGATGTGCCAGGGGCTGGACCTGGTTGGGAAAGCTTTCAAACTGCATTTGAAAATAATGTTAGAACCAGCAGACCTTAACATCACAGAGTTGCTGTTGCTGCTTTGTCCTCCCCCTCTTGGCCTCATCCATCCCCAGCCCTCTTCCTCATTCCTCTTCTAGCAGCTAGCTAAGTCAAATAATCAACTGGGAGCTTCAAAGTCAGTGACCTTTTTTTAGTATCCTCTTTCATATTTTACAAAGAGACACTGTTTCAAATGTTAGGGGGAGCAGATGGTAATGTCTGTTGATATGGCATGCAATGTTAGAAAATATCTGCCACTTAGAAGCCTAAAAATGATAGAAATCAGTTCCAAATCTTTCCTGCTCCCTGCAGAGTGGATGGCAGTAGTGGAGGAGTGAGATTTACCCAATAGGTAAACACCACAGGGTAGGGGCTGTCTGAAAAACCCCAAAATTTTGAATACTGGTGCCCTCTCTCTTTTTGGGCTTTCCTCATGGTTGTTCTGCAGTACTGAAACTTTCAAAGAAATGAACTTTGTTTCATCTTGTATAGGGCGAAGCAACAACATTGTGTTCCTTTCCCCTCCCTCTTTTGAGAAAATTAAACAAGAAGCAATTATGTGTCAATTGGTTGCTGCTGAGCCGATGTGTTTTTTCTTCATTAGACGTCTTGATTAATGGTTTGATCTTGCAATTATTATTCATTATGAAATCCGTGGGAATTCTGGGTGCATCATGAGTTCAGGGTCAAATCATGTCGTTTTTCAGTACTTCATCTGTATAATGCTCAGAATTAGTGATAAAACATTGGAAAATATCCTTGATTAAAGAGGATGGTACATGTTTGCCCAAGCCCACCCTCCATGGGATTATGATGCTTGGTTCTATACTTGTCTTGAACAAAAAATATTTCAAATTTGTGTGCTTTTAAATGAGCTTGAGTTTCTTCTCTATAGACTGGAAAATAAATGTGTCATTTGGTACTTAAAATCCTAACAATTTGTAAGCCAACTGTTGTTCCCTTTCTAGACAGAGGGAAGTAGTTGCCTGACACAGTTTTATTTTATTTGGAAGACTTCTACGTAGCTCTAGACCAAGGGCACTAATCCATAACCATATTAAAAAAAGAAAGGGAATATGTTTAAAGCTAGAATACATTTCATTCTGTGGAACTCCATTATCTAATGCTTTTATGAAATAAGGACTTAGAGAGGAAAAAAGTGAAGTTTGGCATTTTGAGTCTTCCCTGGCTACCCAGTAAAATCCAGTTCAACCAAGTAAACTGATGGTGGGTTGAAGGAACAGTACCCTCAGTACCTGTTGTAAATACTGTCCATCTTGCCTTAGGGTTTTACACTCTGAAATCCATATACCTGTGGAAGTTACTCAACCTTTTGGTTTACCCATGGATAAGAGTTGATATTTACTGTTTTATGAGATTATAGATGTATAGTGCCAAATACTGCCCTCTCCTTCTCCCTGGGCACAGAGGGTTGTCCTGGTACCTACCCAGGAGGGGAGGGTGAAGAGGAAGGAGTTTTCTAAAGCTTCATGTCTCCCTTTAGTCTAGAAGGTGTGGTGGACCGTTTCTGTTTAGACATTTGCATTCCACTTGGATGAGAGAGAAGGCTGCACAAGTGTGAAATGCTCTTATTTGTGTGAAAGCATTGGTTTTACTCTAAAGCACCTTCTTTTTCCCCAGTTCTTAGCCTCAGGCAGAGGCTCTGAAGTCAGAGGATAGGCTGCCAGAGGCATCCCTACATGTAAATCACAGTTAGAGTGCTGGAACTTGCACAAAATAAACTCAGCTTATCTGGCTAGCTGAATATTTACTGATTAATTCTGGTTTTTGTATTCTATGGTTTAAATTTTGCAGTGAAGTCAACCTAGAGGAAAATAGCATTTTTCCTTTATTGTATGGATTATGACATCTCCATATTTCTCAGCCAGTGCGCTTCAGCTGAAGCAGTTATGAATACAGGCTGAAACCACGGTCTTGCCTCTGCTTAGAAGAAACTGAATTTGACAAGCAGTGACCGGTAGTTGCTGTATCTGTTTCTTGCTGTTACCCTTAAGTGTTGGCAAAGGCATTCGGGCACTGGAAGGAATTCAGCTAATTGAGCTGCTTAAGCAGTTTTGAGAATTAATTCCATAAATTTCAATCTGTTTTGGCTCCTGTTTTTACCTCCATTAGATATATTATCATGCTGTCAGCCTCTGGATAGAGCAGGAATGCTGCTGCCCAGTTTATTTATTCTATTTTAGAACCATAGCAAAGAAATCTCACTTGGCTGTTTTCAAAGCTGTATGTCTTTTAGAGTAAAATCAATCTCTCTTCTAACAAATGTGCATTTCTCCCATATGTTGCTGGGATTTCCAGTGGCAGAGCTGTTAGTCTCTGGTGACCTTTGAATGCCTGAGGAGAGGTTCCTCAGTGCCGCATTGCCCTTTCCTACCCCTGCAGACCCCAGATCCTTTGGCTGCAGTGGATTTATTCCCCAGAGGTATTGAGGCGTGGTAATAATGCTGTGTAAATTATGAATTAGATGCAATGCTTTCTGAATTCATAACTACTTGCAAATTAATATTTTGGCAAATCTTCTGAAACCCTGCTTCCTGTAAGTCCCAAACCTGCACTCAGGGGGATGGTGAATTTACAGGGGTGTCCACAGTGGCTAAAGTAAACCTGGCAAGTGAGTTCCCAATACCCCAATATCCCAATACCTTTCCTGGGAAATTCAGGGTTACTATCTGAATTCATTAGAGCATTAGTCACCTAAATTCCTCTACAGATGTGGCTTCCTCCTGTTAATTTTGGAAGCTGCTCTTTATTTCACCAAATCCATTTCTTGATTCTTGAAGCGATGTAAATTCTGTCACTTAAAGTCAATGGTGGGCGTCCTTTTTTTCCTGTGCATGCTTTTCTTTTGAGATGCTTATTTAGGGGAAAAGACACAAACCTGAAAACAGAGTTGGAGAGAGCTTGAGTGTGGGCTTTGTGTGTGAAATACAGAATCTCCCAGGGCATTGAAGTTGTTGGTGTTTTGCATGGAGGTCTCTAGTGCAGCTTGCCTGCAGGTAAGGGCAGCAGTTGCCCCCCAGAGCAGTAATTTGTATGGATGTGGCTCCTTTTCACACCTTCAGATGGCAAATGAGAAGCAAAAGGAGCAGAAAATAAACATCAATATTAACAAAAGGAAAGCAGAGGTGAAATGATTGGTGATTGCTGCCTTTTCATGCGTTGTTATGTATTCATGTTCAGACTGATATGCTCTACTAAAGACTCTTGGTTTCAATTACCGTGCAGTGACTGAAAGCTTTTCTAATGAGAATTGAAGTCAGAAAATAGTTTTCTTCATTTCAATGTAAAACTTTGCCTTTTTTTCCTTTTCCCTGCTAAGTCTAAGAGTTCTACTTACTGGTGCAAACTGGAGCCTTATGAAGCAAGTACTGATAAACTGCTTTTAAGTGGAGCCCTCTGGGTGATGTTTGGAGCTTCCTAAATTGACTCTTGCAGCACTCACATCCTGCTTCCAGGCAGACAAATGTGTGCTGCACTGCAGAGACTTGGAAAAGATGATGCACAGAGAGTGAGGACCTAGGGGAAACTTAAGTGCATCCTAGACATTCCCTTTTCCTCAAAATTAAACACACATGTCCAGACATAGAATTCTCCACACACAGATCATGTTGGAAACCCATTTACATTTAAGACACACACTTATTAATGTAGAAAGCACTCTTATCATGGGACTGCTTTCCATAGGCAGGATTTACTTTCCTGAGCAGCCTTCCTGCATGGGAAAGCTGGACAGCATGTGTGACACATTGCTGGCTTATCTTGGTACAAAGGTATTGTTCCTCAGCCTGTTGTTCCAATGTCAGATCTTTGGATGAGATCATGGAGTGGATCCTCCTGGAAGACACGTTAAAACACGCTGAGGATGGGGAGCTGTTTGTTTCCATTTTCCAGCCAAAATGGAAATATATTGATTTGAATTGGAAAGATGTTGATTTGATGGATAAGGATTTGATTGTAGTCAGTGGCTCAATGTCTAAATGACAAACCAGTAATGAGTGGTGCCCATCAAGGGTCTGTACTGGGGGCAATGCTGTTTATTTTGGGCAAGCTGACCTAGTGGAATGTGTGCCCCATGGAAGTGGGCTGTACTGAGGGATATTTAAATGCCCTTTCCAACCCAAACCATTCTGTGGTTCTGTAGCACACTGCAGATTTTTTAGCTCTGGAGTTTGCCTGTGGGAGGGGCTCCCTTTGTGGCCTGCTCATTGCACTGCTCCAATGTGGTGCCTGCAGAGGACAGAGCAATCTGGTGGTGACTGGGTATGGAAAAGGCTGTGTGCATGTGTGCAGTGGTGTCAGAGATGTCTCTGCCTTAGTTTAACTCAGAAAAGTAGAAATATGGACAAAGATTTCCTGTATTAATTTTTTTTTCTTCAGTTCATCATGGACTTTGTGCAATGTGTGGAAGTTTCACTGTTAGAGGGAAAACTCTCAGTTCAGGAGGCTGCAGGACTAGATGTCAGCTGCTTTTCCCTGTGATGCCCTCAATGCCTGATGCCTCAGAGGGAACCCACTATTCTTCTCTCAATGCAGGCACACACGAGCAGAGGAGGTGTGTATTAGTAAGTTTTGCACTATGGTTCCTTAAGAGAAAACCTCATATGTTTAAGAAAGACAAACTGCAAAGAAAAAAAGAAAATAATAGTAATGTGAAAGAGAAAAGAGAGGAAAGAAACAGTTCAGACATGTAGGGATGGAATATCTGTAAAGCCAGTTGTGTTGGAAATTAATTCAGTCAAAGCTTTAAATATGAGTCAGTCACTTTGTAAGCCTGTGTTTTAAATTACAGCTTGCTGAGCCTGTGTGTGTCCCTGCTGCTCCTGCAGATTTTTACCAGTGTGTGTCTTGTGAGCCCTGGTGGTGCTGGTTACATTTAGCTAAAGGGGACTGTATGAATTGACCTTTCTCAAGCAGGTCTGTGCCAAGGCTGAAGGCATACTTGTTCTTTCCTACTGATGCCTCTGCTTTTAGGTGGAGTCTGTTTTACTTGTGCCACATACTGCTGCTCCAAACATAAAACAGGAATTACTCAACCCTGCTGAAGAATAAAGTGCAGCTAAATGTTGCTTTAGGCTCGTAGCTAAAGAACAGGCTCGGGCCTCTAAAATGCATATTTTTCTGCGGCATGGTCTGTGTGAATGTCTGGTCTGGGGTTTCTCTTCTGTGATGTTGAGGGTCTGTGGTGTAAGTGTTCCTGAGCCCATCCTTCAGTTTCCTTTGCAGGTCATGGAGAGACATGGACTTTTCCAGTGCTTGACTCACCTTACATATTTTATATGTCTATTCTCTAGTGAGATGAATCATTCCCTTTAAGATCCTGTCTGCCTCATCTGTCCTGTCAAATAACTTAGCTCTCCAGCCCACAGTGGGAACTTCGTTGACGGCTGTCTGCATGCACAAGTGTTTCTATCCCCCTGGCTCTCCCCGGGAGTCACCCAGCTAATTGCCTCTGAAACCAAAAGTGGGTGTTCACGAGGGATTCTCTGCTGCTGGAGCTGCTCTGTGCTGTCAGCAAGAGGAGCAGTGTGCCAGGTTTTGCTGCCTCCACCCTCAGCAGCCCTCCCACTCTCCTTAGCAGGCTTCGCGCTGGTCGCGTGTCCCTCGTGGGGCGTTGGCGTGTCCTGCAAAGCCAGGGCTTGAGTGGGCTGCAGCACACAGCTTTCACTATTCAGGGAACTTTGGAATTGAGGGAAAAACCCCAAACAGTAAGACCACAACAAACTTATGTGCTTAAGGCCACAGGTGTTTGAGAGGGACCACAAATAAAATTATGTCCAAGCTCTGTAAATTGTATCTGGGGACAACCTGTTCTCACAAGGGCAAGCCTTCAAGGAATGCAATCTAATAAATTTGCCATGTAGATGTCTGAAGTTTTGCAGCCTGAATCTGAATCCCATGCATTGCCTTTCAAATTGATAAAAGCCCTGCAAAATTTCACCCATGAGCAGGTTCTGTTCTGCTGAAATACATAGGCAGAATAATTGGAGATGAAGATGTGCATGTCATTTGTTTCTATGGCTGGCAAATATTTATGGTTCTTGATGGAATTTATTGCCACAAATGATTTCCATTCACATTTGGTGCTGCCTCAGATGTAAGAAGTTAAATTGTTGCATGATTTAATCGGAGGATTTACTTAAGGCATCTGTGTATATATTGACAAGTCTTTTGTTTCTTCTTTGTAAGCAACAGACTGCTTGGCAGGGCAATGGGATACCCAAATTTTTGTTTACAAAAAGGGCTAATATGTTTCTGTATTTTAACTGGATGCTAAAAAGGAAGGAAATTAAAAGGGAGGAGAAACAGCTACTGAGTTTAAAAAGATGGAAATGTGAAAAATTTACTAATTGCCTTTCAAATGTAAGCAGAAGGGAAGGAAGGAGTTGGGCTTTTTGAATTAGTGCACTAAAACTAGGATTGGTCTGGAAAGAATTTAATTATTTGTGTGTAATTTTAGGCTGGAAAAGCCAAACATTTGGCAGACCTACAATTTTAGACCTGCCAAATTTTGGCTTTTCCAGCCTAAATTTTAGACCTGGTTTGTGAGCCCTTTGCACATTTTGATTTAAGTTTTATATTATGATTTCAGATTTTTAGGACAGATTTTAAATGACAGTTTAAAAGTATATCACATATATACTACAGGTTATTAAGGGATTATCAAATAACTATCACAGATGGCTATGAGGGAAAAAAAAAGATCTAGGAAAAAGTGGTCTCCAGAGAGAAGTCTCTGCAGATTACTGTCAGATTGTCCTGAAGGAAACATCAGTCCTTATTCTTAAGTGTGAAGTACCTGGAAGAAAAATCAGACCTTCAAATGCGTCCTAGTTTTCCTAACAAAACAATAGCATTGCTTTAAGATTTTCTTTTCTCTGTGATTATCTCACATGGTGAAAATTTAGACACCACTCTGAATAAGAGTGTCTGGATATCCATTACCTTCAGGGGTAACTGAAGTCAGTGTCTGACCAGTGCTTGTGATAAAGTCTTGCTGAAGATTGATTTTTCTTACAATGCTAATTTCAATTGATGTGTCTATAAGTGAAGCTACATACAGAGGGATACTTTAAGATATTCAGTATGATATTTTTTTAAGTGGCATTGTAACTTTCCAGGTCATGTCTTTGCATTGTGGAATATGGATATGTTGGTGTTTAGGAAAGACAGTCACAGTGTCTGGCTGGATGAATCCTAACCCTAGGAAGAGAGCACACCCATGGTGATAGGCAAAAATGCAGATTGTCTGCCCCCATTTTCTGGCTCCTCCTAGGTAGCCTGTCTGAATTTCATATCCAGAGCCGTATAATCTGGGCTGTAAGAGCTCCTCTGCTCCTCTTGCTGTAAAGCCCTCTGTGAAAGGAGCTGCTCCTCAGCCTGTTTGTTCAGCAGCCACAGGGATTCTAGAGATTTCCACGATACAGATGGGAAAATCCAAATCATGATGCCCCTACTCCAGTTCGCTCTGAGTAAACAAAATTGCAAAGTCAAGAGAGGGGAAAACTCCTCAAATAAGGATCCTTTTTTAATCAGGGGTAAACCTGATTTTCACAAAGCATCTCTAGAGTTTATTTGAGAAGGCTTGCATGGAAACACTATGAACCAGGCTGAAAATTACCTGGAAAGCTATAAACAAAGGCTATGAATGTACCTATGGAACAGCTCCTTCAGGAGGATATTTTGTATTCCTGAATGTACCCAAAACTCATCAACTCATCACTGACATTTGTGAGTTACCCTCGGGGTGGGGGCGCACCCAGTCCCAGAGATGTGTTGGATTTTGACCCCCACCTATTGTCTGTGAATCTCATTGTAAGGCAGCTCTTGAGGCACCCTGTGGGGGTGTCAGGAGGTGTTAGGAACAGGACTCTCCCGTGTGTTCGTTAGTGAATGGAAATAGGCTGCTGCTTCCCAAGGAGCCAGGGACCAAGTGTGAGGTTTGAGAAGCTATTCAAAAGCATTGCTGTCAAACAGGAGCCTCGGGTCTGATCTCTGTCATAAAAGTAGCATTTATGTACTGCTCCTAAATTTAAAGAACTGTACAAAAGCTTGATCATTTTCTGTTCTTTTTCCTTCCACCCCCTCCCCCCCCCCCCCCCCCATTTTTTAGTGAAACTGCATTAGTAAATCACTGGGGTTTTTATTTCATTTCCATGTGTTTATCAATAGTTTGCAGTCAGTGGGAAGGCAGTTTATCATCTTGAAGATTTTAAGAACCTGAGTGTAAGCTGCAGTGGCCCTTGGACATTGCACTCTTCTGAAAAAGAATCTCATTCATGTGGTTCATTATAGAGATTTTTTTTTCTTCCCTGTCAACTCTGTGCAGAAGGAATTCTTGCTGAATAGTCCACAATGGTCGCCCTGCAATTCCTCTCCTTAATGAGCTACTTCAGCTACTTCTCACACAAATAGATTTCAGAAAAACTGGGCACAGATGTGTAGGTATCTGGGTGGTTGGTGATTTTATTTGGTTTGGGTTGGGTTTTTTTTGTTTGGTTGGTTTTTTGGTTGGTTGTTTGGGTTTTCTTCTTTTTTTTTTTTTCCTCTGAAAACCATTGTCAGTCTTCATTTTCATTTCAGCTTTCAAGCCTGTTGAAACAGCCGCATTCCTGTCATTGCAAACGTTATTCAGCCGTGTGAACTGTGACTCATTTTGAAAGATTACACAAATTTCCCTCCCCTGTGTGCACCTATCCTCCTGCTGTTCACTGTTTGCAGGCTGCCTGCTGCAGGCAGAGGTCAGGGGGACATGCAGCTGCAGAGCTGGCTTGCTAGCTTGCTTCCAGGCTCATGCTGTGCAGAGTATAGGAGTCCAAGTTTGCTGCAGGCAGGAAGTTTCAGGGTGAGAAATGCTACTTTTGTCTGCTTTTGGGGTAGAAAAAAAAGTCAATATCCTTTTCAGCATCTCTTTACAGTAAAAAAAAAAAAGCAAAAACAACCCCCCCCCCCAAAAAAAAAAAACCAAACCCGCAAGAAATATGAAAAATAACCCCTAGAGTAACAACAGACCGCATGCAGACCCCCTGGCTCACATTCACTGTAGACTATGTTTACTTTGGCTGCAAAAATATCAGTTCATGATACCAGCTCAAGGCAAACGCCATCTGGTCTGGTGGTCCTCTTTAATAATCTCTTCTAATTTTACCTTCTCTTTCCTGCATTCCTCCCTGGCATCAGAGGATCCCTGCTGTCACTGTGCTGGCTCTTCTCCTGGTGCCACAGACCAGTCCTGTCTGCCTCCATCCTCTCCAGCTAATTGCTCTCTCCTACATGTTTTCCAGGGCTTCATCTGAAACGCAGTCCTCTGGGAATCCCGAGTGGGGCTTCTGATTGTATTTTACTGAGTGCCAGCATGAGCCTTTGAGGGAGAAACCCCATCCTGTCCATTATGGAAGCTCAGTTAATTGAGGATGATTAAAGGGAAGCTTGATAGTACCTGCCCAACCGTAGAAATGAGTTATGGTGCCTGAAGATGAAAGGCCACGAGGAATCAATCTTGATTTAGTACAATTTAACACCATGCTTGTATTTTTATCTGCTTGAGGGCAAGAGATGACAAGTCTAAACTTCCCAGCATGACAGCGGGCAGAATTTGGAGAGGGAGGTGCAGATGGGAGCCCAGAGCCCTGTTGCTCTGCAAGCACGTGTCTGAAAGGCTTCTCTGTCCCACTCTGTCTACGTGGGAAGTGTTTCTGGAAAAGCTGACAGGATCCCCGAGGTTCAGAGCTGAGGGAGTGCAGAAAGCACCCACCAAAGCTACTTCCTTGGGGCTATGTAAATGAGGAGTGGTAGGGCTACAGCCAGCCACACTTTGATTTTTCCAGAGGAACAAAGGATTCTGGTATATCTGTCAGGCAAGAGTGGGAGAGGAAGAGGGCTTTTCTCAAAGCCCACAAGGAGCTCGTTTTTTCAATAAAATATAGATCTTAAAAAAGAAAACAGGTTGCTTGCAGGGGTTTCCTTTGGTGATTAGTGTTTACAGTCCAAGTTCTTCTTTCAGTGGACATTCATAACTGATAGATATGAAATTACAATGATATCACTGTTTCCAGATGTTTTGATGTAAGATTTCGTTATTTACATCTTGGTTTTCTTCATGCATTTCTCACAGCTTAATTGCATGTCCTAGAATAATTGGGTTAACACATGTATCCTGGATGAGGAGCACTTTCTTTCTGAATTACCTGCATCTGCTTTCAAAGCTGATAATTTTGAATCATAGTTAGATGCTTTGTTCTGAAATGTTTTTCATGTGTAGACAAGCCCCCAGGAAATTATTTTAGTTTGAAGTTTAGTCTCCTTAGTTTATTAGCCCGTGTAATTTATGCTTGCATTGCCTTTAAGGTGTTTTTTGTTTTGTTTTACAGACTGTAAGATGGCACATTGAACTACAACCATGGGCAAGTCCAACCCCTTCCCTCAACTATGAGGCCTCAAGGTTCCTAAAGTACATTAGCACTTCTCAGGTAGGTTTTTTGTTTCAGTCTCCATTTAGAAAACACTTTGCCTGGTGCAGATTGTTCCCTCATATCTAAGGGATTAACCTCACACCAAACATTTTGAAACTGATTTATTTCTAATGTTGCTTGACCTAGCACTGATGGTCAACATGAATATAAAGGTCAAAACACAGGTTTGAAAGAATGCATTATTTCCATGTTATTTATTTCCAAATGGGTTTTTGTCCTGACAGGAGTATGGTATGACTGAAATTCTAGACGTGATGTTTCTCTCTCTCTCTCTCCCCTCTCAGATGGAAAAATACAGAGCACATGTATCAAGAGAGTGTATTCAACCTCTCCACCTCTCAATAATAGTATGATAAGCAGACTCATTTTACTTCAAAAGGAGGTAGTTGAGGTTCCCAGTAAAATGAGAAGAAGGCATCAGACCCTAACTTGGACAAGTTGTTTCAATGATACCAATAGAATATTGATATTTTCAGGACAAAAACAAAAGCCATGGAAATTGGTAGGTGTATGTTCTTTTTAAAATATGGCATTTCCAAATCCAGATTGTGCTGATGAATACTTCCAGCTTTCAGCATATATGGAAGTTCATCGGCCATCATGTCTTAGCAGAGGCATCACTTATGCACAACAGCATCTGCATTTCCTGTAAGAAAAAAAAAAAATTGAAAAGGTGCTGGATGCTCACAACTCCAACAGGGCAGCTGCTTTTGGTACCCAGGTCTGTCAGCAATTAACCCTTAAATACAGAGTTGACAGCATCATTACTTACTCTGAAGAGCAGCAAAAAGCCCCAGGTGCCAACATCACTGAGATGTCATTCATGTATGAAATCCTTTGTTAATGTGGTACTTTTGAGGCTGAGATAATTTGAAAAACCTCTAAAAAAAAAGACTGCAGGGTGTTCATGTATTCTCCAGCTTGGGGGTACATGTTGTTATTATATTGCAAAGGTTCCATATTGCTAGAGTTTCATACCTCCTTGGTGTTTCTCATAGGCAGCTGCTCTAAGCACTGACTCTTCCTTCTTCTCGCAGGAGCCAACTGACTCTAGTTCCCCTCAACTCTTTTATAACACTCTTCTTCTTACTGGCTACATCTGTGACCTGTTAGAGTCAGGCCTGTTCCTATTCTCTAATAATTGGCTCAGCTGCTACTCATTAAGGGCTAAGATTACTTTCTATACTACCTTTATTTTCTTGTATTGTATCCCCCTACAGACACCCATGGCTAAATTCTCAATAAAATGACATCTCTGCTGCCACTCATGCCAGCACTGAGAGGGCAGGAGGCAAGATGATGCATGTGGGACAGCAAGAGATGTGTGTAGAACTGCTTGTTTTGTTGTACAGAAGTTTAGACTGTGGCAGAAGTATTAAGTTTGCAAACATCCTTCATCTCAGCAACTTAATAAACAGTGGCAGATTCTGCTGAACTCCACTAGTTGGTTCAAAGCCTACAAGGACATCAATTAACAGAGAGTTTATTGCTTTTGACCCTCTCAGCGAGAAGTTTCATTCCCAGAGTAACTGACCCTGGCTGGGGGAATAATCATAAGTGAAAACAAAAAATGGGAGGAATCCCTGTTTCTGACCTAGCAGATATTACAAGATGAGTAACTGATGGGATAACACCATGACTGGTATGAGCACTTCTGAAAATGGCATCCTGCTTATGTAGGTAAGCATGGGATGTAATTTTTCTTGTTTGCTGAGCAAGTGTCTGCTAAATACTGTGCCAAAGTTCAGCCCCGTGCCATTAGTGTAGAATGGCTCAAACTGCTGGAGCAAGAAGATGCCATGTCAGCAGGGTCAAGGTGTGGCCAGAAAAAGCATTTTCAGTGCTGGTATTTTATGATCAGGAGAAGTATCTTTCTTGTGCTGCTGTTTGTACAATAGTAGTGAGCAGAAGCCCAGAAGAGGATGTGAGCTCAGTGCATCAATAAATCATGCAACAGATGGATGATGGTGCTAAAGACAGGTTCAGGGTTTGATTTCTGTTTGGTTTTTAAAAAAATTTTTGTTGTTGGTTTTTGGTTTTGGTTTTTTTTGTTTTTTTTTTTAATAGCAAGAGCTATTCAGTAGCAAGAGCTGTTAAAATTGCTTCAAACTCTGACTGTTGTAATTGCTCATAATGCCATGAGTCAATTAAGTAGCAGCATTGCAGAATCTTAGTTTTCTGTAGAGAGTACATTATTCTTCTGAGTCTTAAATTAGTGCTTATTATTGCAGTGCCATTTACTCCTTGATTGTTATGTGACTGAAGGGAAATGGGTAGTGGGGTGCAGTGCAAATCCTTGCTTAAAACTTTGTGAATCCTGGGAACAGCATGAAGAGATGTTGTATTTGCTTTTATGAATTTTCCATGGGAATTATGAGCCAAGCAGGAGCAGGGAGGGGGTGATGCAGTGTGCAGCTCTTTGAATGTAAAGCTCCAGGTAATGATCTTTCAGAGCATACAGTTCTTAAAGAATGAGAATTTTATTTACTTATTATAAGGTATGTGGTGGAGAGTGCCACATTAAAGGCTGGGTTCCAGGTTTTGCTCTCACCTCTGTGTAAAATTGTTTCATTTTTGTGGTTCCAGGTGGGACCAGAGCAGTGCTTTTTAGTTTGGCTAGGAATGAGAACTGAGCCTCTGCAGTCTGCTGTAGAAGAAGGAGAGGAGCAAGATGAGAACACTCTGTTCAGGACTGATATTTAACCTGGTTTTGTCCTTCCCACCGTTTTAGTTGTTGCCTTTCTGACAGTGCCAGCTCCCATTCCTGCAGCCAGGGCTGGTACTGGGTCCGAAGAAAAACTTTTCATCCCGATGGCCCAGCTGGGTTCTCAGCTCTTTGCTTTCTTCTCTGCATGGTAGCAGCCTATGCCCTGCAACCCCTGACTGATGGCTGGGCTGCGTGGTTTGAGAAGCCCTTCAGGAACAAGCTGTGGATGCTGATGCTGCTGCAGAGCAGTGCAGCCTTTCCTGGGCAGAAGCAGCCACAGCTTTGGGCAGAATTAGCCACAGCTTTGGTGCTTCCTTCTGCTTCCCCTTGCCTCCTTGCCACTGCTATGGTGAGAGCCGTACGAATTGTACCAGATCTCCATCCACTGCTGTGCTCTGGCCCCTGTGTTCTGCAAAGGGTGCAGCACTCTCCACCTCTGTGCCTGCCTTTTCCAAGTGGATTTGGAGCAAGAAGGTGGAGTGGAATTTGGTGGCCTGGGGGTGAAATTCTGGCCTGAGCTGCTGGATGGACAGGCAGAGCTGGAGCTGCAGGCAGGAGCTCCTCTGTAGGGTGTCACTCACAGGGCCATGGCTTTGCTGGCTCAGTTGCTGTGGGTTTGGCTGTTCCAGGCTGCTGCTCAGCTACTGGCAAAGCTGACTTCACCCCTCAGTGATTTTTGACACGTCCAGGTTTCTGATGAAACCAGTGCATTTTCAGTCTTTGCTTTCTTGGTCCGTACAAGGGCTTTGACTAACAGTGTTCCTCCCCGCAGGGTCTCTATCTCTTCTTTTGGAGGGCTTTTATCCTGGCTTTAGACTCCAGATGTCCAAGCCAGCTCAGCATGGACACACATGCTATGATTCCTCTGTTTAGTTATGCACTTGCTTAAATCCCTTTGTTGTTGGAGAGGGCATGTGTTGGGCTAAAGATTAAATCCCTTCTGGAGCTGAGATCCATGACACTCTGGGTAAGGTACTCATTGCAGAGACACTGCAATTTTCTAATTACAGTCTTGATTTTAACATTATTCAGGATGCAGATTCCACTCCAAGGTTTGAAAACAAAAAAAAAAAAAATTTAAACATTTGAATGCTGAAACATCTTTTCCTCATGGAAAAAAAATGAATTTGGGTATAGTACTAATGCTTAATTATTTGCTTTTCAAACTGCATTGCTCTCTGGGGAATTATGTAAGCCTTAAATTTCACCAAGCGGAACAGACAAACAAGGAAAAAAAACCCATCAAATCTTTGTAGCAGTGTATCAGATTGACAATAAGACTTAAATTAAACCAATGAACATTTTTCTTTTTTCCACTACTCCCCCAGAAGGCAAATTAAAAACAAGTTAAAAGTCCTGTCTTAAAATGAAATATCCTTTGATTTCAACAGATTTCATGTGAGCACATGAACCTGAACAGCTTCAAAGGGTACTCCGAAACCACAAAAAAGCCCTGGTCAGTCTGCCTTGATGAGAGGTTTAGCCTCATCCATCGAATCAGAAGCAAGAAATGCCGTCTCTATTCACTTGGGTAAGTGCTCTTTTTAAAATAAAGGAAATTGTTTCATGGCAAGTAGCTTCAAAAAGCCCTATAAATACAACACAGGCTGCAGCAAGGTTGTCTTCTAAAATACAAACTTTGTTCAGGTGTGTTTGTCATGTGTTGATGTGCTTCTGTAAACTTTATTTTTAGGGAAAAATCCTTTCTCCATGAGGGTCTTTCTTTTCCTTTGCCTTTCTAATATTGGTATGAAAACAAATTGCTTGCTGGTGAGTTGTGAGTGGTAGTTCACGTGGAGGAAGATGGAAATCAAAGAGGTAAGCTGAGAAGCCTACAGCATCTGCCTTGAGCAGAGGTGACTTACATAACTGCCAGGGATTTCAGCAGCATTGCTTACAAAACTTCATTAACCAGCTCTGGGACAAAACAGTACATTTCCATGTGAGAGTGAGTTTGCTCAACACCTCAGGGGTGACATGTGCCAAAGTGATAGTGACAAAGGCAGCTGTGACTGCCTTTGTAAATTGTAATGTGTGCAGTGTTGATGATATTTACAGCTCTTGAGGGTGAAGTTTTCACTCTTCTCAGAAGAAGTGCTTTTACAGGTAGCAAATCCACACATGCAGCCTGTTTCCCTGCTAGTAAAACATTCTGTTGTCCCAGAGGAAGAGGGAGGTCTGTTCTCAGAGTGCATCAGGCCATCAGCACACAGGTGCTTTAGGAGAACGGTCGCTGGGATCTGGGGCTCATTTCACACAGATCACCATGTAGAGCTGCCTGATAAAACTGTACTTGCTGTCCTGAGAGGCAGCTTTAGGTTAGAGGTGTGTTTAAAGGCTTCACCTCCCTTGAACCAACGCACTTCATTCCTGTGACTTTGCTGCTGTGGATTTACAGAGGGTGAATAGCAAGGAACCATGCCGGGGTGGCATTTCTCATGGCAGGTAACACCTGCAGTGAGCATGGAGGGGAGGCCAGGTGCCCTCTAGTCAAATGGAGTGGCTTTGGTTAATTTGGGTGGGTTTGTACTTTGACAGAGTTTATTTGAGCTGTAAAGACCCAGATCTGTGAGAGGAGGTGCTTTCAAGTTTTGTTCAGCAGCACTGCTCTGTGTGCAGAGCAAGAACATGCTCCTTAGAGACAAATCACATATACAGAGAGAAAATTTCCTTTGACTACTGTTGCTTCTTATTTTCTGAGTGTTCTTTGCAATGTATTTCAAATTATACTTACCTGGCATTAATGCAAGATAGAGGTTTACATGATTATTTTCCTTCTCAGCTTTTCATGTCCCTATGAAACTTAGGAGAGATGCTGTGCATGCTCAGTTCCAGACTTTACTGTCTGACTGTAGTACTGAGTTATTGCCTGAGGGCCCTTCTAGTAGTCAGTAGGGAGAGGCAAGCACTTTCAGGTGGAAAATCAGCTAAACTGAATAGCATTCTGGAGGTAGGTACAGCTTTCCTTTGATTATAGTGGAAGTCTGGGATAAGGTGGCTGCTGATTTTAGGTGTCTTGGCAAAGTAGTCAAAGTTCAGTGAAATCGACCTAGACCTTGGCCTGCAAGCTGCATGATCATTAATATTATACCTGAGCTCCTGTGTTGATGTCCATTTTCCCTGTTGTTAAGGATCAAATGTGGATTGAGAATGGTATTTTTGTTGAATTGTCCAGTAGGCACAGCCCAGAGTTGATTTAATCTGTGCTAGGAAGTTCAGATTAGGCACGAAGCTGACCAGCACTGAGATATTTTGCTAATGATTTTGAAAAAAAAAAAAAAAAAAAAAAAACCTAGCCAAAACTGAGCTAGTGTGTGCATACCAGTGCTTTATATGTGGTGCTGTTCTGTGTATGGTCCAGGGACCACAAGTGCCAGATTTTCTGTAATGATAGGGTTTAGCAAAGATCAAAACAGATGTTGGCTCTCCCATCAATCATCAGATACACACATGCAGTAAGTAACCAACCAGCATGCATCTCATGAAACACCTGGAAAATTAAAGAGAAATACTTGAGGTTATGGAGAAGCATTCTAAAATCCACTGGTTTACTTCTGCAAACTTTGGAGCTTGTTACTGCGTAATTCTTCCCCTCAGACTCATTTCCTTTAGTTTATGATAGACAGAAAAGTAATTTTGTTCTAAGGCAAAAATCCACTTTAAACATTTTTGTTATCTCTTATGTTTCATAAGGACCAAATGGGGAGCAGCTGCTTCTAATGAAGAGCATTCACTGCGGAAAAAATGGAGGGAGGACATATGTGAAAGTTCAGTGGAAGTGTTACCAGGAATCCTGAATTAAATCCATATATCATTAAAACTGGAATAAAACATGCTACTTAAGCTTTGCCTTCTTGAATGCCATAGAAGAGGTTACTTGTGAATGGGAGGGAGCAGTGTCTGGAACATCTGGGGATCTTTTTAGATTAGTATTAGTTGCTTCCACTACTGGGAGGCAGCAATGTTTTTGCTTGGGGGACAGGATTTCCCAGTGTGATACATAATTGCAATATGCATTAGTGAGCTCTAGTTATTAGTGCTAAATCTGCTTGGATTAAACTAAGTCAGTTACAAACACCACAGGCAAGCACTCAAGCTGGGATAACATAAATGAATGGGATTTCAGAAACTTACCAGCAGAGGTTTAAAGAGTCTTCCTGTAATACAGCATAAATGCCATTTCAGGTGCATCCTGAAGTGTGTGTAGGAGTGTTAGGATTCAGGCAGGGGGTCCATCGTTTTTCCCTGAGCTGCTGAGCTCAGTTATCTTCCTTTGAAAGAGAGGAGGAGGAGGGGGGACAGAGAAAGGGAAAGCTGGACCTTAACTTGCATGTGTTTATAGCTCTGTTCTGTGGTCGCTGTGGGAGCTGGAGTACCTGCAGTTATCAGGTTTTTCAGGCTGGATCAGCTACAGGTGTCCACTAGAGCCGTGCAGAGCGGACAAAGCAGCCTTTGTGCCGCTCGGCGCTCGCTGTGCCCCGGGCGATGCAGGGGCCGCTGTGATGCTTCATCCAGAGCAAGCTACAGCCCAGTGCCTATTCTGAGTGCAAGGCTCTGTGCCCCCTGACCCTCTGTGAACCCTGGGAGCAGGGAACAGCCAAGGGACACTGCTGCCCGCTGTGTCCCGGGTCAGCGTCGCTGCCCTGCCGCCGGCGGGGAGCGGAGCCTTCCCTGCGCTCGCAGCCGGGAGAGCCGGGCGCGGTGTGCGCTACTGGGAAGGGCCCCTCTGCCCCTCCGCAGGGCACCGCGGGACCTCTGTCACCGAGCTGCCTTCTCCCTCACGGGAAAATAGGTCATCTTCTTCGGCAGGTTTTGTTTTGCTGCTGGTGGAGGCAGCAGCTGCTCTCTCCTGATGGCGAGGAGAGGCCTTGCTAGTCTTCTATGACCTCCACACCATCCTTCTAAAGTCATGATTCCTTTTTGAGTAACACCTCTTTCTTTAAGAAACTAAATCTTTGTTAAGAGACCTAATTTTTTTATCTTTCTCATGCTACAGTATCCCTTTGCAGGATCACGTGTGGGCCAGGCATTTTTTGAACCAGTTCCTTTGGAGAAGACCTCATTTTCTCTCCTATACATTTGTTGCTGGCTGGATCTCTCTTGAGGCATAAATTTGAGCTGGTAACTAGAGTGCCACATGCCCGTCTCTACCCTCATCTGTATTTTTTATCCTGTTTTTTCCACCGCTGTGAAGCTCCCTTTGCAGTCCCCATGAGCAGCAATCTGTTTGGAGGCAGCCTGAGGTTTGTCTGCACCAAAAGCAGCTGGCCCTCTGGGTTGTACCAGCTGGTATGGTCGGAAGTGTGTCACGGACACATGTGGCCATTGGTCGCTGGTGGGCTCATCACTAATGCTGTGAGTGTCCCCAACAATTCCCATGCTGTTCATTTTTAGCCAGTGTCTCATTCCTGAGGGATTACACTGGTCTTTGTCCCTCACTGTCCCTTCTGTAGAAAGCCACATGCAAACAAACATGTCGATTCACTTGGTTAACTTCTGAACTTTTTTCCTAATGTGTGTTGAATGTATTAAAAGAAAACTCCTCTCTTTTCCTCCCACACAGCTGTATGGGTTGGAATCATGTGAATTAGGGTTGTTCTTAAAAGCATACTGGGCTATTTTTGCTCACTCTGTCTTCTCCTGTTTTCCCAAGGGAAGTTGGTTGAGGAGAAGACAGCATCCTAGGGTATTGTTACAGTGTGCTTGGCCAGTATTACAGCAGGTGTCATACTGTGTTGGTAGCTTCCAAAGAAAATGCTCTTCCACACGTTGTTTCATGAGTTGAATTCATTTTATCCTACCTGTATGTCATCTGTGTAGATCATTTAGTGCTGGCCTAATGTACCATAGTGTGTGACGTGATTTAAAATGTGCCACGTTTCACATATTGATGCAAATAGCCAAAATTATTTCAGCCCCCCATCTTTGCTGAAGATAACTGTGGTGTAGTGCAGCAAGTGCTCTGCTAGTACATCTAAGAGGACTGCCCTGTCATGGTCTGTGCACAACAGATAAATGTTCTGCTGTTAGTACAAAATGAAGAATCTCAGTTGTACAATTTGCAGTACAACTGATTCGAAAAAATCTTTATTCTCTTCTCAGTGCTACATGTGTGTATATCAAACAGCTTAATTTTGTTTAAGTTTAATGTTTAGTGCATGATTTGAATCACATTTGGAATAAGCTTGGAGGAGTAGGAATGAGGAGAACATCCTGTTTTACGGAGTAGGAAAGGCCCATGGTTCAGATGTGTGACTGCAATGGTAAATGCCAAATTTTTTTCTTTTTAGTGCACCCTGTGTGAACCACTGGGCCACAGGAGGTGAGAAGACGTGTTTTAAAAGGGAACAGCCTTTTAAAACACGTCTTCTCACAGAGGCAGGGACTGAGACAATACTGCTGTACAAGGGGGCTATTAATTTTTCTTCTTCTTTTGGGTCTTCTCCAAATTAGCAGCAATCTTTCTCTCGAGTTTATGTAACAACTCTGCTACTGTTGTAAAGTGCTTATTTTTTAATATGCTATTTTAAACCTGTGTCTTCCTGTCCACAGAGAAAGAGAGGCATTTGGTTCTTGTGCCTTGTCCATACTGGTGGTCACTGTGGGTCACATTTGTAACAAGTGACAGATGTGGTGTGAAATATGCCAGATTTTTACAAAGTAGTATTGCCTCCATTTTAAATGTATTTTCTCTTCTGTTTATGGCTTGGTTGTTGGAAGTTTATGCAGCAGGGACTAAGGAAAGTAGTGTAAACTTTTCAAGAAAAAAAAAATTCAAAATAGAGAAATATATATATATAAACATAAAATATTAAATAAGCAATGACAGCACAAAGATTCCAATGTTTAATTTACTTTCGTACAAATTTTTCCAACTTCTGAATTAAGGAAAAGTATTTTGGGAAAGTTATCAGAATGGCTAAAAGTGGTTTAGTTCTTGCCTAGAAAGTTCTACTATTGCATTGAGCTTGAATTTTCTTCAAGTTAAGTTAATTCATCCTCAGAACATCCTACTCACTAATAGTTTTTTTGCTGCATTAATTGTTACATTTTTTAATAATTTTTTTTTTTTAACATAGGTTAGGCAATGATGACAACCAGTTTGAGCTCAGCATGGCCAACAGTGGATGTGAGGTGCATCGCTTTGACCCCAGCATCAAGTCAGCTCACATTCAGCAGGGCCGGCGCCTCTGGTACCATCGCCTCTCCATCGACTGGAGGGATCCCAACCCAGCCATTGCAGCTCATAAACTTCACAGCAACACTAAGAAGCTGGGCACAGTATTGAATGAATTTGGACATCAGAAGGTGAGGAAGGGCCTGCGTGTCAGGTTTCTGACTGCACGGTTAGGTGTTGGGAAAGCTCCAGATCTCCCTTCTTGCTGCCTGAGGAGACCAAACACTCTCCAAGCTCTCCTGATAGTGGATTTTTTTCTTCAGCAGTACTTGTCATGCATTTCTTTTAGGGGTGCCTTTTCTGTCTTGCTTTCTCTGTGTGCTGAAAACAGCCACGATGATTTTAAATCCCTAGCTGTATAGCAAATACTTTTTCTCCTCCTCACTTCCTTTTCCTTTGAAGTATCTGGTGACATTGGGAGCTAGCACATTCAGTCCTGTGGAAGTTCTGGTCTTTGCCTGAGTCTGAAAACTGAACTACTCACACAGGCAAGTTTATAAAGAGAAAACAATATTTGCAACAGTAATTAGAAGAGGAGAGGTAATGGATGGTTTGTTTACATTTTCAAGGTCACTGTTCCTAATTACAGTCCTCAAAAACAAAAACATCCTGTTTTGAAATTGGCAGCAATCGGTGGGGTGTTTTTATAACATTTTCCAGTTTGTTTTTAAGGAACTATAAAGACATCAGGAATCTTCAAATCTCAAATAAACGTTGCCATAATACATTTCAGGAAATTCTTAGGTTGCTTTTAAGAGAGTTTTTCCTTCAGAGAATATACAAACATGAATTCAAATGCTAATATACTTCATTGCCTGCAGCTAGTTCTTGTCTTTGTTTTTCAAGAAATAGGCAGCCTGGGCTAAGGAGCTGCTCTTCTGTGTAAGATTTACAAAGCAAGCAGGGCAACGTTTGTTTGGCTTGTTATTTAAAAATGCAAGATGTCCTTTTCAGTTCACTTTTTACCTTTTTAAAATGTTTTCTTTTGGTTCAGCTCTACTGATTGGAACATTTTGAAGATAAGAGCAGAGAAAAGGAGCCTTTTCCTTCTTCTTCCTAGCCATATGTATCTGTGCTAGGCTGTGCATTAGTGAAATATCTGAGGAGACAGAGATGGCTTTTCTTAGATGTGAGCCTTGCATTATTTTGATTTTAGAAGAATTAGTCACACAGCAAAAAACTAATGAACCAATCCAGAAAAAGTGTACAAGTCTTGTGACATACCAGACCTGCTGAGGCCAGTGTTGGGTTATCATGGTAGAACAGAGTGGTTGTAACACCTTCTGTGAAAGAGAAGGATGTAGGGGTGAATTCTGAGTGTGTAACTTTCTGAAAACAGTGGGCTGGATGGCAGCCAAGGAACATAATGCACACGTAACACATGCAACCAGGCTTTCCTCTAGCTGTGTACTTATGGGATTTGGTTAAGTGTTTTGGTGCATTATGAACAGCATATAAAGCCTCTTGCTCTGGTAGCATTTGAGGAGCTCCCCTGTGTAAAGCTATGGCTTAGTGAAGTCAGGAGCTGACTTTCTCCCAGTGGGGATAAAGGTGTTACACACTCTGAGACTTTCTGGTGTTTTATACTTGTGAAATACCTGAGTGGGCTGACTGTCCTCACATTTTTCTGTTTAGGTTTTCTTTAACTTAGAAGGAAGGCAGCCTGAGAAATTGTATATTGTGTAGAGACACCATTCTTCTGGTGAATGTGAGTGGAATGTTCCCTTGACTGAATAAATAAGTTAATTCAAAACAGTTTCACAGAATATTTTCCGAAGAACTTTTTTCCAATTAGAAAATTAAAACATGCTCTTCGTTCCATTTTTAATTTAAAACCTCTTCCGCCTACCCTCAATGTTGTTCCATTCCCACTTCAAGGCAGGAATTCCAGCTGCATTTGAAGTTAATGCCTCGCTTTATCCATGCTTTTATTCTTTGAGATTTGGGACTTGATCCAAGACCCTACAAGTGACTGAAACTACTTCCACTGATGTAAGAAAATCGGGCTGATGAAGACAGTGCAGACAAGATCTCCTGGAGCTCTTGCTGTTGTAGTCTTGAAAAGAAAACTTGCATTTTGGGGGTTTTGTGTGCAAGAGAACCAAAGAACTTGGATGGGCTCATTTGCACCCTGACTCAGATGAGAGCACACCTGCTATTCTGCAGGCAATACTGGGACCTCATCCACACCAGGGAAACCCACCCTGATATTTTGGCAAGAAATACAAACATTTTTTGGAGTCAGAGTGGATGTGAGAAAAGATTAGAAGAACTTGATCTAACTGGCAATGTGGCAAAACAGTCCTCAGTTCTCTGAGGATTGTAAATAGCCTGGAGGCAGAGGATTTATCTAGTAATATATTAGGATGTGGCTGACAAAGGAAACGTAGTCAGAGTATTTTTGGGAACCATTAGAGTGTGAAATCTCTTAAGCCCTGGAGTAATCTCCAAAGGATGTCACGCGAGCCTTATTTCCTGATATACAGATCTAAACTGAAAATTTACTGGTGTATCTTCTGAGAAAAGCAATATTTTATCAGCCACAGGAAAGCATAAAGATGTAAAAATTGATCTTGCTCATCTTCCTTTCTCATCCCCCTCACCCTCAACTATTTTGCTGAACATGCACACTCTGTAGTGCACTCCTGATGAACAGTGGGGGAAAAAGGGAGAAAGCCACTGAGGGGCCTTGATTCTTATGGCAGTGGAGTTCAACGTTATGAAAGCTTTCACTTTCCTATTCTCGAGCTACCTACAAGGCTGAGGATGCTACAGGGCTGGTGTTTCCCATGGATTAGTGATAGGTGCATGGAGAGCTTCCTTTCTAGAGAGTTGTTGGAGAATTCAAGTCAGAAGGGATCTTGAATGGCTCGTGGTTCAGTCCTCTGCTCAAAGCAAGGCCAGCTGTGAAGTCAGACCAGGTTGTTCAAGGCTTTATCCACCTGGTCTTGAAAAACACTGAGTTTTCTCCAGAGCAGAGGCTTTCCAGCTTCTCTTAGTCAGCTGTTGTCCTGCTGGACTGTTCTCTTAATGAAAATATTTCTCCTCATATCCAGTCTGAACATCCCTGATTTCCTTTCACGTCTATTGGCTCTTGTCCTGCTTCTATGCACTGCTAACCCTTAATAAGAAATTCAAACCAAGCTACTAAGTGTATTCAGTATTCCGAAGATTGTGCTGTGAAGCACAATTAAAAACCTTCCACAGAAAGGCTCTGAGGAGCAGAAAAAAGCAAGAGTTTATTCTGTCCCAAATGGACAGTGGTCACATATGCAAATTCTTATTTCAGTAGTAGTTTTCCTCCCTCTTGAGCTCTGCAGGACAAGTCTCTTGCCCTCAGTAAGTGCTATGAGTTTACATTCCTTGGCAGTATAGCTCACCAGCAGATGAAATTGTTTCTTGTAAAACAAATTAATCTGCAAAGGAGAATCTGAGAATGCCGGGTAAAACCCTAATTCAATCAGGAAATGCTCATAGCTGTAACTTTCAGCGGAGCTGTGTTCAGCTCCTGACATTCAAGTTATCTTAAACAAATTGTGTAAGAGACCAAACTGTGTCATTGTTTGTTATGAAAAGAAATGCAAATCAATCTTTACATCCTGATTTCGATTTGAAGGCCTTAATTTACACTTTCTCTTCGTGAAGATTTTTTTCTGTAATAACTTGGATAATTTTGCTTCATTTTATTGAATAGGCTTCAATTTAGGATTTCAAAAGGAAAAAACTCTTCACCTGTTATTTAATACTCAACACAACTTCAAAACACTGTACCCTGGAGTCATTTTGATTAATAACATCATCTCCGCCTAGGCAAGTAATTTATCACTTGCTCTTCTCCTCAAGTAGATTCTATAGAATTTATTTTATGCTGCTTTCAGCTTTGTGAAGGCTGATGTGAAAGGACAAGTATTAAAGAAAGGATTAACTATTTTTGCTTCAAATCAGCTCTGTTGATAGTACACAAGTAAACATAAAGTCCAGAGAAAATGTGTAACAGCTTAGATGCGCATGGTGATTTTATTAACAAAAAAAAAAATAAACTCTTCAGATTGGGAAATGTCCATGTTCAAGTTTTGTAGCAATGAAATCCTTGTAATTGCTCTTTACTATGCATACCTTAGGGCTCTAGGGGCCAGAACAGGCTTTTGAATTCTTGATCCTGCCTAGACAAAAACATTTAATTTTGGTTATCCTCTGCAAGGCTAGACTTAGGTGTTGCCCAGGGAGCCTGGGGGTTGCTTAGTGTGAGTTGCATTCACTGAGGTTCACTGTGCCCTAGCTCAGTGTGCAGGTGCCACCAGTGTTTGCACACTCAGCTCATCTCAACTCCCAGCAGGACCTCAGCACCAGCTGGTGAGCACCTGCAGACTGGTCCTGATGTGGAATCCTGAGCTCAAGATGAGAAGCCAGGAGCTCAGAAGCCCAGGAGCTCTTGCAGGGACAAGAGTCCTTGTCTCTGGTGTTGCTGCAGCTGGGGAGCAGCTCCCATCACCTTGCTGGAGTGGGGGGCACAAGCTCAGATCTGCTCTGCTACGTGGCTTAGTGTCAGAAAGAACAAATGAGACCAGGTCTTTTGAATCATTGCATCACAAATCCTAAAGTAAGTGTGTGGAATTCTGAATTCTTGAAAGGGTTTTATTTTTTCTTTGCTTTTTATGCTTATCTGGGGCTTTTCCAGAATCTCAATTCTAGAAGGAAAAAACCCACCCTTCATCTGATTTTTAGCCTCATTATTTTTACATCCTATTTTTCTTGTGCAATCAGTGGTCTCTAAGCTTAAGTGGCCCTTTTTCTGCAGCTGTTATTTACCATCTATATATAGCAGTGAAGAACAGCCTTTGCTTTTGCAGGGCTATCATGCTGGCCCTTCTAAGATTACTCCAATATGAGAGATCCTCTATTTCCAGTAACATCTTATTTGTGTTGAGCTGCCCCTCCTGCAGCTGGAGCATCAGCAATCAGTACTATTCAGAAGTCCCAATGCTGTCTCTGCTAAGGCTCAGGCTGTGACTGCCTTCTTCTTGGAAATGTCCTGACTGTCCTTCCCTGGAAATGTCTGCAGTTACTGCTTATCATCTTGTTTGCCTTTTTGTGACTCATCAGACTGTTTCCTTGTTATATCAGTTTCTGAGTGGCACAGTAGAAGGAGTTTAGTCTCAGAACACTGAATTTTTTCAGAGTGTAAATGGCTGGTCATGACCTATTTGCAGAAGGAGTGAGTCTGCTCAGCGAAGTCCCATTTTAGTACTGCACCCTTTTGCACCAGGCAGATGCAATGCCATAGCACTTAGAGCTTATAGTCTAAATAAATGACCAGCCACAGGATGGAGGAGCACGAACCTCACCTCCAGTAACTTAAATTTCTACATTTGAGATAGCTGTTGAAGTCCTTATAGACTCAAGCTAAACTGTTATGGTGCAGTTTGTCTCGTTCAAGGGCAGACATTGCTGCAGCTTGAGCACTAACTGGTGCCCCGTGGGAACCCTTTGTTTGGGGGTCTCTCAGAGAGCTGGCAAACCTTACTCCCCTTGCTGAAAAGAGGCAGTCAAGCTGGTGCAGACATTTCTTCCTGCAGTTGGAAATGCTGCATTCTGTAGCCTTGTAATAGTTGCCCCTGAGTAATCCACAAGCTCCTGGCACACAGTGTTTCTTTCCTGCACCTATATATTTTTTCATTTCAGGGATAATGAAATCAAGGTGGTGATAGGTCTGTATTTGCCTAATCAGCTGGGGCTGCTGCTGCCTGAAGTATTTTAATTGTAGGTAGATTGAAGAGTTTGGCTGCAACTAAAAATGGGCTTGACAACCTCATGTTTCTGGAAGCAAAGATCTTTGGATAGTGATTTACTGCTCACCACCTCTTGCTTTTGGTGTTGTGTGCACAAAGTGCCTCATGCACTTTCCTTTGCAGGTTTTCTCTTGGTCCCTTACATCTCCTTTTGCCTCATTTAAATTCTCTCCACCAGGAGCACTTCGCAAGACATTGTTAAGAATATTGGTATTTCTAGACAGCGACCTGAAGGTGCTGTTCAGTATGCAACTGTCAGGCATGGAGGAAAGATCTTTTTAATGATACCATTGGCTGAATATGGTGCAATCCATAGCCTTTTCTTCCCCTAGGAAAAGGCCTAGTGCAACACCTGAATTGTAATGAAAGTGTTGAAGTATTGCGCTGTTGAAGCAGAACTTATTCAGGTCATCTTTCAAAATAAGAAATAAAGGCACTTTCAAAGCATATTATTGTCTGGTAAAAATTAGAAGGGAAGGACAATTCTTTTTAGGGTTTTATTTTCCTTTTTTTTTTTTTTTTGCTACCTTTGTTGTGGTTGTTAAGACCCTTCAGAAAAAAAATCAGGTAGTAAAAATCCTCTTTCCCCCAGCTTTGCTAGAGGGCTGTGCAAGCTGTGCTCAATTCCACCTTCCTATTTGACATTTTCAGTGTCTAAGAGTTGCGTTCAGAGGAGCATGGCACTCGCTGCAGGCACTGTGGAGCAGTGCACAGAGCTGTGCTGATGCTGAAGGAAACCAGGCAGTCCTGCTCCCTCCTCCTGCCAAACCTGGAGCTTGGCAGGAGCCTGGGGAGCCTGCCCTGCTTCACAAGGTGGTACCAGATGCAGGTACCTGCTGAGCTCAGACCTGTATGCACTCTCCCCAGCTCCTCCTTAAGCCACTAACCCTGGCTTAAACACAGTAATGTGAATTTTACGCTTTCCATTTGGTTGAGGTACTGAATATCTGATCGGGGTGGTGGTCCGTGGTGTGGCATGGGTTTAATGAGAATTGAGAGCAACCCCTTTCTATGAGCATCCTGGTTTTTCTCCACTGCCCATCTTTCTCACAATTTCCCAGTGGTGTTGACATTAACAAGCACTTCAGATAGATGCCCTATTCAGAGCCTCTAGGAGCTTTCTAAAAAAATGTACTTTTTCTTCTCCCAACACTTGTCCCTCCTCCTGTCATGGTTTACAAGTTCTTGTCATTGGAATTGGTCATATCTTGTTTAAATACTTTCACCTTGGTGTCTGGATCCTTTCTGGTCTCTCTTCTCATCTGACAGCAGTTTAATGTTCTGTTCTCAAAAATTTGAAATCCAGAGGTCAAAGGCTTAGCAGTTCTTCCTGCCCCACCTGAATCCCTGTCCCAGATGAAATCTGAGTTGTGCAAGCATTTTGTGATGGTTTTTATTCACATTTTCAGGAATGTACCTGCAACTTTCTTCCTGTCATGGTTGCAAGCAAATAGAAGGGAGGCAGGTTGGCACCTTGGACCAGAAATGGAATGAAACAAATAGATCCCCATGGAGGGGTGCAGTCTCAAAGGACCTTATTGCTCTGGCAAGTGCAGATGGAAGCCAAGTCCTCCACCAGGTTTAACTGGAGCTACTTGAATATACCAGGGCTGCTGCTTCTTATCCTGCAAAAGATGTTCTTTAAGGTGTGGTGGACATTTTTTGAAGATGGGACTCTGCTCTTTTCTTCAGTTATCTACATTTTGAAGGCCCCCATGGGCACTGTGTTAATAAACCATAGAAGGCCTTGCAGCCAAAATGCTGTTTACTCTGAGCAGCTATTTTATGGCAGCCTAAGCCCTCTGTCCCTTGCACTGCATGCACACACTTGCAGGTCTTGCCCCTCAGGGCTTTGGAATCAATTGTTGCTTTACCATTTCCCTCCTATTGCAAACCTCCTGCACTGACAGCTCCCTTGTCCTGCTGCAATGTGCTTGACCTGTTGCTGCTGGCTTTCACTTTCAGCAAGACCAGGATAATGTGGCTTTATGCAAGCACGGAGCTGTGTCCCACCATCCGTGCTTGGTGCAGCACAAACAGACTGCAAATGTTCGTTCCCCTCTAATGAAGAGGTTTGAGGGTCTAGCATACACCATTTACTCTTTTGAGTAAATATCCGTTCCCACAGGCATCCAGCAGTGTCTGGCAGAGAAGACCAAAAGAGCAGAAAGGAAAGGGTTTCCCCCCCTGTGGGGGGAGTGGGCAGCAGGACATCTCCTGCAGGATTAGATGGCTGAATGCACGTTTTGCAAAGCAGCTCCTGCGCCCAGCCAGGGCTGCACACAGAGCGGCTGCGCTTCCGGCTCGGCTGCTGGAGGAGTGTGTAAAGTATTTAAAATGTCTGTTTGCAGCAAGGGCATTGGCAAGCAGAGCTTTTGCAGCTGATGAGGCTGTTGATTTATTTAAAGCCAGGATTTCTGCAGACCCCTTGTGGGATTTTTCCTACTTGGGCAATCTAGACATTAGATTGAAGGACCGGGCAAGGGGTCCAGGTTGTTTTCATCTTAGAGTGTACAGCAGGAGAGCCATGTGAACTGTAGAAGGTAACAAATGGGAGCTGGAGCACAGTGTTTCTGAGCAGAGGTGCACACTTGAGAGCTGCTGCCACTCAGAGCAGATGAGGAGGTCACTGTTTGAAGGCTTATGTCCTCACGGTGACTTTTCACCATTTCCTCTGAGGAAGCATCGCTTTGAGTCTTCAGCTAGTGGTGAGGTTCCTGTTGCCTGCTCTGGAGACTAGTCTCAGTTTAAAGAAATGGGGAACAAAGATTTTTGATGCTCAGTTTGTCTTGTGAGGGGAAGGTCTTCTCCCTCAGCCACGTCCATGTGCAGTGTGTGCCTGCTCCATGCAGGGTCTGTAGAACCTATTCTTTGGGTCACTGTACAGGAACCTTGATCTTGCTGGGTAGCAATCTATACAAGATTTCTGGCTTTAAGATCATTATAGTGTAGAGCTAGCTAGACCCATCAAACCTGTCTGAAACCCATCAAACCTGTCTGAAAATCAATTCAGCCTTGGGGACCTGTATTTTTGTACAACCAGAAGATGATTAACAAGTGCCCTGCCATCTCTGACCTCCAGCACAAAATAGGAAAGAGGCCAAGAACTGGTCCCATGACAAAGAACGATGTATGTGGTGACAGAAGGCTACAGGTGAAAACCTGTGACCTCCTGACCAACTGCAGCCAGGGAGAAAGGATTTCAGGCCATGCTGATCTTGTAAATACTCTGGGGTTTGTTTGTCCGAAGATTGTGTTGTCTGTTGGTAAAGTGTCATTAAGAGGAGCCTTTTGCCAGCTAAAAGGTCTCTTCTCTGCCTCTCCACTAGAGTAAGAGGCATTGCTTAACTGGTCCAGTTAACTGGACTGGATTGGGTCTATGTATCTTTTATTCTGGAATGGATTCTCAGAGAGAAATTGCTTCCAGATGGAGAGAGTATATGAGAAATATCTTGGCATCAGAGACCAAGGGAAGAGCTGGGGAGTTAAAGTGCCAGGTTGCCCCCCAGACCTGGGCTCTGAGGCTGTGGGAAGGAAACACTTGGGCTGCCAGCATGGATCTTTCCTAGGAACTGTCCCCCATGGGAGAGCATGGGCAAAGTGCTCATAGGCAGCTGAGACTGATGCCTCCTGCCTGTGCTGGGTTGGCTTTCTGGATGGCTGCATTTGTCTGGGGCCATTACTGCGTCTGGCAAGCTGTTGCTGTGCTGATAGTTGGCTGTGAGAAAGTTAAATAAGTTTTTAAAATATTATTTTGAAACATTTTCTCTGATATAAGTGGTAAACATAGTATTACTTAATATCCTGCTCCTGCTGTGTAATGTGTCCATGGAAGTACATCCCCCAAACTGGGAGAATAGACTGTCACTTGTGAGGCTGCAGAGAATCGGTGGTGAGAGCAGAGGTACGAAGCTTGCCTGCACTCACTGCAGGCTTTCTGTTTCAGTGATGTGGATATTGTATGAGTAACTTCAACTGGACAGTTGCCCTTTACTGCAAAAAAAGACCAAAGAACCCTGTAAGCACCCAACTGCACAAATCAGCTTTGTGACTTTGATGCCTTAAGCAGATTCTTGAAGACGTGCCCGATCTGTCACACTGGGAGTGCATAATCTCAAATGACACATTTGTTCCAGAGCCAATTTGAAACTGGCTGTACAGACCACCAAGAGAGGTGTAAATGTGAGCAGGAAGGAAGGGAGGTGATTTGAAAGAGAAGTGCTGCTGGCTGGGGCTGTACATCACTGCTCAGTGCTGATTGATTTTTCTCCCGATTTCAGCACCCGTGTTGCTCTGGCCAGGCCCCCAGCAGTCCTGGTCTCCCCAGCAGATGGCTCAGAGAGAAGCAGGATGTTTCCCCCTCCCACTGCTCACAGGGAGCATGGGAAGGGACAGTCACAAGCTGCTGGGAGCATAATTTGCTATTAGGCTCTGTGGCATCCTGGCTGCCATCAATTACAGCCTTCACTAAGAATAAAAGGGAATGAAAGGGACTTTACATCCAAGCCATCTCCTGCTGGTGAGGACAGGCTGTGGATATATTTTGAGAGGAAAGAAAATGAGGGAAGTATCATGCTGAAAATCTGCATGTGGGAAAAGGATAAGAGGGAAGTTACAGTTAAACAAAATACACCCAAGCACCTGCTGTTACCTGCAAAGACATGCTATCAAAATGTAAATTAAACTTTTTCTAGAGTGTTGTTTTCTGAGAACAGAGAATTTTACTTAGGGAAAGAGGGGAAAACCTGATGCACAAGTCAGCAGACATTTTCTTGCTGTACCATTCTTCTGATGTCAGAATGGTAACCAGGTATCACAGGGAGCAGAAGAATATTTTTCTCTCGCACTGAGTGAGCAGCCCTGCAGTTCAGGAGGCTGAGGTGGTTCAGAGCTCTGTCCCTGTGCCTGAAAGCTGTAGCCAGCTCTCCTCTCCCTCCTCCCAAGCTTACACTGCAGACCTGCTCCCACAGAACTGGAGGGATCCTCTGTTACATGACCTGCATTTGCTGGTTTTGCCTTTCCTGGCTTCCACTTCCACATGCTGAGCTCATGCTGGAAGTAATACAGCTAAATTGCTTCCTCCAGCTACTCACTCTCAATTGACTCTTCTCCATGGGGAGCTTTAAATGATGCCCACGGGGCAGCACAGAGCCTGAATCCCCGTTAACCCTGGTATTTCAAAAGCGGCCAAGGTGAACAGAGCTCAGATCTCTGCTTTAGGAAATGATGCACACTTGTAACAAGTCATTACCCTAAAAAGAAGAAATGAGCCTTCATACAGTATATGTTGACCTTCACTAAGTAAAACACAATTTTTCAGCTGTTTTACATGCTTGGTTGTCCACAAGCATGGCCCCTTTTTTTTTTTTTTCCCCAAGTGTAAGTGGTACAATGCTGCAGTGCTTATTTCAAGGGAGCTAAACTGAGAAAACATTCTAAAATCCACATTTTTAAACTTTTCTGTGATAACCTAGTTAGTTCATGGAGGATAAGAGGATTTGTGGAAGATAAGGGGAACCAGCCTTTGTGAGTGCTTGAAACTCACTGCCATACTTTACCTTTGGGCATTGTGGATCTTTGCCCTCCAGGATTTATTCACAGCAGCAGACTCCGGCTGTGCTCCTGGGTGAATTAGGGCTCTGAATTTATAGATTTGTCCACTAATCCCTTCACTGGCACTTTGGATCAAGGCAACTGGAAGGTGGTAGTGCATTTCTTATCAGTAGTGTGCTGCTTATTACCAATGGTAAATATCTCCTGAGCTGTCTAATCATCACAAAACTTGCATTTGGTGTTAGCAGGATGCTTGTAATTTGCTCAGATATGCCTAAACAGAGCTGTTCTGCCATTCATTTTGCACTATCCATGGCATGGAGACTCTGGGCAGAGAGGGACACCTTGCCTGGAAGGCAGTCATGAAATTTGGTGGGTTGAGACAGGTACCTTCCTCCCTCCAGGTTTCTGAGCAGTGCAGGGCACAAAGAGCCTCTGGTTTGTGTATGCAGCACATCTCTGCTGGCCTTGTGTTTCTTTCGTGGTCACTTCATTATGTGTTCAAGCTGTTATTGTGGTAACTCATTTTCTCCTACTGAAACACTGGTTACCAGCCACTTTTCAGATCAGCTTTGCAAATACAGCTCAAAGCATGCAGAGTGCCTGCTGAGCAGCCAGAGCAGCAGTTAGTGTCACGAGAGAAAAACAAACAAACCTGAAGGACTGGAAACATTACCATGGGAAAAAGATGTCCTACTGATGCCATAAAGTAAGATCATGGGAAAACAAAACCAAATGCCTAGAAACATTTCTTCCCCTATCCATCCACCCCCTCCCCCCCGAAAAGAAAAAGGGTTTGAATAATTTGTCTGCTTTCAAAGTTACATAAGATAAAAGAGATAAAAATCTGTGGTTTGTTAAGTGTGGCAGTGTGGTCCTGTGGCAATTGCACAATTCCCGTGTAGAACCAGCTGCCTGTGAAACTGCATTGCAGGTAGAGATATGAGTTGGTATTTGCAAAATAAATAACCAATTTAAATGTATGAAGGAAAACAAGTGGGCTCACCCACCAGCTGAAATGTCATGAGCTGCATCATTTAAATTCAGCCTCCCCTTGAACCCAAAGGAGCGCTGCGTTCAACTGTTTCACTGACCCGCGGACGGACAGACTGACAGGCTCTTTGTTAGAGGGGCAAGTTAGGAAATACCAGAGCTAAGGTTGTCTGTGCAACCTTCCTTTCTGCTCCCCATGAGCACATACCACAATATGGGCTTTAATTCCACAGTCCCTCGGCCATTTTCCACTGGCCCCCTGCCTCCTACAGAGTGAAGGAGGCACAATGCCTTCTTAATGAGCAGACAGGCAGTGGCTTGGCTTATTATGATTCACTCTGTGACCATGGACCTCATTCAAGTCCTGCTCTGAAAATGTGGTGTTTTGTTTCCAGCTGTTTTGCAGCTTGTTCCATGCAAGTCTCGCAGCCCTTCATGCGCCCAACCCCTGTTCAGTGATTGCCACCCTTGTTTTACAGATGGAGACCAGAATGGGCAAGTGTCCAGCACCTACAGATTCCTGCTATGCCATGCCCATCCTTAGTGCTGGGGCACAGCCCCTGAGAAGGGCTGATGTGGCTGTGAGCTCTGCACCCCAGCACCCCAGCCTCTGGCGTCTCCAGTCAGCCATCCATGGAACAAGGGAAGGTGGATGTGGCCAGCCCTTGCCATGGCCCTGTGGTTTCTTGGCAGTGGCCCATGCAAAGCACAGCTCTGGTTGTACTGGAGATGTGCTCACAGCACAACCCCTGCCCTGTGCCCAGGGCAGAGGGGTCTGTGAAGAACCCCACAGTTGGGAGATGGCATGCATGACAGCAGCCAGCTGCCTAGGCATGGGGCAGCTTAGGAGAACAGCTGCCTTGGAAGTGCTTTTACATCACCTCTCTCCAATACCCACACAGGTGCCTTTTTTGATACTGCCACAAGTGGTTAAGATAGACTGCCTGAGAGAATCTGGGGGTTTTGTTAGTTTTTGGGGTTTTGTTGGTTTGGTTTTGGTTTTTTTTCTTGGTTTGATTTTTGGGGGTTTTTCTTTTTTTCCTTTTTTTTTTTTTTTTTTTTTTTTAGGAATTCTTGACTAAATAAAGTCTTCAGATTTTCCCTTCAAACCTGTCTCGAGTGTGAGCAGATGGGCAGAAGCATCAGCTCAGGTGAAACTGGAACAGGCAAACCCTACTCTCACGGTGTAGGACTTTTCCCTGCTGGGCTCTAGAACAAGCTGAGCTGTGCAGCTTGTGACCACTGCTGCACTGTGGTCATTGTTTTCTACCAGGTGTGAAATGATGATGAAATGCTCTTTTGATGATAAAGCATCAGCTTGCCTCCCCCAGCTAATCTCCAAACAAAGTCAACCCACAGCTGTGAGAAGCTGGATTGCTGAATATCTCACTACCAAATTAAATAATGGTCTAAAACTAGAACATGGAACTTTTCTGTCAGATCTGTTATTCCTTTCAAACACCTTCATGTCTTTCCTGCTATGCCTTTTCCTTTGGAGGAGCTGCCCTTAAAATCCTGAAGACGCTTTGCATGGTTATCCATTGTTTTGGTCCTCCTCTCTCAGCATCTGTAGCGATGCCTGCAAAAGCTGCAGCCAGCAGCTTGGCCAAGGGCAGCTGATCACCTGAGCTGCTCACAGAGTTCATTTTTTGCTTTGCTCTTCTCTTGCACTTGTATGATGCATGTAGCATATGGCTCAAGAGCACCCTACTCAGCTAGGGTGCAGGTAATCCCCGTTGGTGGGTTTGGATCTGTTATTTGGTTCTGTTTCTTTTTTTCGTAGCTGTGATGCTACCCAAGAATTGTGAAGGAACCCGTAACATGCTTTGGTTATAGGAGGATTTTGGAATACGCAGCTTTTTGACCTTGAGTTGGAGGCAGGAGGAAAAGGGCTGTGAACAGTCAAGCATGAAACCCCGTGTACTGCTGTGTTAGTCCTCTGAGACTTTTTGATTTATTTTTTAATACAAAATTAATATCTGTGTATTGAAAAATGGCCAACCCTGGCCTCAGAGGTAACTATGACTGCAAAGTTTCTCGTTTCACACAGTAATGGTGCTTTTGTTGCAGATCGATGTCCTCAAGGCAGACGTGGAGAGCGCCGAGTGGAAAATTTTGGAAAACCTGATCCTGGAAGATGTTGTTGAGCAGATAGGACAGCTGGTCTTTGAGGTGCACATCCACTGGCCGGGGTTTGAGGTCAGTGGCAATGACAGCACCGTGGTGCGGTACTGGTACAGTCTGCTCCGAGAACTGGAGCTGAAGGACTTCAGGCTTTTCCATACCTACAAAGACTTATCAAAACCACAGATGTTTCTGAAAAAGGAAGCCTTCAACGCCAGTAGCTGTTACACACTGAGCTGGGTAAATACAAGATGGAAATAGCAGAAAGGAATTTATGATGTGTGATTGCGAGCCATCTGGCCCCGTAGCGTTATTGAAGAGGATTTTGGTGTCACTGGCTAAAGTTGCTAAATATGCACGCAGTGACTGCTAACAAAATGAACTGGCTTTTATATTTATGTGCTGTCAAAAGAACTGGCAATAGGAGAAGGCACATTGTACAGCAATATATTTGCCAGTGGGTACATTGTCCCATTGAGGACAGAGGTTTCTGTAAAGGTATGTCTGGGGGAGCTAAGAGCATGGCTTTTCCAGGCTGCCCCATGCCTGAGCATGCCAGCAAGGAGGGCATCCCTCTGGTGCTGCCCTGGGGAGCTCTGCTGGCTGACCTGGACCAGCCCTTGGGCAGGAGAGTGCTTGTGATGAGGTGTCTTTTTAAGAAAGTGTCAAGTGTTACTTCTCTGTAAAGTGATCATCTTTGACTTGCACCTTTTTTACTGTGGCCTTGTTTCCTATAGAAGAAATTTTAGGCAAGAACAGTATATTCTTGAACCCACTGGCAAATTTCAGCTGAATTTGGCAGAGACAGAAACCACCACCAAAGTAAGTTCCTACCTATGTCTTTGAGCAGCTTCTGAATGCCATGACCTAGGTTTTTTAAGCTAGTCTGGCTGCAGAAAGTGACTTCAATGCTTCTGACATGGGAGACGGTGGGACAGAGACACTCAGCTGCTGGATAAGCTGCTGCCAGTGCTCCCCTTCCTCATCCACAAGAGCCTTCAGCCACAGAAGACAGGTCTTGACTAGTTCATCTGCTCAAAGAACAGCTTGATTGAAATTACTCATGCAATGGCTGCAGCAAGTGGTTTTTGATCTAGTGAGATATATGTAAGAGATGAAAGTGCAACCTGGTCTTTTTTGTTTGCTTTGGGGTTTAGTTGAACATTTCCTGGTGCCTTTTCCAGTGCTGTGCCTCACCACCTTGCCTCTCCCTCGCATAAGGAGGCCGGACCCTGGATCTGCACAGATGCTGGCTGAGGTGGCAGCCCAAGCAGGTGCCCTGGACTGCAGCTGTGCTGGGGTTCTGCAGGCTGGAATGTGGATTGTCTGCAGTGCCCCTGGGAGCCTTTGACATTCCTCAAAGAGCTAAGGAATGGGAGGAATTAAAAATATATAGCAGATTGGATTTTTTCTTATCTTTAGATGAATTTTGACATTAAACTTTTCATTAAAATACAAGACGTCACCGCTTTAATTTCTTTGGTATGTAGACTTTTTAACTGCCTTTGGTTTCTGACTTCTCCAAGTCTACAGCTTCCTCAAGGCAGGTGGTGGAGGGGGAGATGCTGATCTCCTCTCTCCAGTGACCAGTGTCAGGACATGAAAAAATGGAATGAAACTGTGTCAGGGGAAGTTCAGATGGGAAATGAGGAAAAGGTTCTTTACCGCAGAAGGTGCTCAGTCACTGGAACAGGCTTCCCAGGGAAGTGGTCATGGCACCAAGCCTGTCAGAGTTCAGGCAATCTCTGCATGACTCTCTTACTAACCTGGTTTAGTTTTAGGTCCTGTGAGGAGCAATGAGTTGGTCTTGATGATCCTTATTGCATCCCTTCCAACTTGAGATATTCTATGATTCTACAAAAGTAGCTCCTGTTTCTGCTTTGCACATCCCACCTGGACCAGGGCTTTGCAGACATCCAGGGCAGGGCACTGTGGGTGCCCACCATGTCCTCAGCTCGGCATCAAAACCAAGATGACCTGATGCAAATGTGTGGAATTCCCCACACCCAAGGTATTGGGCAAAGCACTCTCCTCAGGGCTGAGCTGCCTATTGCCATCCCTGAACCAGGTAATGCACAATCCAAGAGATCCATAACCTCTGGAGAACAAGTAAGAAATGCCTTCTTTGTGAGAGCCAGCCTTGCTACAACCCTCATGCATTAAGTACTGAAGTTTTTTAATGATGCAGAGCCATGAGGAGATTCATCAAAATGCAGGAGGCTGCCAGGGTTCCCTAAACTAATATCTGGTGTGTTGGAATGGCCACGCTCACTGCACCACAGAATGGCTCAACTCCCATTTTTCAAATAACAGGGTGGCAAAAGTCCAGCTGCAAGTCCTGATTTATTAATGAAGTATAAAAATATGGGTTCTAGCACTGTGCAGGTTTTTCCCCCTAACTAGTTTTAGAGTAAGTAGCCTAGTAGCTTATTATCATATGTTTACGAAACCAATAGATAGAGGTTAAAAAATAAATTATGTGGCCTCTCTCAGATGTTAAAATTCAAAACAGAAGCACATTTTCCATCATTTATTTCCCTGAAGTAATATGGTGATATGCAAATTACAGGAGTGGAGTAGAGGTCCGTACTGGTTCTTTGGTTAGTAAGGGAGTTTAATAAACCCTCAGGTAATCTCTTGCTTGGGATTGCCAGGTAGTGTCAGAAATACTTCAGGCTACAGCAAATACATCTTTGGCAAAAAGATTGCAATAACTATGGTAATTTTAAAGAAAACCTTATCTCTAATACAGGGTAGATAAAAGCTATTTATCATTCTGGAGGTAGTTATGTGATATTATAGGAGAAAATGAACAGTGCTTATTTAATGCACTCTCTGTGCTTTTCTACTTCACATCTCTTCCAGCAGAGTTACAGCCTTCCTTTCTGAGGTCTTGCTTTATGCCCTTACCCCTTCTCTTTTATTGATCTCTTTTACCTGAAGGACAGACCTTTAAATGAATTCAGTTCCTGTCTCCTAATGACTGAGCTGCTGGGTACGTGCCCAGGGACACAAGGCAGTGCTGGCTGACTGCTGCAGTGGACAGGCTGCTGCTGAGAGATGTTGTGTGGGGTCTGTGTCTAGCCACTGCCATACCCAGGCACAATTGCCCCTGATCTGCCAGAGATCATCTCCATGAAATAACCACAGGCCAGTGCTGCACTCCACAACTCTTTCCAGATCACACCTGCACAGAAATCACCACAGCTTCCCCCTTCTTCAAGGGCTAGGTACAGAGAGCACAATTAAAACCAGTGTGGACAGGGCATTCTGCCCTTGTAGCCACAGCCTGGAGACTGGGAACTGCATGGCCATGGAGGAAGTCAGACTCAGCCCCAGATCTGCTCAGCATCACCATTACAGGTGTTGCCCAGCTCTACTGTCCCCCTCTTCTCCTGGCCTGCTGTCCCCAGGTGCACTGGGCATCTCCCCACATTCCCTGCAGGCACGTGCGTCAGCTCTCCAGAGCAGCCAGGCCACTGCTTCCAGCCCAGGAGCCTCCTCCTGCCCAGTCCTCAGGCCACTCATGGTGGCCACAGCCAGTGCCAACCCCACCTAACAAAGATATGATGACAGGTCTTACTCCTGATGTGGAGCCATTATGCATCCACTAGGAGATGTTTCAGGTTGGTCTAAAGTGGATCCTCGCAGAGATGACCCAGCTGTAGGGGCAATTCTACTCACACAAATCCTTTTGTGGGGGTGAGGGCATTTCTCTTTCAGACAGGCTCACAATGATTTATTCACATTTGTGAATCAGAACTTACAGATGCTGCCCATAACCTGGTGAAAATTAAGAGAAGCAACAGATGCCCCTCAAACTATGCCAGCTGATACTGCAACATGGGCTTTCCATGGCGAGCCCATGGCAGCACGGAGGGGAATTTGTTAGAACACTAATACACTCCTCCAGGAAAACTGGGCCCTTTCTGAACGTCACATTGGCTTCCTTGGAGGTTCCAAAATTTGCCTAAACAAAGGTGTGACCTCCTGCTGCACTCCAGAACCTGTAATTCATTCTGGCCCCAGGCTTTGATCCCATTGTGACTTGTGAAAGGTTGTTCTTCGAGTGCCTCTCAACTGTGAAAGAACAAAGAAAGCGTAAAGTGAACATATGTCTGGCCTTTCTTGGCAGATGCCAAGAAGACATATCACCCAGTAGCACACCTGAAGAAATGGCACTCATTCTCTCTGGTGAATAATTCAACAGCTGAGACCATCTGGTTCATTACAAAACTTTGATTTCATGAGCTTCATTAGCTGCTCCCTTGTCCTTGACAGGATACTCAGGGTTATTCAGTAGGAAATCACTCTTGATTTTTTCCTGCTTGTTAACACAATGTGACATTTAATTGCAGTCAGTAGAGACCTGGTTTAGTGGCAGTGGAAGTTCAGAGCTGACCTGCATTCAGAGACCTGCCCTTCTCCACTGGATTTCAGGGGCAGCATCTGCAGAGCAAGCTTGGCCCTTGAAGGGAACCACCTGCAGTAATGAATGGATCTCTGCCCTTAAGAGAAGTCCCTGTTCACAGTGCAGTTTGACCTCATGGAAAGAGTTTTACCTGCTTCAGAAGGAGACCTTTGCAGAGACAGCCCGTGTTACATCCCTTATCCCAGTAGGCAGCACCTTGCACAGGGAGATCAGGAGCCTGCTGTGCACTGCCTACAAGGGATGACTCAAATGTGAACACCAGTGCCACGTCCCTGCTCTTTTTGGTGGATTACCAACATAGATTTTCAAGTTTAAGCAGTTTTCTGAAGGACAGTGCAGTGATATACACAGTACAAAACTTCTGCAAGTAATGAAAATGCTTCAGTGCCTTAGCTGGTATTTCCCCCCCTCTATATTTGAAATTCATTTGTGAATCAATCACAAACAATGTCAATCCCACCCTTGCATCCACCTGCAGATATCTAGAGTGGAGCCACCACCGAGGGTGCCAGTGTCCTTTGCAGGGAGGAGGGGACAGGTGCCTGACTGGTTTCAGATCTCTGAGGCAGTAGCAGCAGCTGCTCTGCCCTAAGAGAATCTGTGTTTCTTCACTGGTGCCTCTCCACCCATGCCAGCCAGGAGCAGCCAAGACAAAGGGATGAGGACTTCACCAGAAAGCCCCTTGCTGACCCCTCAAACTGACTTGGCAGGCAGGAGAGGCCCTGAAATGACTTCCAGCTTCTTCTTTATGAAAGAAAAATTGCTCCAAGAAACAGAAGAATCCAGGATCTGAAGAAATATTCCATAATGTTATTCCACTTATTTAATATTGGAGGAATAACAACTAAAAGCAAACAAAACCCACTTTTCCTGCTGCCCTAAGGTAATCCCAAAACATCAGCATTAGGGAAGCTCTTCTGACAAAACTCAACAAGGTTTTGGAAACTCCAGGTAATGGGCCTTCCTTCTTTTTCCTGTAGATGTCTGGCCTGACAAATTATTTCAGAGCCTGAGTTCCCTTTTTATGTCCAAGGAATATTGGAAGGGATTATTGTCTGAGAGAAAACATGAAGAAAAGCTGAAAGAACAGGACTGTGTGGAGATGCCAAATCAAAATATGAACAACGGCCCTGAGAAAAGGCCTGGGGGTGCCTGGGGAAATCAGCCTGGAGCAAGCTAAGGTGGGAGGTGAAATTGTGACAACCTTTCAACTCTTCTAGGACAGGGAATTTTTGGGTTCTTTTTCCTTCTTAATGTCATTTTGCAAGAGTATAAAGTCCACCAAAAAAAAAGAAAGACTTATTACACAATTAAAGAGTTTAGCTGGGAAATAGGAGCAAGACACCAACTGTGGGGCAACTACACTGGGAGAGTGGGAAAGATTTGCAGCTCCCAGAACTACATCTGGGTAACTGTCAGTGGTCTTGAAGCTCCATAAAGTTCCTATTACTGAAATGACTCCCCAGAGGATTTGTGTTGCTGTCTTCCTTTCCCAAACCAGAGAAGCAGGCTCAGCTAGCCTTGACATCTTCCAGATTACCCCAAAAAATGCCAATGCCTAATGAGAACCTCTTACTCTATTGACCAATGCAGCAATGTTTCATTTGAGCATTTCCCCAGTGGTATGAAGCACAGCAGGGCAAAAGGAGGCTCAGAAAGGTCAGTGCATTTAACAGATTTTAAATCTTCTGTCATAGAAGATAACAAACAGGTCTGAGGACAAACTTCCAGCATGCCTGGTGAATTTACAGGTCCATGGCTCGCTGAAAGCTATTGCAGCTTGTTTCTGAAAGCTTTAAATTCTGCAAGCAGCTTCTGTAAACATGACCCTGCCACAAGTAGTTTTCTCTGAGTGCTGCAAGACAGCCGTGGTGTCTGTTTTGCTTATCAGCAAGCCTAACATTAAAGACATATTTTCCTGCAAAATATGAGGCTTAAAATTTTGAGTGTATGCTAGTTAAGTCAACCTACAGAAACAAGTCCCTTAAGTAGTCTCCAGAGGACCAACCTTCCTGGCAACTGATTTTTTCTGGTGTATAGGTTATACTGTTTATAAAGTCTTCCAAGCAAAACTCCCCTCCCTCCTCCGCTCTCCGCGTGCTCCCCCCCGTGCAGGCTGCCTGTCATACGGAGTCTTCCTAGCAAATGGGAGCAGGATTTTGTAATAACCAGCTGGTAGAAAGAAGGAGAGTACATCGTGTTACTGGGCTGCTGGAGCTGCAAGGCTCCCTGTTTAAATCAGCTGTTAAAGACCACAGCGTTAAACAGCGTACTGAACATCTGCCTGCTGCTAAAAATCGGATTTTTACAAGACAATCTTGGACTTTTCTGGATGCACAGTAATTTTGATGTTTGTTCTTTGTAATGAGGGCAAAGATTGAGCAGCCCCATCTTACTGGGGACAATTATAAACTCTGAGCAAGACAGATGCCAAGACCATCTGCTTCAAGACAGCCAGCCTCCTTACCAGCAAGATGCACGAGGATATGTGGGCTATTTCCCCCTCTTGCATATGAAAAAAGTCCAAGAAAAAGCTGGCAAAAGGTCAGAGGAACTATCAATTTTCCCAGACAGAAGAACGATGGAGAGAGTTGTCTGACCTGCAAAACTTCTGCTATAAAAGCAATCAGTATTAATAAAAGCAGCAACATAGTGGCATGTCATTTCTGAAATCTGCAGGTGCACAATCAAGGGGAATAAAAAAGCAATGCTGTGATGGCAGCCCTGCAGTCCAGCTTTGCTGCGTTCCTTCCTGGCAGTGCCACACACTCACTTCCAGCCCCCCCGAGATGCCTGTTCAGCTTGAATCACTAAGCTGCACTCTCCACTAACGGCCGAGGAAAATTAACCGGCGATCTCAACATGCACTCTTCACTTTTCTCCCAATGCTGACTTTTCCCTGGATCTGTCTGCTCACAGGCAAAGTCCAGCATAGAGGTCTCAGCCCAGACTTGCTCTGACCACCCCCTGTAACAGACCAATATCTGGTCAAACATGAAATTTTGACAAGATCAATGATATGATTTGATTTGATTTGATTTGATTAGCCCAGAAAGAAATGTCCTCCCAGGTGGCTGCTGAAAAAACAAGTCTGGACTCGCACCTCACTCACACACACATCTATCCCTGTGCACAGCAAACTAGCTGACAACCTGAGCTTTGCAGTTTGCAACAAGAGGGAATTATCCTCATGAAAATCCTCCCTGCAGGCTTCAATGGAGATGTGAGAAATTCCACAAAAGATTAATGCAGTGACCAACTGTGAGGGACAAAGGATTTTATCTGAAAGTTTCTAGGGTAATTTTGATTCTGGGCTTGCTGCAAATGTTTAATCCCAATTTATCAACTCCAGTAGAATTGACTGAAACATTTCTTTTTTTTTTTTTCCTCCAAAGACAACACCCAGTATATGACTACAAGAGTTTATACACTTATTTTCATATTTTGCATGTACTATTTTACAAGTATATATCTAAAGTTCAGCATGGTAGGTGACACATGGAGAAACACAGCATCAACAACACAGCCAAGCATTTTGCGTATTATGATTTAAATGGTTTTAAGCATTTGAGAAAGGTGTTTCTGATGTGAAAGCCAGTATGTGTTCCTGTGGGATTTTCCATCTTTATTCCTCTTCTCCTCCTTATTTCTCTGTACATATAAACTGTGAACAGTCAAGGCACACCACCACATATCCATTTGGGAAATGTATTTGAAGGAGAAAATCCGTTCCAAATTTCTCCAGCCCACTTTGTCTTGAAGCAGCACCTGGCACAAAACACACACTAGAGCTCAACTCCCAGCTCAGGAATCAAACCTTCCCTCTGAAAAGCACATGAGAAATTCATCCTCTGCAAGACAGCAGCAGCCCTTTCCCACTCACATGCTGAAGAGCAGGGAAGCAGGAACAGCCTCTCCCAACAGAGGATCAGTCCACAGGACATGCTGGACCAGGTCTTTCCTCTATCTCCAGGCTCTGCCATTTTTTATGTCAGTACTTGCATGGGAACAAAGCTGGGCAATACCCAGTTACCAGCAGGATGGTGCTTGAGACAGCATGGAGCTTTTCAGGCACACAAGGCTGCTGGGATGGGAAAGTAACCAGGAATGTGCAAACACAGTGCACTCACACAACAACATGGACTGACACTGGACAGACTCTCGAGCTCAGCATTACAGAGTTGGCTTAAAAATCCTTAAGCTTCCTCTTCATTCACAAGGCCTAACTTGTGTAACTCACTCTTTGAAAGACCAGAATATCTTGCATCCAGTCAAACAACCCAAAACCCACAAAACAAGAAGCCATTTCCTTCTGCCTCGACCATTTGGGATTCTTTGTCTCAGCTTCTATCCTGCTGTCAATTAAGGCAATTACTCCTTTGCTAGCCTTTCTAATGGTTGAGCAGTAACTGGAATTACAGTAAACAATACAGTATAATTCAAAACTGTAATTAAAGACTGATCAATGGGATAAAATTTGGTACATGCATTTATTTTTATGTGCCCAAAAAAAAGAGCAGACAGGGAGTCAAAAGGGTTTTTTTTCTCCTGCTGCCAACCTGCCTTAGTTTTAAATGAATACTGCCAGAGAATGAGTTTATCCGAACAGATAAAACTGCACATTAAAATACCAAATGGTAGGAAATATTTCATATGGACACTGCAAGACGGAAAAATTGAATAAAGATAAGCAGAGTTTTTATAAAAAGATTTATTAAAAATAAGTTCTTTAAAGAGAAAAGGTGTGACATGTACATACATTAAATTGTCGAAACCTTCATGGGGCTTATAATACAAACTATTGCAAACAGAAAAAGAGACATTCACTTTTTTTTTTAATATGTCATGCTTATTGGAACAGAATAGCATATGGGAAGACAAAAAACAACACAGCACACAACCATTACGAGGAAAACCCTGAAAATGAAGACTACTTGCAAAAGTGAAAGTGAGTAGCCTCATGATTCTACAGACAGAAACTAAGACTAAGAATGGCATCTTCAGTTGATAGAGTTCATCTGACAACTGCTAGCTTCCAATTAATTCTTCATTTCTAGTGTGAATTAGCAAATCACAGCAAGTGGATTTGTGCTTTTCTTTTCCAGCTCTATTGCAGTAGGTACCAAAGATTTCTTCTTAGGAAGAAAGTTACACAATTGCTGGTTTTCTCTTTAAACTCTCTGACAGCCAGAACCACAAAAATAGTTTTTCTTAAAATTATATTATTTTACAAGAGTGTTTTGCACAAGCAGAGGCAAGACAAACTGGCACATGATTCTGCATGCTTCAGATGACCTCAGCTTAGCTTCTCATTCCCAGATGCCATATTTAGAACTGTATCCTTTCACTTGAGTCTTCTGAATTTCCTGGTGTTTAGTGCATATATACAGAAAGCTGAGAACTGCAGTATTTCAATGTCTACCCATCCTCACAGCAGAATGCACCCTAACCTCAGATGTATGCAGGGCTTGCATCTTTTGGTCTCTGTAGCACCCTCTCTAGTCCCATAGTTTAATCAGACCATCCCAGCCACACGTGATGACTTTGGATGTTTCGTGAGGATGCCACACTGCACCGATACAGACTTTGTCATGTGCTTTTAACCTGCTGTAGAGTTTTGTTGTCTTCCAGTCCCAGATGTTCAGTTTCCCATCTGCATCTCCAGATATCACATAGCTGTATTAACAGGAACAAAACGAAAGTTGTAGCATGTGTGCAGACTCCTTGCATGCTATTACAAGCAGCAACTGAGCAACAGTAAAGAGCTCTCTCCAGGGAGCTTCCCATCTGACACAGCCTGCAAACATTCCTACCAAGGAATTAGCTTTCGGGCTGTGCTCTAAGAGCACACAAGTCCCGCAGAAGGTGATCCATCAACTGTGAGGTAAATGTGCTAAGCAGTGTGATTATACCCTGCACGGTGTTGCTGGAACCCAAAAGAAAGTGCCACAAGTTTCTCTAAAATTATAGACACTTTTTCCTCCAGGTTTGCTGAGGTTATTCCCCAGTTGTTATAGCAATTTGTATCTTATGTACATACAGTACTAAATGTATGGGCATATTACTAAGCAAACAGGAAGAAAGAGATGATTCTCTGAACAGTAAATGAGGATAGGCACACCAGACCTACGAACTGGGGAAACTGGGTGAGTTCAAATCCCAGATACTCTAGACAAGTGCACACTGTGGGAACAGACCCTGCACTGCACACAACGTGCAAAAAGATGAGAGTTGGATGTGGAAGCCTCTCTCAGTCCTATCCGATGCTAAGAGTAAACTTTCTGTTCTGCTGCTTGGCCAGGGAGCTCTGCCTGATGCTGAGCTAACAGGACTGAGCATGAATGCTGCAGGGGATTCAAAAGGAAATTTAGTGTCCATATTTGCAAGTTATAAGATGAAGTTCATTCCCACAAAAACTTACCTCATATCAGGTGAAAAATCCACTTGACAAGCGTAGCCAGCTACCATGTGACCTTTGAAAATTTTCTTTTTGTTTAATCTGAATCTGTTCTGAGCTCCAAAAATCAAGATTTGGTTGTCCATTGACTGGCAAGCCAACCATTTCCCTATAAATGCAAAAAACAAACGTGGTGTCAGGGTGCTGCATCTGAAGAAACAGACCTAACTGGGATGGTTTTAGAGATTTTTGACACTTTTTCTTGCATTATCTGAATCCAGATTCTCTATGTAGCAGGGATTTAGACAACAGTTGATATTATTTCTGCCTGCCAAGAGTTGAAACCTTACATTTGACAGGCTTTGGGATGCCTATTCCTACAAAATGCACTCAGGACTCTACTAAAGCTCTGACTGCTCCAGCTATATGCTGCACCAACCCCACTGGCTTCCTGTGAAGTTTTTAAGATAATGTGTAATCTTGCTGGTGCACATAATCACATAACTCAGTGAAGGGAAAAAAATCCATCTAGCTGCAGTCTACTTGATCACCTGTTTTGTGGGAACTCTAAGGAAATCACCCCCCCTTTTCTTTATCGAAAAATAGGTCAAAGGTAAGGAGTTTGCAACTATGTAGTATTCTCTGCCTTAACAGAATACAATTAATAAAGATATTTCAGTGAAAGAAAAATGGAGGCTTTTCTAATCATAACTTCATCTCATTTTGCATCTTGGCAGTGCATTAACTCCTGCCTGAGAATCCAGAGATGATGACGTGCTACAGAACACCCAGAACAGAGACTGCTGTCCCTGGCGCTGCCTTTAAAGTGTTTTATGCAGTGACAACATAACATTGGCTGTGCAACAAGTTGATCAGCCTCTACTCAGCCTAATGGGATTGTTAACAGCAAGTCTGGCAACACTGTAATAATGGTGACACTAAAGCTATTTAAATTTGGCCAAAACATATAACAGGAATTTTGCCTTGTTAGAAGGATTTTCACTGATTACTTGAGGCACTAAACAACTATCCTTCTTCAGCATGATTCTAATTGAAGAACATAAACACCAGCGAAACATTAGCATACAGAAACACTGAGATAATTTGGGATTTCTCTTATGCAAGAATTTTTGGACTACATTCATAACAGAAGGGAACAGGATCATGTACAACATGAGTTTCTACTTGAACTGTGGCACCACAAGGACTGCTGAACTTGCTTAACACTCTGCCACCATTGCCAGTTCCCTCCATAGTTTCTCTTAATATTTTAAATACAGCAAAGAGCACATGGTGGCTCTGTGGAGAGTTCCTTTTGCCTCGTCTGGATGAAGGCCTAATTTTAAACTGACACAGTTACCCTGATATAAACCCTCATTTTGACATAGCTGTTCTTTAGAATTTTAAATCAAAACATGATCCAATCCAATCTTGGAATTAGTGCACAGAGTGACTGGGGAGGGGTTTGTCTGGGGTGAAAGAAGGATGCAACACGGCAACATCAGAGAGATAATAATCAGTAAGAGGTGCCTATGTAAATTAGGTCTAAGAAGGCAGTAAAGTGTTAACCTACCATTTGGAGACAGAGTCACGGCTGGCATGGAATGCATACTTGGCTCAGCTATGTACTTGAAGTCTACAGGAATGTCCCTGCAAAAGGAAGAAGTATGTGTTTTATGAAGACATGGAGATGTTCCAAAGAGCTGCTTCAAGTCAGCTGATTTACGTGGCAACTGAACCACGGAGAATGTATGGTGGCATCCAAAGGAAGAATATGCAAAAACTCAAAAATATTATGAATGTCCACCCTAGAGCTCCAGATGCAGAGCCATCTAAAGTATAACCTCTGAGAGTGCGAATTTACCCCAATCAAATGAGCCAGAGTCAATTAAGAGTCAAAATTCTAATTGTTAAGAGCAAAACTGTAACACAAAGTTCCTTTATTACCTCCAGTATAACTGCAGCTCTTACAAAGTTCCTATTTAGACAGCGAGAAAACACTGACATATGCATGGATCCTACTGGAACACCTTATTGACTTGAGTTTTGTTTAAACTCAACTATTTCTGCCTTTTTTAAATTCTTAATTTTTTAAACATTTTTTTAAAGGAAAATAAAAAAGGATTCTCTCTCTCTCATCTCTTTGACATGCCCTTTTCCTCCTGACCTCCCCAACTGGGATGCCAACCAATTCCAAATATTCACAGCTGAACTGAACACTGAACTTCCAGCTCAATTGCATAAAGACTGTGCCAGTGCATGTTCTTAACATACACTGTCCTGTACAAAGGCCTAGGGTAAAAACAAGGACAGTCTAATCCTTACTCCACAGAACTGCCCTTTGGTTTTGACTAGATAAATTGAATTACTAATGGTTTGTGCATATTCACAGTATTCCTCATATCCTGCACTGGAAGACTGGAAAAAAGGGAAGGCATGTACATGGCTTTCTCATTAAGCAAAAGAAACCTCCAGCAGAAAATAGATTTGATTAATGTATTCTGCAGAAAGCACATGCAAAATGTTCTGTAGCAACATTAATTAATACAAAGGGGATGTTTATGACTTCATTGTCTAATTCACAGAGCAGAAGGGCTGCTGGGACACTCGGGGAGCGTGGGTGGCTGCCTCGTCCCAGCTGCCCGAGCCTTGTTGGATGGCAATACGGTCGGCATTAGCAAGGTAATTACCATCCTGCTTTATTGTGGAGGAAGTTATTTCCCATCATCTCCAGTTAAGCAACACACACAGGGGCAGCAGGGTGAGAAGCTGCTCTGTTGTCAGGAAGCGACACAAATGCTCCTGTGAGTTAAAATCATTTACTCCTCAGAATAAGAAGGGCAACCCACTTAATAAACTCCATGGACAAAAGCTTGCACTTTAGGCCAGGGATAACCAGCTTCTAAAACAGGTACACCTAAGATGGCCATTGGGCAGCAAATCTGTGAAGATTCCACACCATCTCTGAGGCTGATCAACACAACAGCACAGGAAGTGCAGCCCCTGTGCCACACCCTACCCAAACCATTTCCAGCTACACTTGCAACAGGACACAAGGTTATTGCTGCAGCAAGGCCAGGCACTGATCCTCTCCCACCACCCAACACTCCTGCAGACCAACAACCCTCTGGTAAAACCAATCCCTGGAAGGCCCATTAAAGTCTCATCACAGAAGATGCATCTCCAATACTGAATTGTTCTGCAGTCAGAAATTTAAATGCAGCATTGGTTGTTTTGCTTCTCCTTTTACAAATGAAGGCAGGCTCACCTGCTAGAATTTATTCACAATAGCTCTGCTTTATGTTGATACCTACCAGGCACATTTAGGAAAGCAGCAGGATATGCTGCATTAAATTATTAGGCAGAATAAAGAGATGCATTTGTATTTCACATATGCTTCCAGACAAACTGCTAAATAAGTAATGTCAGCCTGCTCCCTTAAAAAAATTACCAACACAGATGCTATCATGGTTGCCCAGCCTCAAAACTCATGTGACATATTTGTTTTTTGTGACAAATATTTAAAATTTGAATATTTTAAAGTCCTTTCCCCACTTCATAGCATTTCAAAGGCCGACAAGTTTTAAGTATCAGAAATTCTATCTGCTAGCCAAGATTTAGAAGTGTTTTACTCTGGGGTTTTGATACAACTTCTTCCCCAGGCAAGAGACAGAAAAATCTTTTTAACAAAAGAAGGAAAAGAATCAAGCCAACCCAAACCCTCAGTACAACCCAATCCAGCTTTGGGACCTACACAGTGAAGACATCCCTCAGGAGACTGCATTATCTCTACCAGGAGCCAAGGGTGAAAAGACCCACTAAGGGGCACAGATTTACAGAGATGACAAGCCTCCAAAGCCTGTCAGCATAGTAACTAAATTGCCACTGCACAGTTCTTGCTTTGCTGGCTGACTTGGAGGTAAAAAGAAGTAACAGCCTCCAAAGTTAAATGCTCACATCATTTCAGTGCTTATCCAACAGAATTAGATGCATACAAAGCAAAGACAAAGTAATATTTTGCATTTTTAGAAGAGAGAACACAATATATGATACCCATACCAACTTTAATATCTCAAGCACGTGAAATGCAAAAGCAGGTGAATTTTCAATATTTCCATTAATATGCCTAAATAAACTATGTAATCTACAAGAGTCTGTATTATACTTGAAGTCTGAACTTTCAGCAACTAACCAACTGCAATTCTATGTACAGCCCCGTGAAATCTTTGCACTGGATGGATTCTTGGAAAGGAGATTTAAGTCCTCAGGAGTTCCTCACTGTAAAGTCAGACATGCCATCCCATTACCCATCTCTGGCCAAGTCAAAGTGTTTACAAAACACTACAGAATTCCTCTAAACAATTGAAATGAAGCAATTAGACCAACTTCTAATTACTAGCTTTTAAGGCCATACTCAGGTCATAATTACTTCCACTTTTTTTTCTGTAGGATACTGAAGAAACATTGTGCTGAAGAACATACTGAAGAAAAGTGCCAAAAGGTGCAGCAACTAGATCACTGCTAAGTAGCAAATAATTTTTCTTAGCAACTTGGGAAAATAGGATTTGAGAAATATTTTGCCACGGAAGTTTTTGAGCTCCAAAATCTTCCATAATGAATGTATTAACTTAGTTTTAAGGCATTTTTAAAATATGGATCTTGAAATGATAGAAATATGCTTACAGACCAATTAGTATATATCATGGTAGGTTTTAAGTCATGCCCAGGGAGATGGCATTACATTTGCTCTTTATAAAACCGAAGTATTTCCCAACAATTGCATTACAGAATATTACAGAGTCGAGTTTCCTATCATTTTAACAAGGGAGCTCTTTCTTCAGTGTACAAAACACTATTAAATGTTTTTTTACTCAGAACAAAAAAACTGCTACTGGAACAATCAGGTTGCGATGTTCCCATGCCAGAACCTTTTTGCCTTTCCTGCTTTTCTCCACAGACTGACTAAATCCACCCACTTCACTATTTACTTCAGCCATCACACAAAGCTCATAAAACAAGGGCAATCCAGCCTCAAGGAAATAACAGATTTGTGCAAGCGAGATCATCCTCCCACTCAACAAAGAGGAGACATTCCTTAGCAGGCACGGTATTGTAAAGATTTTTCTTTAAGGAGCTCAGTAAATCCATGGGTCTACTTATGAAGTACTGAACAGAGGCTTTCTTGGAGCAGCATATGGTGACAGCATTTTATGTCTAGCCTAAGCCTGGGTTCCCAGACTTTGGTCATTCCCACTGCTACTGGCAATGGTTGCAGACGATCACAGACAAGCTGAGGATTTAGCTGGCTGCTTGGGTAACATTCCAATATCACAGATTGGAGTCTCTTGTCTAGGCTACAGGGAAAAAAAAAAAAAAGCAAGCAGCTAGGAAGAAACTGATTAGTCACAGAACTGTTGAACTAGATTCTGCATTATGCAACAGCTTTGCATGTGTGAACAGCAAAAGGAAATGAATACCTTAAGATATGGGACTGATTATTTAAAAAAAAAATTCTCAAATCCTAAAGAAATCTTAGAAGTTCTGAGTTCAAGATCTTAGTACCTAGAACTTTGTGAAAAACATTTCAGATAGGAGTGATCTGTTTTCTCTGAAGGTTAAATGTTAAAAACTGGAAGCCATATTAAATATTTTGTATTATTTTTTCTTAGACAGACTCTCCCTTTTCTGTCATCTATTGTATTCATACTGCGTGTGCCAATTATTGCCAAAAAGCCAGACTAACAGAAAACCAGCATAAAGCTACACTGAACTAGTTACTTCAAACATGGGCCAAGTATCATATAATACTTGGACATCCAAGTTCAAAACATTCAAACCAACACAGCAATTGTAACAGAGCAGACATTGCTTTAAGAGTTAATTAAAAGACTAATACACCCTTGGGGAAAGGGGAGAGAGTAGAGCCACTAACAGAGTGCAGTGTGCTTTAGGCTGATAGGGCTGTCTTATGTTTTCTTTGGGGAAGAGGAAATCAATGAAGTGTCTCAAACATTAAGTCAGAACAGGGTTTTGAAGCTTTTCCTGAGCTAGCTAGAACTCAGTACAGCCCAGTGGCCCATGTGCTATGCGTACTTCTAAAAATGAACTCTCTTCTCAGTTTGCTCTCAATATACTTTGAGGTAAAATTTTTGAGGTAAAATTCAAAATTTTAGACTTACCATTCCCAGACTCTTAAACTCTTGTCATCAGATGTACTCACAAACCTTCTATTTTCATCCACAAACACAATGGTGTTGACAGCTCCCAAATGCCTATCGTATTCCTGCACAATCTCACCACTTCGAATATCCCACTACAATTTAAAAAGTCAGAATAAGAACCTGTTCTTTACTAAATACCAGTACTTTTAGATAAATAAATATTGAGTAGACATACCTGTACAATTTTCTTATCTGACATCCCTGCAACAAAGAGATTCTGTTTATCTTCATCAGGATTGAACTTGACACAATAAGGAACCTTCCTGTTGGTGAATCTTGAAATACATTGCCCTGCAACAGAAAACCCATTTATAGTGTATCAGGTTGGAAGTGCTATGGGCTGATTGGTTGTTTGCAGATATGGAAAAAAAGCACTTTACTAAGAGCAGACAACACTTCTTTTAATGTCCTTGAGAGAATTAGAGGGCAGAATTTGCCCTGCTCTTTGAGTAGACCATCTTTCACATTTGTATGCATGCACCTGCATAAACACGCACACACACAAACTGTTCTGTAAGTTTGCTACAGCTTCCCAAACAATACAACTGCTTGGCACCCTGTATGCCACCAGGACATAACAAGAACATAAGGACAGGTTCCGGGTATCACAAGCTAACCACTGTCTTTGCAAAACATATCTCCTTAGGATCAGAGGTCTTCTCAACAAGAGATACAAATTTGGGCAAGAACTCAAGACTAACCTCAGAAAAGGTTAAGAGTAATCCACCTGCGAAATAAAGCCCTGTCCTTCCCTCTTAGCTTCAGCCACAAATACCCTGGTAACTCCTTATCTGTAACTTACAGGAGACATGTTAATCCAAAAGCTCTGTCTAAAGAACTGAGGTCAGACTCAACACTGGAGAATTAGACTTACACCTTTCTGGCTATCACCTGTGTAAGATTAGTGACACTGCTAACCCAGAAAACTAACAACTTATTCAAACATGGGAACTTTCTATCTTAGGAAGAGACCCAGGTTTAAAAGAATACTAACAAAATCTATCCTGTATTTTTTTTAACTTAACAAACTATTTGTAGCAGAATGTTACAGAGCATCTCCCAGGCTTGAGAGCATCAGACCTACCCTTCAACTCTCTATACCTTTTCTTATTTGGAGTGCTCTTAAGGTTAAGCAAAAGACCAAGTGAGATAATTTTTTTAAATTATGCATATTTAGGTGTAAAGAGTAATTTTATGCCTGTAAATGTAACCATGCAATTAAGTGATTTGACAAGATGCCTTTTTGCTAAAAATTGTTCAAATTGTTCTAGCATTACAAATAACTGTCAAACTTCTCAAATAAAAAGCTATATGAAATACAGGTAGTGTCAGTTGCACCATTGCAGATAACAACAACACATATGTGAAAAAAGACTATCCTGCAATGAAAGCCTAAACAGTGAACTACAAGACAATATGAAGGACAACTGGAAACAACCTGAATGCTGAGATGTCTTTGTAGTCACTATTAATTAAAACCAGTGCCAAATAACAGCACCTACAAACAGAAGCCTACCTGTTTCAGTGTCCCAGAGTTTGAGATAGCGGTCATATGCAGCACTAAGGAACTGAGTGCCTGCATTGTTAAAACAGATGTCTCGAACAGCTTTACTGTGTCCTACGAAACAGAAAAAATGCAATGGTAGACTTTCATCCATTCATACTTAGAATTAAAAATCTTCTTCTTTTTGCACTTAAGTTAAGTGCAAAAAGAAGAAGAAAATCACTTAGTGAAGTTCTTCATGAGAACTAGTAAAGAAAAATTCAAGTGAGAAAGAAAAAGTAACTCCTAAAGAACAGTGAGAATAAAACCCCGTAACATCCTTGCACCTCTAAAACACTGGAGAGAGAAACAAAAGCACTGCACAGAACCAACTTGATAAACAAGTATAAACTTGTATAAATTGATACAAAAGCAGAATTTCAGAAAAAATTTAAAATACTCTAATAAATGGCAATATCTAATGAAAAAGAGGAGAGACAAACACTACATGAGACTCATTTAATGGAGAAACATTTAAAATTAGTAAGCAGGTACAAAATATGGGAAATATTAGATCAGAAAATTAAGAATGCTTTCATCTGATGTTAATCTTGCTACCCCTCAGCCTCAATACTTTTATGTGACCACCACATCAGACTTACAGTTCTTTTTAGTTTAAATATTGACACAGTAATTGAAATATAGCAAAATAGTAGGCAAATCTGGTTGATAATAAGAACCTTTTGAGAAACACAGTCACACTGTTCAAAAAGAGCAGTCTATTGAGAGAGAGCATTTTTTGAGCCGTCATCTTTGCCACACTGCTGTCATCAGAAATAATAGGTGAAAAAAGACTTCTTTCTTGTTACTCAACATATATTCACTGAGTGTTCTAGAAATGTTCCTATTTCAATAGGAGAATCAGCTACTTTTGTTCTGCATTCAAGGTTGCTAAGAAGTTTGTATTTCTCTCTCAGTTATCTGCTTTGAAAAGCACCTGTTACATGAACAAAGACTGCACCTGAACCTAAAAAAGATTTCTCATGCTTTTGCACTAGAAACTCAGCACAGATGGAATGACCTATTTAAGGAGGGATCAGACCATGAGACACCCTCACCAGTTAAATACAGAGGGTTGCTGTTTTCAACATGAAGATGGGACAACTTCATGTCAAAATTTTGCCTTTGAAAAGAAGTCTTGCATAAAGTATTCATGACTGTAGGACACTAATGTTTTGTTTTAAGGGTTGTAAGGTGTTACACATCAACATTAAATTGCTTGGAATAATGACAAAGTTCTTAACAAAACTCGCACCTTTTTCAGTTCTTACTGACAAGATCATTCCAAACAACCATGGCCTTGGATGCACACAAGTCCTCTCTTATGACAAATTAATAAGCTAACCTAAATCATATTCTTCCAGGAAGTTGTTCTAGACATAAATGAGTTTAAAAAAAGACTATTACCAATAAATGTTCGTAGACATCTTCGATCACCATATACTTCCCATAGCTAGGAAAAAAATTATGTGGGGGAAATATGTCAATTGTTAAACAATAATGATGATGAAATTAAGTACAAACATATGTCAAACATCTTATAAGAAATTAATTACAAACATATACCATGTACTGATTAATCACAATCTATCCAGAAATTCACTAGAATGCTGTCACCTTCCTGTCAGCAAAATCCCCTTAGAATAACTAAAACTCTCATACCATATTCCAACTTAAATGACTTAAGGTTTTGCTACTAAAAAAAAAAACCCAAAACATCAGCTTTCTATTGATATATGCTGGACTGAAGTGAGATTAGTTCCCACCACAACCCCTTCAGTAAAAGATTTCAGCAGAGACCTATTGTTAGTTGTAAAAGTAGGCTTCACAGAAAATGAATTAATATAACAACAAAGGCAATAACGTGAGAAACTTGTGACCTTCTAAATGCTATTAAAAAACAACTCACACTGTTCTAACACAGACAAAAGGTATTTGGTAGAAGTACCAAATGTTTATGTATCCTAAAATGCACTGTCTGTATTCCAGGATGGTATAAATGTATTCATGAAAACAGAAAAATAACTCACCTTAATTTTGCAATCCATAGAGCAAGACAACATTATATGCCCAGACAAAGGAAATAATCTGACTGCACTGACACCCTGTAAATAAGAACATAAGTTAACAGTAAGTGGATAATCTAGAAGTTTCTTCAGTTCATTTGCCCTGTTTTCCAAGCAAAAAGCTAAAGCTTACCTTCATAAAATATACAGATACTGTACTTTGAAAAGAAATAACCTGCCCACATTCCATTTTAGAAACAGTGATGTATTTTGAGCGAATGCTATTGGATAAAAGTTGTTTCACTTTAACGGCTGTATATACAACCTCCTTCAACATCCACACCATTACTGTGGCAAACACAGCAAATAAATACAAACTGGGGCTTAAAGGAACTGCCTCTGCATAACAAGCCTTTTTAGATGGGGTAGGTACAGGATTTAAAAAAAAAAAAAAAAAAAAAAAAAAAAAAAAAAAGAAAAAACTTTTGACCAGCTCAATTTCTTACATACAGTACCAATGCCTTCTACACACTGAGCTCAGATTTCCTGGGCACAGCATCTTCACAGCTGTCTGTATTCCAGGTACTCATTTCTGGGAAGTCCAATGAACCCCCAAGTACTCGTGGTTTTAATGTCCCTCTTTTCCATTTCATGTTGATTACTCTATTCATATGCCATCCAGTTCCTCCCTCCCACCTCTGGTTGGAGCTGGGTACTTTATCCTACCTATTATTGTCTACTTATATCCCCCAGCTTTTCTAAATTTGTCAGTCCATTTTTCTTTTGCTTCTCTCATCGATATCATTATTCATCTTGTTGGAAGGAAAAAGCCATTTTACATGTCAGTCTGTTGTAATAGGATAATAGGCAGAGAAGGGACTAGAGCTTTGGGGAGGAGATGTCATTCTGGAAAGCCCTGATAGTTGCAGCTATAAGTTTGTTGATGCAGCAATCGTTTAAGAACAGCTCAGAGATGTGACTCAACTGAAAAAAAGGGTAAAAGCCAAAAACATTCCCCGTGTTCTCCTTTCTTTCAACTTCCAAATATTATTAAGGTGATGTCCACTGTAGTGCAGCATATTCCCCCTCACGCAATACTTCAAATTAGTGGCAATAGAAGCAGCAAATTGAATATATGCTGTACAACCCTGAGCAGTGAAGCACTTTTTTAACACCAGAAGTGTGTATATTGTTTTGGTATCTGACACAAGAAGGAACTGTGGATGTTAAGCAGCATCAAAGAAAACCCTTAGCAAGACACACCTCTCAAAGATATTAGCTATATTTGAGAAACCTGTAATGGTGATGCACCATAATCACAAAGCCTATGTAACTTTACCCAACTTTGAGATGAAATAGCCCTTAAGTACTCTTACTACAAAAAAACCCTCAAACCCCAAACATTCTTAGGAATCTCTAGAGTCAGACGTATTGTTATTCATATTGTAGTTTAGGAAATAACTTCAAATCCCCTCCGAAGTCACAGAATAATACTTTTCCCTTTAAGGTAGGTCAGGAAGTCACTATGTTAACACAAAAGTTTATGCAGCTAGACAACTGCAACAGAGCAGGCAACCACCTTGTGTGAGCATGTAACTCAGCTAATTACATGCAGAGAGCATGGTAAAGAGGAAAATACTCTTTCCTTCTACTGATTCTTCAGTTTTATAGAAATTACTAGCTGCAGACAGAAAATTAAATGGGTTGTTATGCTGTATGCTCACAAACATTCCTACCTTTGTATGCCCAGACCACACATGGATTTGTTTCTTTGGAAGATAGCATTTCTCAGGTGGTACTGTAGAGCGGAGATTAACCCCAACATCTTGAGGGACATGAAGATAAGATCTCCCCTGATAGTCATACATTTCTTTAACTGAAAAGGTAAACACAGAATTCTGAGAATCCATATTTTAAAAGGTTATAATCTTTGAAGGGTTCAAGAACTCACACAATTATGGTTTTCTCAACACAGCTGCTCTGCTGTAGAGCCAGAGGTGAGAGAAGGGGTATAAGAAACACCAGCCTCCTCATACAGATGTGGAATCCTACTTGACATCAGTTAAATTCAAATTATGTCAATTCAGTGAAGTCTGCTTGGAACTTTACAATCCAAACATTAAGACAATCTTTTTCTTACCCACTTTACTCATCATCAAATGGCAAGAGAGTTCCCCTGACCAAAAAGACTTCGCTTACACTAACGCTACACAGATTAAACCATTCAACTCTAACCCTGATATTTGCTTGCAACTCACATTCTGGCCAGCTCCGTGCTGTGTCAGTCATGTCAATAGAATTACAAATCAAGGAAGAAAAGATTCATTTGGCCAGCATGAACCAATATTGGTCAGCAACAGCCCACAACTGCTCTTTAGCTAGATTTAAGAAGCGATTGGACAGTCAGAAACACAGGGATGCATTGTGCAGGAAAAGGGATTATTTCAGAGTAGACGTATGTTGGGTAGCCATGACAATAAACTGTGCACTGATTAAATTAATTTCTCAGTTCCTGGAATGTTGTTATGGCAATTTTGTTGTACTCTTGCACAGTATCCATGCACACACACATCTTCAAAATGGAGTATTTCTGGAATGCTTGTATGCAAGATCACAGTTTATATGGCAAGGTCTTTCACTGTGAAATTTCAGGTAGAGAGCATGAAAACTTGGATACAAAATAATTAGTCCGTAGGAGGCTCAGTGGCTAAAATTTCATGTTTGTTATGCTCACTGCTATAAATACCATCATGATCTACTACACATAAACAGAACAATGTTCTAATGCCAGCAACACTTTTCTCACAGCCACCACTTCTTCCTCAATGCACATTAGAAAGGATGCTCACAGCTCATGTGTGTGAGCCTGGCTGTAGAAACTGGTACACAAAGAGAGACCCTGTCTACCAAACTATCCACACCAAGCAGTGCTACACAGGGCTGTTTTGTAGGCACACAGCTGAAGTAACAGCTTAAAAAAAATTACTGAATTCTACTTAATTACCAAACCATTTTCTTTGAAGATACCACATACTACAGGCTTCTGTAGGGTAATTAATTGATACACAATTATTCATAGTATGACGGCAAGAACATTTGCATTAAAAATTGGGGAAGTGTAAAGTCCAAGTGATTTTCTAAATTGTTCATAAACCATAACTCAGAGCACTACCTGCTGATGAAAATACTGACACATAAAACTACAATAATTCTGAAGCTGAAACTGAGCCAAACCCATAACTTCAATATGTTTGCTCTGTGAAACAGAAAAGAGATACATGCATCTAGTAACATTGAAAATAAATAAATAAAACCAGTACCCTAAAAAATTATATTTCCACACTGCTCTTCACAGTACGAAGTGGAATTAGTCCAAGTTTATCTCTTTCCTTTATGCTTTTGCCTGTGAGTGCTGTTATCTCCAATACAGAAACATCAACGTGCTGAGGCTGTCTGCCATCCTTACCAATTAACACAGCAGGCAAGAAAACACAGTGAGCTAGAAAATGAGAACAGCCAGGAAGATGCCATTACCATGTAATATAGTCTTCTCCTCTCCAGGTTTATCATCTTCTAGTTTTCCTCTCTTCTGCCTCTTAGCTGTTATTTCATCCAACTCCTTCTGCTCTTCCTGGAAAAAATAAAACATGACCTCTTAAAAAGTCAGCATTCAGAATCACATAACAAAATCCAGAACTGTACTATGGTTTACTCACTATTTAGAAGACATTTATTTGCTAAATAAGATTAGAAATACTTCTAAACACCAATAAAGAGAATACCCCTATCAAAACCATAAAGGCTTGGAAAGCTATGTACACTGAAAAGAACAAATATATTTTTATTCATAGACTAAAGCTAAGCACTGACTGGACAAGAAGGATATCTGTTGGCTGGATGGTTCAGGGTGTGTGCATTTGTGTGTGTGATATTGGGGGTTTTCATTTGCCATTCTTTTTTCAAAAAATGTTTTATTTTCACTTTTTTTCCCCAAGCTGTTTCTTTTAATCAGACTCTACACACAGATTGAATTAATTTTATTTCCAAAAAGTGTTCCAAATAATTGAATGCAGAATATCTGGAATATCTTATTTGGATATATCACCCAAAATGTTTCTAATTACCCCAAATCATAGTACGGATCTGCTTGGACAAGCACTAGTGCAGCTGGATCTCTGTTGAAACCACCCCCATGCACTGACAATTTGTATCCATTTAGTTAAAGCAGGACTTACTTCTGATGGTTTGGCTACTTCTTTTTCATCAACATACTTTGCCCATGGTCCCAGAAAACCATCAATATTAGATGCATCATTCTCCTTGAATTTCTTCCTCTTTTCAATTTTCCTCTGTCCTGTTTCAAACACTGTTAAACCTGAAGAAGGAAACAATACACTGACTGCTAACACAGAATACATCAGAGGTTACACCACAGTCAGTTTGAAAGAAAAAGCCACCACCACTACTCCTTTCAATATAAAGGACAGCATGGAAAAAGTATTTGAGCAAAATTGGCCAAAGCACTGCTGACTTCTCCAGCTATGAACATCGCTAACTATGTGCAGTAACAGAGTAACTGCTTTAACTGTGTATCCTTGCTTGTTAGAATATTTGACCATGCATGTACCATAAATTTTTAACAGCAAATGTGCAAACTGTATGAATACATCAATTTTCATGCTTTAAATAGTGTAGTTTTTGAAAGTAAAGTCTTCTGATCCCTCTGAACTCTCTCAGTTTGAAAAAAACAGCCCCAAAATGAAAATAAGACAAGTGTCCCAACCCCCAACCCCAACTGTGTATTTTAATTTAGAAAAAATTAATAGAATTACAGAATGGTTTGGGTTGAAAGTGACCTTTAATGGTCACCTACTTCAACCACCTTGCAGTGAGTAGCAACATCTTCAACTAGATCAGGTTACTCAGAGCCCTGTCCAACCTGAACTTCAATGTTTCGAGTGATGAGGCACCCACTACCTGTCTGGGAATCTTGTTCTAGTATTTCACCAACCACATTGTAAAAAATGTCTTCCTTTTGACTTAGTCTGAATCTATCCTCTTTTAGCTTAAAATCATTACCCTTGTTCTGTTCCAACAGGCCCTCTTTAAAAAGTCTATCACTATTGACAGAGTCATCTCCCTCCAACCACTATCATCTTCTTTTATAGAAATAGTAGCTTTTCACAAATATTGCACCCTCAGAATTTCATGTGTCAAAACCACTATACAATATAGATATGGGAGGGAAAAAACTCTGAAGGTAATTATTTTAACATCTTTTAAGTTTTTCAAGCTTGTATATACAATTATGTTCAATTTTCAAAAAAGGTTTTTCTGCAGCAGCAGTAATATTTATCTAGTGCAAAAAAGACAAAAGAAGCTTTACACAAACAAGGGGAAAATAGGCAGTGTAAAAAGTTAAGTAGTGATCAGAAGAAATCACACATTAGTTAAGGGTTTTCTTAAAATGAAGTACGAAATTCCATTATGAAAAGGGGTTTTTTTAATGCTTTAATCTTAGTTATTTCCTTTTTTGAAAGGAAAGAGTGAAATAAGCTTGGATATATTCTGAGGAAGAGGGCACAGAAATAAAGATCCTCTATATACCCGTGTGAATAGGACATTTGAAAAAGACATACAAGGGAAAGCATAACCATGGTATTTTCACAGGTACAGTTTTCCAATGCAAACGAGTCCCTTTGAGTGTTAAATATTTTGTATCAAAGTATTAATTACAAAGCCCATGCCTCTGGTAGTCAATCCTCCCAGTGGCATGCCATGCTGCTACCATTTGGCAACCTTCCAGCGGTTTTTCTTTTCCAAATAACCCAAAGAGCTTAACTTTGCTAAGCAGAGATAACATGCAGCTCCCAACAGGAGTGCCAGAGTTTGCACACAGAGTGATCAGTTTGCTCCTGAGGAGCAGTTATGGTGATTAGCTCAACATACAGGTATCCTAATGCAGACACATGACAATGTTAGCTTAGACAGAATTTAAGAGGACCAAAAAGCTGTTTCAAATTGTACTGATAAATTGTATTCATGCAATGGCTCATTACAAATCCTATTCTGAAATTTGTCATGACAACCTGAATCATTTGCTACTTCAAGAAAACAAAACACTCCAATGTCTCTCTTCCCCCTCTACATTAAAATTGCAACACATCACTCCTTTATTGTGGTCTTGGACATGGGTAAGTCTCACATAATACCTCCCTTTGCTAATACCTATTCCATTTATTAGTAAAGAAGCAATGAAAACAATCTAAAGATGCAAGCAATTTATACAAGATTCTGAATTAACTACCTTGATTTTTTTCAGCTTCTTCTACAGAACCAATATATTTGGTAGCAGCTTCAGGGTTATCTACAGAGGGATCTAATGCATAACCTGAAACAAGAGGAAAAAAAAATACTGTTATTTCAAGCTTTTCAGTTTTGTACAACTTTTACTACTCTGTCCCTCTGCAAATTCTTTACTGTTAACTCTGATCGAGCTGGGGATGATGAAAGATTGAAACTTTGGAATCCCATTAACTTTTCACTTGGCTTGAGTACAAAGATTGCTATGAAGTAGTACCAAGAGGCCCTTAAGTACATATTGCTATCAGAATTCTTAAATTTGCACAACACAGAGAAATAAAGAAATGTTAGCAGGCAATAGTTAACAACATAAGATACATAACATAAGATACATAACATAAGATACATAACATAAGATACATAACATAAGATACATAACATAAGATACATAACATAAGATACATAACATAAGATACATAACATAAGATACAAAGGGTGGGTAATCGCAAGAAGCCAAGTAACAGCATCTGGTGGGAAAGGACCCCAGGATGCCCCTGCTCCCAGCGAGGTCAACACTGAATTCAGGCCAGTTTGCAGCAATGCAAACAGATTTTGAAATGCCATGGCAACCTCTTCTTGTAGCAACATAGCATAAGGAAAAGAGTAGCTCAAAATCTTATGCCAGTGCACTCAATGTTAAATGGATGCTGCTTTAGTGCAGGGCGCTGCTCCTTGGTTTGCAAAGCCAGTGAATCACACGGAAAGCAGCCAGTGGCTGCTGCATACACGGAGCCCTCTGGCTTCAGGAGCAGCCTACTGCTCTGCCCACTACTTCTGCTGGGTCAAAGACTGTCATCTTCAGCAGTGCTGGGGTGGCAGCAGCTGGAAGGCAGAAAATAGAGATGGGGGAAAAAATAAATGAAGTTTTCTAGGGCTTTGTATGTATTCTGTCTCCCACAGCAAAAGTTACTTAATCCTTCTCCTACCACAACTGGAAAAGCTTCAACTTGAAAGGAGTTGCTTTAACTAATGTGGATGGTACCAGAAACAGCAGTCATGGACTTGAATTTTTAAAAGAATTAAGTATTCACATCTTCATTTCCGGACTACAGCTATTGAGCCTCAATAAAACCAAAACAGAACAACCCCAACCACAACCAAATCTTTTGCATTTAGTCTTATAAATAATTTATAAAATGAACAAACATTTCATAGCTCTTCAGGATATTTACAATTTTAATACATATATCCAACTTTTTTTCTCAATTTCTCCTGAAGTGGATAACATGATCTTATAAGATAGGCAAATAAATTAATTTGGTTTCCAAGGTGCAGGTGGTGCACTGAACACTTACTGACCACCATGGTTTATTTTCTTTTGGGAAAGGCTGCACCCTGGTGGACATAAACACAATTTTTATTAAATATTAAAGTGACAAAATATCTCTTGAGAAGTCAATGAGAATTCCTCTGTATCAAGGATGGGAAAAAAAAAAAAGAAAGAAGGATATTAAACCACGAGTAAAACACACATAATGAATTAAATCCTACAGCATACAATCCAATTCCTGTATTTTTGTTGATTCACAGAGACAATCATGAGCAGGGGGAGATTATCCAGTCTACTCTGGAGACCAATGGCTCATAAAGTCACAGAAAAATGCATACAAGCTGAGAACCTATCAACACCATTCCAACAGCCAAAGATTGTCTCCCCAAACATTTTTCAGAAAGACTACTCTCCTAGAACATGGTCCAGTTAATCTCTTTTTAGATGCTGGCAAATAAAGTACTGTTGAAATTAGTGGAAGAGCCATTCCAAGAACACAGCAGGTATTCCCAATCCAAATAAAGCATTCCTCCTGCCAACCAGCCCTGTAGTTTCAAACCTGGTAAAACCCAGCTGTGGAACAACATATGTCCAGATGATCCATGAATACAATATAGGGAGAGAAATATATGCCAATGTCTTCTTACAAAATATACATCCCCACTATTCCTCTGTTGAACAATAAAATAATTTATTCTAAACTTTTAGTAGGATTTACTTCTATGGATAACCAAACTGAGCCAACACTGCAATCAGACTTCCCCTAATTTAGCTGCCTGCTTTTACTAAGCCACTATTTCAATGAGTTCCCTTCCAAGCTATAAGGTTTCTGTTAACAGTAGAGAGATATTACTCTGGATTGCTGTCAAAATCAATACAGTGGTTTACTTGTCCTCCAACTGTATTGACACCATCTCTGGGACTCTATTTGCTTGGTACTTGTAAAAGAGGGACAGTATTCCCATGAATAGGGCCCCTGGGCCAAGCAGAGCTTCCCGTGGAAGTGGAGACTTCTTATAGTTGAGTTGAATTTGGTCCAGCATCATTCTCACAAAAAAGCTCTGAACAATTTCTACTTTCTAGTGGGTATGTGAAAGGGAATATTTTCCTTCTGGCTGGGACTCCTAAACGCAGCTGCAAAAGACAGCTTGCTTTTATCCTACTCAGCTGGTATCCCACATAATGTGCCCTGACTTCTATGTCTCCTTCAGTTTTTGGTAGGAGGCAGATATTTCCCACAACATTTTAGCAACGAAAGATACAATTCCACCTACATCCATAATTTCGGTGCACCTGAAAATGGTTGGTTAAATAATTAGACTTTGATGTGCATTCCAGAAAGACAGCTCATTAAAGCCTGTTTACACCTCAGTGTGCAATGCAGCACACAGAGACCCAAAGCAGCTCAGGTATGAGGAAAAATACAGCTGGACTAACCCACACTGCACTGGCATCTCTGCAGAATCAAAGTAATCAGAGAATAAAGTGCCTACAATTGTTAACCGGTAAAAAGTGTAGGTGTTGCATGTAACATGAGTAGATTAAAAAAAAAAGTGTTATTTCCAAGGCAGTTATTTTAGGCTCTTAAAATATCAGTGTTAGTGATGACATAATCCTGCTATAACCAAGTTACTGAGTACTCAGAAAGAGCTTTGAGATTCATTGGACTTCAATAGAAGGCTATTTCTTATTAAAAAGGAAATTATCTTGTGAAGAAGAGATTTAAAAATACCAAATGTTGCATGAATGAAGCAGTCCACTATTAGGATGAGCACTGATACTCAAATAGCTATGAAATGGCTAAAATATTAATGAACAATTTGTGTGCAGCATGTAAAAAATAATCTGTAATTCTGCTTCTGAAAATGTATATGTGCTCATATATTGCCTTTTTTATCAGTACTCAAAAGGGAATTTTCAAGAAAAGAGATTCCTTCAGCTGAGAGCACAGATACAGAAGAATAAACACGTGCTGTATGTTAGGACTTCCTAGTCTTTTTTGACATGCTCCAAGGAATACAATATTGAAAAAATAATGCTAGTTAAGCATTTTAAATCACAATGCCTTGTGAAGGGGAATTTTATTTTCTAGAGAGACAGCCTTTGCTTGATAGTTGAAATTAAAATAAGAAGACTGCCTTACATCAATGGAATCAAACTAGGGTAGATCACCTAGGACTGCAAATGCAAAACTGGTTACCAATTTAAAAAGTCAGACTCTCACAGAGCAATTATTAATGGTTTTCCATGAAACTAGGAGAGGACCTTTCACAAGATCATAAAATGCCTACTTGGACTATTTTACTCCATGTTTATTATGGATTATGCCATCAGCATACTCCTTTCAGGTAGCTGTAAAATGCAATAAGGTCTCCCCCTCAGGACTCCTTTTTTTCCAACCTAAACAGTCCCAGCTCTCTCAGCCACTGCAGATTTTAACCCCAATGTGGAAAACATCTCCAGTGCCTATGGCAACTTCAGTTTCCCTAACTCCTGGAAAAAAGGGGACCTTACTGAGATGGGTAGGTCTCATTTCAATTAAAAAGCAGATGGCACGGAGAAGGTTGAAAGAGAATTTTCTGATAAAATATCTGGGGTACTTTAAGAACACCTAAAAAATAATACTTGAAAAAATACTTCAAGAAAAGTAAGCAATTTGCAATGACACACAATCTTTAGAAATCCATATCCTCAAGGAAAAGGTAGCAAAGAAATCTGAAATCTCAGGTAACAGGGACAGTAATAATCACTGAATCCTGTTTAAACTGAAGGCAGGGAAATGGAAAACCCAAGCACACATACAAAACAACAGAGGCTAGAAGTAATACATTGAAACATCTTGTTTTAAAATAATAAACTAACATAATTAGTAGGACAGTACTGACATAACTGGACATAGAATATATGCTTTACCAGGCAGAAAGAATACAGAAATAAGATGGTCATGCCAGTGGGGAAAAACATGCTCTATGCCATAGAAAGCTTAAAGACAAATCAGATTAACAAGTTAATAGTGTTAATGAGCATCAAATGATCCTGTGGACTGAAATTTCAGGTCTAAGTAGTGGTGAGTACAGGTGCCGGAACTCCCAGAGTGACCATTAAGACAGAAAATGCAGTAACCACGAAATGGTAACAGAGATTAAACAACAGGTGCCAGGGAAAGAAGCACAGTAATAATGACATATTTTAGTTATCTCCTTGAAGCAGACGGCACAAATCTCACACCAAGATGTGATGATTTTTACACAATGTACTTGCACCACGAAGCAGTCATGCCAGAGAGTCACATGAAAAAAAAAGCTAGTTTAGCAGTGCAGGAAACTTGATTTTAAGATATTCTTTCTAAGGACACACATTTTAACAATGACCATAATGGGGTATAAAATGAACATTGTTGACAAAGCAAAGGAAGATACAAAAACATTTATGACAATGATTTTAATCTCAAAATATGAGGGCTATATTAAGAAAAGATTTTTAAAAGGAACAGAAAGTGAGCACCAAAGGGTAAAGCCTTTTTCAAATGCAGGGGTACTTCAAAGACACCATGTAGGAGAAAAAAACCTTAACGCCTGCCAGCTAATAAAAGAGGACTTTAAAGCAACCAGAAGGAAGTGAGCACTGCCGAATAGCAAGTTAAGAGAAACTATTCGAAATAAGAAACTATTCTTCAAATAGCTGAAGTGGCATCCAGATGTGGAAAATACAAGACCAAACTCCAGCAGACAAAGTAAACACTACACTAAGGCAGCCTGCCCCCAAAAGCAAGGGAAATCTTATAAGATATAAAAAACTAACCCTTGTCCTTTGTCAAAACTGGCAGGGAAAGAAAGTACACCCGACAATGTGTAGGCCAACTGATGATCAAGGACTGAGAAGAGCATCTGTGAGGGTTGTATTAAACACATGTTGATTAGAGTGGACTCCTGTGCCAGAATCTTGCTTTATGGGCAACATGATGCTGAATCTACCTCAATGTGAAATGCCAGGAAACTAGAGAGTCAAATAAGTGGCAACAAAACACCAGGATCGGAGGCAGTCACCCAAGAGATCTAAAGTCAAATCACAGTCCAGATACTCTCACTTAATATCACCTCAATATGACAGAAAAGGAATGTATCAAATACAATGCTGTCTTTCAAAAGACGTTTCAAAGGTGATATGGAGAACTACAGATCAACCTGACAGACATTTGTACGGTTAGAAGATTCAAGGAGTAGAAACTACAATAAAGAAAATGAGTATGCACTTGGATGAGCATTACATATTGCAGGAGAACAGACACCACAATTTTCTCTACAGGTAAATCTCAATGAGAAAACCTCCAGAATATTTATGAGGTGACAATCCTGTGAATGAGCAAAGCTTAGTTGATCTTGGATACCTTTACAAAACCAAGTCAGACTGATTACAGGGTGCCTCAACGACATTTTAAAACCCACAGGCCCTTACATGATCAGTTGATGAAAAGTTATTAAAACACTGTCAAGAATAAAAGGTTGGTTTGCACAGCACAGGAAAGCTGCTGGTGGATTCATGCTCAGGCCCATGACATTCAACATGTTGATAAATGATCTGGAAAAATGGATCAAGTAGCTTTGAGCAAGTTACTCACAGAACAAATTCACAGTGAGAATAACACATAACCGCTGTGCACAGGAGCAATACAGTGGAACTAGAAGAGATACAGAAGAGAGACAAGGACAGCCATAGGCATGAAAAGGCTGCCACTGAGGAACAAGAAGATTGATCAGATCTATCCAGGTGGGGAAAAAAAAAAAAAGGAGACTGAGAAGAAGCTATGGCCAAGATATATAAAATAAGAAATCACACAGAAATGGTGAATAAGAAATGATTGCTCATTTCATTTTCCAGCATAAGAGACATGGGGATATGAAGCCAAACTAGAAAGCTGTTAACTTCCACAAGTTTGAAACAGAGATACTTCCTCACATAAGGAGCTACTAAGCTGCAGAGCTGCCTGAAAGAGGTTACTGTACGAAGAAAAATTATATGGGTTCAAGAAACAGCTGGAAAAGTTTGTCAAAAAGAAAAAACAGAAAACTCCCAACAAGTTGTCTGAAAATTAATAAATATATAAGCATTGCCCTTGGTTGGCAGACTGTGTATTGAAAAGAAATATTCAGGTGTATCACTATTTTCTTGCTTCCTTCTGCTCCTCACTAGATACCCATTGCTGGCCACTTGTCTAATGGAATAAATGGCTGGAAGGATCCTCAGTCAATGACAGTGTGGATGCTCTCAATGATGCTATCCAAGCATCACAAGAAAAATGTACTTTAAAGAGTAAATATTTACCGCACAAGAAGTAGATAAGAAAGACTAGTTGCCAAAAAATACCTGGGTTTTGTTTGTGATTAACATACAGGTTTCTCAGTGAATATGTATAAGCTTTCAGGATTATACATATTATAAAGCTGTCTGTTCTTGGTGAAAGATACTAGAGACAGTTGAGCTGTTTTGGACCCATAATCTCATTTACTACCCTTGTCCCTCACTAACAGTCACTGCTTAACTTTTTGCCAGCCTTTGCAGATTTGTTCAAGACCTCCTGCCTTAGTGCAATGGTGCTAAAGAGAGTAACAGAGACCAGAAGTCTTAAGATCTGCAGCTTTTAAAAGAGAGGTTTACTCCTGTTCTTCTAATAAGTTATGACTCAGCCTTGAAAAAGATTTAGGGCTCAGGTTTATGCCTATCAATTTTACTTACATTTCTATACTTTGTATTTTCTGAGAAGATACTTGTTGCATCCTTCCAAATGGAAAAAGAGAGTATTGAAAGTGTTAATAGATAACTTTCTGACAACTTAAAGGAGTGCTGTTTTTAACAGATCTTCTACTGAGCCAGAATATCATGCTCACTTACTGCATTTCCTAGCTTGAACTTCAGCTTCTCATTGCTGGCTCTTGCTGTTTAAATTGCCTGTATCTCAGCCTTTTCCTAGTTCCATTGTCACTGTATCCAGATCATTATCTGTTGAATATTTCTAGAAAGCTGAATGATAGCTGCACAGCTGCCAGTGATACAAGGTTTAAAAATACATTTTTATACTCACTTTTAATACAGCTTTCAAGACACTTGCTATACAGCGATGACATGATGTAGTTTGGAGAGGACTTGATAGCTTTATCTTTCTCCAAATGAAACTTTTCAAATAAAAAACCCCAAATGAAACACTATATGCCTACAGGCACTTTTTCCCAGTATCTATTTTACACACACAAAAACGTTACATTTAATTTCAACCCACAAAATGTTACATTTAATTTCACAGAAAAAATCTAATCTGCCTATTCAAATCTTGAATAGAGGCTCCTACTTGTATTGTCTGTAAAGATCTAATATCAAAATTACAGACAAGTAAGTTAAAATTATGCATGAAACTAGATATCCATTTCTTAATACTGTCATTTTGGTTATAGTCCACATCCTAACAACTCAGTGAAAAGTACCTATTAGCTAAAACCATGTAAGAGAAAAACTCTCTCATTAACATATTTCAATTTTCAACATTTACAAGAAAGCTTCTAATAAAACTCAAGTACAAAGAAAAATTGAGTGTGGGAGAGTCTCTGATGTTAGGCATTTTCTTCCACTGTAATAACTAGCATGAACAGATGTTAGCAACCAAGTCCCAATCACATGTATCACAGAATGCAGTAAGTGAATTCAGGCATGCATAAAGCCCTAATGAAATTAAGGATACTCGTTTAGGAAGCTGATTTTTGAAGCAAAACAGTTTGCAAGAAGTAGTATTATGAATGTAAATATGAATAAAGAAAGATGCAAATCTGTTGTGCAAAAAGTTGAATGTTGTGACATTTTAAGTTAACACAGGAAGTATCAGATCTTGCCTAATAAACTGAATTTCAAGTATATAAAGGATACTTCATCTGAACAAGCAGTTGCAATTAAACTTAGAAATTAAAGTTTACAATGAAACACAGGAAAAAAGTAACCATTATTATATGTAAACATATGACAGCTTTGTTCTTTCAAATGCGTGCAAAAGAATGTTTAGAATCCACAGTCTTTCCATATTTTTCCTAATTAAAAAAAAATCTATTTTTATTACAATTCATAAAAAGTCTGTTTGAACCTCATAAAAAGTCTGTTTGAACCTCAAGCTTCCTCAAGACCCAAATGTTTTATTTTTCAACTGCCACTACTTACAAGGGAAAATGTTATCCAAGATTAGAAAGCAGTTACTACACTGATCACAAAGACAGTTCTTTGGGCCTGTCTTTGCCAAGACTGTTTTAGTAATGCATTCCCATTCTCTGCAAACCTGGCTCATTCAGTTTGCATCAAGGCGCAGCCACTAAAGAACCTGACAACTCAGTAAGGCTTCCTTAAAGTTTACAGGGAGTCAGAATCACACGAAGGAATCTATTTGCATAACAGATGTACAGTTATTCATGTGAGAAGTGTGAAATTTTGATTTGTGTTTTCTACACTTGATGCAACCAATGGAAGTATGAATTAAGAGGGGTTTGCTAGGAAATCATACACTGCATTACAGTTCAAAACGGAATTAAAAAAATGAATTTTTCCAAATAAATACTATGATCTCTATTCATATGGATTCTTATTCAAAAGTCTTTTCCCATTTTATTAATTCTGATAAAAAGCAGTATACAGAAGCCATAGTCCTATTAATTGTTCTAGCAAGACCATAATGATTTGTCCAACCTGAGTATGATAAAGATGGAGGTGAATTCCACTGTTAAGGACTTACCATAGGTTGCAAATGTTCTTCTTTGTTGTTCAAACATGAAATCATTGATGTGAGCTGGTTCTGCATATCCAGAAAGCATGTTTCTAGGTGCAGCCATTTGCTGAGTCCTAAATGGGTTTTCTGGTCCAAACTTCATCAAAAACGTTAAAACAAAGTGGAGCAGAATTAGTAATTTGTTATTTTTGCATATTTACTTTTTCAGGAAAAAAAAAGAAAAACACAGAAAAAAGAGACCTGTCATTCAAAAATGGTAATGCCAAATCACTTCAACTTTAAATTTTATTTGTGACTACTGAATAAGCTTCTTCATCTCTTATTTCATACAGTAATCACACAGCTGTTCTGAACAGTTGATTACAGGATTGAACTTTCTAGTACAGAGCCCAGGTTGATATGGGCTACTTGACTTGTTGATACTTGACAGAACCAACACAGACCATCATTCACCATGGGACCAGAACAAACATTCAGAAGACAAAACCCAAGGCTGTCACACAGTAGGTCTCCTTAACTGAAACATTTACACACAGCAGCACTGAAGCAAGTTAAAAACAGTGCTTTTGTTCACACATACCATGGCTTTGATATGTTGCAAACTTGCTTATGAAAAGGCCAATTTATGTGGTTCTTCAAAAGGTTTTCTAAACATAAAGCATAACTAATGTAGAAATTTGAGGTCAAAAAGAAAAACTGTACAAAGAAGTTAAATACAGAAAAAAGTTAAATGTTGAACAGCTATTTTAATCTTTCAAATAGCCTGTCAGTTATAACGAAATGGAAAGTGGTTCACATGGCACCAGGCAGTCTAAATTCAGTCTTAAAAGGTTTTTCACCATATAAATTTAGCATAGCTCAAGTTACTAAAATTCTTAATATTGATGTGAATAATTAAACTGAAAGTACTTTGATTTTAATGTTAAATCCTCCTCTTAAAAGCCTTATATCTGCAAGTCTTACAAATGTTAATTTTGCCCTAATGAGCACAATGGATAAATAGCAAAAATGTGAAAAGAGTAAAGGACCACTTCAATGCAGTTCATGTTTAACTCAACATCTTTATAATGCTATTTTCCCAGCTTAATTTTTAATTTTCATAGCCATAATTCTGATAAACATTTTAAGACTCTTCTTAGAAGAGCTTTATGCAGAATATTAAAATTCAAGCACTAAAAATACCAACACACTTGTGTAGAATCTACTTTTTAGTTTGCCCAAACTATATTCCAAAATGCAGCCAGCATCCAAGGAAGTTGTCTTATAGGAAAGTCACACAAAATTTATACAACCTCTTTCCTTTAAGCCAAAGGCATCTCTGCTCCAAAAACCAACATTGTTTCTTACCTCAGGTGCAAACATGGTTTCATAAGTGGGATTGTATTGAACTTCCTTGATAGCAGGATCAAGGTGGACTCCTGTTTCCACATCTTCCTGAAATAAAACAGGCATATTAATAACCCACTTTTCACACACAGACATTTAAATATATGATATTATCTTTTTCAGTCCAAATTAGGGCTGTAGTACAAGTTGACACTTCCAGCATTATGAAAGAGTACCTTGGCCAAAATTTCTATTTTATAAAAATATTGAATGCAAAACCAATGTCAGGTGGTCACTGGGAAACTTGTCTAAAACACTAAGATTTTTGCATGTTATTATTTCTTTTTATTTAAAGATTTCTTTAAATTATTTCTTTTTATTTAAAGATTTCATGCACACATTTTAAAACAGCAGCAAGATTGAAAGAAAGATTTTTTTAGGATGTTTGAAAACCAGACTTGTAAAGAAAAACCAATTAAAATGGTCACAAATTTAATATAAAGGCATGAAAGCTAGAACTCTACAAAAGGTAGAAGGCAGAAATCACAAGTAACTATTCTGAAAGACAGTTGCAAAGAAAAAAATTACATATCAACATTACATACAAACATTAATTAGAACAATGATTTTCACAGAATCCAATAATCCCTTATTTCCAAAAGGCACATTTTTATACTGAAAGGTATAAATGTAATTCAGCTTTAGTACTTAAACACATTTGCAAGACTGTTGTGACAAAAATTTAACTTGATAGATGAAGGAACAAGAAAGAAGGATTAACCAAAAGAATAACTTCAAGCAACACACAGGGGAAAATTCAGAAGGGCACATGCAGCTGAAACAGAAGACAGAGAAGAAAGAAAATGGCTGACAAGGTAGCAGTGCCCAAAAAGACCTGGTTTCAGAGCTTTACAAAGGCTCTTTCACATCATCAGAACCTCTTCCCTCATCAAGACCTCAGTTAATGAAGGAGAATGTTATTTTGCAGAATTATTCCTGCCATTGCTTCCTGTGTCTTTATTCTAGACAAGCAGTAATTGAAAAGGACTCAGAATGTGCTAGTATACAGACAAAATCCCTAGTAATCATACTGAAAAAGCTATCTTAGCATCATTGCTTAGTCAGTGCTTACCTACAACAGGATCCCAAAGCATTTGTGACTTACAAAAGAAAGTGGCACAACAGAGAACCAGATTTTAGCAGTTGCTCCATTAACAGAAAATTATCTCAAATAAACACAATCTTGCTTTATATTATAGTATCTCAAAAGAACTCAATGGCACATTCTTAACTTGTTTAATATTGTTAACTATTCTCTGACATAAGAGAATAGCTAACAATACCAGAAGAAGCTTTTTCTCTCCCCAATTCAACAGCAGGTCAATTACAAATTTGCTCATGCATACAAGATTTAAAAGATTTTAAAACCTGATTTTCTAGAACACAGAAAAGAAAAACAGTACCTAAAGATCTTTGGCTTGTTACCTGATTATATTTGATTAAAACTGCTCAACAAATGAAAATAAAAGAATGTCCAAAATAACTCAAAACAAAAACATGACATCAGCAATCCCACTAATTGTTTTTCTACTAAGGCCACTGTCTAAGTAGAATTGTTAAGTCCAACCATAAAGCTTTACTCTCACATTATCAATTATTTTAACAGGCAGGTCCAGCCTTTGCAATGATCTTGTCTGAACCCTCAGCACTACCAGTTCTCGGCCTGACCTCATTTTTCTCATCACACCACCCCTTCCAATTCACTGGGCTTGGATGTCAACCACTACTGGTACATTCACAGCCCTGACTTTTATACACCATGAACTTGCCTGCAAACAGCACAACAGGTCTAATCCTGTCATTCAGCAAGAAACCCACACGTCCCCAGTTAGAACATGAGCATACCAAAACCACTTCCTAACCTGTGTTACATAAAAATTATGCTTCCTTTCACTGCTCCATGTCATGAGGACATTTTCCACAGACAGCTTTTTCAAGTCACATCATACAGCTTACTATTCCAGCTACACCACACATCTTGTCCACAAAACTCAACATTTGAGAAAATAAAAATTCATATAATTGATAATAAGGCAAAGTTTATCTGATCAGTGGTTACTGACATTTAAACAGTGATCAGCTTACTTGAAATTAGGACAGTTTTTTTCCTGCTCTTTAATCTGAAAAAGCAAAAAAATCCAGATTTGCAAAAATGCCAAGAATTTTTCAGTTCTGCTATTTTTCCTCCTCTTTTCTTCCTGTGAAGTTCTATTATATGCTGCTTGGTAATTGAGAAAAGAAACAGATTGTGCCATAAAAACTGATCCTCTGCTGGAGGATTACAGCTATTCTGGTTCTACTTTGCTGCTGGTGGAACAGTGCTGAGTCACTTGAAAGCCACACAATATGTTCACTCCTAGACCACCACAGGCACATTCTTTCTGTGTGAAAACCACCGAGCCTTGAAATTGAAGCACATGTTATATTTATAAGAGCTACGCTCCTCAAGACCTCCAGTCTTATTCATGTTTTCATATATTAGGGCATCAAATGACAATCTCTTAACATGCTGCTGAAGCACATAATGGTTATCTTTTCATTACATCATTTGGCTTTAAACTGTGTAATAATTTGAATGTGGTCCAACTACCCATTCTACGTTCTCAGTATTTTTAAAAAATGAAATTTTGATAGGAATATAAAGTATTGACACAACACGTTGCCAAATGTTAGTCTATGGCAAGTGTTCAAATTGCAGCAGACAAATTATCCTTTGGTCAACATCTGGTAAGTGCCACTTTGTACAGCATTATGAAACTCTAGTAGGTAGCAGAAACATTAAAAATATTAACCTAGCCCATCATTCATTTCACCAATTGCCAAGCTATCTGCATTGATGTATTTTGGTTGTGACTTTTTTTTCCCCCAGATGAGAGGAAAGAACTCATTGGCAACCTTTGCACATGGTGAAGATCTCTGGGTACAACTGCATGCTTTGCCAGAAGACCATTTCAGCAGAACTCATCTTCCTAGTACCCAGAAAGCAAGAAAAGATAATACAGGTCTCACAACACTGTCCCTTTATGCTGGCAACAGCCTTAACTGCATGCATTCCAGATGCATTTGCTACAGCTCCAGCTGACAGGGAAGGGATCACAGGAGCAGCAGTCTGGCAGAGCTGTGACTGAGATAAGGTAATCTAAGAGATCACCTCTCTGCTGTGCTGTAGCTTTTCCTTTGGTCACAGGAATGATTTATCAAAAAGCCTAAGGTGAGCAATCCATCATGTAGCTTACGTGCCAAGTGTGACACAAGTGGCTCTGTGGGACGGGAGATGATCAGTAGTTAAGCTGAAAGAGGAGGGCAACTGTGATTTCAGTGAAGGGCTAACTATTACCCTAGATCACTTCCACTCTCAAAGGCACAGAAACCGTAAAAAGGGGGGGTCAAAAAGCTCTCAAACAGATACAGTGTTCCTTTGGAGAAAGTGAAAAGTTCAGCTGTATGACTGGCAGAAAAGCAGCTGGTGTTTGCTGCAACTCAGAAATTGTATTAGTATGGGCTTTATGGCATGCTGTAATATTATTAAAGGGCTGTAAACCCCACATAACCTGGAAGAATTAAGGTTTTAAGAAGTTATGTTTTACTGAATATGGCTATCTTGAAAAACATAATAGAAAGAAGCTGCAAACTTAGCTCTATGTGTCACCTCTCTGCTTTTCTCAGCACTTGTAACAAGCACTCAACAGAAATATAGTGGCTACATTGGATACCACACATCAGGTAAGAAACATGCTACTGAAAAGTGTTCAAAAGAAAGAAACTCCATGATTGAAGGGCTAAGAATAGAAAAAAGTGAGCAACCGAATGCAGCAGATTATACAAGTTTGTAGAAATAAGGACAATCAGAAACAGAAAATGCTCACTCCAGAGATCCACTGAAGTTTGGTAGACAGGTTGAATGAATGTCTGCCCACAGAGATGCAAGAATCATTGCTGATACAAGGCAAAAAGAAGCAGATGACATTGTTTCCCTAAACTACTTACTGTGATGGTATGTTGTTTTGTTTTTTTTTTTTCCTAATAGATATGATGTCTACTAACTTGCAATATCAAGTTGCTTTACAGTTCAGAGATTATTTGATGAGGTAAAAAAATTCTTTTGATAGTTAAATGCTGTCCTTTTGCACCTTTTGTTTAACAAAATACAATCACATTATTACGAGGAAATGGTACACAGGGCTGTACTCTTGAGTATTAGCATTTCCTAAGGAATCTATCTTGAGACAGGAAGAAGCTTTTGATATTAAATGCAGACCAGGGGGTGCTTCATTACAACTCCCCAGAGATCACCAAATGTCTGGTTCCTTTCAAGGCATGCTCCTTCAGTCCTACCATAAAGCTTGGCCACTTTAAAGCATAAGAAAGAGGGCAGTATATAGAAGGCATTTTAGACTACAAGTACAGTCAATCAGATTACCTTTCCTCCTTAACAGGTTCCTTAAACATGCCACAGTCCTCTTTTTATTCAAAGAAACCCTCCTACCCAAATGCCATAAAACAATAGTGCTACATTCTATGAAAATCACTTAATTTATAGAATAAAAAATAGTTCACTAATTAAAAAAATATGTTAAAAAAGCTTGCTAGAAGTTTCTTTATGTGCATGCAGGACAAAAATATTTCTTAAATTAAACAGCAGCAAAATCCCTGTAACAGCCAACAAAGCAAAGCCTTCAATAAAAAGACCAAGGTGCACCATGTACTGCAACACTGGATGTTAACTCTGTTCCTTAGAAAGAATATAATGTGGCTTATATTTTCCAGCTTCATCTTATGCAAGCAGAGAGTTTTGATGTCTATATGTTGGGGGTTTTTCTTTTTTTTTCCTGGACATTTCAGATAATAAACTTATAACATTCCATTTCCCCAGGTATAGTCATTACTAGTTAGTCAAATAGCTAAAAAAGGGCAGGCTGCTTTGCATAACATTTAATTAGTTTTAATTATCAATCACATTAAAAAGTGGTAAATTAAGCCCACATCCCATGAGCCACTGAGACTTAAGCAGTTTGTCACTTATCAATTCTTGCCTAAACCACTTGGGCTGTCAAATGCCCATTATCTCATTCTAAAGATTTACAAATTTATTACCAAGAGATAGATAGCATTTGCAGTTGAAGCTCCAACATGAACACATGGCTGTAATCAGCTTTTATTCTTTCTACCCATTCATGCACTCCTAATAGTAAATAAGTGCCTCACTAACTTCAACAGAATAAAAATAAACCAGGAAGAAAAGCATATGCTAAATAGTTTTGTTGAACTAGGCTAGATTCCCAGGATCTTGCAGGATGACAAGTTCTGAACATCTACTCTCTACAAGATATTTTGTGTCCAAGAAAGCGGGGGGGGGGGGGGGGGGGGGGGGGGGAACCCACCCTGTCAAAGAATACAAACATTCCTAACAAGTAACACTTCCCAAGTCTACTAAGGTTCAATCATTGCTACAGAATTGTCACATGTCACTTTGTATCTTTCTTCTCCCCATTGCCGGCAGGATTAGATTTTAAAAAACATTAAGAAGAGTGACCGAAGTCTATTTTCTCCCCTTATGCAAAACTTCTCTGGAAACCTGTACAGCGCCAAAGGTAAGCTAGATTCAAAGGGAACTGACATTTCTGATCCCTTCTCACATTAAAGGCAACACAGATCCTCCAGCTCCTGTATTGGGCTGGGCCAGCCTAGTTTTTTAATCCAGTTATTTTAACCCAGTTAAGTGTCCTCTCCTCAAGACTATTGAAGAGCATGCTGTAGAAAAGTATCATAAAATGTGCTCCTATCTGAGCCTTACCCTGGACAGAGATCAAACAATAATTGTTCTCTCAAAAGCAAAGTTTATAGACATAATGGTTCCTGCAAAGTGCTTTCTTCACAGAATATGCTATTTCCAAAATTTCCTTCTACATTTAAAATTCGAAAGTGAAGAAAGAACTGTCAGCAGTGTTAGGGTGATTTTTTCATAGAAGTAGAAGCTGTAGGAAAACTAATTATAATTGGGTTTGACAACTGCCTGGTTGTGGGCAACTGGGCTCCCTTCCCCTTCTTGAACAGCCTCTATTTACCACACTGTCATGCTTACCTACTGTTTGATGATGTATTTGGAGAAAGAAAATATCTTGATTACCTGTCCACTGTCCCCAAAAAAGAAAACATCTGTCTTATGGAAACTTGGCATCTAGAGGAGAGTAAGAGCAGAGCAAGGGTGTATGATGATACTTCTGCACTCTCCCAACAGCCTAACATTTTCAGGTCTTGGTGAGACTTGAGGAAATCTGTGTATTTATTGACACCTCATCCTTCAATGGATCTCTTCCAAGTACTTGTCCAGACTCTCCTTGTAACAAAATTCTTCAACACGTTGTACTTCTTGGCATGACAATAAGCACTACCACACATTGCATGAAGAGCTGTATCCTTTTATTTGCTTTGAACATAACTCCTCATAGCAGCTTATAGCTGCTGTAATGGAAGAGACAGTCAGTATTTAACTCCCTCTCTGTGCCATTTAGTGATTTTGTAGGTGTCTATCATATTTTGCACCTCAGCTGTCTGTTTTGGCCTTCTCATTACCTCCTCATACAGAAGCAGAGCCCTTCTTCAGCCCAGCTGTCCCTCTCTGAACGTCCTGCAGTTACAATCTACCTTTTTCAGTGTGAAGGGACCAGAAGCACAAACTTCCATCCTCTGTTGTCTTTCCTCAAGTTATTTTAGTGGTGCTAAAAACAGTAACAGAAACATGCAACTTTCATCCAGTGGGCTTTCCAGTTTGGAATGAGAGTAGAAGTATTACTGCATTGGAGTCACCAATAATTATAGCTGTTATGTATTATGAGCAATTTAACATCAAGATCAGCAATTTCAAGAAGCAGACTGTCAGAAGAGGGTGCAACAAAAGATCAGCAATTTCAAGAAGCAGACTGTCAGAAGAGGGTGCAACAAAAGCCAGCCCCTCAAACCTTTAAAACAGTTACCAACCATTGGTACAGCTTTCAATTACAGATTAATTATTTTCATAGAAATGTGACTTTATGTAACTATGATGTACTTTGAAACAAGGACTCAGCAGATTTTGACTGGAAAATGAAACACATGTAGGAGTAACATCATTGGGCTTTATTTGAAAGGCACACTTCAGTGGCCCAGATGCTGTCAGCTCAATGTGCTAACGATGACGCCTGCTACCAAAGAGAGTGAGGACCTGGTCCTGTTCAAAGCACACACAAGTCTTTGGCCAGTTAACAGGCCAAAATTCTGAACCAGAAACAGCTAAAACAGTTAGAATGCAGAACACCAGCCATTTCAGGTTCACACTCTCAACTGCCAAAAGTACAAGCTGTGGTCGCCAGTAGTTGCCAGTCCCTGAGCAACTAACATAAACCTTCGTGCTGGCAAGGCAAAGGGAAAACCTGTTGCTACAGGCACAAGGGTGGTGGAAAGCACATCGAGTGCTACTTGCCACTTCTCAATAACACTCAGGAAATAGTATAGATGTTAATTAGCATTTCTTTTCAAATGTGCACAAGACAGCCTGCTGGATGCTGGGACTTGAGAAGCCAGATTTCCAAGCCACTAAGAGATAAACAAATGTAGTCACTACACACAACACAACATCTACACAAAAATATGGTAAACTGTGATATGAATTAACTAATGACAACAAAGTGAAAGAGTCCATCCACCTCTTGGTCACTAGGCAAGAAACTTTTCTGAGCATGTGGCAGCAGGACAGTAACAATGACAGTTATCACATCAAGATGCCTGCTTTTGATTAGAAATTTGACGCCTGTACAAAAAACCCCAAAGCTAAATCAGCACTCTCCCCCCCTCCCTTTCTGGTATCACAAAAGTGAGCCAGTGTGATACTGAACTTGGAAAAGAAAGGTTTCCCCAGCAATAATGATACAGAAACACCAACCAGCTTTCAGGCTGCCCTTTAGAAGAGGACTCAGTTGCAGCCACCCTATCAAGGATCGACTTCACCCCATAACCCGGAAAAAACACACAGGAAAACACCTTGCACAGGGAACAGCAAACAGGTATCTAAAGAACTGGAATCAAGGCACGGACATGGAGCTAACACGCTTTAATAAACTTGACCCCCGCGGCTGGAAACCACGGGCGCTCCGCGACACACGCCATTCCCCCTGCAGCTCTGATCCCCACCCCTCCAGGCGAGTCAGGACAAGGCCAGGCGGCGGCAACGCACCCCTACCGGCACCGCGCCCTTTCTGCCCCGCTTCCCCAGCCTGGGGCTGCTCCAGGGCTGCCCCCAGCACTGTCCCGGGGCCGGCGGGCGGCCCGGGCCCTAGAGGGCTGCCTACCTTCACAGCTACTTCCGGGGCCGCATCGACGGGCAGGGCCGGGGGCGCGGCGGGCGGCGCCCGGAGGTGCAGCACGGCATCTCGGCTGGCGAGCACGGCGGCTGAGCGCTGGGAGCCGCTCTCGGTCTCGGGCTCGGAGTCGGGGTCCGAGTCGGAGCCGCCGTAGGAGGCGAGCGCGGCGATAGCCGCCGACATCTTGGCGCGGGGGATGACGGGACGGACAGGTCCTGGCAGCTCCGCAAGGCTCGAGGCGTCCCTTCCCCCGCAGAACGAACGGGGTGGAGCTGCGTCTTAAAATTGAGGCTCGTTAAAACAGAAAACACACTCTAAAGGATAAATTTTGTTATGGGATATAGAGGCGTTTGATGGGAGAAGATCCCACTTGGCTGTTGATGGTGCTTAACCTTTCAGGACTCTACAGCAAGACTACAAGATCCAGCTTGCAACGCGGCGCCGCGCTCGGAAGTTTCCCTCCGGCTCTCGCCTTCACTTTGCCTGGAGGCGGGGGAAAATATTCAACAGCCCAGGGAGAACTCCAGCTGCCCACTTCTTCCCCCACACAAAGCGTCTTCGCCATCTTTTCGACAGAGAACAGCGGAGCGGGGAGCCCGGTTCCGCAAGACCCCGGGTTGTCGCCCCCGGGCTCCCACCGCTGAGGCCCCGTGCCGTGCCCCGGGGAGCTCCGCCTCCTCGCGCTGATTGGCCGCCGGCACACCCGGCTTCTGTCACGTCACAGCGGCGGGACCCCGCCCCGCCCGCGCCGGGGAGAGGGAGCCCGGCGGGCCGGACTGTACCACCTGCCCGCCCGCGGGGTGGGGGGCGGCGGCGCATGGACCAGCCCGAGCATCGGGCGGTGGGGGGGGGCGGCCGGGTTCGGCCGCCGGGTAAACAGCGCTTCCCCCCCCGCTCCCTCCCGCCCGGCTCGGCGCGCCGGGAGAGGCCCCGCCCCCCGCGCGCGCACACACGCGCACACACACAGAGACACGCGCGCGCTGCCCGGTGTCTATTGTGAAGCCGCCGGGGACGCTCCGCGCCCGCCGCCGCCCCCGAAACACAGAGCCGCCGGCTGGGAATGGCCGGCGCCGCCTGAACTTCCAGCGCCCCGGCGGCCGCGGAGGGAGCGGCTGAGGCTGAGCAGCGTGAAGGTGCGCAGCGAGGGCAGGCGAGTAAGTGCCCCCCGCCCCCCTACCTTCCGTCCCTCGCGGTCTCTGGGGCGGGCGAGAGGGACCGGCCCCCGCTCCCCAGCGCCGGCGGGGCTGCGGGACGCGCCTACCCCACAAAGGGACCGGCGCTCGCCAGGTGTTTGTTCCTTCCCCTTTGTCCGCGCCCGCGCGGGGGGCGACGGTGGGAGGGTGTGATGGAGAGAATGGGGAAGCACGCCGCGGAGCCGCTTTCCTCCGTGTCCCCACCGCCCCCGCGGGCAGGGGCATGAGGGGGGCGTGTTGCGAGGCGGTGGAGAGGAGGGGGCCGCACTTGTACCGGAGCGCGGCGCTTGTCTCTCCTTCTCCCGCTCCCGGCCGCCCCGTGTGCCAGCGGCCGGCGCGGCGGCGGGATCGGCCGGCGGGGAAGGTGCGGTGGAGCGGGGCCGGGGTCGGCGTGCGGACGGGCGGGCGGGGGGCGGCGGGGTGACGTCACCGCCGCCAGGTGCGGGAGAGGCGCCCCCTCCCCGCCCGTCCCCTCCCGCCCGTCCCCGCCACGGGGACCGGGGCTGGCGAGGGCAGAGGTGCGGACGGGCGGCGGGACCGCCGGTCGGAGCGCAGGGGGATTCGGTCCGATTCCAGGGCAGAGCTGTCCGCTGGAACACTGCTACCATTGTTAGGAGGGCTTGGAGATCGCGGGGGATGGCCGGGAGCGGGGAGAAGCACGTAGGTTCCAACTTCTCCCAGCCCGCTGCCGAACGCCTTCCTGCGCCCCCGCGGACAGGAGAAATGGGAAGGACGGAGCGCCGGCCGAGGGCTGGCTGTACCGCCAGGTGTGTGTATTGCTCGCGCTTGCACCTGGAGCGGTACATTGCCATGACCTCCCTTCGAGCTGCATGTGCTTTCAGAATTAAAGTGAGCACACAGTGACATCTAATTGTGACACAGTGGCATTTAATCCGATTAAATGCTCTACTTTGAATTTTCCACCCTTTTCAGTAGTCACGGTTTGAAACATTTGTTTTCTTAGCTTGAGAAGGTATCACTTGATTTTATTTGTTTTTTTAAAAAAGGCTAGAATAAACGTAGAGGGCATATAGAAAGTGTTGATAGTGTGGAGTGGAGCAAGGTGCTGCATTATGATCTGTTCTGTTAGACACAGGTATGCTATGTCTTTGTATGCCAGAACAGGATTTTAGGTAAAAGTCCCACATATTTCACCACCAAGACCTTTTGTTTGCATCTCCAACCGCTGAGATATGCTACATTGAACTAACATTTCATATGGTAATGAGCTGACTTTTTCATCTTAAATCTAAGGATAATGAATCCATAAGTAAGGAAAGCTATATGACGCTTCACGTGAATCACTGCTTATTAATATCAAAAGGGGTTCTTCCACTGCAGTCAATTGGTTTATTGGCAGCAATTGTTAACTGATTCCATATGACTGCATTCCTTTTTCTCTTGGCATGCAGGTCGTAGGTATTGTCTGAAGTTAAAAGGTGTGCTTCCTGAAAAGTGAAAAATTTCAAGGTCTGTTTGTGCAACCAGTTTGTGATATTTTATCTGGAGAACTGTGTTGAAAATCATCAAAGTAGTTCTGCCTTCTTAACCTTGAATTTTAAGTGTTTGATTCACAAAGCTTTGGTAGCTGACATAAGTATTTTCAACTATGTTGTGTCCAAGCATCCAAGATCGCTTGCCAGTGAAATGTAATCATCTGGGATTCTAGATGCTTTTGTTGCAGAACCTAAAAAATCATTTACTGGTTTACATTAGCTGTCTTTCTGGTACCAGCAGTAGTAGATAAGCAAATACATGAAAAGGCATTCAGGGCAATACTGTCTGAAGTTTCTCATTGCTTAAATAGTACCGAAGATTAATTTTCAGCCAATGTCACTTCTGGGTCTGAAAAACTGACTTGACTGTGCTTTGAAAGTGTAGATGGCTAATATACACCATGATCTAAAATCTGGTTTTGACAAAAAAGCTGAGGAGTTGCTGCTGGTCATTTGTGTTGAGTTAATATACTGGCGTATCTTGACTATCAACTGCATATTTGTAATTTCAAGAAGGGATTGATCGGTATAAAACAAACCGAAAGGATGATGCAACTTTTCTAAAAAGCTCTGCTCATTGATTACTGTGTGCTGCATGTTCTCTTTTAACTGAGTTCCACAAAATGTGTAATGTTATGCGTTGGATACTGCTGGTTCCGAGGCAGACTGAAGCAGTGGGTGGAAGGTGGTTTGGGTTGCTTGGCTTTGCTTTCCATCCAGCTTTTTCACTGCTGCTTTTCCTTGCACTCACTTTGCTTCTCTTGCTTTAATTTTCCAAAGGAACATAAAACTGTCTCCCTTTGTACAGCACTTTTACATATCAAGAGGGCCTTTTAACACTTGCTTGTTGTTGCTCCTGGTGGTAAATACTATACCAAGTATTACCATGTCTTTTCCCCTGGTGAAAGGAAAGAGGAAGAAGTATTTTAATAGAGTGGTTCCTTGAGCAATAGAAGCCAGGCTTTTACCTTTTGTCCTTTTTTTTTTTTTTTTTTGGCGTGTGTGGGTTTGTTCAGGGGTTTTTTTAAATCCTGAGAGTGGTTGTAAGCTCTAATGGAATTTTTTTTTTAGTACAGTCTCATCCTTTTGTGGAGTCTAATGTCCAACAGGGTGTTAATGCATTTTGAATCCTTTCCCTTGGTCAGGACAATCACAGCATCTTGATTTCGTGAACTTAGCATTTTATAGGTATCTTTGAGAATTCTACACCTCTGACAAATTTCGTTGGAATTAGTCAGCCAGTTTCCAAGTGGAGGAACAGCCATCAAACACCTCCCCCCTACACTTCCTGTTTGAGACTGATTTGCTTTGCAATTTGAGGTACAATATAATAAATTTTAGCATTTCACAAATTTTCCTCCACATCAGTCTTATTCTTCCTTATAGTTGATCACGAAATCTGTTTCCCTCTGCTTTTAATGTATTCTATCCTACTTTCTTTTCCCTTTACTTGCTCTTTCATAGTTCTTTTTTTGTTGCTTTCCATTATGGTCATGCTTTATCTCACACACTTGCGCTTTCAGCTGGTCCTTCTTCCCCACAGAAAATGATGCATATAATCCTGCTTATTCTTGTTTTTTCCTCTATGTTTTTTTGTACTCCTAAATTGCTATCAGCCCACTTCTCATCCACCAAGATCTGTAAGTCTGCAGTTTAGGGGAAAGGGAGGAAAAAAAAAAAAAGCCTGATACTTCTCAGCAGAGGATTGAACGATTGAACCAAAATATGAAGTTCTATTGTCTGTGGGAAATACAGCATTTGAAAGAAAATTGGGGGTTTTTTGCCTCTGTTCATATGCTTTTGGCTACTGAGAAAAGGTATCATGATGTAAGTCTTATCAGGTTACTCCTGCTGCATTTGGATTGGGCCCTTTTATAAGCACCTGCTTGTGTGTCTGATGCATCTCAGTGTTCTCTAATTTAGCTGCTTGGAGACTGAAGCACATTTTATAACTCGTGCTCTGCTATTTCTATTACCTTGGAGCCTCTGAGTGCTGCAAGGGTGATAATACCTCTTTTATAGTTTTTGTTATTTTGGACTAGGTCCCGGATTCTGAAAGATACCAAGGCGCCAGATTGCAAAAAGAGTTCTCTGTTCCAGTACATCTGTGAATCAGTCTCTTTAAGATTTTTGGAAGGCATCTTGAGGTTGTCTGACACAGATTACATGCTATATATTTCATGTTTACAAGGTGTGGCTTCAAAGAAAGAATGATATGGGATAAGACTGAAACAACTTATACTGTTGTACTTGTTTCAGATGACTTTGCAAACTAAATAATATTTGTTGCAGAGCCACCTCTTCCCTAGAGGATGGAAGCTGTGCAGCTTCTTCGAGCTACTCAGCTACATATGCAGTACTGTGAACTGCATCTTACACCACAAGCTGAATGAGTACTGTGTCGGAGAGGCAGCAAAACTAATTATAGACTTCCAGGAAGACAAACTTAATTAGTATAATTACAAATTTATGTTGGTTTTCTTAATTCTCTGAAAAATGTTTTTTTGAATCAGTTAAAGGACAGAAAATGTCACCAAAAGTGTATACATTTCTGAAAATATATGCCTGTATTTTTGGGGGAAGCTAGATTGACAGCTTGCTTGTCTGTTGGTGTAAGAAATTACCTTATACTTTCAAAGAACTACAGAATAACAAACAAATGTAGTTACATTTTAGCAAAACTCATAACAAAGAGCAGAAATTATGGATCATTTTCAATGAGATTATACCTTTTTGTTGGTTGACTTTTCAGTTAGATACTATGGTTGCAATATGAATTTAGTCTTCTGACAGCTGATTCCATGCAGAAGTAAAATATTATAAATACCCTAGCAGTATGACATTTTAAACTTATTAGAAAACAGGAATCTATTCTGAAGCCAGGTGTAGATTTTTGGCATATAATAAAAGACATTGAATTCTGTTGAAGAGTTTTTTTGTAGCTAAGGGATTTGTACTGTCTTTTTCCTTTTATTCTGCTCTGTGGTAATCTGTATTAATTTTCTGCAAGTATTAATAGAGTGTCTCTTGTGTTGTCTATTTGTCTTTCTTCACAAATTTAAAAAACAAATTTAGTAGAAAATTGGTCAGTAGATTTTAAGTTACTGAAGGAGAGTTTCCAACAAATACTCTGCAAGTGGTCTCAAAGTTAGCGTAGAGAACAGGTCTGAAAGTCGTTGGGTGCTCTTAATGAAAAAATATGCACATGTAATTCTCATCCTTTACAATCACAGCTGCCTGTAGATAGAAGTATGTGGTGACAGCAGACTGATGGTAGACTCAGTAGTACTCACTGAAATCACAAGTAGTTGGTCCTGCTTCTGCAGTGATAAATGTGCCTTACTAATCTACATGGGGTTTTGATTGCAGTAGTAGCAGAGTGGATTAAATATGAATATAGTTCTACTTTGCATACACTTTTAAAAGGTGTAATTGAAGGTTCCTCACACCAGGATATTAAATGAAAAAGCCATGATATTGGAGTTAGAATATTTTCATGGATCACAAAAATCTCTGAGAGGAATTAACAGAAATATTAACTTATAGGAGACTTAATTTTTTCTCTTAATTATTGTACAGGTGCTGTCCAATATCTTTTATTAGTCATCTGTAGAATTTGATTCATAAAGTAGAATTATTTACTGAGGATTTAAAACAATTTAATCAAATTCACAAATATTGGAAAGGTCACCTGAGAAATCTAAGCAAGCTTTGTGAAAGGACAGCAGAATGACAGGTAGAACTGCCTGTTGGTATAGGCAAACCAGTGTGTTTTGGAGGCAGAAAATAAGTTTCCATTTATATATCTGAAGAGCTTCTAAATTAACTGTATTAATATAACAAAAAAATTGAGCATTATTACAGTTTGATAAGGTACTGTTATCCAAATTATAGCTGTAATCAGAAGTGGGCAGAAAACAGAGACGGAATTGCCATTGTATACAAATTCATTAATTCTTATCCGCTATTCAAAGGGCATTATTAACTGTCAATAAGTTTAAAAGAGATAAATCGCGCTATTGTAAAGAGTTTGATATGATGGATATGGCAGAGTTTGTCAAGGGAATGAAAAGATTGGAATTATTTACCCAAGGAAATGAAAGAAAGTGGGTAGTGGGCTCTAAAATACATGTGAATTTAAGGTCTCCAATAGCAGATGTAAAAGCAAAACCCCCTTCAGTGTTTAAAAAGCAATTTTTTGAAGCCATACATTTTTTGCGAGGAGGAGGGAATTGAGACTTTTTCCCTGTGTCTGCTATATGTACCTGTATTTCTCTTGGTATATGTATTTATCTGTATATCTGTCATTCACTGTTAGACTGTTTCTCTTGAACACATAGAACCAACTTAAACTCCTTGCTTTACTTGCTTCAAACCAATAATTTGAACTTTGTTCTTTCTCATCAGAGGTGACTGCTCAAATAAATTAATATTCATTGCTGTGAGGTATTCTCAGTTTTCTACAGCTGAAATAAATGTTGTAATTTCTGGGTTTTGGAGAAATTTTCTGGCTGTTTGACGTAATGAACTATTTTACAAAAAATGAAGCAGTCCAAAACAGAGGGACAATGAGTGAAACTCCTGCATCAGTAGATTGAGTATAGAAATGGCTTGTAGCATGGGGATGGGAAGTTTGAAAAATCATGAATGAAAATTGATATGTGAAGTGAAGCTGTCTTATACCAGTCCAGCAAGTTTATGAGCACCCTTTTTGGGTGGGGTGTCTTCTTTCAGAGTAGTTCTTTTGTATGGTATCTGCACTGCATAGTAGATGCCTAGGTTATGGAAAACTGAAAGCATGATTGACACTAAGATACTTTACTGATCATATTTATGCTAAATACTATATTGAAGTGGCTTGTCCAGCAGCTCCCACTTGCCAGTTCTGATGTAATGGCTACAGAGTGGCCAAAATTAGAGTTGTTATGTATATTTCTCCAACATGACACTGTTTGTGGTTTGAGAATTTTTTACCCTTCAGGCATATTCAGGTCCACATAGATTGTCTGACAATGATGAGCTGTACCAGATAAGTGTTTTTCTACAAAAATTTCTCATTATCATAGAACTGCACCCTCCATAGTGATTTTGGAACAGGCCTTCAAGTAATTAAAAAAAAATTGGGAAAATTACAAGTCATTTATAAGTTGATAATATGTGGGAACTTAAGTAGTTTAACCAGCGCTTGTAAAAGTGGCATGCAGAGTCAGCTTTTCAGTAAAAAAAGGAAATGCTTAACTTGTTAAGTCTTGTTCAGCTACTAGCCACTGAATGTCTGTGCAGAAATGCTTAGAAAGGTCTTTTAACTCTCAACAGCATTTTGTTGTTATTAAAGGAGAAGGCTGTGATTGACAAACTTCCCCAGCTGCTTCCATGTGCAGTTGTGAAACTTAGCAAGCTTTAGAGCACAAGTGAAAACACAGGTTGAGTTTGTAATAGGTCTCATAATTTGGAAGCCTCTCTTCAGGATCAAGGGCTTTACAAAAATTGTCTAATTTGTGGGGAAGGAACTTTCACTTCTATGCCGCCCAGCTACCAGTATGGCGAATGTTGGTCTCTGCTGGTGATACAGGACAGTGGTATTTGTTACATCTTAATACTCTGAGCAAACTGCTCTGGCTGATCCTGTTTTGGGCAGCCTCAAATGTCCTATGATTAGATGATCTTCACAGCAGAAAGAAACATCTTACAGTTAATTCAAGAGAAGTGATAGGTGGCTTAGGCTGCTGTAGAGATGGTAATGAAAGCTCAGATGAAAGTTCAGTTTGATCTGAATTTTCCCTTGTGAAAACCCATCAAGCCCTATACAACACGTATATGTTGTTGCGGGGCCTGCACTGTAGCTGAGAAATGGCATTTCATGGCAGGATACATACAGGTATCAGTCATAGGCAGAGTGAACTGAGGTTACTCCACAGCCCTGAAGATTCAAGACTTGTGCCAGGGAAGCTTCCAGTGTGGCACCCACTGGAAGCGGTGCTGTCTGCATCCCCAGGCAAGACAGAGGGATGCATTCTGTGGCTCTGGCTAGCATGACTAGTCTACTAAAAAAAAAAAATAAATCCCGGAGTTAAAAAGAAGTTAACAGTTTTTGTTTCCCACAGAAATGAACTTCAAGCAAATCTGTCTTCAGCAAGTTCCATGCTACAGGGAGAGATTCTGTACAATTCAGTCCAAAAAGAATATGTTGTCTACCAGCTATGATGTTTTCAGTAATGGAAGTCAGATATAAGGAATTATCTGTGTCTAGCTGATTTAGCTAGACTTTTATCCATTCTACTTCTAACTATAAAATTTTATTTCTTTGTCTAGAAAATGGAAGAAGTTTTATTAGCAAAAGATTTTTGTTTGTACTATTGCTCTAAAAGAGGTCCAGTTCTTGTGGGAGGAGAATTGGACCTCTCTTCCGTATCTGTCACTACTCAGCTGGTCAACACAGTATTTTATTCTGGGGTGACAAGTGAAGTACATGTCTAAGTTCTGGACAGGTTTGTGTTCCTCCTGTATGGTCATCTGTCCTATTTGCAGGAAAGTTCAGAGTGGTGCTTCATGGCTCAAATGTTTTCAAGTACTGGCAGTATTCATTAAAAAATTGATAGCAGAGATATTACATTGAAAGGGAAAAGAAACCGATTGGGGTAGATGGGATTGATTCTTAAGCTCTACAATATTTCATAGATTCTTAAAGCACTACCATATTTATAGGCTGTCTTCTAGTAAGCTATAGTTTCCCCATAAGTGTACTATCTGTTTATTCATTAGAAATCTGATCAGTGTTGCAAAAGGTTCAAGACTGTGGACCATTCCTTTGAGTGTCTGGTGATTTGGTTAATACAGCATAGCATGTAATACTTGGAATGACCTTCTCATGGTGGATTGCTGTGGCCCAATAATGGGACATAAATGTATGTAAATTTGTGACCTAAAATTTTTATTAATTCTGAACTTCCATCAGCTTCTGACACCATGCTCTCTGCCTAGATATTAAGAGAGTTTCCATGGGAAGTAGCTGCTTAATGATCAGTATTGGCCTAAAGTAATACTTGGTAAGAAGTTTCTTGTAGAATAACTTACTGGTAGAGCAAAATCTTTACTTTTAATATTTTCAATCTCTTGTCCCGTTGCCCCTTAACAGCCATAAAACAGCCCCTTAACTTTATATTTCATTGTTTCTGGGAATACATTGAAAAGCAAAGCCATTTGTATGTAGAAACAATCTAAATGGGTCATCTTCTGTATCTGAGCATTTTCAGATATGTAAGTGCTTTTCAGTAGCTCAGTGCTTATATATGGAGCACTGGCTAGCAAGGCTGATTTTTGAGTCTGAATGTGGTAAGAAGTAAGTGTTTCAGATTTTTGAAATCCTAAAACATATGCTGATTATAGATATTCTAGTCCATCCTTGATTATAACGAGCCTATTGACTAATAGTAATTTTTTTTACTTGAAACTGAATGTGTCATTACAAGAAAGAGTCTTTTTAGAAAAAAAAGGAATAATTTTATTAAGCAAAGAGATAAAGGTGTGGTTTTAAAATAGAGACAGTTGGAAAAAAAGCTTTAAGAGCTGTCTAATGCAGTCATAAAACATGTTGGATGTTGAGGTAGTGTTCTGTTTTTTGGTCAGTTTTCGTTTTGATGTTTGCTAGAGAGAGCTAAGAATTGTGCTGTATGGTAACTTCCTAGAAGGCTGAGGGACTTTTAAGGACAGATTCTTCTCTACTTGTTTTATATCTCCTTTTTCCAGGAATTCATGAGATCATGTAGCAATACTTTCAAACATGCACTATAAGACTCTTTACCTTAAATTTCCCACCTTCCTCAAAACTCTGACTTCCAATATGAAGCTTTTAATGTTTGGGGTTTTTTTTCCTTGCAGCTTGCATATATGCCATTTTTGCAAGTTAGCAGTTTAGCTTGTTTTTCAAGATATTACGTCCATTTAGATCCCAAGACACATCTGTTAGCTTTATTTTTAGAGTGCTCAGCTACCTCTTAGCTGGAGTTGCAGACAAAATGATAGATGGTTGTGATTTCATGTTGAAAGAAGAGCAACCATTTGGACACCATTGTTGATAGGATTGTAGAGAAGCCTGGTTCACCTGTACTTGGGAACAGTACTTTGATTCAAAAGAAACACTTCAGAAAAATAGATGTTCTGTCTGACTGTTGAAATGTTGAAATATCTGGAGCCTTGTGGAAGGAAAATATGTATTAAGTGCACAGAGTTATAGCTCTTCAAAAAATGAAGACATTTTCAAATGCTTAAAACACAATGAAACACTTGGATATAATTATAATAATAATATTGTTGAGATTGGCATGGAATTTTTTTCTGAACTTTCTTAATGAAAATTTGTATCTGGTACATGGTAGTCCCACTGTAGTGCATGTATGAATACTGGCTAGAATTATGGAAGCCTTGGAGATAACATTTAATAAGTGACGTGCAGATCTATTAAAAATATAAGATCTGGAGGATGTGTTGTGTGTCCTAACTGCTGAGTCATATACAAATGTTTGATCTTTTTCTGCTCTTTTGAATCCTGAATTGTTTTGTTCTTACTAGAACAATGGCAAAGGGAAGGTGAATAATATTCCAAGTTGTGTTTGTCTATAATGTATTTTTAATATATGTGTTGTCCCCCACAGGAGATAGGATGTGTGCTTTTGAACTCCCAGAAGACCAAGGAAGATGCTTCTGCTTTGTAGGGAACAGACCTAATATCAAAGATGGGTACCCTGTCTCCTGGCCATACTTTGTAAGAGAAAATAAGGACAGCTGCTTCATTTTTTGCAGGAAAGAATGTAAGCAGCTGAGTTGATATCCAGTGGATAAAGAAGGTTGTCTGTAGATTTAAATCTGACAGATGAAAGCTAGAGAAGGGATGAAATATAAAGTTTACCTGTCTGTACTGTCATTCGTAGATTTTAGATTCATATCGTACTGTATGTCGGTAGTCTGGAAGAGGTTAAAAGAGGTTTCTTCTCTGAAAGGCAGTCCATACTGTCATGGGCCATATGTCATGGGGTCTGAGGCAGTGCTGCCTCATTTCCAGACGTGAACAGATAGCTGGCTTCGGCTGCCCATGTAGGTGTACTGTAAATGTTGTATTAGATCTAGGCTTTAACAGTATGGTCAGATTTGACTGAACGGTATGTAATGAAAAGTTGCTTGACACAACATGTAAATAAAAGCAAGATGGCGTGGGGTTTTTTTGTTTGTTTTTTTTTTGTGCTTTTGTTGTTGGTGTTTTCTGTAAAAATGAAGTTGTCTGTGCAGGAATGAAAAAATATATCTTTTACATAAAAGTTGATACACTTAGATCTGTGGGAATGGAGTCAGTGTCTTTTAGTGTATTTATTAGAAAAAACTAAGTATGCCTCAAACTAATCACTGCTGGTGATTTGATTTTTTTAGATACCTTTTCTCCTCCTGATATTTCAATATGGAGTGAAATGGTTAGGTGCACTTTGGGTAATTTAAATTCTTTTAATAACATATTAGTAATCTTGAATGCTGTTCGGGGACAGACAATAATTAAGCTGACCAGTAACTATCATACCATGGCTTGGTAGGGAAATGAGAATTGACAGACTGTGGAACCATGTTTTGTTGTGATTTCAAACTTCTCTCCTTCACCTAAAGTCTGGTCTCAGCAGAATCATGCTCTTCCCTGTATGTATTAAGTTTAAAGTCCCAGTATTTTCCTCTCACTCTTCTAAATACGACACCTCCGTAAGTGCTGATTTCCCATCAGCTTTTTTTATTGCAATGGAGCATGAATTTATGAAGGTGATTTATTCCTACAGGCAGCAGAGAGACTTTGAGCAAAAAATTCAGCACCTATCAGTGTTGTTCCCCCATTTTCAGTGTCAGATATGCTTAAGCATCTCTTCCCGAATCTGGTGGTGTGCTGCAAACTTTGACTGCTGCGATGCAGCTAGTAAGAGCGTATATTGAAATTTTTCTAGAGCAAGTAGTTTTCAAACCTTTTTCTTTGGAGCTGCTGAGCATTGTTTACTGCAGTTTGAGAAACACTACCTTGGTTTGACTATCACTGCTCAGTTGTGCATCTTCGAGCTGAGAATGAGGAATGCGGAGAGGCAGTAGGTTCACTGTCTTTCAGTGGAGAGAGGAAGGTACCCAAACCTGCTACTTTGCTAAAGGGCAGTGATGACCTTCCCTTAGAGAATGCCATCTGATGCCTTTCTTCTCACTGAGGTGAGAAGAAAGGCATTAGATGGCATTTTCTTTCTTCTCACCTCATCCATGGTCTGTCACATCTACCTAAAATGGCCCCCTTATCTGTAAGGGGACATTGTGTTTCAATGCAACATTAAAAGCCCCTCAGATTGACAGCTGCTGCCATGGAGAAAGAGGTCTCTGCAGATGTCCTGTGACTGCTGCTTTTTAGTAGCTGAAGAGGCTTGGGTCACTAATAGTTTGTTGTGGCATGTATATAATGGATATTTCATGGAATTCGTAAGTTGCTCTTTGTCAGAACATTTTGATCTTAAGGTATTAGAAACTAATTGAAGTGAACGTTTCCCTTCAGCCCTTGCTGACCTCTACAATCCACGTTACGGCTTGAAATAGTAGTTGCATTCACTCGGCCATTAAACAACTTCTAGAGCTGTACTCTGATCTCAAGAGTGTAGTTCTCTTAATGTTCTTTTTTAAGTTGGCCATAAAAGAAAGGCAACAGCTACTGTCAGAAGTATTAAGCAGTAGAGTGCAATATGAACAGGCTAGTTTAACTCACTCCTAAATATAATTCTTCTAAAAATAACTGTACTCCAAACAATAAAAATTGACATAAGTTGACAGCATGTTTTAGCAGACAATGACAAAATGTTGACTTCTAATTTTTGAGCTTTTAGATAAAAAAATGTAAACAAAAAAATAACTGAAAAATAATGGTAAAAAAATTTTTACAAAATTAGCTCTTCTCATTGTCCTTGTCTGTGGGGTTTTTTTGTTTGTTTGTTTGTTTGTTTTTTTTTTTTTTTTTTGTCAGGTGAACACTAAAAGAAGCATTTCATTAGTCTTCTGATTTATTTTCTCCCCTTATCTCACCATTGTCTTCTTTTTTCTACAAAATGGTGATGCTTGCTGAGGCTCTGGTTTGAGCAAGAGAAAAGATCCTCAGTTGTGGAGTAAGTTACTGATCATAGTTCTTACCTTTTGTTTCTTGCTAAGCTAGGCAGTAAATCAAATGCTTTGCTCTCTTTTTGTGGTTGCCTGCATGATAAAGTAGAATGAGACGCACAGGACTTGCTTTAATGTGTAGATACCATACACAAGGCTAGGCAAGTAAATGTATTGCCACCTTACAGCTGGTGTCAGGCTGTACTTGCTTAAATTGGTTGGTCACTTCAATGGATGTGGAAGGCTTAATCATTTTAACAGCCTAAGTAATGAGTTGTAAGTTATAGTTACTGCTTGAATTTTTTTTTCTAATTGCTCTAAATAGTAATAAAGAATTTCTGTCCATTGTTATTCTAGTTGTGAGGCTTATCCCTCTTACAAATATTTTAAAGGTTGGACTGCTAAAATGATATGAAATGAAATTAAGTACTGTGCTTAATTTTGTAAGTTCATCATTATGTATCTAAGCAAAAATCAGCGTTTAATAACAGTAGAATTTTAAACTGAAAGCTAGAAATTCGTATCAAGATTAAGAAGATAGGAAAAGAATAATGTGTGACCAATAAATTCTAGAATGTAAAGACTACAAACATTTTGGTTTATTTGTAATAACTAGTGTAACTAGTATAATTTAAAGGGTTACTGATAAGGCACATGGTGTGATTCTTGGGGCTGCCCTTCCAACTCAAAATATTCTCTTATCTATGACTCAGTGATATGAAGAGGGTAAAATTTGCTGTCAGAATTTTTAAATCTTATGTCATATAGTTTTTTGGTTTGTTTTTTTTTTTGTAGTTATTAACAAGGCTGATACATATGGGGATTTTTTTTTTGAGGAGTTTTTGTATCGTAATAGTTAAAGCTTGCTCAGCAAAGAAATTTTTAGGTAATTTAATTAATTTGTTTATACCTAGAGCACAAAAGAATATCATTCTAACCAAAACTTTGCAGTTACTGTTTAAAAGATTTGTTTATGCTTTCATTGTAGACAGAACTGTATTTGGAGACAACAAAATAAAACCATAATCCTGAGTGATATATTTTTTTTAATTTGAAGAGTTTTATTAAAATAAGGATGCACAAGGTCAGACCAGTCATCTTCAGTGATAGATGATTTGTGTGCAAAATCCTAAAGGATTGCTGTGTGACCATTCACAACTATAATAAATATAGTTGTGACATATACATGAAAATGACATTTCATGTAACATCACATAGCATTTATAATTGTTTTAATGAAAGCCAAACAGAACTTTTAGAGCATTTCTGCTCTCTTTAATGTCTGGTCAGCAGTGTTATTAAGGAAGAAGACTATTTGGTTTCATCTTATTATTGTCTCAAGACTGGAAGAAACTAGTAACTACAAATGAGGTTTAAGAGGTGAAAAATAGGATTTGGAAAAGTATAGGAAATTACTGACAAGAACGGTGAGCAGCCTCGGGATCATGTTGGCAGTTATGTTTTGGAAAAGATTTGCTCTGGCTCCCAACTGAGTCGTAAAAACTCTGCCACCAAATAAAGGAAGCCTCGTGTTGTTCTCTGCAATAATAGTCTCATTTCTGGGTATTACTAAATCACCATTATAACACAATTTATGTGGACATCTCAGGAAACCATTTTTTAAAGTATTATGCTTTTTGTAATGAGCCAGATTTAGCAAAATAAAATACAGACTTGAAATCTGCTAAGATGGTGTGCAAAATAACCTAATTACTTCATTTGTTCTTCTATGTCAGTTGCTATGTTTAAGTGAAATCCTGACTCTTTTGATAACCTTCTGCTTTTTGCATAGAATAAATAATTTTCCTGAAAAAGGAAGCCTTATATTTGTCTGCTTCTCAATGAATTTGGTTTTTCCCACTGGTAGTTAATAGAAAATGTCAAAGTGGAAAGTCAGAATCTAAACCTTGTCATATTCCCTTTCTTTCCATTTACAGACTGTGCATAGAGAAGTTTTGCCACAAGAAGAAAAAGTTTGGTTTAAGGGCTTCTGTGTTAATGTAAATACTTAGATAGGCTTTGGGTGGGGATGAGCTGGGCAGATTTCAAACTTCTTTTCCCAAGCTTAGTCTTTGGCAAGTAACCAGATGAGTACTATGAAGAAAAAACCAAACCGCTAAATAAGAGGTGAGTGAAAACTTGTAGCTAAAAATTTCCTCTCTCTTTCTCCTACAAGGCTGAAACAAGAACACAGACTAGTCAGTCATAATTTGAATCCACTAATTTCACGTTTTGTTTTGAGAGTGTGTTCAATCTACTTAATTTCTATCCCTCCTTGGATAAAAGCTAAACCTGACAAATGTTCATCAACAAACCCCTGTTGTGGTCAGTCTGCCATGTGTGAAAAAGAGAGATTTTTTTTTTTTTTGGTTCCCTTCAGCATGGAATGGGAATTATGGTGTCCATAGCTGTCTGTGATCACATCCTCGTGTGATGAAGCTGCAAGACATATGGATGAATGCGATCAATATATGACATTATCCGTGAAGGCACTGAAGTTTAATCATCAAGTTAAGATTGGTGAAGCAGTGCAGCAAGAAACTGTAGGGAGGAGTCAGATGGAATAGAAAAAACCAAGCATTAGTGATTTTTTTCAAATGCCTACTGAATTTGAAGGGCAATTGAGGCCTCTGTGTGATTTCTCCCCTAGGAAAATTAAGTTTTAAAACTGACAATTTTTCTCTTAAATTATTTAAAGCCCCCACCCTTTGAAACTGGTAGTAAAATTCTCAAGGTTACTTTAATGATGTACTAAATGTTGATAGCTTTATATATATATATATATATATATATATATATATAGACTGTTTGCACTGTGAAGGAAGTTGAAAGAGTGGAGAGGGATTGAAGGATAGATTTGCTATACGGAGGAAATGAATCTGGGAGCTGGAAAAGGGGGAAAGGAAGATAAATGTGGTGTGTTGATAAACAATTTAGGAAAAAAGGAGAGGTAAAGGAGCTTTGGAAGAGAGCTCAAGCATGCAGGTATGTACATTTGAGAAGAAAAAGAGAATAGCAGTTTAGGAAAGGAAAATATCTGTCTTTATGAGAAACAAAATCCTGTATACAACTATATATAATCAGTGGAAAATATGATTGAAAACAAAGTGGAAGGAGGAAAGCAAGCAGAGAAAGGTAACAAAAATACTAAGGATGCAGAGCATCAAAATGCAGATCCTACCTAAATCACGGTCTTACTTAGGAAAATAAAACCACTTGAATTCACAATCTTCCAAAAATGTAAGAGAAGAGGGTTATGGGATTCAAAACTAGATTAAACTGCAACTTGAGGCTTGAAACCCTATGCAGAACTGAAAAGCCTGTAGCTATTAGTAGAGCTTATTTATAAACAATATTTGTTTTATTTGAAGAACTTCTAGACAGTCAGTCTAATATCTTGTTAGCCATTGTCATTCATCCTATAGTCTTAGAATATCTGTTAGGTTTTCATCTTACTTCCTGACAGATGCTTTTTTCCTTAAAGACAGCAACACAAGGTTTTGCAGAGCCAGTTATTTAAGTGTGGGTATGAGGCTTCAGTGCCTTATGTTAACAATCTACACAAAGCCTCAGCAGTATCTGGTTTTAAGAACATTATGCAGTCTGAAACTTTATGACTAACTTAGGCATATATGTTGTATAAAATGCTTGCACTGTGGACACTGAACTTGAGGCAGAAAACCTGTCTCTGTTTCGCTTCTATGTCTGTATTTTGAAAAAATTATGGATTTTATGTGTATATATTTTAATTGTAATCTATAATATATATAGACAATTTTTATATTTTAATATCTATAAGGCTCATTGATTTTCTGAAATGTGCTTGTTAGAATGGAGATTGTCAAGAAATTCTTGAGGTATTGATTTAATTAAGCAGTCCCTGCTGATTGTTCTTGCATTCAAGGCACCCTGCAGTTGTGTGGTCTTGATCTTAGAGTAAGCAGGATTGGGTACTCATCCAAGGTCTTTTTGTTTTCGTGGAGTTTTGGTTTTTTTTTTTTTTTTTTTTTTTTGTTCTGGATTATACTTTGCTTGGATTAATACTCTCTTCAGAAAATTTTACCTGCATGCTTAAATTTGAAACAGGGGTAGAAACTTTAGGATGTCTATTTGTACTGCTTAAAAAGTGGTTATTAAATTATTACCAAAGTATTCATTGCAGATTTATGCAAAACTTTTCCAAGAATTCTTGTCAAATCTATTTCTGCACTGGTAAAATCAAGGAGGCTTTGTAATTTATTTCAATATAATCAGGCTCTTTATAAAAAGAAGCAGGGAAAGCTGAGTGGCTGCAGGGAATTCCTGAAGTTTCTCTTTAAAGACAGAAGCTGTCTTTTTCATTCTCATCACAGTATGCTTAATTTTAAACTAGCAAAGTAAGAAAATAAGGCATCTGTGTAGATTTGGAACTGGACTTTACAGTTGGCCTTTTATTACCAGCTGTAATAATGGTGATGAGTATTCTGCACAAAACATTCTTTTTAAAATCTCAGCTGTAACTGGTCCTTGTTCTTAAACTAGGATTGTTTTCCAGAAGAAAATCATTCTTGTAAATAAGTTATTTCAAACTGCAGACACCCTATTCTGTGAATACTTTCAATTTACTTCTTAATTGTAAATGTGACATTATTGATGGGGAAAGTATCAATGAACTTGGGGATGAGGGAGTTTGAAATAAAATAGGCAATAACAGTGACAGTTCAAATGAAATAAGATTTTATGCTGTCAGTTCTGTAAGAAGGTAGAAAGAGATTATTCTAAAATCCAATAAGCAGTTTGCATGCGTAAGTTAGTTATCAGTAATCTGATGCCATGTCAGACAGATATCTGTAATTGTTTATTTTTCCAGAAGAAATAAATGCATAGTTTGAAATAAAACATTAAAGTAGTGCTAGGGAGGGGAGGGAGGGCAGGGAGTTTATTTTGCATTACATTCTTCTCAGAAAGTTATCTTTTAGTACATCATTAGGGCTCATTTAATTCAGACCATTTCTTCATATGTTATATGCCTCAGCTGATGGGACACATTTTATTTTAGTAGTAATTCCAGTCTTCCTTCCTGTTTTATTTTGTATTGAAACAGCTGTAAGGGGGAGATAGTCCTACTATTCTAAGATAATTACCATAACACTAGGAAAACTTGGTTAATTTTTCCATATGTGTGTTTCCTGATTCTTTTAATCCTTTAGCAGTTCTCAGCCCTTTACCATCCAGGAGGGCCCTGTCTAATTTCCTAGTAGTCTTTTTGAAGCTGGAACCCCAAAACCAGTATTCTAGGTTTTCCCTACCAGTACTGAGTTAGAAGCAGAATGGTAACTTTTCTTTTGTTTGTTCTTGTTTCTTGCTTGCTATTTTTCTTCCTAATACAGCCCAGTGTGCCATTTGCCTTATTTGTGATGAAAAGGCTTTGTTGGCTTGTCTTCAGCTGGGGATCTGGGTCTGTTGCAACCCTCAGGTCCTTCTCAGCAGGGCTGCCACTTGTCCTGCCAGCTGTCAGCCCTATCTCCTTGTACTTAGACTGTTTCAGCTGACTCATTCCTCAAGTATCTCCATGTCATTCCTTCCACTATCATACAGTGAGTTTGGGTATGAGATTTTCTTTGGGTTTTGTTTGTTTAGGGTTTTGTGGGGGTTTTTTCCATGCCAAACAGGATCAGAACTATATGTCCACCACTTCTTACAATCCGTGATAATTTAAAGATGATTCAGGAATCAAGGGCTTGGAAACATGAAAGAAAAATGGTCCTGAACATCTTGAAGGCAAAGTCCCCAAAGGGGTTCCTTAGATTTGTGTCTTAGAGAAGAAAGCTAAATTTCCAAACTTGTAAATTACCGAGAAAAGAAATATGTCTCTTTTAATTTTCATCTTTGGAGTGATGAGAAGTTATTTCTACTGAGCAGTTGTATAGTGCCAAAAATTCTGGAATTTCTTAGTAGTAGTCCCAGCAGTGGTTATACAATCACTTTAACTCAGTGTTATCTTCTGTTGGCCTTTGAGGATGTCATCCCAGTAAAGGCTGTCCATCCATTTACTACGTGTTTAATCTTTTTTATAGACAAATAAATACTTCCTTTTTGGGGATGTGAATACCAGCAGCTTTCAGATGAGGAAAAATGAACAGATATATCAAAAATGACATTACAGTCACATGGTAAATATTTGCAATAAAGCCTGCTTTATATCCATGTATTTCAAATATATTTGTCATCATAATTTGTTTTGAATAATATTGTTAAAATTGGGATTATTTTACATAAATAATGAGATCAAGCTCTTATTAGATAAACCTCTTATCATCTTAAGTGTTTCATTTGAAGATACAATTTGAACGGGGAGTGGAGGAATGAGTGTAGCAGGCACAGGGCCGGCTACGGCTCCGTAGAGGAATGTTTAGAGATAGGTATTTGCTGAGTCATAGGAATTCAACCAGAAGTCCTCACTCTGGTCCTCCAGGCCTGCTTATCTCTCTGTGACCCCATAGGCTAATTTCCCTAACCCTTACAATTGGTCAGTTTCCAATCCCCCCTAACCCTATAAAAGGGGCTGTCTTGGCCCATTTTGTTAAAAGAGCTGCCTTCGGACCCTTCGCGAAACCCTCAGAATAAACCATCGTGGAACAGCCGATGCATCTTCTCCTCTCTCCTTCGTCTGCCTTCCAGAAGCCATGGCCAGCCAGAGCCTCTAGCAAGTGAAGAGCTGAAACCATAAAAGAGCTGATATCACTAAGAGCTGGCAATCACTGAGCTTGCAAAGCGGCCACGGCTGTGTGGTAGTCTGGGCTAAGGCTCCTAGCCCCCGCTTTAACCCTACGGGGGAACCAGCTGTTTAGCTAAGAAGCTAGCCCCTGTGGCTTCATTATTTTACAAATGAGGTCTGATAGATCTGTGTGTGAAGAAATTAATTTTGTTAATCTTTTGTTCATGGAAATTTTAAAAGACATTTTCTGACAACCTAATCTAGTAGTTTATTTTTCCTTAATAATGCAGCTGAAATTAAAGACATCCATCATAATGATGTAGATAAATAAAGAAAATATTCCTCACAAAGGTGTTACTACAGGCTAATGTTCATCTGGTAATGACATAGATAATAAAGAATAATTTGAATAATGTGTACACAGGAAGTTACTATGACTGAGATAAAGAATGCAGGAGCATTTTGGTCTCAAAAACAGATACTAAGATGTTACAAATAAAACTTTCCTGTGATTCTGATGGTTTTGTTACTGTTTTACCAACTAATACTGCAAGATAAGGACCAAAAGTACTTATATTTGGTATGACAAACACTGGTAGTAGCAAAGCAAGCCTCCTGCCCACACACCAAATGCTGTTGCCTGCTTTCAGTTCACATTTAACATAGTCACTTTAGGGATGTGAAAGGAAGCTGGGTGATCCTTTCCTTCTCTAAACTCAAAGGTTATTTTCCATCTTTAACAGTAGTTTATTTTGTGTTTTAAATGGAAGGTGCATAGATATGACTGGTCTTATCTGATAAACTTTCTCATCCTTATGAAGTTCAACAGTGCCAAGTGCAAGGTCTTGCACCTGGCTTGGGGCAAGGCCAATCCATAGAGGCTGGACAGTAATTAAATTGAGAGCAGCCCTAAGGAGAAGGACTTGGGGTGCTGGTGGATGAGAAGCTCAGTGTGACCCAGCAAATGCGTGTTCAGGGCCCTGAGAGCCAACTCTGTCCTGGGCTGCATCCAAAGCAGCGTGGCCAGTAAAGAGAGGTGGTTCTGCCATTCTGCTCTGCTCTCCTGAGACCTGTGTGGAGCACTGCATCCAGCTCTGCACTTGCCCTAACATAGGAAGGACATGGACCTGTTGGAGCAAGTCCAGAGGAGGCCATGAAGGTGATCAGAGGAGACTGGAACACCTCCTATGGAGACAGGCTGAGAGAACTGGGGTTGTTCAGTCTGGAGAAGAAAAGGTATCAAAGGGACCTTACAGCACCTTCCAGTATCTAAAGGGGGCTGCAAGAGAGCTGGAGAAGGACTTTTCACAAGGGCATGTAGTGAGAGAACAAGGGGGAAGAGCTTCAAACTGAAAGAGGGTGGGTTTAGATTAGATATTAGGAAGAAATTCTTCACTGTGAAGGTGGTGAGGCACTGATACAGGTTTTCTGATGTGTAAGGTGTGTATGCCCCATCCTTGGGAGTTTTTAAAGCCACGTTGGATGGGGCTTTGAGCATCCTGGTCTAGTGGTAAGTCTTCCTTTCCCTAAAAAGGCAGACCTCTTTAGAGGTCTCTTCCAAACCATTCTGTGATTCTATGAATTTATGGTGCACATAAATTGTAAAACAAAGGTCTGTTGTGATTTCACTGTACTTTTCCTGGAACTCCACATTACATTTTTTCTCTGTGTGCTAATCAAAAGACTAGTGTTGTACTTGGTTTCTGAGCACGGGGTACTTTTGAAGGGTGCTAAACTTGGTTTTGTTCAGTTGACTTTCTCAGCTGGAAATGTAGTGTCCACATGTGTAAAATCTCAGAATGGAGTGCTGAATTCCCAATAGACTAGTTGATCTCAGAGACCCCCAGCTGGAATTACTTATCTGTCTTATGTTTGTCTTACCTATTATTTTGCCATGAGCTGACTAATTCAGGCAAATTTGTAATCCCTGTAGGTATGATGACAATCCAAACAATAGTGACTCTGGAAATAGATTGTAGGACATTACGTTCCCTCTATTTCTTCATTTTTACTGCAGGGCAAACAAATGTATATTCTTTGGTTCACAATGGGTACACCTGCTAAAATACAGGACCTTTGCTGAGGACTATTGCTCTGTGCCAACAGCATTATTATAACTGTATTTTTTTCAGTTAGAAGAGCAGTAGGAGGAATAATGCATTTAAATATACCAAATCATATTTAATTTGTTGCTTAGCAGCCAAAGCAAATTATGGAAATTTCTGAGGCAGATCAAAGATTACTGTAGTATAGGGATTTCAGATCATCTTGCCCATTTTTTTTGTTTTTACCTAATACTACACCAAAGTTTAGAGTTTGGGGGAGACAGATCTCTTTTCCTAGTTACCAATGTTCTCCTTAGCAAAAATAATTTTGATGAAACCTGAAATGGCATCAGGAGAAGAGCAAAAGTGATTGCTACAAAAAAAGCAGAGTTGGGATAAGAGTACAGGCAAGAAGAAAAACATTTTTGCCTTTTGATATGTCACCAGATGAGCACTTCAGTTAGATACATAGATGAGAAAATGTGAGATATTCCTGATCTGGATGTTGAGGGAATTCTCTCTATGCCAAGTTAATTTACAGGTTTTTTCACCATGGAAGTTCCAGTGCATGGAAAATGCACTAACTAGTCAGCAACTAGTCAGTGCTACTGTGAAGGTACAGGTGATTCACTTTCACATTTTGCATAGGGCAAGCTGTGTTATGGTGAAATCTCAGTTGTTTGGTATTAATTTAGTTTTGCTGTCTATAGCTGGATATTAAATGCAGTAATTACCACAGCAAAAGCAAACACAAGCTTTGAGCGCATACAATTCTTTCAATGTTCTTCTGTCTCCAATATTTTGCACAATAAGGAATTGCTATGAATTGATATTTGAGGGTTGGGAATGTGGAATATAAAATCTATTTAAAGATAAAAGTACTTTCAAATACATTAAAAGGTAAGATATGTATATAAATACACACAAAATAAAGAGAAAAAAGGTAGATATTTTAAATATATAGGTAAACATTAAGGTATATGCAAATAGGGATGTTCATACATGGGTAGTGAAAGATCATTTGAGGGACTGGTATAGCTCTATAAAAAATCTTCCAAAGCTAAACAGTGGAGAAGGGTGTAAATTGGGAAATATTTTACTTTTTTTCTTTTTGAGCAAGAAGGAAACAACTGCTGCAGTACATGACAGCTGGGCACTGTAATGGGAGATGTGCATGCATGTATGAATTGAAATTTTTAAGCTTAAACCATGAAAATGGACTAATTTTGAGTCAAATGTTTTGTGATTGCAAATCTGTTGCTGTCATGAATTATTTTTCAGAGAAACTCAAAACCTTTTGAACAGAAAAATCCTTTTGGTGGGAAACCTGCTGTACACTAATATCTTTGGTACCCTGCACACAGTCCATTTTCTTTGATGGTCAGTTAGGAAATAGAAGCTGAAATTCCCTGGCTATGACCACAAGTGCGATTTTTAACTTTAACTCTTTGGTTTTGGTTTTTTTTTTTCAATTTCTTTTGGTTTAAAGATAATGCTCACCCTTATTTTAAAGTTCCTCTGTCTGGCTTAAGTGAGTAATCCTTATGTGTGGGCAGCATCATTTTGAGGGTAGCTTTTGATGCATATAAGCAGCTGCTGCAGAGAGATACTGGGTATTTATGGAAGTTGGGTTCCAAGGTTTGGGCTTTTTTGTGTATGTAAAGGAGCAGAGTATTTTTCATGTTAACATAAAGAAAGAAATGTATACTTTTTAAAATAACATAGAAAATGCCAACAACTTTTATATCACAAGTATTTTATAAAGAAAAACTCAAAACACACTACAATCTGAATGTTTACTTTGCTGTGAAATCTTTCTGCAGTTTGTATTTCCGTTTGGTCTTCTAAGAATTCTGTTTATGCAGCATCCTTTGTTTAAAGGTATTTATGTACTTCAAGGCTTAATTTGATTTAGTAAAACACGTGAGAAACCTTGGAAGTATATGTTTTCTTTCATAAGCAAAAGCTAAAGGAATGGAAAATCTTTGGGGACTGCCTAAAGTTAACACAATGTGAAAAGCTTAGAGTTAAAGCCAAGTCTGCAGATTCCTTATGCCCTCACCTCAAATTTCTTATTTTTCCTTTTTTGTCATTCAGAATTTAATTTCAAATTTTAATTTTAGACAGTTGTAAAATTTCAGCTTACAGAACAGTGCTGATGTTAACATCATATATCTCAAAAGATTCTTTGGTACTAAACCTGAAATTTTACAAGTTAATTTAGTTATAATTGAGGGAAGGGGCTCTCACTGTGTTGCATTTGCAGTGTGGTTTGGTTGATTCTTTTTTCCTGACAGAAACAGATGCTGTTATTATAGTCTACACTTTCAATGGAAAAAAACAGAGAAAGAGATTGAAGAGCATGCAAGGAGCATTATTTTGGTGTTTCACTACTGAAAATCAAAGATCATGTTACCAGTCAGCAGTGGGCGTCTAATGGACTGTTTGCTTATTGACAAATGCCTTAAGGGAGGTAGGCTACAAATTAGAAATGAAATCATCAGAAGTGATCTCTTTCTGTAAGATACAGCTTTTAGTTTGATTTGGAAGACCAATTCCTTTAGCTGTGCAGGAGCTCTGTTTTGCTCAAAACTTATAATAGACAGGCTTCTCTCCATGTTTTCCTCATGAGCCATATAGCTTCAACTATAGGGGATGTTTCTCATAGGCCCCTTCTTGTCATGTGCTCACTTTTAGAACATGAGATCTGTATATCTCTGACAGAACTGTTGCTAATTGTACATGTGTGGTACAGCAAAAGCACCAACAGAGATTCCTTGTGTCTATCAGAAAGGCAGCAATTAGAAATAGCCCCAAAGCAATTTATGGTAGTATGATCCCAATTGTAATCATTCCTCAGAATCCTCAGCACTATGTTGATGTTAGGCAGCCAATCTGTTTCCATCTTCTGGGGCGTTACAGGACTGGGTGTGCATCTCTTATATGGAGGGAGGGAGAGAGGTGTCAGTAAAGACTGCAGATGCAGTTGGTTATCTGCAGCCCCTTTTCCCCTGCTATGTTTGAAAGTCTTGAATAGTGTGGATTACCTGTCAAGCACATTGGGATAGCAGTTTGCATGTGTATCTTGAATAATCTAATTCAGGAAATGGTGGTGCTACTGTGAGGCTGACTGCACTCTAGTGATCCTACTTTTCTCTCTGTGTCTGGATCTAACCAGCCACAGACTATGTAGAATTGAAAATTACTGGCAAGAACAATGTTGAATCTTGTTTCCTAGCCTGCAATCTTGCAGGCGGGGCAGAGAATTAGGATTTTTGAAGGTTTTGTATGCATGGGATGATATTTAGAAAACAAACTTGTGATGAATTGTTTTATCTTGATTTGCATTGAAATGCATTTGAAGATTACATAATCTTGCAGGATTGGATCATTAATCTTTATTGCTACGTTTCTTCATTTATGAGCTTGAATAGCATCTATATCCCCGAAGCAGAGTGAATTTGTCTGCCTGCTTGCATTTATATTCTTAGCATAATAAATTCTAAGCCAGCAGAAGATACCACAATAGTTGATGTTATTCAGAGCTGCAGAGCTGTAATGGTAGCAAATATGTGAAATAGTTTAGTTTGTACAGAGAGATGTTGTGCTTACAGAACAGAAAAGTGCATGCATTTTGTATGTTTTGTGACCTCAGGTTTTTTTCCCCTAATGCATAGCTGAAGTTTACTTAAAATTACTAAAGGTAGATTTCTTTCCTAGCTTCTCTAGGGAAATTAATACTACCTACTTTTCATGAATGTAAAAAATTACTGAAGGCTTTCTGTGGAATTATAAAGCACGCACTACGCTTGCTTGGTGCATGCACTATTAACAGTCATTACCCAATGAGCACTAGGTTAGCACTGTGATGCCATTAAAAGTCTCTGAATATTGAATAAATGAAGATGTTAATTTAATTCTAACATCAATAAAAGTTTCTGGAAATTTGGACTCTGTGATGGTGACAAATTTTGGTGGATTTTTTTTCTTCTTTAATTGCCTAGATGCCTTTTTAAATGGTTTTACTTATTTTAACAATTGGATACAGAAAGGAGTATAACAGTCACATTCAGGTGTTTGGAAGAGACAGAAATGTATTGGGGTGAAAGGCCACAAAAGGATTTAAGGGATTGGAGCATCTGTAACATGGGGATTGTCTCGAGGAGCTGAGGTTTAGCCTACAGGAGAGAAGGCTCAAAGGAACCTTATCAATGCCTGACAGAAAGCAATGGATAAGATGGAGCCAGGCTGTTCTCAGTGGTGCCCAGTGACATGACAAGAGGCAATGGGCACAAACTGAAACACAGGAAATTCCATTTAAACATAAGAAAACACTTTCTCTTTGTGAGTGTAGTTGAACACTGGAAAAGGTTGTCAGGACATTGTGGACTTTCTATTTGTGAGATAGTCAAAGCATGACTGGTAAGGCATGGAGCAACATGACTTGGTCTAAATAGTCTTCAGAGGTCTTTTTCACCTGTGTTGATTCTATAATTTTATTGGCCAAAGTTCTTCTGACTTGCTTTCTGTGGAACTGAGCTTTTGAACCTTCAAACATGTGGTCTTAGATTTCCTAGAAACATTCTAGGAGGAATGGAGCAGCACTGGAACAGTTTGCTCAGAGAGATTGTAATCTTCATACTCTCAGATTTCTAGACCATGATGGTTCAAAACCAAGGCTGTCCTGCTTAATGCTGGTAATAATCTCCACTTGAATGGGAACTTGGCCTAGATGATCTCTAGTGGTCCCTCCAAAGAAATGTCTCTGTGATTCTCTGCCTTCCTGTGAATTTTAGATCCTTGTGTTCATCAAACATGAGGTAAAATGAGTAAGGATTCTTGCTAATTGCTGTGAATGGGTTCAGAATGATGAAGTGATCCAAACAACTTAACCTCCTGTAGCTGCAGTACTTTGAGGGGCTGTCATAATGCATGTGGTGACATACCTCCTATCCCTGTGTTTGGAATTTCTGCAGGATTCCTCCCACTGTACACATACAAAGAGCAACTTTGTTGTTGTATCAGCAGGTATCATAATGTGGAGACAGTGCAGCAAAAGAAGATTCTGGTCAAAAAGAAGCCTGAGTTTACCTGGGTACTTACAGACCAACAGTGAAGAGTCTGTGGTCAACACATATAAAATAATGTCTGGATTAGTAACTATTCCTTTTATAGAACAGGTGGAAGTTTATGTAACAAAAGTACCTAAGTTCTACTGCACTCTTTTCCTCAGCAATAACATGGAGAAGTTGTCATTGGGGTGAGGATCATTTACCTCTGTGCTGATCCATTTTCATGATTCTCTGCAGTGAATGAACTGTAATGAGTAATCAAATCCCTTCATGTTAGCTGCTAACTTGTTTTTGCTGTAGCTAGTGTCACTTTGAATATATCATGAGATAATGATGCATTTTCATAGCTTTTCATATCTCTGAAAAGTTATAGCATGTGGGCTTCTTATGCTTGTTTTTAATGCTGATTATCATGGAAGATTGTCCTCACTCCTCTGTTCTGTATCTTTTCTTCCCTGAGAAAATGGACGGGAGGTGGGGGAAGGCAGGAGGAAGGAGGTAACACTGAAAATGAAGTTGCAGCCCATCATCTTCTGGAATGGTGGGTTGTTGTATTGCACTAAATCAGTGGGTGGTTCAGGTTGTGTGTATTTTAGGATTCTGTGTTTTCGGAAGCTGACATAAAACCATGCAGCCGATGAAATGATAATCACTTCACTGAGTGACCCAGTGTGGTGGTACACACACACTTGCACATTGGTCTAAATTTACTTGTTTTACTGTAATTAATGTATCATATTAGTACATATGGTTTTGAAGTGAAAGACTAAAAACATGGTTTTCACATTTACAACTAATTATAGTTATGCCTACTTTAGTTTCAGACAAGTAGTCAGTGGCTTGATTGAAATCTTGAAAAACACAGTTTGTGTGTCTTGGCACGTGTTCCTCTATATATAGCATAGAATTCTGATTTCTGTATGGTATATAAGATCAGTAACAGTTGCTAAAATACATTTGAAATGTCATAAAGTATGTAGAATTCTGTCAGGTTATATAAAGTCAAGACTTATTCTCCCCATCCCAGTAATTAAAACTATATAGGAATTACTCATCTTTTTATCTCAATAAACAAAAGAGGGATCATAAAGAATCATTCGGTACAATAAAAATAAATATATAAATAACTTTGGTAAATGTAACTTCAGGCAATTTATATTGTGCCAAATATTTGTTTATTTTAAGATTTTGAGCCTAGTTTAAACAGAGAATATGGAAGAAAATTGAGTGGTTTAGAAAAGTAAGATCTTCATGTATATACCCAGAAAATGTTGCCCATGGGAAAGCAACAGGTGTCTTCAAAAAAATGATACCGTTTTCCTCTCTACATTTTTGTCTTAGTTCTAATGTTGGCTGCAGAAGCTCTTACGACAGATCACAGACCTAAGCCTCTTTTCTGTGCCTCTGGCACCCTCGGTGAAGTAAGGCATTCTCTTCCCCCAGCAACACGTAGCTTTTTGGTGACTGGAAAGAGTCAGAGATCCAAACTGCCAAAACAGAATTGAAATGCAGTGAAGAAACAGTTATTTGACCAAAAAAAAAAAAAAAAAAAAAAAAAGAAGAAAAAAGAAGAATACATGAAGAAATAAGATGAAGAGAGAAATATGGATGTAGTTCCTTGACCCTAGCTGAATGCCAGGCACCCACCAAGGCCTCTCTCTCACTCCCCTCTGCAGCTGGACAGGGGAGAGAAAATGTAATGAAGGATTCATGGCTTAAGAGCTGGAGTAGATCACTCACGAAATATTGTCATGGGCAAAACAGGCTAGAGTTAGAGATACTAATTGAATTTATTATTAACAAACTCAAACCAATGGGTTATAAGGATATGGACAAAGGGAAATTACATCATTTTTTCTTATATCACATTTATTGTTCTCAAGACAGATGAATAGAAGCTGTTGGGATAATAAAAAAGGAAATGACCCCCCAAAACAAACCATCAAAAAACACCACCAACAAATAATGCCCTTTTTTCCCTTCCATTTTCTGTCCCCACCAGAGGTGTTTCTGAAACTTCTCATTCTAATAATGGCTTACATAACTCTAAAAAATGAAAAGGAAAATGAAAAACCATCATCCCAAACTGTTGTTTAAACAGATTGTAAATACATTCTCTCCCTTTCCATAATATTAAGTGAAATACTGAGATACTGATTTGGCATCATCTGGGGCCATAAGGAAGCTAAACTTACCAGTTGCTTGAAGAATTGTTTATGTTCCAGTAAAAGTGGTTTCATTTTAGTCTTCATTAAATATAGTAATGGGGAATCAGAAAACTCAGTGTTGTTTGACTTCTTTTGAAAATCAGCAAATGAGTTCAAGACCTGAAGTGGGCAAAATTACATGTACAAGGAAACTATTGTTTTGTGTTGCACAAAGCACTTCAGTTGCATTTATATGCAATGGGAGGATTAGAAGGCAGAGGGAGAGTAGGATGTACATACTTCATATTCACAAAATGTGAATAGTTATACTAATAGTTACAATTTACCTGCAGTCCTGGGGGGTTTCTAATTTTTTTCTAAATAGACACTGATACAGAAACTAAGGATTTTTATAGTGCCCCTGTACTGACAATGTTGTAGGTTTATATGGAGAGGTAATCCTCAGTGAAAAAGCTGAACTCCTGCCTAGTCCAAAGGCCATAGTTGTGTTTCTGATTTTTATACTCACAGAGCAGTAGATAGAAAATTCATACTGTTCAGCCTGAGTGACTCACTTAATTCTAGGTGAATGGCTGGATTTTTAGTTGACTGAAATTCCTTAGAGAAGCATAATGATTTGAAATACATGGATTTTGCCTTTCTCTACAGAAGTGTTTTATTTATGGGTTGGTTTGGCTTTTCTTTCAGTTCTGATTTTCAATTTGCTGTGCTCAAAGATTGGAAGAAGAGATGAGCAGCTGAGAGCTATGCAAAGTAGGAAGAAGATGGCATTGTTTGCTCTAATAAGTACCTATAATGTGGCTGGGACCCTGGTGGAAATGACAGCATGGTTTTGTTCAGTCTTGCTTCTAGGGCTTTACTAAAGTTCTGTGTTATGCACTGACATGTACAGACTCACTGAGGTATAAAGTACAGATGGTCCTTCAGCACCTTCCCAACCACCAACCCTCCTGTCCTCCATGCAGTATGGATCCTGAGCTGGATATTCTGAGAGCATGTGACTGGTTTTCTGCAAAAGACCTTAAAATAGTGGAAAGAAGAGTTCTGCACAACGAATAGAGATGTTAAAAACCTCTTTTTGGAGGAGAAAAAGACCCCTAACAACAGACAAACAAATGAAACTAAATGGGGAAAAAAATACCCAAATAACCAACAAAGCTGAAACTCCAAACAATCTCCACTCCCCCACCTCCCCTGCAAAAAGTACATGAAAAAAAACCAAAAACCAACCCACAGTGGACCTAACTATGGAGGCTTGGGATAATTGTGATAAAATACAGCAAAATTGCAGACTTGTCATCCTTCAGGTAGGTAAAAATTAGAGTGAGGACTAGTACTATCTAGGAACTCAGGACCGCTGAGTACAATCTTCCTACTCCCATTTTTTTAGCACCAAAGCAACCCTATTGCATTGTCATTAATGTCTTGTATGTACAAAACATAGACTATTAATTACAGGATTGATTATTTTTTTAAATTTCTTCTGTCGTTAATATGTTTACATCCACTTGACTTTTGGTCCCATTACTACAAATTATTTTGATAGAGTAGAACTCCAAAAACATTTCTTTTTAGATGACTTTGTAGGATTGGGATTTCTACAGGATAAGAATCTGAGCTCTTATTTCTCATTGAGAAGTTCATTTTCAGACATTGCAATAGTGCATGAGATTATATTTTCATATGATATTTGGGATCTCACATCATATAAATTTTCTTTATATTTAAATAATACCTGTGTTGGCTATCTAAAGTTTTCAGCTCTCCTTTGCTAAAAGGAAGAAAAGTAATTAATTTTCTATAAAGGTGCCAAAAGCAAACTTCAGCCTTTATTCTCTGGAATGAAAATATTTCATATTTTTGGGTGACATGGTAAATGTATCTTATTTCATAGAGTGGGTCTTAAAAAGATATACATTATAGATTTTTCTTTCCTGACTTACATCATGACATTATGTTAATAGAATTGAGCTGATAACCTCAATCTAAACCAGTTTAGGGACTGTATTGCAATATTGAGTAAGTGCATTACATAATAACTTAAAAAAAGAAATACAGCCTTCTCTCTTTCATTATTTGTGTAGTGTATGCTATGGCAAGCTTATTATTTCAACTGATTTTTCTTTAAAGCAGCAATTTAAAAAGCTGGTTTATATGGGCTAACTTAGCTGTGACATTTGAAACTTTTTTTTTCTTTTAACAAAACCCTTGTATATTTCCTTGCCTTTTAAAAAATATAGTGTAACTATTTTACTTGTTTTTACTCTGGCTGCTTAGCGTGATAACAGTAATCACACTAAGAATTCTGTGGATATTTATGACTACAGTTCTGCTGTCTGTGCCTGTTCTAAAAATTTTGTTTAGCAGAATTGGCACCTAAGCTGTAAAGCAGTCCATTGACCTACCCTTCAGGCTGTGCTGGTAAATAGTACTGTATTAGAAAAATTTTAGACAAGCATGAGTATCAGCAACAGAAGAGAGTAAGTGGAGTGTGACTGGTGCTGTTGCCTTCTGTTGATGGGAACAACTTTAAAAGGAAAGAAAATACTACTTTTCTAAAGTCTGTTCATTTCAGGGAGGCTTAAAATGGTAGGGTTTTTTGCTTCACAAATTCTAATCTTTATTTACCTTTAAGGTTATGTAACTGCAACTCAGTTCTTTAGACTTGGCTTGTAATCAATTTTTATCTTGGTAACAATCACCCAAGGAAACGGTGAAATGGCCTTTTATAATTGTGAACTTTCTCTATTGGTGCATCTGTCATTAGTTAACTAGTTAAGGTAGGTAATCTTTCTGTATCAGTGTTCAGAATCCACATTTTAAGATACAGTTTCCTGAGCTGTTTTGTTGTAGTGTTGGTTGGGGTTTTTTGATGTTACGTGAGCAATGGAAACCACAATCTAAAACTTCAGCTCTGTGTTGGGTTAAGTACAACTCAAGGACTGTACTCAAGACTCTAAGGTACATGTACCATTAATAGTGAGTCCCTGTTCTGGAAAGTATTTCTTCCACTAGAGTCAGGTTGAAGAGTGCCATGAAAAATCCAAGAGAGAGATACATTGTTTGTGTTGGAAAAAGTCATTATCATTGCTAGTTCACTAGAGTCAGGTTGAAGAGTGCCATGAAAAATCAAGAGAGAGATACATTGTTTGTGTTGGAAAAAGTCATTATCATTGCTAGTTCACTATGTATTCTGGTCTTGATATTGTATAATACCATAATAATTCTATTATTAGTTGATAGTGAGAAGTATGTGATCGAGTCCAGAATTTCTGCAAAACTCTTTCCAAATACATCTGTTGCCCAGGATTGTTGGAATGGTTTGATTAAAGATTCTGAGCTTGTCTCAAATAAAGATAAATTATTCTAATTGAAGATATTTTATTGTAATAAAGATAACACTTCTTGTGTTATGTGTGAGATCATTCTGTGTTCTCAGTTGTTCAAACATATGACCACATGCAGCTTCTGTAGCCTTAAAATAAGTTTAAGCCTTAAGAACAACAAAGTTCTTTGGCAAACTGTGTCCCTTGAATCTTGCTTCTAGGAGAGATCATCTCCATAATATCCATTGTCTTTCCTCCTCAGTCAGTGTTTCTTTGCCAGAATTATTTGGAAAGTTGCTCTGCAGAAAGCTCCCAGCATGTTTGTGGAAGGAGCAGCTTCCTTGACAAAAGTTAACTTTATTTGTAGAAACAGCTTATCAGATGCAAAAACTTCTATTCCTTTTTCATGAATCTTGTAAATGTACAGAGAATAGTGAAGACAGATTGGTTGAAATGTTCATTGCACAGTGCTGCTTTCACTGCTAATGCAGTTTAAAGTTATTAAAGAGACTGCATTTTTAAAGTACTTGGAAAGAACTTTCAGATTTTTTCAGGCAAGAGGATTACGGCAGATTTATTCTCACAGGGTATGCCTGCACAAGTCCCAAATCAAAAGTATTTTCTCCATGCCTTGATCTATACTTGGTTGGAGGTTTGCTTGATTTTTTTGTTTCAAATCTAGTACTACCATTGAGAAATGGTATTAATAGATGGAGTGATAAAAGTGAATGATTGAAGCTGTTTTTACTTCCTACCAGCAAAGTGTGTTGGCACTCACCTGTAGAAAAACCTAAACAGTAGCAGAATTGAACTTTTGGAAAGTAAAGTGAATAATAGTTTAGGGTTGCTTGTTTTGGGTGTGTGGTCTTGTTTGGGTTTTTTTGGGTTTTTTTTATAATTCAAGTATAGACAAAGCTTAGAATTTATCTAGAGCTTTTCCTAGAAATCTAGGAAGAGTGTGAGTGGCAGAAAACTGACCACAAGGTTCTCAAACCTATCTTGTGTATTAATGGCTTCAATTCACAAGCATATCCCTGTGTTGTGACAAGCAATCTGTCTTTCAGTTGGTTTTTCTTGTGTGTGTGTGTTTGTGTGTGTACACTTGCATTTCTGTGAGTATGTATATTCTGTGTTGTAGAGCTGGAGAATGGCCTATAGTTGTAACAGTACAGCTTTTATTATCCTGAATTTTTTGTTTTCATAGGCTTTAAAAATTCATTTATGGTGAAAAGTTGCTTTTGCCTGTGATAGTAAGCTCTATATGTTTCTCTTTGTGAGAAGAAAGATGGTAGAAAAGTCTTTATATACAATTCTACATACAGTATACATGTATCCCTGACTTAAGGTAGAAGTAAGCACAGAAATTGTCAGAAGTCTTGAAAGCATACAATTTTGTTGAGATATGCCTTGCTGTGGGTTAATCCACTAGGACAGGGGAGATTAAAGTAAGTGTATTAAAAATAAATGGAACTTTAACATTTTAGAGACTGATTGGGTATAAGTATATAATAATCTTTATGTTCATCATATGATTAAAAAGTATTTAAGAAAGTATGGTGCTAAAGAAATTATTATTGACATTTCTTGTCATCACTGCATTACACATAACATTAATTATCATGATAAATGACAGATAGTTTTTGTGGTGATAGATTTATGTTTCATACTGGAAATGTTTTCTGGACTAGAAAATATCTTTCCACACAATGCATTAATTTTCCAGTTGTTAATGTAGAGTAACATTAATGTTAGGGGAAAAAAATCAGTAATGTTAGGAAAAATACATGTAAAATATCCAGGTTAATAAAATTAACATAACCAAAGGGCAAATTTCCAGGAAAACAGATATGTGAAGTGCTGCTTAAGAGCTGTGCAGAGCCAAGCCAAAAGGGAGGAAAAAATTTCTCATACTCAGTCTATGGAGCTGGGTAAGAGTAAGAACAGGGAAGGCATGTATTCTAGACAGCTGTTCTACTCAGAAATACCTTCCCAGCTTTGACTTTGCGTGGAGTCAGATTTCCAAAGTCAAGAGAATGATCTGAACAACGGAAAAATCTGAAAAATCCAATTAGCTGCCACTAGTGTCTAAAAGTTTTTACTGAAAACTTCCATAATCTTTGAAAACTGTGCCAGGTCCAGGCATGGAGATAGAGCCATCATGATGCTTAGGTGTCCAGCTTCCAGCAAAGGCTGTTTAAAAATCATGGCTGGACATTTGTGCTACTTCACTCTTCCAGGAATATAAAATTAAGTGAGCTCATCTGATGCAAGGAGACAGTAGGGTGTTAAGCCCAAACCACAGCTCTTTTTTCTTTGCCAAATGTCAGAAACAATGCTTTTATCCAGGTGCTTAAGGCAATCTCCTAGAAAGGAGGATCTCCTGGAAGGATGGATCTGAGTAGACGGGGATTTCTAGCTAGTGAATCTTTGTTTCCTGATAGTGCATCAGTGCTTAGATGTTATGTGAGATATGGGCAATAGCATCAATTAATCCAATTGTCTGAACACAGGCAATGTGCCTGAAAAAACTAAATGTTGAAAATGTTTAACATAATTTGAGGTGCTTACTTCTAGGGTAGCTTGGGTACAGATAAAAGAGGTGCAATTTCAGAAACACATTTTTCTTTCTTCTAGTTGAAGGTATTTCCTCTTCTCAGGATACTGAATGTTGTGAATACTGTTTTTCTATGCCTAAAGCTGTACATATAGTATCTAAACAATTCAGGTACCTACTGGAGCCTGTGAGTTTGATCTCTAGAACCGGCCAGCTATTTTCCTGTGCTATGTCCTTTAGTGCAGGGCTTTTTATTTTGTACATGACCCTTGGATACACTTTAACGAGAGCAGTTGAAAACCGGTACAGTTAATTCAGTGAGATACTTAAGGCACTTTTGTTATTTTTGATAGTTCTCTACGTAGTGAATAAAATATTCCATTTTTCAGTTATATAAAAAATTCATGTAAGCATTCTGAAAGCAGCCCTATCTTTGATTCCTAATGAGGGTATCTTAAATGAAAAAGAAACGCAAGCACAGAAAAAACAAAACCTTTTAAAAGGTTTTCAGTGCACAGTATATTACAGTATGGGCAGTGCATGTGTAAAGAAAACTTTCCAAGTGCAATTTGCATGCACAGTCATACAGTACTGTGCTGCTTTTCACATTGCTGTTAATGATATTCATTAATCTGTAAAATTACTTCATTATCATCCATCAAAACGCTTGTCAAATACCTACCTAAACAGATACCAGCAATACTACTGTTAAAATTTGAGCCTCTGTTTTTCTGTATTATTTTCTTGTCTCCTGTTGTCTCTTGGAGATACCAGTCTTAATGAGTAGACAAAAAGTGGGAAGCTGTTGATGTTCTCACCTGTAGATGAGAATTTGAAAAGCCTCATTAAATGGTGAAAGATTGAAGGCTGAATTGATTAGGGTGAAAGTGCAAATGTCAAAAGAAGCATTTTTGTCTTTATCCCTTGAAGAGTACATGAGAAAACCTGAGAAGCCCTGACTGATCTAGACAGTAATTGCCAAGCAAAACAGAATCTGAATTCTCTAAAGGTAAATTTGCTATTAGTCTGTATCAAATGAAGTATTTCTGAACCAGGTAGAAATAAAATAGTGCCATTTTACAAAACAGTGTAAAGGTCTAATGTGAAATTTTGTATTCAGAAATTGTATTTTATAATATCTTATTATTTATTATAATATATTACAATTATATATATAATTATATATTTTTGATTATATGAATGTAATGCATGCAGCTAAGGACTAGGATTTTGATTTCTTTGATGTACACAAGTTTGAAGGAGTTGTGACACACCCCCCCCATGTTAAGTACATCAGAGGGTAAACACTGAAGGAAGAGTTACTTAAGATAAATGATGGTTTTGGCAAAAGAACAAGTATCCATATGAATGGGCATGAATATGCAAACTTAGGTTGGAAACTGGAAGGAGCCTCTAACCATAGAGAGTTTTGTGGTTCTGAAATAGTTTTCCATTGAAGTTTTATTGCCCTGCAATAGATACCAGCTGGGACTTGGTTAAAGAAGAATCATATGACAGGATGGGCCATGTTAGACTTTCTTGCCTAAGTCTGGCTGTGTGTTGCTGGCTGAGAAACACAGGAAAATACCTAATTTAGAGAAAAGATTAGTTCAAGTAAAGGATTATACTTAAACTATTTACTTATTACTTACTATTTACTTAGTAAATTACTATTTACTTTATTTGTAGGAGTAATCATATCTAGCTTTCATAGATTCAAGGACTAGGTTGCAAGAAGGGATTGAACTTTTAGAGAAAGAGCTTCCACCTGAGCATGAGTTCAAGGACAGTGGAATGCAATTTGAGTGCCTATCTTTTAAATACTTAAGCTACTGCAGAGTTATTAGCTGTGATTGTACTCCCTTACTTCAGCCTTGATTGTGTGTTAGTTTGCAGGAAAATTCCCTCCAAATATCTAACCAGAAAATGAATTCTGCACCAATCTATCTTGCTCAATATTCATACTCCCAACAGTCACCACCAGCAGATGCTTGGAGAAGAGTAAGAATAGGAGTAGCCATATGATTCTTGGATTCTTGCTAAAATTCTTTCAGCTTCTGAGTATTTTCATCTTTTTAAACTCTTGGAAATTAGTCTGTTTAGGAACCTGCCATGAACTCTCCTAGGTGCTTGTCTGTTCTTCCCTTGACTTCATCACAAGAACTTGCATTCAGTGTCCCCTGCACGAAGTCCATGGTGCTGCTGCTTGTTGTTTAAAGTCCAGCCATGTTTGCTTTGAACCTGGCTCCTCTTACCTTTTTGTGCTCTCCATTTGTTTGCTTTTTGGAAGAAAACAGGAATACCTAATCTTTATGTAAGATGTTTCCACTAAAGATTTTTAAGGTCTCTGTTATAGTAGCTCCCTAACTCACATTTTTTTGCACACAGAAGCATTCCATGCATTTGAGCTTTCCAGGAATGGAGACAGTTCATACCATAGATCCTTCTTGCCCTCTTGGAACCTTTTCCACCCTGTATTGAGAGGAGCAGGCAGAAGCTTCATGCAATATTTAAAGTGTGGAACAAGTGTAATTTTATAGAATTATATAGAATTTTTTTTTCTGTTTGATATTCTTTCTTAATATTCCCTAATTTGCATAATGCTTCTTGAATTTTCTAATTTGCTTTTTTAGTATGGCCAAGCACCAAACTGATGCTTTCATGAAATTATCTCTTCTGCTCCTTAGTGTTACTACTCAGAGCTTCTTGTTTTATATATGAAGCCAGGATTAGTTTTCCATACATGTATCATTTTACGTTAATCTAAATTGAATTTCACCAGCTTCTTTATTGCCTGATCAGTCCCTGACTGATAAGCATTTTTGCTGGTCTTTAAGGCACTCCTCTTTACTACCTTGTAGTATGTACCATCAGTAGATTTTCTCACCTCTCTGAAGAACTGCTACTCCTTTCTCCTTCTCCCTTGCCATGTTCCTTATGAATGTGTTGAACAGGACAGTTCCCAGTGCAGCCCCCTGTGCAAGTGACTTCCCTCCATTGCAAGAGCTGAATCTGCACTCTGATCTGACTCCTCTGTTTTAATCAGTTATTTTTCCCCAACCTTTGCTTTCATGTCTCAGTGTTTACTTTGCTGAGAAAACTTAAATGCTGAATTTTTTTTACAGCCTTTTTTTAAAGGTGAGTAGGCTGCATGAGCCGGACCACCCTTGTGCATGAGTGTAAGTTCTTCTTTATTGAAGATTGGACAAGGTTCTCTCAAGTCAGTTTGCAGATGACACCAACCTGAGCATGAGTTTTGATCTGCTGGAGGGCAGGAAGGCTCTACAGCAGGATCTGGACAAGCTGGATATAGAGGCTGAGGCTAATTGTACAGGGTTCCACAAGGTGAAGTGCTCACTCCTTGGGTGACAGCACTTCAGGCTGGGGCAGAGTGGCTGGGAAGCTGCCTAGTGGAAGAGGACCTAGGGGGGCTGCTCAGCAGGGGCTGAATGTGAGCCAGCTGTGCCCAGAGGACCACTGTGATTTGTATCAGAAATGGTGTGGCTGGCAGGACCAGGGCAGTGATTGTCTGCCTATATTCAGCACTGGTGAGGTCACAGGCCAATGATTGCTTGTTTTGTCATGCTAACCATGAAACAACCTCTGATCTGAAAGACCTAAAAAATGTCATATTTGTTTTGGATTTTTTTCCATCTACATAATTGTTTCATGTAATTGGATGCTCTACAGTTGCTACATGTCTGATGTCTGTTAGCAACTGATGCATCTGTTATAATTGGTGTCACTATCATGGTTGGCAGGTAGCAATATGCAGCAAAACCTTTTATTCCTGTCTATTATTTCAATGCAGCTTGTTTGCTAGTCATTGAAATGCTAGTTTGTTACTTAGATTTGACTTCAAACTCTCTATTACATAATTCTGTTATCACTGTTTGTATATTTTTTGTTCCCAGGCTTCCTTCCACATACTTTCCAATATGCCTGGTATATTAATGTTTTTATTTAGGACAAAAAATTGATGTAAAATGGTCCGTTGAATTTTCAATTCCGGTTCTAATGCTGAAAGTATAAATAATGTATTGTAAATTATTCATGCATCCATAAATATTGAAACATAGGCATTAATAATTTGATAAAATTAAGCATTTAAAACACATTTTAAAATGTAATTGTATATAAAATGAAAGAAAAGAAAAAAATGGCAGGAGAAGTACAAAATTATATGTCTTCAGTGCTATGCATTGGAGGTATGAGCTGTATAGTACATGCTGTTAATGTAGAAACACTGGTAATGTAGAAATATGCAAATGTGTACTTTTTCCAGCTCTTCTGTTGAAAGCCCAGAATAGTAAAATGGAACAAATAGCTGAACAGATCAGCCAGAATAGTAACATTAGAATAATATACTTGACAGAACATTTTTGTTTGAAATGTATTCCCTGTCATTATAATGGGAAAATAATTTTTTTGTTCAAAAAAAGGAAATGGCATTTTACCTTAATTAGGAAAGGAACCCGAAAAACAACCAAATGCATAATAAACATTTCCTCCTTCTGATCTCCAGTATTGAGTCCAGTGCCAGTAGGTCAGGATTCCACAGTTATTTGAGATTTGACCTCTAAAACTAAATGAGATTTTCAGGGCAGGAGTTGTGTAATTCCCCATCTAGCACTAAATAGCATCTCAACATGATACTGCAGTAAAAATAATAATAAGCACAAAAAGAGAGCATTCACAATTTTCAACACTGCTTCTTTATCCTTTGTTCTGTGTGCTCTACTAGGAGCTCAAATAATTTGGCCTTCTTTGGATTAATTTTATCCAATTTTAACACCCTGAACACTTTGGAATTATCCTAGAAGGATTTGTAGTGTGGTTTCTACCTATACAGACTTAGAGTGTGGTGTTTTGAAGCAGTTAGCCCATGCATGAACTAGGGATGCCTTGTGAAAGTTCTTTAATCCATGCCTCAGAAGACCTTTCAGCTGATCTGTGGAATTTACAGAATACTTAAGATTAACCATCCTCATTTCAGTGAACAAGCTCCAGGAAGCTTGTTGTTTAAATAATGAGAATAACATAAGTACTCTCTGTGTTCCCTCCCCCACCCCCAAGTTCTTTGTTTGAAATTCAGCCTGCTCTTCAGAGCTCTATGATAAAGTCCTTCCCTTTCCTTTATATTTTTGTGTTGTCACTTTCTAATTATCTTATTTTATTCATAGTTCCTTTAACAAATGAGGAAATCTGTAGTACAGAGGAGCAACCAGTAGCTTCATGCTTAATTTGTATAACATCTTTAAAGAGTGTCTTTTAATACTAAAAGAAGTATCAGGCTTTCTTTAATACATAGTATGCACCAAGCCAAAGATGATAATTTAATATTTGTTGAATACTGAATATAATGTTAACTTCCTCTTTTCAATAGGAAAATTTAAATGAATAGTCCAGTAGCATTATCAGTTAATAATTTAATTTCTGTCAATTGGAATTTGCCTCACAGGTAGTAGACATTTATTGTCAGCTCAGTACATCAGCAGACACCACTGACAGCTTAAGCTAAATTTGCCAGAGCTTGTGTGATTGAAGTTGAGTCAGGCACAAAACCAAGGCATATTTTTCTGGAGGTTAGATTGTTTCCCTAGATGAGCTATTTCTGTTGTGATAACTCTTCCCCCCCACCACAGCTCCATATTTTCTCCTGTATTTTTACAGTATTTTTTATTTGTGGCAATAATCTTTTTTCAAAGGTATAATGAAATATACTCATTCTCAGGTATGCAGATGGCCTGTAGTTTTTGTGAAGTGTTGCAACAACTTTCTTTGGGAAAACTTGCCAGACTTCTTAAGACACCTGTGGATGTTTCTAAGGGTGGGTTAACTGAGCATTTGCCAGAAATAACTTGAGCATAATTGATCCTCCCTTGTAGTAGAAGAATGCACTGTAGAGGACCTGAAACTTTCCCTTGCTTTTACTCAGATCTATATTTCTTCAAGTCCTTTAAAGCTCTCACAGGAGCACTCATGGTTTGCTCCTCGTGGGTTCTTGCAGTCTTCAGTCTCCTAAGCACCTGGATGTGCTCAACACAGAGACAGATCTTGTTGAGTGACCTCTGCAGGGTAGCAGGCTGAAGAGAGGAGTAGCAGAGGTTGCCTTTGCTGCTGCCTCTTTTCCCTTCAGAAAGTCTGGAGGGGTTAGGGAAGCAAACAGGGATTCAAAATGTGCTGTGTTGAACGTGGCTGATTAAAGAGTTCATCTGTCAAGTTGCAGTGTCTCCAAAGTGACTCAAACCAGCAAGAAATTCTGCCAGCTGTCCCTAGGCAATTCTTCTTTGAGAAGTCCTGGCAGAGCTCATTGTGGGTTTTTTGCACAAAAGTACAGAGTAGAGTGACTTTGTCTTGAAGGAAATGTCAGGGCTTCCTGAAGTGAAGGTGAAGTCTCTGGATAAGAGTGCTTTCATGCTGAGGAACTCACTCTGTGGAGCCACTTCAGCAGGCTTCATGCCCTTTGTAGTTGCCTGATGTCCAGGAGTGCCCACCATCACATGTTCAGTACTATTTCAGTGATCCTGACCAGAAGCTGAAAGGAGATTGTTTTTAGAATTGGTGTTCTCATCTGCAATAATTTTTAGAAAACTAGGTGACCTTCAAGACAGTTGGCAGCAACAGTGAAGAAACTGGGACCCCTTGAAGACAAAAAATATAAGTCTCATGCAAGCTTCTGAGAAGTGTGGGAACTTTTTTTTCTGCTCATTCAATATTGGCTATTAGAAATTTCTAAAAAAACATGGTGGTGATTGAAAACTATTTAAATGAAACATTCTCAGCAAAGCACCTTCACAGTGAAATTATCCAGTTTTGTAATGAGAAAAGCCTGTTCCTAAAGCTTTTTTTTCAGTTGAACTGTTACTGTTATGTTGACTAGGTCTACAAGGAACAAGAATCTCCTCATCCTCAACAGTTTTGCTCAGTGTTGCATAATCATTTGGTTATTTTGTTTAATTAGGTGACAAGATGCTACTCTTTCTTCAATAAGCAGTAATATTTTTGAGTGATATCAGTAGTGGGGAATAATTATGGCTCGGTAAATTTGCAGCCTTCATTAGGAATGACTGTATGACTACAAGGGCTGGACAATTACTTTAATCCTTTTTATTTATGGACAGCGTTGTCCAAATATTTATACAATGTGTAAAGTCTTGTACAAGGTCACTGTTTGTTACTTTTTTTCCTTCCTTTTCTCTTATATTAGCAAAATATTATCCCTGTGGTGATATCAACTGGGTATTGGAAGAAAATGCTTTAGACTTGTGACGTAGCTTAAATTGTAAAAGAGAGGAGTTGTCTTCTTTCTATTGCTTTTGGTTTTGTCTGGTTAGTTGTTTTACTTTTTGGGTTTCGTTGTTTTATTTTTTTGTTTTTGTTGGGGGTTTTTGTTCTTGTTGTTTGGGGTTTTTTTTGGTTAGTTTCTTTTGGATTAGTTCTTTAGGGGAAAGTAGGTTCAGTTTATGATCAAGATATAAATTTTGAAACCTCCTTACTTGTTGCTCTAAAACTCACATTACTGTTCTGCTCCCTCCCCCTGGCTCATGTACATTGGAATGATCATCTGAACACTCATAGAATAACTTCAAGCACGTAGGAGTTGCCATGCAAGATCAATCTTGGTTCATCTAAACATGTACATGGCAATAATCATCTGAGTTCTTACAGAACTCCCAGCATGTAGGAGTTGCCATGTGAGTTAAATATAAATTATCAACGCTGCTAATTTTGTTAGCCTTTTTAGTCTGGGTTCAGCAGAGAGTTCTGGTAATATTTTTCACCACAGGAGAATCTATCTCCTTGGAAAGACTACAAAACTGAGGTCATGGATTATAAAAACATAATTTTGCTGTGGCTTTTCAGATATGTGCAGAAATTGTATTATGCCAATCCAAGTTAGGTTTTCTTTTTTAAATCTTGTCTTAGGGATCTTTCATTGCATCTGTATATAAATATAAAGCTGTCTTCTCTTAGTGAATAAACATCAGCATCAGTTTTCTCACCAATGTGGTATTCTCTTCCGCTTACTGATGCAGAGCATCTCCAGACTATTAGTAGGAACTCATTATCTACTCTATTACCTGCATAGCCATGTCTCTTTTAGCATTGATCTGCAAGAAATATAAATGGCATTTGGTGGCTGCTTTAGCTTTTACTTGTTGCATTCAGAAGCAATAATTTATTTCAGATTGAATTAAAGGTAGTGTATTTTTTGAGCAAGCTTTCCTTCTTGGTTATTTTCTGGTCTTTTGATAAAGGTTTGATTGAAAATCTTGCAGAATAACCAAGAGTAACCAAACAGACTGTTATTATTTGATTGCATCTGTCATTGTGCTATATAGGGTAAGGCAAGGATTTTATTTACAATTTTTATTTATAACATTTATTGGGGAAAAATAGAAATTTTGCTTTTTTGATTATTTCAAATTTGTTACTAAAAATCTTAGTGGTATAAAAATATTCTGTACTATCATTGAAATCAGGATTTTATTATAAACAGAAATATTATTTTTATTAAATCATTTTGCTAGTTTTCCTTACAAAAAGACTGTCTCAATTTGTTGGATGAATATTTCCATGAATTTTTGTATGAGTCATAGAATCATTTTGATTCAAAATACCTTTAAGATCATGGAGTCCAATCAATAGCCTTACACTGCCAAGGACATCACTAAACCATGTCCCCAAGTGCTACATCTACATGCCTTTTGAACACCTCCAAGCCTACATCCTCTTTCCACACACTGACTCAGGTATTCTGTGCCATGTAACAGCCCATCCTTATGCTGAATCCCTTGTGAGATTCCACGTCCATTCCTTTTCTGGGATGTCTTCAAATTGTCTGGGTTCCTGGCTGATGTTTCAATGTACTAATTCCAGACTCCTGGACAGTTTTCTCATCTGTTAATAAAATAACCTGGATCAATATCCAAAGAACACCTTCTGATTTGAAACAAAGTTCACATGTTAATCAAAGTATTCTGAACTTCCTTACTACACAACTTGTCTTCCCTCAGAGAGGCATAATGTTTCTTGGATTTAATTAATTTAAATTCAGTTATAATATATTTTAGTTATGTAAAACAGGAAGGATAATAAAGTATAAAAGTACAGTTGGAGAGACAGAATTTTTAAAGTTAATATTTATTATTAATCTAGAATGGAATTGGTGTATTGTCTCTTGTCATCGAAGGAGAGAAATATACTTCATTTAATGTTAAGGTCAAGGCTATAACTAGATTTAAGGTGGAGCTTGATTAGTTTAGTTAATAAATAGGATTATATAGCATTGTCTTTTGCATTACATAGGATTAGATTTGTGGTTTAAGCATGATATATCCTACCCAAAATATATACAACACAGGCAGTAAAATCTGTTTATTTTCCAAGACTGCTAATGCCATGTTTATAAATATATTAAACTCCTCCCTGCTTAATTGAGACATTTAACTTAAGTCACCCACACATGCTTAGAGGTGCTTAATTTGTCTAGGTATGTGGGTAGCCTCCTGAATTCTCTTTTATTCCCAGGAGTTGCTTGAAAAGATGGGCTTGGGGATTAGATCTATGACCAATTTCATCTCATCTGAGAGTGCTCATTACTGTCTCTGACTGAAAACATTTGATTGGTTATGCCATATTAGAGCACTGAAAAATATGTGTACAGCACTCAAGATAGGTGATTTAAACCTATGTCTTCCCCTTTCTAGGGGGAAAAGTGCTAAGTAATAGAGGAAAAATGGAAAACTACCTTTCAAGTGACCAGGACATTTAACTGTAAGGACACATATCTAATATTCAATAATTCTGAAACTGGTTTTATCTAATGACTATATATATGTATATACACATATATATATACGTATGTATTTACATTTATATATATACACACACACATATATACACATATATAATATATATATGTGATTTAAGTGCATAATTATTTTCTGGGATTAAGGTCTGGGAACTAAGTTCTGCTACTTGCAGCTAACATCTCAGTTTCTGGATGAGATTTGACTTCCTTGTTTGCTTGCTTGGTTTCAAGAGTCCTCACACACAAGTGTTCTGTGGCTTAATGCTTTTGATTGCTGCGGTAAGGGAGGCATGAATTCATTCCTCTTAATCTTGTGTCCATCCTTTATTCAGTCTTTCCATATCTTGAGTGAGTTCTTCAAACATCAGGCTGTTGTTCAGGAAGCAAGAATCATCCTACCTTTGGTGCCTGTGCTTCAAAGAGGGTAGACAGGGTTAACCTGAAGCCCATGGAGGCCTTTTTGATTTCCTGTTTGTTCCGTATGTCCTTGATTACAAAAAGAGAGAAAAGTGAATGAAATGGATGGCTCTTTTTAGGCACTTGTGGTTCCTGGGCATTCTGTGGAAACTTCAGGATTGAGCTGTCCTCAGAGGCAGCTGAAGTGACTATGTTGGTGTCTTCACAGACACATCCATTTCCTAGTTTTTCCTATGCTTGAAACCAGTATTTTGATGACAGCACCAATATTTGATAAGTAGCATTTTATACAGTTCTGGTCTAATACTGCATCCTAAATTCTCTGAATTTCTACAGTTAGCATATCTTAATTGCAAAAGGAATTACTGAAATTATTGTGTTCTTACATTATCTACCTTTGAGGCATCTTTATTTCTTGATAATTATATGTGCTAGTTCAAAGTCTGACAATTTCAAGCTATCTTTTCAGAGCTCCCTGTAGAGACGGCTAAAGACAATCTCATTTCTACATCCCTGTTCTTTCACTATCTACTCTCTGCTAAATATTTGTTAAGAGAGAAAGAGCCAACTTTATTTAAACTCCCTTACTAGATCTGCCCTTCCTCATGGCAGGATGGGCTAACCTTTTTGCTGTATTGTATCAAGAATAAACCTTCCTTTCCTGTATGTGGTTCCTTGACTCCCTTGGAGGAGCCAACAGAGACCTGTGTTAAGTCAGTGTTTCCCTTATGATAGAAGGTGCTATGATTGTCACATGTAATGGGCCTGAGGATGTTTTCTCTGCAGATTGAGAACACCTTCTTTTCCTTGATAAATATATACCTGTGGGTTCTTTGCTCATAGTGACTTAATCCTGCTGATGCCATAAGCCATGAAGGTGGACCTTTACTGTCTCTCTATTAGGAAGTTCTGATGTAAGGTGAATGCACAACTGGACATATTCTTCTGACCCAGTGAAGTTCCCTTGAAAAGCTTCCATATGGGACTAGTTTCTCTCTGCTTGAAACTGAGATGGCATCTCCAGTTTGCCAACTGTAGTTTTCATTTGCATGGATTTTGTATTTCCAAGCCCAAATCATAAAGTACAAGGATGTGTGAATTTCAAAATGTACTTCTTTCATGTTTGTGCCTTCAGTTATTTAAGCTGGTAGCTTTAAATAGTGATTGTTTGATGCCTAGCACAAAACCAACATAAAAATTTTAAAAATCAAGTTTCCAAACCTGGAGTCAAGAAAAGGAGGTGAATGCAGTCACTCTTTGTCTGTCTGATTCCTATTTCATCTCAATATTTTTAAGTGTCAAATTTAAGTGAAACATCATAGGGAACAGATATTTGAAACGTTGTTGAGCTCCTGTACATATTGTTAAAATGTATGTCTTGGCAAATGTTACGGGCAGTGGAAAGGTGACAGTGTTAGCTTACATGTAAATAGCTAGAAGAAACCAGAGAGGAAAGGCATTCTACAGATATCCCAATTATGGGAACAGCTTTAGTTAAAGCTCACAATCAACCATGACACAAACGCCTTGAGAGGACTATCTTTAATTAGTTCTAATCTTCACCAAAAGAATTAGTTTTCTCACCAATATTTATTCATTTCATGGCAAGAATACTACTTAAACTCAGGCATGGACGGTGAAAATAAATGCTGGCTATAATTAACTTGAGTATTTAAACTTAGGGGAAAATGCTTATGTAAATATGAGGACTTCAAATGCTACTTACAAAATTACAAACAAATCTAATTTTGTATGGAAAATGAGTTTTTCCTTATGAAATATTTTAAGGTGTTTAAATTATGGCTTGCAGAAACTATGGAATAGTTAATTAAAATTAATTTATTAAAATACAGCACATTTAAAAACCTTCAAGCATGTAATCCCTACTTGCTACATAAATTTGCTGAATGTATACTGATTCTTTTATATAATATTTCATCAGTGTTATGACAGAAGGGAAAATAGCTCACATTTCTTCTTAATAAATATTCACATGACTAGTTTCCTTGATTTTGTGTAAAAATTTATTTATTCACTGGAAGTCATAAATCAGGCTAACAGGAAAAAACTTCCTGTTGCAGGTTCTAAATGTCGTCCTGTAAAGAATCTCATTTCATTCCAGAATAGCTACTTAAAGGACCAGGAGTTTGAGAGTCTGGAACTTAGACCTCAGCCTGCAAAGGACATCTAAACAAGAAACTTAACTGGGGGGAAAAAGAATTTGCAAGATTGAATTTATGCAGTTGCAAATTTAGAGTAGGCAATAGCAACAAATGATGTCATAATTAAAAGTAATCACAGAACATAAGATGATTTGTACTAGAGAGGACCTCTAAAGATAACATATTCCACACCTTCACCTGGGCCATGTTTCTTGGAGCCACGTCCAGCCTGCTCTTGAACACTTACAGGGATAGAGCATCCACAGCTTCTCTGGGCAACCTGTCCCAGTGAAGAATCCCACCCTCACAGTGAAGAATTTCTTCCTAATGTCTATTCTAAACATTGAATATCTATTTAACTATAACTCTTTCCATTTAAAGCCATTCTCCCTTCTTCTATCACTACATGCCCTTGTAAAAAGTCCCTCTCCAGCTCTCTTGCAGTCCCCTTTAGGTACTGCAAGGTGTTGTAGGATCTCCCTGGAGACGTCTCTCTAGAGTGAACAACCCCAACTCTCAGCCTGACTCCATAGGAGAGGTGCTCCAGCTCTCTGATCCACTTCTGTGGTCCTCATCTGGACCCCTCATTTTTTTTTTTCTGCTAAATAAGAACAGAAATGTATAACTTAGTAGAATTGCTAGCACAGAAAGTGTGTGGCATCTATAAATACCTGAATGTTACAAACAATGAGAAATAATAATTAATGCATGTAATCTGAAAGTGTAGGCAAACAAAGCTCAGAGGAAAGAGGGAGAATTGACACATTTTTGTATGGGTGGTATGTAGTTAGTTGTAAGAGGTTACCCAAGAAATTACTGGAAATACCCTATTTAAAATGATGATATTTGAATGGAAAAATTATTGTCCCAAATGATACTTCACTGTGTAGAAAACTGGGACGTCCAAGTCCTCCAGTCTTTACTTGGCAAGTCTTTAACTCACTTCACCTGGTGTAATAACTTTTGTTGTCACACCAGGTGAATGATGTAATGACCTGTTTCTAGCCTGCCACAGTATAAATAATTATTAAAATAGTATTTATTTTTATATATTATAGTAATAGAAATCATTATTAAATAATCATCAGTGCTTCTGGACTGTGAGATATTTAATGACATTTCAGTTCAAAAGCAAACAATTTCTCTGTAGATGTTAATACCTTTTTTCTGCAGCATGGCTCATAAATGGCAGTAGACAGGGAAAAATGTTGTTTTTCTGCATTGACATTTTTTTCAACAAATCCTCTTCTCAGGAATTTCATTGTTCACAAGGGGGGGAAATTAATCTACAAAGAAGCTCAGCTGGTCATAATAAGGTGATTATTACACATCTTTATATCCCACTTGATAGTTGGTATATCTTAATTCTTTCTTTATAACTGTGAAAAAGAAAATCAAACCCAATAATCTGTCATTTGTGGGTTTGGTATCTAAGCATAAAATGCGTTTAGGCACTTGGTGTCATAGCATAAAGTGTGGGGAAGATTTCATTCTTAAATACGACTCCTTCATGGCTCTTGCAGTGCTAACGTCACTTCTTCAAATCTCTAGTAATGTTTTGAGGCACAAAAAGCTGATAGTCATTGTTGACATCTGTAACTTACTTTAGTAAGGGAGTACTAGTTAATATAGTGTGTATCACTGCTGAATTAATATACAGGAACTGCCTAAATAGCTCCTTCATTGTGTGATGTTTCTTAGTCACAGCCCTCTGTACATTGGTCTACTTACTACTGTAGATTCCCAACATCATTTATTATTTGATTAATATGTAATTTCTTTCTCAGATTCATCAGTATCAACATAATGCTCAGACTCTTGTATTCCCCTTCCTTCCTTTCCTCACAATGCACAGCAACTCATTTCTTTCATTTTTGGCACATCATAATTTAATATTTACCCATGGTAGCTTGGTACCAAAGGAACAATTATTTCCTAATCGCTTGCCTTCGGGGGGTTCTCCACTTGTGTCTGGGGAAAAAGGGCAGTTTGGGAGCGTGTTTGTGTTTCCTTTGTAAGGACAGCCCTGTTGTTAGGGCAAGGCACTGTGTGTTGAATTCTAATGCCTCGGTGCAAGAGCCAGCCTGTTTGGAAGGGGCAGCGTGGGAGGTGTTGGCTGCGGCCAGCAGAGCCCCAGCCCGGGGCTCCCTGGGAGTGAGGAGCTCTGGCACTTGTCCGGACCGTGCCCATGGGGAACGCAGCCGCTCAGCGCCGTAGCCAGGGTGAAACACCTCATCCCCCCAGTACCCACCAGGCTGCTCTGCTTAGCAGCCAGGGAGTTCAGGTACCTTTACTTTAAAATATTTATCATTTGCTGCCACAGAATATTGTCCATTCAAAAGCAGGTTGTTGTATCCGTGCAACAGAAGTGTATTGGCATTGATTTTTATGTGCATTTGGTAGCTTTTGTAAGATTGCTTAAAATTCACAAGTGCTTGTAATAGGTCTTATCCTGGATTGACAGAGGACTGTATAACAGAGGTAACTGTTATGTATGGAACATTTATTTTCAAGGAAAATTGTAGAAAATTGTCAAAGGTAGCATGTTATAAGATATACTTAAACCACAGAGAAGGTACCTTTGGTTCTGGTACTAAGGTTTTGATTTTAAATTAACACTGGATTAGTTATCTGTCTCTGTCAAGACTATAATAAAGGTCTTTTGTTGCAATCCATCATAGGGCTTTTGTGTTATACACTATACCTAGAAACTGTTAACAGGGAGACTAGATTAATGCAGAGAGAGAAAGTGTCATCAGATAAAACATAGGTCTCAAAAAGCAATTTCAAGTTCCATACTATGTTATGCATTAATACATTTTTAGCCTTTGGGGAAAAGAGAAAAACTTGTAATCAAAAATTAATTTAAGCATTCTTGGCTGTACCTAAATTAGAACCCGGGATACTTCGAAAATTGTTATTAATCAAATGACCTGACAGGAGCTCACTAGGAGAAAATTAATGAGTACAGGCTATTCTGAATAATATTTAGTGATGCTGATAAGAAATTTTTCAGCTCTTTTTCTAATTTTACATATAACAATTTAAAGTATTTCTATTTTGAGGTAGCCATATGTGTGTGTACATGTATGTTATGCAAATATATTGTGCATATACTCTTTATTTTTTAAATTAACTATTTCAGAAAGCTTAATAGAAATACAAGTGTAAGAAGTCACTATTTTTTCTTGATTAATATCTTAACAATAAAGTGAGATGTGGTTTCATATGACTTAAAAATTTCTCCATTAATATATGGGGACAGTTGTTTAATTTCATTAATTTTGTGGTTTTTTTATTTTTAAAATTTTTGTTGTTGTTGGGGGGTTTTTGTTTGTTTTTTGTAAACTATCATTGCAATTTTTGCTGGTTTGGGTATGATTCTCATCTTTTCTGTGAACAATTCAGAAGATTGATTTTATAAGTCTTCACTTTAATTTAGTGCTATATTGGAAGGAAAGAAATTGGTGATTAGTATTTTGTGCCTTTAGGGTTTGGATTTGAAGAATGCAATTCCAGTCTATCCAGTTTCTGGCTATTTACTGTTTTGTAACTTTAAAATATAAGAGGTCATTAACAGATTGGGTCATCATACCTGTAACAAAAGTTTTAGTTTCAAGATACTTAGAAATAGAATTATAAGGAAAACTATGCCTAAATACCGAATAATTCGCATCTAACATCTGGAAATCCTTAGTGGTGTATTTTAATTTTTAATAGTCCTGGGAGAGTTTTTTTCATCAGAAATTTTAGCCTTTGTGTATTCTGTATTTTTTATGTTATATGTATTTCGGAAGTAAGCTGTTCTACCAAAAAATTGATTACAATTTTCATATTTTTATTTTTGCTTAACATACCTAATGTGAAGGAAATTTCTAAGTCTAAATGTTTCTTGCTGTAGACATGCTAAACAGTGTCACATCTAGCTTTGTTCATTGAATTTTGTCTGTAAGCCAGAAGTGTAACTGGCTTAGTGCCTTATTGCTCCCAGCAGTCCTGCTGTTCAGAGTAGGTAGTGTTGAACCTGATTTTTTTTTTAATTTTTCCAAGAGCATTTTGATTTAAATAAAGTTCTTTATTAAGGTGGACAGAGATATTTTTACAGTTATTGGCAAGACAACTGCAGTAATGATGGCTGGATTTTTTTTTTATTTTTGCTTTTGCTGTAGATTTGATAAGGTTGACATGAATGACTCAAAAGACAACTTAGTAAGATGGAAGCTGTTGGGAAGGTAGTGAGAAATACAGGAAGTAACATTTGATGCTTAATAAATTGACAAATCAGTAGGTACTTGCTTATATTCTGGAAAATCATAGTTGAAAACAAAGAAAAAAACTTCAGTTATGTGAAATCAAGCTGAGTTTATCCTTGTAAAGGACCTGTCTTGAAAAGCCACAATTAGTAAGCTGGTTCACTCTGAATTGTTTGTGAATTCCATTTCACTCATAGGAATTCTGCTTAAGGATAGGGATGAGATTTGCAAAATCCACATGCTGTTTATTTCACCCTATTGCGTTTTGCACTTTTATTGGGAAAAGAAACCAATATTGACCTGAATATTCTCTCCTTGTATTTAGGATACCTTAAGCTTTTGCTCTGTACTTGTCATCAGAGTGAAATTTTTCATGAGGGTTTGAAAAAAGGAGAGGAGGGGAGGAGAGTGGGGGAGAGGAATGTATAAATGATGGTGACAACCTCTCCCACCTGCATACTGGACAAAAGGGGCCAGAGGCAGCCTGAACAAAACACAGGTGAGAGGAATTCCAGACAAGTGAGTGGGGGCACTGAGAAAAGCTCAAAGTTAGAGCTGGTTGTAGCCAGTGTGGAAAGGTAAATTATTTTCCCCAGCAGAATGGGAAATGGTGTGCAAGCCCTGAGGGCTGGTCTCACAGGGTGGGGAGTGGTTGCTGCCTGCTACGATGGTGTATTTTGTTACACAGAGCTCATTGACTTGACCCAGATTGCAACTTCACTCGCTGAAAATATGCTGGTGTTTCCTCTCAAACTTGAGGTAGCCCCTGTAATTATGAGCAGGTACGTCAACTTTCTCCTCTGAAATGTCGCTGCTGTTCCTGTTAATGAGGTTGTACTTGCTGCATTGCTACTGGGGAGTCGTATTTAGCACTGTTACCCATCCTGAGAACTCTGCTGACACTGCCATCACCAGAGCCATCTCAGTGACAGTGGCTATTTAAGATTTTCTTGAAAAGCTAATTTATCACAGATAAAGCTCTTAAAAGTCAGCATACAAATTATTCATCTCTCAATTTCTTTCCACCCATAGCTTGCCAAAATTGCCTTCACTTTGATGATACTAATTCATGGCAGTCACAAGCTACATAGGGCTTAAAATACAGCTTTTTAATTTCCAGTGTAAAATATTATTGCCCTTTTTTTAATTTGTTTAGCTGAATAAATATTAAACTTTGAAATTCTGGCAAGGAAGTAGATGTGGCTGTAGTTTGTGTCTGTGATCAAATCCAAATTGATTTTCAAATGTTTTTTTGTGTGCTTTAAAGATGAGTGTGTGGGTATGTGTGCAGGTGTGCGTACAGACATAGGGGAGAGACTAGTCTTGTGATACACATCTGAGAGAAAATTGGCTGGATGGTAGTAGCTGAAAAATAATTTTTTAATGCTGTAATTATGCCTTAGAGATTGAGTAAACTCAAGTCCTACCCATGTTTGTGACTGTGCTCTCTTTTCTGTTATCTGATGTGACAGATATGCTGAGATGATTACCGCTTGTTCTATAGGAGGAAAATACTAATTGCCCCAGACAAGTAATACAATACAGAAGTCAGTCAATATTAAAAACAGAATAAATATTGCAAATTAATTTAAAATATATTTTATAGTTATATGAAGTAGCTTGGTTTTCGTAATCTGTTAATTACTGTCTTGCTAATAAAATGCTTTCCTATACAAGGTCATTGAGCTAGAGCCTTGAGTGACCCATTGATATATCAATCTGTCCCCAGATAATCTTATCATCAGTTCAGCAACAGAATATTTAAAGAATGTTTTGAGACATTGTTGTAATTAGTTGGGGAACGGTATTTTTCATATTTGTGACTACAGAGGATATATGGAATATTTTAGTGGTGACTCTGGTTTAATGAAAAAAGAAATTATCAACTTCCATTCTATGCCCTTTATAGGCATTGCTCCTTAGGTTGATCAAACTCTTGTGACTAGAGACAGGACACAAGGAGACAGCATGAAACAGGGGAGGTTTAGATTGGATATCAAGAAAAGATTCTTCACCCAGAGCGTGGTTGGGCACCGGAAGAGGCTCCCCAGGGAAGCGGTCACAGCACCAAGCCTGTCTGATTTCAAGAAGTGTTTGGACAACTCTCTCAAGCGCAAGGTGTGATTCTTGGAGTGTCCTATGCAGGGCCAGGAGTTGGACTTGATGAGCGAGATGGATTTCTTCCAGCTCAGGATATTCTATGATTCTATAAATGTGTAACAACTTTTTTGAATAGACAATCTAGTATAGGAGGTCTTAAGATGCCAATGATTAATTTTATGCTTGTTCCTAAAGAGCAGTAATGTCAACATCACATTCCAGTAATATATTCCACATTTATGTTCTTTCACATGTTTTTTTAGTTGCGATAAAGTCTTTTCCTAGTTAGTTGAACTTAGAAAAAATTTTTGAAAGTGAGTCGCAGAAGACAGAGATTTGAGGGAAATGTTCCAAGGAGAAGGTTTTCCATTCTGTGACATGGCTCACAAACAGAAAGGATTTAAAAACTTAATTTTAACACATTTCTGTTGAGTTGCCAATTTAAGATGTCAGTTGTCATCTTGTCAGATCTGAGATGTATCCTTTAAGGGATGTTAATTGCCTTTAGAGTTTTAAAATCGTTATGTTGACTCAGCAGTAGGTGGTTGTGGCCTACTTTGTTGAAGGACACCACTCTGTAGGTGTCTGTTTCTTCTTAAACTTGTACCTGATCTTGATCTTGCAATGCGAGCTGCAGAAAAACAAGGAACACAAATTCTTTGCACATTTGCCTTTCGTAGTAGAAGAGTGCATTATAAGAACTTCATCTTTGGATTTTCTGCAACTGGTATGACTTATGATGTCTTGTAATACAGTTAAAAGAAAATTTGGCAGGAGAAGGAGCTTGTTTTTTTAACTTATGCAATTCTGATTTTACCAGATTTGTTAACACACTTAAGTTTTTTTATTAGCTTGTGTATGGTGTAGATGCAGTTAGTACATGATTATGTAAGCAGACATAAAAACTATTATATATTCTATTTGTGTTTCCTAGGGTGGATGGGGGAAGTGTTAAATTGATTGTTGCATTTGAAACTGTGGTCTGTTCTGCCAGCAGCTGGAATGTGATCAATTAAATGGGGCATATGAAAGGCATTGCTGTTTCACATTGTTAAAGGAAAATTACAAGTAATATTGTAATACTGAGGTCTAAAGATATACTCTAGAAATGGCTGGAAATAAATTTGACTCCATCAAAGCAAGGGCATTCAGTGCTGATTATTAGCATGTTTTAGAAAAAATAATAGATTAATATATTTCATTAATGCTAAGAAAATAATGACATTTTTAATGTAGCCTAATCAGAAGTAAACTTTCATTAATAAAAACCATGTGATCATGAAATTTCATTAGTCATCTGAAAAAGAAACTGAAGTGTAATTGAATTTTTAGTTAAACTGTGGGGCAGGGTTCATTTTCCCCACCTTATTGTTGTGCTTTCATTCCTACTTGTCTTACTGTACTCGTTAGAAAACCTGAATCGTTACTGTGGCTACTGACATCTAAGATTTTTCACAAGCTTCTAGTGAGCCATGTAACATTTCTCCACATTTCTTGCAATTCTGAAATATTTCTACAGGAGGGTGTTAAAGGAAAGTGGTAGCTTGTTTCCTACCCCAAGGAAACTGCCAGTGCTCCCCAGGGCTTTCTCTGTGCACCAGCAGCCAGGGACACTGTCCTGCTCGGAGCCAGGGGCTGTGGGCAGGGGGGCAGGTACCCTGAGAGCAGGTTTCTGAGCTGCTGCCAGCAGTGCGGAAGAACTGTGAGACAGAGAAGTCTCACACACCCCCTAAAAACCCTAATAGCTGAAGAGGACTGTGCAGCACACTCTACAACTTGCTTTTTTGATAAGAAGTGTGATCGAATCTCGTTAAGGCTGTTCTTCTGAAAACATTTTAATTAGCTCTCTTTAGTGCCATTGGTCTGCTAGTTTTTTTAAGTAATTGGAACTAATTGAAAAGCAACTTGAGCATTTTACCTAATTCCTGAAAAATCACATATGAAAGCATAGTAGCTTAACAAAAACATTAGGCATAACTGTTATGTACACACAGTTGTATTCTGTACTCATACTCAAACCATATGCGAGGGGGATGAGTTTGTGCCAGCCATTGTGCAACTGAAGTAGCAAAGGGTTTTGCAAAGAAGATTAGACTTGGCTTCTCAAGTGGATTCAGGGTGCTTCAAAGGATGTATAGGAAGTGGGGCAGAAGAGTTTTCAATAGTGGCTCTCCAAAAGACATGGGCATCTCTTTGTAAAGAGGAGTTTCATTTTAAGTTCACTATAGAGTAAATAAAGTACCTCCAGTTAACAGAGAGCAAAGTAGTGCCACTTCACTTCAGAAGGGCTGCCTCCAAAGATTTGCATTGGAATTGCAGGGAAGAGGAGGTAGCTGTGTTTGAGGATTGCCTTGCCTTCCTGAGTTCTGAGCCGGGAAGCAGCAGAGCTGAGGGGAGGGAGACCTGTGTGTCAGGAGAGCTGCAAACCTCTGAGGAGGTGTCATGTAACCTCTCAGCCGAGGGATCCTCTTATGCACTGACAAGCTGCTTCGCTCTTCTGCCTGGCTGGGGTTACCAACACTTTCCAGGGCTTACTTGGGAGTGACATGGTAACAGGATTTCATGATCTAGGAATGAATTTTTCCTTTGCTGCCCCAGTGACTTGGGTAATGCATGGTTTGGGAGCTGGGGTGGGGGGGAGGAGTGGGGGGGGGGGGGGGGGGGGAAGGTTTGTGCATTTGTTTTGCGTTTTGCCTAAAGGATATAAAAGATTGTAACAATGCCTTTTTTGTTTTTTCCTCTTTCACAGCTCTAAAGCTATATAATAAACATAGTAATTTCAGATTTTTTCAGCTTTTTTTTTTATGAACTACTTTAGGAAAAATATCTTTTATAGGAGTGAAGAAATTGTGTGAGTACAGTAAAGTTCCATTTGCTGTTGCACACCTGTTACTCCCTGTGTTGGGATCACTAGTTACAATTGGGAAGGAGTCATCAAGACCTTCTAGTGGTTGCAACAAACTGCAAAGAATATGAGGTCCGTAGTGGACAAATTACCAGCAGGTACTTTTCTTGTATAGAGCATCCTGTGGCAATTAGTTTCAGAATTTATTAAGCATTTTGTGAAATGCCTTTTCCTTTGTTTTAATCATAATTAAGTGGTATTTTCCTTTGTTGCCTCCCTTGTTTTGTTTCTGTGGGAATCTGGTAAATATCCTCTCTTTAGGCTTTGCATAGTTTTCAAACATTAGGAATATTTTTGAAGGTGTCAGTTATATCTTCTGTTTCTTGTTTCCCTTCCAAATTTATTCCTCTTTGAAAACTACACCTTTCAGCATACTTACTGCTCCTACTGCTACCTTTTATTGTTATACTATGAGTTTGTGTAGGACAGCCACAACAGCATTATTCAGATATTAGAAAATGTTGAAAGTGTGAAATTTTTCTGTGAAAATGTTTATTTAGATACTTGTTTGGACCATCTTTAAAAGACTTGTCTACTTGGTATTTATGCAACACTGTCATTAAAGCAGTAATCAAGAAAGGGCTCAACTTTGGAATTAATGTTTAATTGCTTCTGTAGAACATTGCTCACGTATCATTTGATGTGTTTCTTTGACAGGGACAGAACAGTTCCTTTATTTTCTGTTGGGGAACCATGACAATCAACCTGTAGTTAAACGTTCATGAACACTTTTTCATTGCTTCTATCTGAAACCGCATTCAGATTTGCACTTTTTATTTTATTAGGTTTGTGTGTAAAGTCTAGCTTTTCAGGACTTAGGTATTTGGTGGCTAGAAGGATTTGGGATATTTCTAGAAAATAAAAGTAAATAAAAAGCATGGAGTATTTTGATTGTTCTGTCAAGAAAATAAGGGTGGTAGACGTGATGCTAAAATGCAATGAATGAGATGCAATTGGATCCTGGAAACACAGAGGTGTTTCTCAGGTGCACTTAAGGATCCCACCTGGGTCCCTCAGCGATGACCCCTGGCTCCAGTGAAAGAATATACTCCCAGGAAACGAGGCAAGGAGAAATCTAAGCAGCCTGCGAGGTAAAAGTACTCCTTTACAATCACCTTTGCATTTTCTAATTCACTGTGCCATTCTAGGTCAGCAAAATTTCAGCTCTGTCTTATCCTATTATGCAAAAAAACCCCTCTCGGTTTTGACTAAGTAAGGATAACAGTGGCTAAATATATACTGTAGGGAAGGTGCATTCTGTGGCTCAACACAAAGCCCTGGCTGCATCTTGAGAACATTTTGGGGTAAAACTTCTAAGCAGAGGACAGATGAGACAGGTGGGCTGGATGGTTGAGGAGCTGCATATGGGTTGCATTGTGGAAAACCTATTTTCCTTTGGTCTGGAGAAAGTGTAATCTCTTCTGCAGTGGGAACGGAGAATAAGTTACACCAACACTAAATGTATCCATTCTCTGTACATCAAGTGGGAGTCTTGTCAGAGTGTTACATGACAAATGATGGAAAAATACAGAATTTTAGGGAATCAGCTTTTTGTGAAGAAGAATTTTAGTAAATGGGTCTTATTAAGCAGCACTAATAAGATGAGGGTTGTAACTTGCCCTCTGGGAAACTCCTTCCAATCTGTGCCATGGGTGCAGAAAATTACCAGCCTGGATTCACAGCCTGAAACAATTCTTATGCTGTCTGTAGAACTAGTAAAGACTCTTGATGTATTTACCATTTGCATTTGAAAACTGTGAAGGAGTAGAATTTCTGAGTCCTGGAGAGTATGCACTACAAGTCTACTGTGGAGACTTTCATATTTGGAAGATGCATTGTTAGCTGGATTAATTGTCAGTAGCAGTGTAGGGCAACATCTTCCCTTTTCCTACCTTGACTATGTGTGATTTGGAAGTGATGTTCAGATTAGAAGGGTGACTCCTGCTGGTAACATGACACAATAAATGAATCATATCTACCTTTCAACATAATAGATGACAACTAGTTCGACTTTGACCTCATAACAAAAGGACTTTTTGTTGGACTTTGCTTGCACTGAATAAGGAAGTAGTCCATCAAGAACACAATCTTTCTCTAATGGTTTTGGACTGCAGAGATTTTCCTGTCTTTTTTAGGGGGGTGGAGGGTTTAGGAAAAAACAAAAACTGTAAAAAATTATTTGTCACTTCAGTGGAATGTGAATCAGGTAAAGATTTAAAGAGTGAGAATGAAATAATCTTTCTTTGGGAAAGGAAGAAAATATTTAGGTACTCACAGAGTGAGGAATTCTATCAGTACTATGGAGCTATTTTTATCTGTTAAGATTAGCCAATTTAACTTCAGACATAACCTGAATGTAAAATATTTACAATTAAAATTGTAACAGTACTGTGTCTATTTTCTTCACAGGTTTGCTGGTCCTCTGATACATTTCAGAATGCCGCTGGTAAAAAGGAACATAGACCCCAGGCACTTGTGCCACACAGCTCTGCCCCGAGGTATCAAGAATGAATTGGAATGTGTCACCAATATTTCCTTGGCAAATATAATCAGACAACTGAGTAGCCTAAGTAAGTACATTGTCTTAGTAGCTGTATTTAGAACTAAAATATTTTACAGTCACAGTGTTTGAAGTAGGAACACCTTTTCAATTTCTCTGTAGAAAATTGTCACTGGGTTTGGAATGTAGTGCTTTTGTGGGCAGTGTCTAGCATGGATGTCTGTAAAGGAAAACTAGAACCTTTTCTAGCAGCACATCTTAAAACACTTCATTCATATATTTCTGTTACCAGTGGAATATGACAGGAAAAGATAGCTGATAATTAATGAAGTCAGTAATTGCTAACCTTAGAGCAATTCTTGAGTAGGGAATGACTTAATGAGAAGTGCATCACTAGTTGCTTAATTCTCTCTGCTTAAACCCTTTGTCATGTTGTGGTCATTCAGGAAAAAAGAGGAGTTACCTTTTGAAATATACCCTGAAATGTAATTATTAAATGGTATTTTAAATAGTTAAAGATTTTTCTTCTTTCTTTTCCCTCTGTCAACAATGGTACCCTTGGTGCACTTGAGAGGAGTGAATACTTCTCGGGCTGTGAAACTTTGAAGGAGTTTTGCTGAAAAGGCTGATCTCTTTCTTGTTTCTTCTTTAAGTTACAGCAACTTAAAAAGTTGTCAGATGAACCAGCGTGATCACATTTTGAATTTCCAATACTAAAGTGCTTTTTAACCACTAGGATGTTTCTAAAACTACCAACACATGAAATATTTAAATGTGTATGTATATACATCTACAATGTGAAAAGTCTTTCAGCTCCATCATTTTCTTAGAGTCACAGGTGATGATCTTGTTGATTAGATTGATTTAATTATTGGTCTGATGATATGCTGTATGGTGTCTGTTGTGGCAGCCTTTCAAAGCTGTTAGGGTGCCATTAGATGGAAGACTTAATTGAGGACACTGAATTATGTAATTGAGACAGGAATGCTTACAACACATAAATATGAATATAATTAATATAGCTGCAGCAACAAAGGAAAAAACTATTTTAATACTTTTCAGTGAACCAAGAGCATATCATATCAGGATGCAGTATATGATCACCATCTGTGGTTTTGCTTCATTCTGCCAAAAACCCTTCCCAAACTAGCTGCTCCTGTACTAGGCTCCCCTTCAAAGTCACTCTTAATAATGTTGTTTTATTTTATTTTAGTTTGCTTATTTTAAAAATTCTTACTGGATTATTAGCTTCATCTGGGGAATTTGCTTTTGTAGGTGGCATGCTAAGTATATATTTGGCATTTTCATTTGGAGGTATTATTTGACCCTAAAAAACCCAACAGTAACTTCTAACTCAACATCACAGTCTCAGATTCACCTATTGAGATTCAGCTGCCTTTGCTATGTTTTCTTGGTATACAGATCTTATATCTGATGTTGTATGCACTGCTGCTTGTGAGGAGGTCAGGATGAAGCAATACTAGAACAGAAAGAACTCAATTAAGGAAGGAAAAAAGAAATTAGAATATCAGTTCGCACATTTATTACATGGTTTGCCTAACATATAGCACAGAGAAACACTTGCAAGGGAATGTGTATTGCAAGGGAGTTATAACTGTGTATAACTCCTCTTTGTAAAAGCAGTGTGGTTCTTCCCTGCATCCATGTGCTTATACCAATTTTTTATCTGATGCTCTGTGTGTTTTCAACAAAAACAAAACCCAAACTTTTTTCCTACAATTAAAATAGAACATGTTTTGCAAACTAGTCCTTATTTCTCAGCAGCGCTAATGACTCTTCTTTAAAAGTGGGGATCATGTTACAAAGGTTTGGGTACTTGTGAAAGTATTTTGTTCCAGAATTCTTTTAGCTTTTCTGCCTGTTCATGCTAGGAGCAATACAAATTCAAAAATATTCAGGAGTTCTGGAATAGGAATTTTGTGTCTCATGCTTAAACCTAAATAACCAGTCTTCACTTGGTGTGTCACTGTTAGGGGTGTACAGCGAGGTCTGCTGACATGCAGATAAATTTTAGTAGTTGCCTGTGAGTCACAGCCAGCAGGCATGGTTTTGCAGCAGTCCCCTGGCAACCAGCTTCTCTGCAGTCCTTCCCTTTTTGTTTTCCATGGATAATGTTTATGTCTGAGAATCAGCCTTTAAGTTGTAGACAAAATGAGCTTTACTCTGAGGGTGGAAACTGAGAGCTGTGGTAGGGTTTCGTTTCCTTTAAACTAAAGCTGCTTTTGCTTTTGCTTTTGCTGGTAAAGTTATGCAAATTTAAATGAATGGTCTTCGACCTGTTTAACAATCAGTCATCTCTGCCTCTAAGATTTTTCATTTACTTACCCTCAAAGAGAGGATCAATCTTCTGCCATTATGGTTATGATTCTCAAGACCAGGCAATCTTAACCTTTCTTCTGACATGATATAGAGAAAGAGTGCTGTCATGGAATTGAAGCCACCAGTACTCTAAACAAGACCAAAAGTGAGAAAAAATAAGCATGGAGTTTTGTCATGTAAGTCACTGGATCTCCATTTTGGAGATATTAACAACTCAACTGGATTAGTCAAGCAGGTGGATCTAACTGCATCTGCTTTGCACAGGGTGTTGGACCAGATGACTTTTGTGGAGGTCTTTTAACGTGAACAGGATTGTGTTTCTATGATCTTAGATACTACATTTAAATAGGATATACAAGCAGAAGCAGTACCTATGAAATGACAGGAATTCTGTTTTCCTGGGTTTCAGTATAAAATTTAAGGAGCTTTACATCACTATGTCAGTGATAACTACCATGTGTCTCCATGAAAATTATCAAACCTTTCATAGCTTATTTGATGTGCTACTTCTAATTGTTCAGTTGGAGAAATTTTTTGACCTTTAAAAGAAGTAGAAATCAAAGGACAAAATATTCTGCTTTGAGTGATAGACATTGCCTTTATCCCTGAAGCATGAAAACACGTCAGTCTGTCATGATACAACATACAAAATTGCCAGTAAGTAATTTTTTCCCCCTGTATTCCCAGTCTTCTCTTACTTCATAAAAGGATCTGTTTTCTGACAGCTTTTCTTAGCACTGTGGCAGAACAGAAACTCTCTGGACAACAGCAACAGCTGTTTTAGTTTCCTAGCCATTCTTCCCTGTATTTCTTTCTTTCTAACAGTATCTGCTTTGAGGAAGTGCTTACCTCATGTTTGCAGCAATACTGCACATACATTAGTACTCTCTAAACGTCGGTGTATGTCAGGCCATAACGTTCCCGCGTACATGAAACACAACTGATAGCATTGTGCAGCTGTGCCATTGTTAGAAGGCAGATAAATAGTTCTCTTGTGGGAATGTAGCCTCCTCATTTTGTTCACAGCTATTGACCAATCTTGTTTTTTCCTTTTATTCAGCTGTTCCATGGAAACAGAATCTCGGTACCGCATAAGAAACCTAACTGACGGGGTTTGTTCTCAGCCCCAGTCTCTGACACCTCCATCTAGGGAGGAGAACGTTTCTCTTTTTGAATATGTGCCTTTAATGAATATTTGTATTGCAGGCATTCAGACTAGGCCTTTTATTCAATCATAGCAAGATGTCATTCCTCATTTTTTTCATTTACCTCTGCATAACCAAAGAGAATGCTGTGTAATTCTGCTAAGCTGGAGTGCCTCATATGTTAGTGAAAACTATTTTCAATTAACATTGAACCTTTTGTAGCCTTTTCCCTCTTTCTATCTTCTCTGGGTAGTATATCTATTTTTACCGTGTTTGTCTAATTCTTTCTTTTCCTTGCCCCTTATTTGTTAGTTTTCAGGAGTGAAAGCCTGACTTTGGAGCAAATAATTTCTCCTCCCTATTTTTACTTCTCAGACATGCTTAAGTTTTCTTTCTTATTTTTTGCTTACCGTGCCTTCCCCAAAAGCGTTCATCTTGTGAGAGACACTTTTCTCTTATACTGTGAGAAACGCTTTTTCAGCTCAGGAAAACCTGCAGTTTGTCATGACTTAAGGCATTAACATTCAGTAAGTGGGAAATATTTTTCCAGAAATACCTAGCTGCAATGTGTTGGGACTGCAACTAATTTTTAGAACCTCTTGAGCTCAAAGACCAGCCTCTCTCTTCATCCTGTGTGAACATCATCTTCAGCACATGGTAAGGTTCCTGCCTGCTGCATGATTGGAAGTAAGTCTGCAGATCTGCAGCTAGAGCTTCAGTCAGTATTCCAGAATCCCTGTGTTGCATCTTTTCCTGCCCATCCTCCTTCTCAGTGTGTTCAGGAAGACATTCATTGTGAATTTTCTTCATTAGTCACTCCTCTTTATTCATTATTACTACAATTGCCAGGGAACACAAGTGTTCTTTTGCACAAGGGGATAAGGAAACTGATGGAGTTAAGGCTCACTCAGCTTGAGAGAACCCCAGCCTCTCAAAATCATCCCTCTGATTTCTTGATGTTGTCTTTGCAGCAGTGGCAATGTGATGCAGTTTTGTGTCCATCCCAAATGGTAATGAGAGGATGAGCAAGGGGTCAGTAAAGTTTCATTGAAAGCAACTATGTGTTAGCAGAAAAAGTCCCACCTGTCATTAATTCTTTTTCTACATAAAGCAGTGAATTGGGGTTTTGTTAGAAATGAAAGGAAGAGCAAGACTTCCCTGTGAAATGATCATTAGCACTGCTACTTTCCACATAAGTTCAGCTCTCAGCAGTCTCTTTCACAGATTTCTGAATACACACTGGTAATCCCAGCTAGTTTACTTGATAATGTCCTCAGTGGGTGGTAACAAATGGTATCTCAGACTTCCATGGCTGAAGATCTTTGAAGGCTGACTTCTTCTTTTTGGATGTCAACAAGAAGCATCAGACCTGCTCTTGATAAGGCCTTTAAGAAAGTTTATTTGATACTTTTGATGCCCTGGTCAGCTTGTCTGATAAACATCTGGTTCAATTTTCCTGGCTAAAGGAATCAAGTTGTCTCCTCAGTACTTTGATACTCCTACTATAATGCTTGTGGACGGCCCTCACATTTTCATAATGAAAGTTCCTAATTAGCATCGGTGCTATGTATTTAGTATGTCATTTTACAGAGCTTGCTCAGCCATAACCAATGAAGTTCCCAAGGATCTACCAAGGTTCTTATCTCCAAGTTCAGTCTCCTGGCTTTTGGTGTGTTTCCTAATCAATTAGCTGTGAGATTGAAATGATCCTGATGAGAAATAAGCCCAGACTTTCAAACTCAGATACATCTCATTTTTTTTCAAAAAAAGTAAATTATGTAGTGAAGATCTGAAGCTGAATCAACAGGCTATGGATTTGTTAAATTATATATCAGAAATAATGAATGAGGAAAGATGTATTAATAGACTTAGAATATCTTTCCTATTTTGCTGTATAGAGGAACCTTGGTTATATTTTGTGAGTGGCTTATGTGGTAACTAATTAACCTGAGAGAATATTTTCTAATAAATACACTATATTGTGTAGAAAGGAACTATTCAGTAATGAATAATGTAATTTTGCATAGTGTAAGTACATTGGGAAGGGATTGGGCAGTGGGACATGACAGGTTTTACAGCTACTCTTGTTCTGTACCTTTATTTTTTAGAAAATGCAATGGACAAAAATATTGTATAGTGTGTGAACAGGAACAAAATAATAGAAATCAAGGAATGATAATGTATAGGTGGGTAAGAGACTAAATTCTAAGCTTGTTCTTTCAGATGTATTACCAATTTATACATATTTTTTTAAATTGCCAAACTTATATTTTTAAGCTAATATTATATTGGGTTTTGTGTAATTCAATATATCAACATATTTACTATTTTAATATCAAATATAATTTTAGTGACATAACTCTTTATTATACTTTGTACTTAATAATGTCACCACATATTTAATGTATTATGTATTTTTATCGTTTAGTTCAGTGATAAATGTGTTTGGTTAGATTTTAGGTTTGTAAATGTTAAAATATGCAAACACACACACACACACCACTGAGCTCCAGAAGTCTGACAGATCACTTAAGGCTAAGATAATAAAGATTTTGAATGTCCTGCTTGCTGCATCTTGCATTGGCCTGAGTTTTGCCAGTCATGCTCTTGACTTTCACAGAATGGTGCTGGTTTATGGCACTGAGCACAGTGTGTGGTGAATGTGTTTATCCAGGCAGCTACAGCAAATTCAGACCACGTTTCACAAAGGCTACCAGCACCTAACTGATCTGCAGGGTGCTGCTTCAGGCTGGGGTGCAGTGGAAGGGTTTGGAACTCTTTTTCTTTACCAGTGCAGAAGGATAGTAAAGAAGTGACTTCTTCCACAAGTCCTGGTTCAGGACTCGTGTCCCACTCATTGCCTGAGAGCCTGTAACTAAATCTGGCAGTAACTGATCTAGTGTTGCAAAATGATTAATTTAAATGGCCTTTCCTTAGGGTTTGCCAACAGATACAGCATTGAGAATGCCAGAGTTCAGGTGGATTTAAGGACTGGAGTTTTGAGAGGACTGCTAGTGTATGCCCCGATCCCTGGTGTGGTTCTAAGAATTGGAGTAACACAATAATAAAGTCTTTGAAGACATTTCTTTGTCAAGCTTTATTTAATTAGACTAAAATACTGTCCAGAACGTGAATGTGGACATTGCGGTTGACTTCAGTTCATCTGATACATACCCAGTCCTCTAGAACAAGATAAAAAAAAAAAAATTCTTTAACCTTAGTATGTTTTCATTTTAGTGTATTGGAAAATTAGCAATTACTCATTTGTGGATAAAAGCCGGGGAGGTTGGACAAATGCTTAAGAAATTATGGGGGGAAATTAGGAGATAAAACAAATTAGAAGGAACATTTGGTGAAAGCAAAGCACTGTAAAACTGATCAGTTTGTTGGGGTTTTTTTGACATTCTATAAGCCATTGTACACTTATTGCCATGGTAATGAATGGAAATTGAGTGGGTGATACATGTTTTGGTGGTTTGAATTTAAAAAAAAAATGAGGAAGGCAGTAAGCAGTATAATTTGTACTCTATTTTCAGCTAGTAGCTACTAGCTACTGTTCTGTTTTCAGCTCATAGGTCTGTTTTAAAAGTCAGAAAAATAATTGTTCAAAAAGCCATCAAAGTACATGCATGTTCTTGAGGGAAGGAAGGACAGAACCTTGTTTCCAAGACATTTTACGTGTCTGTCACAAAAAAGGATATTGACTGGCACCAGAGAGAGCTGCATTCCTGTATCTCTTTCTTACTGAAGGTTTAATTGTGATCAGAGCCCTTAGATACATGAGGAAAATTTATGGAAAAGAATAATAAGGTGAACAATAAATTCCTTAATTAAAACTGAATAATAATGTATCCTCTTATTTATAAATATTTTTAAGTGCTCTGTTAATAAAAATAAATGCCAAGCAGGTTCTGCAAACACAGTAAAATGAGCTTTTCAAAGACATTGAATTAATTTAATTGCAGAAGTGTATATTGTCATTTAATTTAGTAGGCAAACAAGACCACTGATCTTTCTGATCTGGTATTTTGCATCCAACTGTGAGCAGGATCCTAAGGTGATAATATTGTAATTGTCATGGGGAACTGTAATTCTCTTTATTGTGCTGTGTGGAACAAGAGTAGAGTTTTTCAGCAAGCCCATAATATTGTAAATTTTCTGAAGTGTTAATCATACTTTGAAATATTCATTGTGTATAATGGAATTAATTTTGCATTCTTGTTCTTCTGACATATTACCTTTAAATTATGTGGAATGAGTTCAGCTTTGTTTACTAGAGAGCTTTTATCTCACACTTTCTTTTACTTATTTGAGTTTGTGACTCTTTGTTCAGTACTGTCACCTGTAATTGTGTCCTTTTTAATCCATTCAAAACTGAGGATAGACTCTTTTAGAATACACAGAGATGGCAGCACAAATACTGGGTTGTGTGCGTTGTGTACGTATTTATACACTCACACATGGTATTCTTTGGAATGGAAATTGTACATTTCACAAAAAGCAAACATTTTGCTTTGCTAGAGGAAGCATTTGGTGAAATATACCTCTGGCTAAATAAAGAGACCACCAACACACAGGTTGGTGAAGACATGATGGTTGGCATACCACTTCAAACACGACAGGTTGTTTTTAATGTATTTCCCATTTGAGGATTAGTGTTCATAAGCATAGGCAAATTATTCCTTGCAGTATGTTTGTGGCTGTATGCAATGTAATGAAAAGATTTCCAAGACAGATTATTTGCAATTGGAGCTCATTAATGAAGTAGATTAATTTTAAGCCTGATGAAATGATACAGATAAAAATTTAGCCTCAAAATACACCTATAAAAGGGAAGTTACTGGATTTTAAAGCCCAGCTCCTAAAGTAATTTTCAATTCTACACACGAAATTTTATATTTTATTTTAATTTTAGCTTGTGTGTCTCTGAATGTTATGTGAGTTATATAATTAAAATTAGTATTTCTGAACATATTATCTGAAATGCATTAAATTTTTGGTATCTGTGTATTACAACTTCAACAGTCTTGTTCTTAGTGGATCACATTTTTAAGTAATTTCCTTTGCTTCAGGTACAGGTTAAAGAACATAAACTTTTCTGAGTTTCAAGACACATATTAGAAGGTCTTATGTTAGGTGAGTTGCCAGCTGAGAAGATTTCTACTAACTTTTTATCTATATTTTTCTGTGGACTTGTGCTACGAGTCCAAGGTTCAGAGTGGGTTGCCTTTGATCTGTTCCTTGCTGTGGCTATTAGCACTTGCTCCAAGAATGAGAGCAAGACAGCATGTAGGATAGTCCTACTAATCTCCCTGCTTCCAGCATTTTTCAGCCTGGAAGCCTCTCCACCCAGCTGAGGTTTGTCTGTATTTCCTAATGCTCAGTGTGTTTCTTTTTCATGACTTTGTATCATTGGCAAACTTTGATCTCATTTTTTTTCAAGCAATTTATACATATCTTAATTAACATGGATCCCAGCATTGAAACTTAATAAAACTCACCTTTCTCGTCTGTGAAGACTGGTGTTTTACTCCTATGCCCTGTTTTCTACCTTTTGAGGAATTATTTATCTGTGCCACTTCTTTTGTATGCCCTATCTGTTAAGTTTTCCCCAAATCGTTTGATTAGGGACTTGCTAAACTCTCTTGGAAATCTCAGTAGATCATAGCTCTCTGTGTGCTTCTAAACCATTCAGAATTTCCCTTTACAAAAGCTGTGCTGCCTCTTCTGTCGTGAGTCATCCAGATATCTGCTAATTCAGTACTTCATAATGATCTATACTAATTTGTATGGATGTCAGGCTTATGGGTCTGTAGCTCTCAAGCTCTCAAGATGTTCCATGAAAAAAAATTTGAACCTTGTTGTTGTGTGTTTCGGTGTGTGTAAGTACAATTGTTCCTAATATTTGCTGGTCCCTTCTTTCCTTTAGTTTTGTAATTTTTATATAGTCTCTTCAGTTTCTTTGAGCCTCCCACAGTGAGCTCTTGCATCAGGGTCTCTCCAGTTCCCTTCGGTGGACACCAGTGGAAGGTGTTAAATTAGCTTGTCCACAGGGGTGTTGTCTTCTCTGTATTCCTTCATATTTTTGTTGCCAGTCTGCTCTACAGACTCCCTGGCAGGCTTTCTTATTCCTCATGTCTTTGAAGGAATATTTATTGTTAGTTTGCTAGTTGTTCCTCTTCTGTTTTCTTCTTCTGTGCATTTCTTGTGATATCATCTTTTATATTCCATTGTGTATAGTCATGCTGGTTTTCTATTGCTGTTACCTAAGTCTTAATAAATGGTATGTGCTGGCCTTGTGCTTACTGCATAGCATCTTTAAGTAGTTTCCACAGTACCTGTAGGGATTTAATTTTTGTTCTTTTGATGTGTTTATATAAAAACGTCCTCATTTTTATGTATACTTCCAGATGTATTGCTCACCAAAGGTAGACTTTCCACAGCTATCCTTTTCTTTTATACCTGTCAGAACTTGAGTGCAAAGCAGGTAGTTAGAAATTTGTGAGATTTATACTTCCAAAACCAACATAAGTGCACAAACAGTACATGAATTACATATGCACAGTATCATAGAAGGTTTTGAAAGCTATCACATTGTATTTCTGAAGTGTGGCTACACATTCTACACATTCCGCTGTGTAGTCTGGTGGGGTTTTTCCAGTAACATTGGCAGACTTCTCAAATGGAGTCTTGAGAGCATTAGAAGCAGTATGGGGAGTACTCTATAGAAGAGAAACTCATTACTGATTCTTTTCTGGCAATATTTGAATCTCCTGCTCTTTTGTGCTAAAAATATGATGTCCATTGATGTGAACAAAGGAGGTCTTTTTTTGGTTGTTTGGGGTTTTTTTTACTTCATTGTAAATGGGTCAGTTACTAGAATTTGGATCCTTCAAGGTAGGATTATTTTAGTGTGTATTTTTGAATAGGCTGGTTCTAATTTACCTACAGTTCTCTGTACAGCAGGAGTGGAAGCAGTGCTTCATTTTGAGAACAGTGTTGAGGTAAATTCAAAGATTAGTTATCGCTCAGACAGGAACTGCTTCAGATGCTGGAAGTTATCCTTTTAGAAATATCCAAGAAACGGAAGTCTAGTTCCATGCATATCAGCATAGTTAAATCATTTTATGGCAGCTGAATATCTGTCCTGTAATGTAATAAATAATTTAATTTCTGGTAAATAAATTGCATAGTAAGTATTTAACTTCTGTTTGCTTTTCTAAAGGACTCCTAATGGGCTCAGTAAGTACAGGTTGTTACAATGATACTCGTGCATCTTAGAATTACTTAATTAAAACAGTAAGAAATCATTTGCCTGTCTTGTAGTATGCTTGAATTTTTTTTTCTCCTCATATTTCAGGTAAATATGCTGAAGATATATTTGGTGAACTTTTCAATGAAGCACACAGTTTCTCATTTAGAGTCAACTCCTTACAAGAACGTGTAGATCGCTTGTCTGTCAGTGTTACACAACTCGATCCAAAGGAAGAGGAATGTAAGTTACCTCCTGCAGGGAGGATTTCTTATTTTGTTACTCAGACAGCACTGATAGGTGAAATGGAAATAATAGTTAAATCATATTTATAAGAACACTCAGCAAAGCATCATAAGAAAGGTCCATTTCTATTTCTGCTACAGGTTTTTTAAATAGCCTTGAGCAGCTTTCTGAGCTCATTGTTTTCATGGTTACTGAATGATACTAAAGAATTTACATAAAAATGGCTACAGGAGTATCTGTCACTCCAGTAGTGTTACATATTTGGAATATTAATAATATTATGTAATATTATGTGAATGCTTGGAGATTAGTCTATACACTTTTTTAAACCTTTCAATTAATTCTCATGGAATGTAAACATTTGTCCAAGTAGGGTTTTTGCATTTAACTTGTAGCATCGTACTTTCTGAATGACATTATAGTTGTATAGCTTCATTTATTACTGCTGCATAACCTCTTGGACTCTTTCTAAATAACTAAGTATTGTAAATATTGGTTAGCACTGAGAAAACAAGTACTCTCAGAAGTGATCAGCTCATGCCTAAAAGATAGAATTTGTATGGAACTTTAAAGGATGCCTAGGGTATGTTGGACCACCTAATGCATAAATGCCATGAAGCTTTTTTGCCTTCTTTGATATCTGTTGGTCACAGGTCAACTGTGAAAAATCTTGTAACCCCAAAAAATTTTAGGGTGTTCTAAACTATGTGGTTAAGACCTAGAAAGTAGAGGAACATCCTGTCATGAAAAATAACTTCAGATTGCTTGTGGGATCCACTTTTAAACTATAGAAAGCTGTTTCAGTTCTAAATGTCTAGATAAAATAATTGTGTATTATTACATCTTGTGATTACAATTGTGTATACAGAAAATTAAAGTGTCAAACCAGGAGTGTGGTCTTCAGGCTGTCTTTGGTTATAGATATCAGAATTTCACTAGTAGCAAAATTAAGCAAAAGGAAGTTTTGATTCTGTATTTCATGTGACATTAATTTTAGAACAGGTTTTGAAAGACAGCTGCTCACAGCTAGTAGCAGATTTTCCACAAAATCATGACTTGCCTAGGGGAATTCTTACATTAATGGGATTTTCCAAGTCTCTTGATAACTGAGCATAAATCACCCCTGTACACCTCTTTTTCCAATTGTGGTTTAACCTGGCAGGGAGTTAAACACCGGACATCTACTTGCTCACTGCTGCTCCACTGTGGGAGGAGGGAGATAATCAGGGGAAAAAAAAGTAAAATTTGTGGGTTGAAAAAATGACATTTTAATAGGATAGAAAAGGAAAGGAAAACATCAATAATAATATTAGAATATACAGAACAAGTGATGCACAATGCAATTGCTCACCACCTGCTGACTGATGCCCAGCCAGTTCCTGAGCAGCAGCCCAGCCCCCAGACACCTTTTCCCCTGGGTCTATGTGCTGAGCATGACACTATATGGTATGGAAGGTCTCTTTGGCCAGTTTGGGTCTGCTGTCATGGCTGGGTCTCTTCCCAGCTCCTTGTGCCCCCCCATCCTGCTCGCTGGTAGGGTGGAGTTAGAAGCTGAAGAGTCCTTGACCACTGCTCAGCAACAACTAAAGCATCACTGTGTTATCAGCATTATTCTCATCCTAAATCCCAAACACAGCACTATACCAGATACTAGGAAAAAAAGAAATCTCCTCCTGCCCAAACCAGGGCATTTTTGCTATGATTGAGTAATGATAAAAAACCCTTTCCATGCATGATAATAAATTGTCAGCAGTTGTAATCTTGTAAAAAGTGTAACACTCTGGAGTGTTAATGGCATTTCCACCTTTACTCTTGACAGCCTAGTTTTGGTTTAAATCAGAGGGGGATGTATGTTGATATATCTAATATGTTAATCATTCACATTTCCATAGAATGGAGAGATCATATTAAGCCATTGAGTTAAAGCATCCAGGGATATTACACAATAGCAAGAAAATTGTACTATGCTGTGTAAAAGACCTTTTACAAGTTTGGCTCTAGGTTTCAGGACCAAAAATCCGTAACTGTTTGATGTTAGAGAATTGCTAGAAGTAGTTTTAAATAGTGTGTAGTCCCCAATGCACCATACCAACACATTTTCACAGAACTGTGCATGCTGTAGTGTTTGCTGAACTGTATAGCTAAAGAAAGGTACAGACTGCAGTTAAGGAAACAGGGCTGGGAATAGGTCTACACAGTGAAGTCCAGCGTGGCTCAGGGTGATTTGAACCTGATCCCCTGGATTTGTGTCTCACACCATAGAATAGCAGTGACTGCTTGTACTTCAGAGGGACACATGCAGTCCTCAGTGTCAGGAGCTGTTAAATTACTGTTTTGATTAACCTAAGAATATCCAGTCCCTGAGCTGTACCCAGTGCTCGTTATTCACAAATGTCTGCCTGGAATGAGTCACCAGATGAGGACAAAGGAGATGAGGAGACATTTGATATTCTATTTCGTTAAAAGTTAGGGATCAGGAAACTTTTTTCCTTCAGTATACTGTTTTGGGTTTGACTTTAGAAATCCATCACAAATAGTTTAGGTTTAGTCCTGGTGTGGACTAGAATAGCTGAAGGATGTTAATGCATGAAGGGGAGGGAAGGGGGAGAATATTTGAATTTACCTTTTTTAACTCTCTGTGCAAGAATTAAGCAACTTTCAGTACTTCTACTCAGCTAACAGCATGAGTAAAATGGGATATACTTGTGAAATGAGTCTCATCTGCTCTTTGCCAGGAGGCAGTAATAGAAGATTTAATGGGTTCCTTTGGGCCCATGCTATTACACAGGAGAAAGAAATTAAGATTCATTTAAAGCTAAGTGGCATGAACAAAAACAGCCCAAGTCAGATTCACTAAACGAGACGCAGATACTTGGCAAGATGTTTCTGGTATAGTCAGAGTGATAAAAAGCTCTGAATTTGTTTGAACAATCTGTGTGTTCTCTCATTTTGAATTATTACAGCATCTCCGTGAAAGAATAAAACCAAGGTTTAAGATTGCGTCTTTAGGAGTCTAACTCCTCATGCACAATTTTTCTGTCACAGAAAAGTTGCTATCAACTTGGTTTGCTTTGAATTATTACACTATTTTCAAATTCTTGATTTCTCAATGTTATTAATTTCATATTTTAATAGATTTTAGAAAATGCTTTCTTATTTTCATATACATGTGGGGTTTCCCCTCAGAAGATACAAACTTGTATGCAGACAAAAAGAAATCCTCAGCTTTCCATCAGTAAACTCAACTTTATTTCAATTGTATGGGAAACAAACCCATATGTATCCAAGAGTAGTATTTGGGGTCCTTTTTGGACTGAGAAAACACATTCTTGCTATAAAGTTGAACTAAGGTCAACAGCTTCACTAGCCCTGCAATATAAGGTGTCCTCATAGGTGAGAAAATAAATCCTGAGTATAGTTGTAAGTAAGTGAAAAATAGTAAGTGAAAAATGGCATAGTTGTAGAAATCTGAGAGTTTTGAAAAGAATATTAATTTTAACAATTATGTGGTTCTTTTTTGAAATGCTGATACATGGTACAGTTCTGATGTATAGTGTCACGGGGTATTGGAAAATAGTTTTGTATCACTCAGAAATAAATAATGTCATGAAGGAAAATTCATAAATTCAGAGTTTATCAGACTATTTCGGTATTAATTTAGTGCTTCTTTCATTGTGAGCTGCCTAATTCTATTTAAACCTCAAACCAGAGAGGATTTTAATCCAAAAGCAGTGTATCAAATTCTTGATTTCCATAGCATATCTGTTACAACTGTGACAAGCAACTTAAATAAACCTAATGGCAGAAGTGCTGTAGGTGAGCAGCCTGGCACATTTCAGGAAAGTGAATTGTGTTTCAGTAGGCTTCTGCCTTTGAATAAATGTGTTAGTTGTTTTCTAAATATTCTATACATATTGCCCTGTCGTTAAAACAATAGTAGTTCAGAAGTTTGGCTGGACCAACGCCATAAACAGATTTGTTGTTTTGCTATGGGGAAAGAGAGGTAGCATTTGGTGGGGAGAAATTTAAAAAGCTTGACAGATAATTGTGGTCTGTATACTGCTGGAAATGGGAGACTTGGTCAACTTAACAGTCTGGATACTCAGCCCACTGTGAGACTTAGAAGGAAAGGGTAGCTAACCCCAGTTTAAGGGTGAGTTCACTGTCTTTAGCCTCTGAAGAAGATTTTGCTGAGTATAAAAGAGTATAAATGTAATCTAAATTAAGAACAGGGAGCACATAAAAATTGGGTCATGATCTCCACATGTACTATATTAAGTGGAGAGTAACACTATTGTCAGTTCATTCATTAGAAATTTTACACTCCAAGGCAGGTAAAGACTGTTGAATTATATAGCAAGTCTCTTTTCCTTGCACATTGCTACTTAAAGAAAGTTGGATTTGAGTGTGTCTCCCTCTCAAGGTTCTGAGCAGGTGGGCTGGGCTTCAACTGCTCTCCATGTTCCTTCTCCAATTTTCTTAGGCCCTTGATTAAATCTGTGGGTTATTTAGTAAGTAAATCAGTTTTAAATTAGTGTGTCCAAGGCTTAATAGTTCCATGGTAAGACCATGATAGTGCATCTTTTGTGTATAAAAACAGGGATGTGGACAAAATACCATTTGTTAAACGATGTGGTGGTTTTGTTGAAACTAACCAGCAGATTCAGTGCTTGATGCCCATGGGTAATTCGCATCTTAATAGAGCTTACTTGTTCTACATGCTGCATTTGAAGCAGCTTCTGAGTCCTCCTAAAATGATTGCTCTAACATTTACATCTTCTTTTTGTTTACCTGTAGTAGTTAAGCTACATACATTCTCCATCCAGAGTTCTTGAGCTGTTTTGGAATTTTTTAGAACAGTATTTGAGAAAATGTCTATTTCTTGTGTAGGGGAAAAGCCCAAGAGTCATGTCTCATCTACAGAAATAATCTCTCTCTTTACCAACTATCAAACCCTCAGTCAGAGTATTCTGATAGCAGAGAAACCTAATATGTGTGCATTCTGGTCATTGTTTAAATGGATAATCATTAAAAGTATAAAATAAATAAGGTAGAAATCAGACTTTGAGATTGCAGTGTCTTTTTCAACAGCACCACTCCCTACCAATTAATTACCTTTAGTGGGAAATTTACAACTAAGTTATTTGTTTGAGAGTGTCGTTCTTTCCTCTTTGCACTTTTCAAATTGCTGGGTAAGATTTTGAACAGAGAAAGGGAATTGTATAGGGCAACCAAGTCCCTTGATTTGTATGAAATTTCCCCTAGTCATTTAGTTCTGCAGGGAGTCACAGCTGTGATATTCAAGAGTTTACAGTCTTGAAAGTTACCAGGATGAAATTCTGCAAAAAGTATTAAGAGAACAAGTTTCTAAGAGGAATATATATGATTTCTTTATTTACTGTCTTTAGGAAAATGGTATTTTTTGGCCTAGAACTCAATCATAAGTTATGTAATTGAGTGACTGTGAAAGAATAAAAATAAATCTAGTAACTTTTTTTTTCTTCTGGTGAAGTAAAATGTAGTGATTAATGTATTTGAAAAGTTAAAGGTAGCTGCTTTCTGTCAGTGCTCTGGTGAGCTCTATACCTGACTTTTACTACAAATTGGGGATTGCAGTTTAATGAGATGCTTGCCAAGAGATAAAACATTATTTAGTATGCACATTACAGATGTGCTTTTATGTATTTTTTACTTTACCCCAAAAGAAACACACTCATTGTATCTCATCAGAGTACAATTTAAATACCCCCCCCCCGGCCAAGTGTGTTGTTGATTATAAGTAAAAATGGACTGGCATCTCTTTTTCAAAACCAAGTGTACAAAAGGTTGACAGTTTAGCTTTCTGATAGATAGTTTTTGCTTATGTGGAAAATATTGTTGTGCACAGAGGGTTAGATTGGCTGATATAATACATCTTTTCATACAATCCAAACAACAGACACAATAAAGACAAACAGGCATTTGTTTAGATTGTTGAATGAATCTTCAAAATAAATTGTGAATATCTCAACATTTAAGGAAATTATTTAAGACCTCATTTTTTGTTAATTACAGTGAGCACAAGTGGTGTAGTAGGTGGACTGTCAGAAAAATATATCCATATCAAATTTAGGATCTTGGGCTGTACAAAAAGTTTTGGTGCTAGTTAGGAATTAAACAACTGGAAGCCTAAATTTGCCATCATCAAGTCAAATGCCTGCAGCTTTTCCAACTCCTCCTTCAGCTGCTCGTCTGTGCTCACACCTGAATTCATACAAGCTGTTTGTCTGCCCGGTCCCCTTGCAGTGCCAGTTTGTCACTCAGCCAGAGCCAGGTGGCTGTGCACCAGCCAGGTTTCACCTCTTCCCCCCGCTGAGGCTGTAAACCGTGCAGGGCTCTTGTCTCTTTGCCAGCTGGCAAGCTGAACAAGTGGCTTTGGAAGCCAGACCGTGCACAGCCCAGGATTAGGCTGGGTGTGCGACGTGGGATTTACCTGATCCCTCTGTGTAGGCAAATTATATCCATGTCAGGATTCTCCCTGTGCTGCGTGCCACATCCCTCTGTTTCCTGAGTAATGCTGCCCTAATGTGCTCTGTTGGTTGGAATAATGGTGTGCTTTTCAGGGAATGCCTGTTACAGGTCATCAGCATAGGAAATGCTCCTTGAAATTCTAGAGAGTATCTTTTCCATGAAGCCTTCTGCTCTGTATCTTAGGTTTAAAGAGAAAATTATTATGCTTATTGTTGGGGATTGATTGATTGATTAATTATCTTCTGGTGTGCTATCCCCCTGTATGTGTGTACAAAATGTAGAATTTTAAGCAAGAAGAGGGAAATTATGAATTAGACTGTCTGTGCTTGCTCATTGAAGAGATGGAATGCTAATACGGAGTTTGTAGAACAGTGTCAATAATATGGTGTCACATACTCTGTGAGCATTTTAATATTAAACCAAAGCACTGTATTTATTTAAGATCATTGTCTTCAGAATGTACACAGGTTCAAAGAGAAGTATACTAAATTTTACTTTTGTTGGAAATGTCTCCGATATATGACAGACAGAAATCTTGCAGGATTGCCAAGAAACTCTGAGCAAGTACATTCGGTGTTATTTGTATAACCAACAACCCAAAGGATAAGCAGCTGAAGTATAAAAAGATCTAAGACTTAAATTTTAGACTGAAATTTTTAAACCTCAGTTATTCTAACTGAACTTTTGCCAGCTGATAACAACCCGTACTTCATGACAGGTACAAAATATATAGGGTTAGTTATGACTGCAGAAATACCTTCAGAAACTGAGACTCCTAGCTGACATTCAGACATTATAATACTTCTTTCACACACTTAAAAAGGCTTCTGAGCAGCTAATTAAAGCTATTAAAAAGAATAAAAGACACTGTGATGAATTAGAACCTAAGGGTAAAAAGGAGGAAACTTCTCCAGGAATACACAACCTTGCCAAGCGTAATAAACTTCAAAAGCCAAGGTGAAAATCAAATAAATCCCATCTTTAGCCTCACAAAGGATGTTGCCAATATGCTTAGGTAAGAAGACAGAACATTCCAGGAACTGCAAGCCTTCTGAAAAAATCCTGCTTTCTGCCCCTTTGTGATCCCACAGTAGAAATTCAGCTTGGTGTATGTACACATGTATGTGTACACTTGTATGTGTTACAGGAACTCGAGTGAAAAAACAGTTTTCAGCTTAAACAGGTTTTTCTTTAAACTGTTACCAAAGGCCCTGGTGATAGCGGGGCAGGGGTAGAGTTGTCCTCTCATCTTGCATGAAGGGGCATTACTACCAACCTGTTTCTATAAAAGAAACCTAATTATTTATAGATGAAATGTATGTGCTGAAAGTACTCTTTGCTACTATGTCAGAAAACTGTTTTCAGCATTGTTTGTTATTTTAAAAAGAGCCCTAGCTAATCAAAAGATCTGCTGCTTTATCTAATGGAAGTGTCATGCTGGTTGCAAAGGTAGCTTTGAGGCATACCTGGACTTCACAGGTGCAGTAACTGAAGAGCAGGGAGGGAGAGAAATATGAGACTAAATAGGTATACTGTTTCCAGAATTAAAAGTGCAAAGCTTATCCGTTGTGGTCACTTTTCCATTAATTTTTATCTAAATTTTAATTAAATAGAAAAAACTCTTTTGAAATTGAGAAAGATATGTAGGCTTTACCAGGAGTGGATAAAAATAGTTGAAATCCCTGTTTAATGTGTTGTGTTCATGTAGTATTGTTTTCCTGTGGATCTTACATAAAGGTAATTGATTATTCCTAATGACTGTGCTTAAAAGTCAAGGTGGCTCTGAATTAGACAGAGAAGGCTCATGTTGATTAAACAGATTAAAAAGCATTTGACTATTTTCATGTGTTGGAACATAGAGTTACCTCCCATTAAGGCCCATTGATCTCAGTAGCATCAGCTTAAGTGATTTGCTGGTTTGCATCTCAGTGGGCCCTCAGTGGAAACTGCTGCCTACATGCAAGGAATGCAAAGTTTGGCTTGCTGATGCCATAAAGGTAAAATCTATACCTCAAGGCAGAGAGCAGTTTTTAGTAGCAAAAGGATTGTGAAATGGAGTTGGTAAGTGTTATTAGGTACTTCTGAACTACTGAATGATATTTTACAGCTACAGTATGCAATTTGTTGAATTACTTAGGAGAGACAGAGTTCTGATATCTATTTAGGTGAGAAAAATTTCCTGTGAATCTAAATAAAGGATAATGTGGTAGAACATTACAGCCATGTTTGTCACACAGTCTGACAATATCTTGCCATGGCAATAGTGCTAGATGAATCTGTATTTGCTGTAAAAGGCCCAAGATGCAAGCAGTATTGCTTTATATTTTAACCAACATTAGGCAATTCCAGATTAATCCAAACAAAATATATCTGGTGGGATTTTTTTAAATGGCAATATCCCCTTTCAGTGTCCCTGCAGGACATTACCATGAGAAAAGCTTTCCGGAGTTCCACGATTCAAGACCAGCAGCTGTTTGACCGCAAAACTCTGCCAATTCCTTTGCAAGAAACTTACGACATTTGTGAACAGCCTCCTCCACTCAACATTCTCACCCCTTACAGGTTAGTGAAACAAAATAATCAAAGACTATGTCTAGCTTATTTTATGTAATAGAGGGGATATATCCAGGCACTTTGGTCACGTGGAGTAGCACTTGAATATTTAAGGAGCCAGACTAGAGAACTATGAAGCTGCTGGAGGAATGAGAGCAGCAGAAGACATTGTAAGCATTGAAACTTTACTCCATTTTATTTAAATGTTAACTCAGTGTAACATGGTAGGAAAAAGTAGTTTTTAAATTCTGTATTTATTAAACCATATAACATACTTGGATGTGAAGAAATCAGACAGGCAAGTGTGTAGAAAGAAGGATCTTCAATGGAAATGGATAGTTTGCTGTCCCAGAGATTCAGTTTGAATCAGTAGCTGAACATAAGCAGCCACACAAATTTGCTCAAATTTTAACAGCAAGATTTGAGTTATTGGAGTGGGAGTTCTCTGATCTATGACACTCATGGTTTTTTTGTTTTGGTTTTTTTTTTGTCTGGAGCTTGTGTTAAAGTTATCTTTCTAAAATTAGGACTTTTAATGCCAGGAAAGATAGTAAAAAGTGTTGGTGCAGGAGGTCAATGATCACCTCTTTTGTGTTCCTCAGTAAAACATTTCAGGGTCTGAGATATATATTCCTTCATATGCCCAATGCTTTCTCTTAATGTTTGGATTAATGTCTTGTCAAATAAATAGTATGCCCTGTTTGTGTCACTGTATTTCAGGGATGATGGAAAAGAGGGTTTGAAGTTCTATACCAATCCTTCATATTTCTTTGATCTGTGGAAGGAGAAAATGTTGCAGGACACAGAGGACAAAAGAAAAGAAAAGAGGAAGCAGAAGGTACATATGTTAACTTTATATGGCTTCTCTTTGTTCCTTCCTAGAAAGGGTTTGCTTGCAGATATGGTGCTTTAGTAGCAATCCAGACTTGACAGAGCCATCTATTCAACTTAAGCTACTTGTATTCATTCAGTTCCACCAACTTAAACAAATAATAATAATAATAGCAGTAGTAGTAAAATAATATAGAAGGACCTAAAGCTTTCATGCTGTCTTAACATAACCAACTTTTGCCAAAGCTGGTAAGTATTCTAGCAGTGACTCAAAAAAGGAGGGGGAATACAGCAGGAGTGAAGAATTTCACTTGAGCACTTATTTGTAAGACAAAATTTTAACAATCTTACAGGTGAAAAAGCTTGAATGACATTCTAATAGATATATTTAAACTAGAAAGAAATTAATTAGTAGGAATAAAACATTTTGCCTATATTTTCTTAAAATTAAACAAGCACTTTTGCAAATGGTAATGGTACTTTTTTATTTGACCATTATTCTGTATGTTTCATTTGTAGTAGAGAAAGTAAATATGAGTGTCAGATTTATCATTTAATTTCAGACTTAGAATAAAAAGCTACTTAAACAGCTATTTTTCTCTATATTATTCAGGTTCTTCGCCACTAGTCTGGTGTTTCTGGCTCTTACAAGTCTTTCTGGTCTACATATTACATTTAGCCTGAAAGCAAATTTTTCTTGCATTTGAAATGAGATTGTTTTTCATAATTTTGTGGCTGATGTTTATATGCAAGTAATTAAAAAACACTGTCTCAGTTGTCAGTTTTTTTTGCACAACTCTCCTACAGCAGAAGAATCTGGATCGCCCTCACGAACCAGAGAAAGTGCCAAGGGCACCTCATGACAGACGGAGAGAGTGGCAGAAGTTAGCCCAAGGTCCAGAGCTTGCAGAAGATGATGCTAACCTCTTACATAAGCACATTGAAGTTGCTAATGGCCCAGCTTCACATTTTGAATCAAGGTTCCTTTTTGTTTTTTCTATCCTTTATGAAGTGTATTCATACTGCATAGTGAACATGCATGAGAAATGGTCAGTGATGAGACCCCACTGCTCCCCTTGAAATGCACTGGAAATCACTGATTTAGCTTAACCAAAACTCAGTTTTGAAATTCTTAGTGTGTCCTTAAAGGAGTAGTTACTATGTTGTTGTTTTTTCAGGGTACCATGTATCCTCATGGTATCCTTGAGGATGCCTGTCCTCTGCAGCTTGATGAAGGTGTAGTGTCACTGCTGCAAGCTTGCACCCAGGTGTGTTACTGCATTCCAGTCCTGACCCACAAAATCCCCATTGTTCCAGCCTCTTGATTTTTCTTAAGCAGACACTGCCGAGACCATATCGTGTGTGTGATGTGAACAAACGTCCACTTGGAACTCAAATGAGAATGCTGAGCTTCTCTTTACTCTTGAACAAATCCATGATTTGATTGACATTTCTGGTTATAGCCTTTTACAAAATCCAACCTGTTGAATTCTCATTTCACAGCGTGTATTTGCTGGTGGGTAAAAGTAGCATTTCACATGGTAAACACCTGCTGTGCTTATGCTTCTGGTCTTGGTGCAAAATCAAATCCGTTTTACCAGCCAAGAAACATCTAATAGCAAAGAGGGCTGACAAGTAATGTTAGGCAATTTGGGGATAAATTTTTGGTTTGGGGGTTTTGGGTGTTTTGTTTTGTTGTTTTTTTTTTTTTTTTTAATTGAAAAGTATTCATTGTCCTCCCAAAAACTGGTTAATTTTTTCCCTTATCTTTCTGTGGTCAAAAGCACACCATAAGAGAGTATTTTGTTTAGCTCTGTAAGGCCTTCAAACAAGCTCAGTAGTGATGGTGAGTAATTATGACAACTCTAAGAGAGAGTGTTTGTTGCCTGAAAAGTAGAAAAACCTGCTTGTAGAAAACTTAGCTCAATTCAGAATGGAAAATGTTCTCAGTGCATTTCACTCAGTGGGGTACAAGTTAAGTTATGGTGATTAGCATTTTTCTAGGAACTGCTTTATAGAATCTCTGTAAGCTGCTGTGTCAAGTCATTGGCAGAAACATCTGCTTTCCTGCTGTCCTTTTGTTATGTTTTAAGTTGGGTTCCACTTTAGACATGCTTGTTTTATATCCAGGACCCTGGCCTAAACCTTGATTATCTCAGTTCTAGTAATGCAATTATTAATAATGCTGAAGTGCTTGGGAGCACTGCATATGCAGAACATGTTGTTCAGATACAGAACAGCACCATACTTTGAAATAAATGAGAAAGATTTTCACTCCTGAAGAATTTAATAGGCTTAGATACTACAGTGATGGCAGTATGTGGAAATGTTGAGTGTTGCTCTACTTGTTGAAAAGTGTTCTACAAACACTTTTGCTCTGAATTTAACAGGATTTTTAAAAAAATAAAATTCTGTAATTGAATAGTTAATTAAAATTTACTAACTGATCAGATCCTTGAAGTGTGTCTAAAGTTGTCATTAACAAGTTGAATCATCTTTATTTAGTGCTAGTACTCAATAACAGATATTGATTGAGTCCTATGTCTATTAAAGCAGCAAGTTCTCTGTATGTATTGGAGTAAAGATCCTCTGACTGAAGTTCAGCTAAATTATTCAGTTGTAAATTCTACCATTCTCACATCAATGGATGTTTCATGAATGTTATAAAAGAAGAGTAGTTCTGATTGTATTGCGGTGTTTATTTAACTCAAAATAACGTGTCTAATAAACACTAAGGTCACCCACATACTGTAAAAACTATCTGATATACCTGTCAAAATCAAACCCTTGAGCTGCTAGAAGTAATAACAGGGAAAGTGGGATAAATTATTGAAGAGCCACACTGTATAATATGCAGCACTAGTGGAGAGAAGACGCTTGCATTCAGAATGAGACTGAAGTACAGAACAGTGGCTGAGGGCACTAATACTGACTCCTGCTAAAGGTGAAGTTGGATCATTTCTCCCTGTTTTTCTACAGATCTCAAGCATACGTGGACCACATCAACGGCTCGTATTCCCTTTCGGCCCTGCCCTACAGCCAGATGTCCGAGCTGCTGAGCAGGGCCGAGGAGCGCGTGCTGGTCAGGCCCCACGAGCCGCCGCCGCCGCCCCCCATGCACGGCGCCGCCGAGGCGAAGCCCGTGCCTCCCTGCGTTAGGTACGAGCCAGAGAGGCCACCTGCCATCTCTTGGGGCTGGTTTGGTTATCTACCCCCTGCTAATAGCTGTCAGCCTTATTTCTGTGCTGCCCCTGAATCCCAGGGGCTATGGCAGTGCCTGCAGGAACAGGGCCGCCGGGAGCTGGGCGGGAAGGCCGGCATCTAAATCCCATAGGCTGCTCTGGTGGAGACAGGCCTCAGCTTGCCACCAAGACTGCGACCGTGTTGCCTTCTGAGTTAAATGGCAAGATCAAGAACTATATGGAAAGTGCTTCTGTGAAATACGTTGGCATTTCAGGATGTAGCTTTGGAGTTTTGGAAATTTGTACAACTGAGATGTGTTTCAGCCTACATGAAAGGAAGAATATATCGCAGTAAGACAGCTGTCAAAACTATGTATTCATTGCATTTGCTAAATTGTAAGTGCTTCTCTCTCCCAAAGTGTTTTTTTTTTACCTACTTCTTTGTACCTTTTCAGAAGTGGATACATACATAGAATGTTTTCTAGAGGTGAAAATTTCTTTGTCACTCCCCTGTTTTTTTATACCAAAAGTCTTACTTTATGGTCAGGTATGTACAACTTAGAAAAGGGGATAGTTAATACAGATGGAATTGTTACATCAGCAAGATGTTAGTCTCTTGAAAAGGATGATTTTTACTGTTTAGGAGATCATACACAAAAATGCATAACTCTTTAGATTAATTTACCAGAACAGTTTAAAGAAATCTTCTGGTGGTCTTTCAGGAAAATTAAATTTCTGTTCTCTCTTGTTTCTTCAGTTCACCTATTTATTGTCCTGTAATGAGTATCTAGCATATAACTGTACCTCTGTGTACCCAGTACTGATGACCTTTGATAATAGTCTCACTCATTATGTCATCACACCTTAAATATATATTTTAGATTAACTTGTTCTCACTGTTTGCATTGTATTGTTTTGGTTTTAAAGTTCTGTGAATCAAAACTGTTAATCAACAGTTAATCAACTTGATAAAGATGCAGGTACACTGTATAAGAACTAGATTTGGTTAATAGCTGAATTTGAGCAGAGGTCTTTTGGAAACCTGTTGCAAGCTCCATACTGAAAATTAGACTTCCTTATTTATGAGGTGTGCACAAACACCCTGAAATCATGCTCTTAATGCTCTTTAATGCCCAGGTTTCTAAAGTTGCAGAAGTTAATCTATCACTATTTTCTCCACTTTCTAGCTCTAATAACTTTGTTCTGTTATTGGATGTTGCAGTTCTACTCCTGGCTTGGTAGAAAATCGTCCTCAGTCACCAGCAACAGGCAGAACACCGGTGTTTGTGAGCCCCACTCCTCCTCCTCCACCACCACCACCTCTTCCATCTGCTTTGTCGACTTCATCATTAAGAGCTGCAATGACTTCCACCCCTCCACCCCCAGTCCCACCTCCACCACCCCCTCCCACAGCTGCTCTGCAGGCCCCAGCTGTGCCACCTCCGCCAGCTCCTCTCCAGATAGCTCCTGGAGTTCTTCATCCAGCTCCTCCTCCAGTTGCTCCTCCCCTAGCACAACCCTCTCCCCCTGTCACTAGAGCCGCCCAGGTGTGCGAAGCTCTACCTGTTCACCCAGTTCCTCCACAAGCTGAAGTACAGGGACTTCCTCCACCACCCCCACCTCCTCCCCTGCCACCTCCTGGCATTCGACCCTCCTCCCCTGTCACAGTTGCAAACCTTTCTCACCCTCCTCCTGTTCTGCACCCTCCTCCCACAACCATTGTCCCTGGCCCTCATGCACCCATAATGCCTCCGTCTCCACCATCCCAAGTGATTCCTGCTCCTGAGCCCAAACGCCATCCTTCAACTCTTCCTGTGATCAGTGATGCTAGAAGCGTTCTGCTGGAAGCAATACGGAAAGGTAACGTTGGCTATTAAGCAGCAAAAAGAACAATCTCAGAAACCTGCTAAATACACATGACCTTGAGACACGGAATATTTCACATGTGTAAGAAGTTAGAGGAATGCATCTTAAGTCTGTTTCTGTTTTCTATCCCCCTACAGCATATGCACTGCCAAGTAGACAGGTTTTTTTTCTGTTTGTAATTTCACTTATCAGATGTTTAGTTTGGATGGCAAAACTGGTTCTCTGTGTAGGTTAGATTACAGAAAAAAGTACGTGTGTTTGTAGATGATCTGTGGAGATTATCTTTCCATTTCTGTTTACCTGCAAATGTAGCTATTTCTGATCATCTGCAGATTGTGTAGAAGACAAAAACATTTCACAGACTATTAGATAAAAGAGAAATGGCATCAATTGGCATTAGAATTTTGATCATCTATCACTGTATTACAAGATATGAGTAATGTTCAGAAATCATTGCTGAAGAACTTCAAGCTGTTGTATCTGATCTGGACACTGATCTCAGTGCAGTAGTGGAGCAGCCTTTGCATTGCAAGGTGCCCATGGCAGAGTGCAAGGGAAGGGCAGAGCTGCAGGGCAGTGTTTTCCTGATGATGTCATGAGGAGCTGTGTGTGCCAGCTGTATCTTTCAGCTTATGGTGCCCATGGCCAGGAAAATCCCCACTGGCATCAGAGCGCACATTGGTGTGTATTGCTGTTTGATGGTGGGGCGTCTTTCAGTAGTTAAGATCTCTCAAATGTTTCAAGTCCTACATTCTTTTTCTCTTCCCCTGCACTGCAGCATAGCACAGAATCTGTATGGTACTGTAATATCAGCAGATAGGCTATAGCATTAATTCAAAATATTTTTGTATGTCTATATGCACATGAATTGATAACATAATTGAAGTCTAAAGAAATGTTGACGACAGCTGAGTACAACAGGGGTGCATGAACATGCATAAAGAATGTCAGCAAAAGTGAGAAAATAGAGCCTGCTGGTATAATCTAGGTGATTGCTGAAAACACTTTTGACCAAACCATACCTAAAACACAAAGGCTTGAGTTACCACAGCTTTGATCTCCAAGTAATACTTTATCCCAAACCAAATCATTGCATGATAAAAAACAGAGTTACAAGAGGTCCTGTCTTGTTAGGATACTCAAATAGCTATAAACTTTCATTAAAAATAGGAATAAAGAGTCTAGAAAATGCAAGTAGCAAAAATGGCTTAATCACTTAGAGTGCTACTAAAAATGTATTTTAATGGAAAATCAGAACCGGGATACTATAGTAGAAGGACTCCAGATCTTGTCTGCCTCTGCAATTCTGACATTCTTCTCTTTAAAAGCTTGACAAAAAAGATTCTGTCTGAGCAGGACAGCATCCTGTGTATTCATTTTTGATTGCAAAGCATTCTGTGAATCGTGACCTAAATACATTTGCAGTGGTGAAGGAGGAGGGTGACATGTTTGTGCTCTGATGTTCTCCAGGTATTCAGCTCCGCAAAGTGGAGGAGCAGCGGGAACAAGAAGCGAAGCACGAGCGCATTGAGAACGATGTCGCCACCATCCTCTCCCGTCGCATCGCTGTGGAATACAGTGATTCAGAAGATGATTCAGAATTTGATGAAGTAGATTGGCTAGAGTGAAATTATTACCTTGCTGTACACTGCAAAATCGAATGCTAATGTCCATTGTGGTGCTTGTTCTTTGGAAGTTTGATGGTCATTTCTAGTGTTTTTTGTATTCTTTTCTTAACATAATTAATCCATGTTTTTCTACTTTTCAGTTTACAGAGAGCTCCTAGTGCATCTTCAGAACTAAATGTTTTACAGTGGCTTTTCTTACACATCTCTTTTGAAAGAACATACTTTGTTCCAATAGACCACTAAGTATTAAGCATGGGCAGCTGTTGGTAGAGTAGCAGTTTCAATTTTTTGGCATATCTTAACTGTGCACTTTGTGAATTTTAAGTTGATGAAGGCAACTGAGATTGACATTCCAAGGGCAACTGTATGTACTAATGAGCCTTATTCCACTTCTGATAGTGTTTTAAAACATTAAACCTAGCTATCAAAATATCACTGCCTCGATCACACCTGTACACTAAAAGTACATATAGTTAGCAGCACTGAACACACTGAAAAGCAAATGGATCTTTGGGGGGGGTTTATTATTGTTTTATTGTTGTTTTTAAATAATTATGGCCTTATTTGAATGTTTAGAGATTCCCCTTCCCTTCTTCCCTCCCAGGTACATATTGTGTGGTACTATTTTTGCCTGCATAATAAAAGTTTAAAGTTTTTTTTTTTTCCTTGTGAAATCTTTTGACTTAAACATGCTGTGTAACTTATGTAACTGTTAAAATAACAGTTTGATTTAATAAATGGTTCCTTTTAAATGTTCCTGGGTGTTCCTCATTCAATGAAGCCCACTTTTCACTGGTATACCTGAGAGGTCCTTGGTTTTCAGGTATTTAATCTGTGGTGTACAGAGGTAAAGTATTTTACAGTCAGTGTATCTTGAGGAGATGCAGCAGTTAAAATCACGATTGATGAAAGATGATTTTTAAAGTGCATGTTTTGCAAATCTTTTGTGTTTCTCTTCCCTGAAATAACTCCTTCAAGTCTGAGCACATAGTCAAAAGCCTGTTGAGAAGGGAAGTGTGAGAGGGTGCAAGAGCTCTCTTATCCTGTGATCTCGTTCCTGGAAGATGGAATGCTGTAATAGAGGAAAACAAGTCTTGAAAGTCAGATTGAGATTTCTGAAGGTGGAACATTAAATATTCTATGTGTTACAAACCAGTTTGCAGGGACATGTGGTTGTTAGCCTTCTCTTGGAATTGGGCAAAACTCCCAAGGGGTACACTGGGGTAAGAATAGTGTACAGCAACCCAGCTTCACTGTCACCATCTCAGCCTCTGCTGTGATTTTGATTGTGGCCTGCTATACTTAAGACTTTCAACTGCAACAGTAATGCCTTTGTTGGTTTTGTGGAAGAAAACATATTGTCACAATTTGTGAATCTGCATCTTTGTAACTATGGCTGCAGATCTGTGTGCCCTGTTCTCTCTGATAGTTTCTTCACAGTAACACCATCTGGTTTGTTCTGTTGTTCTCCATTGACTTCCCAAGTGCGTGTCCTTCTTAACCCCTCATTGTAATGGTAAAGAAAGGATGTCAGAGGCACTGCTGCATATTTGATGGTTTCCTTGGATTTCAGTAATCCTAACTTACCAAACCTAACTAACTTGTCTGGAAACTAAATGTGGGATCCTATTGATGCAGCTGTAAAGATTTGAGATCATAAAACAAAGTGCATTGTATGCAACCACAGCTCCCCTTTAACCAGGGACCGAGACCTGCGCTCCAGGCAGCTGAAGGAAGAGCCTGTCCCTGAATTTCGTGTCTAGTTAGTTCTGCCATTCACAAAATTACATTTCAACTGATATTTACACCTATTCCTTGCACAAGTCTCTATAAACTTCTGATTTTTCTGGTGGGTATCACAGAAAGCAGCCTACATTTTCATTTAAATGTAGTATGTCACTTAAATGCAGGAGCATTTCTGTACCCAGGCTCTAACCATTCGAATTAGAGCATCTCACCATCGTGCCTGCTTTGGTGGGTGTGCTCCGAGTGTGTCCAGGAACTGTGAACTGGATGTAACTTACATAAAGTGAAGAAAAAGGGAAAAAGTGAAAGCATAAAAAGCACCCTTATATTGATTGCTTTGTCTTGTAAGGTACTGCAGCTATCACATAGCAGACTTGAAGGTATTAAAAAAAAAAAATCCTTATTGACAAATAGTTGTTATTGATCTGTTTTGCTGTCCTGCTGATTAATAATATCCCTTCCAAGCCGGTACCCAGGGCAGACAAAGCACTCATTTTATATGACACAGTCACACAAAATAATGAACCTAGTCTGTGAAAAGTCAAGAGTTAAATTCAGTTAACATTTCAAAGGCAGGATTCTTGGCCTTCTGCCACCGCTACAGCTATCTGCCATAGCAACTGGTCTCCAGATAGCAATAGCATGATTCACTAGTAGCAAGAGGTGATTGTTGAATTTGAATATTTGTGTTTGTAGATCAACTCCCGAGCCATGCATTTGCAATCTCGGTGATTTGTGTCCCTCTTGCTGTGGTCTCCAACCGCCTTTCTTATTTGGTGGAATGCTGTGCAGAGGGCTGCTGGGCTCTTCATGCCTGTGATTAGATGTGTAATAGATTATTGATTGCTTTGTCTTGTAAGGTACTAAATCAAGATTTCTCTATTGAACTGTTTATGGAGTCTGTTGTTTACCTCTGTACATTTGCAGCAGCTGGTTAAAACCAAGGCTTGAAGTCTGACACAAGAATAATGTGTCATTAATGTTCCATATAAGTGAAGAGTAACCTTTGTCTTCACCCTTTTCTCAAACTGTAATCTGGGACAGTGAAGAATTATTTACCTCTCCTACTGAGAATTGGCAGGGCGGGGGGGGAAGAACAATATAAAATGCATAGAAGAAACAAAATCTGCTTGGTGGCAGCCAGCTAGGGAGGTGCAGAATTGGTCACTCAGGGATTTTATCAAAAGATAAAACAGTAACGATGCAGCCATCATGGATAAACCAAAAACAAATCAGTAAATGGAAGAGAACCAGGACTGAAGAAGCAAAAATTAAAAAGAGACATAATTCTGGGTGTTGGGTTTTTTTGTAGCAGTGTGATATGAACAGTAACCATTAAATATTAGATATTATTAAGGGATTATGTTATCTCCCAGAAAACTGGGATTTTGAAAGACCTTTATTTGATAAAATTATTCCTTTCTGCATGTTACACAGGCGTGCACTCCTCAGCATTTGGGTGGACACCGACACACCATTTTTGTCAGATGAATGCACAGACTAACTGTGTTCCTCAAAAGGTGCCCGGGGACCTGAGTGTGCCAGCAGGTACCTACAGTCCCCGAGACCTTGCAACAGACTCTTCAGGATGATGGAACTATCTTGGCTTGGATGCGGCTGCCACCCATGAAGTGCATCCCCACGGGACTTACCTGGGGCTGTGAGCCTTCGTCTGCCTGGAGGATGCAGATGGGAACAGACTCTGCCGTGGGCTGCCATACCTCAGTGTCCCCAGCCCATGGATCCCCACGGGAGGGGGTTCAGGACATGGTGCAGAAGCCCCTGTTTGGCAGGCGGGTGCAGCTTCCAGCAGCTTACCCACAGCAGTGCGGGCTACGGCAGCAGCCATGGCCCCGAAACCCGGCACTGCCCGGAACCACGGCAGTTCCAAGAGCAGACACGGAGGCAAGGCCTCAGCACAGGCTCTGCCGCCCAGGGCTGCATCAGCAACATCTGACAGAAATTCGACTCGAGCTCCATCAAGTGTCCGCTTTGTCTCCTCAGCTACAGGCCAGAATGAGTTTTATTCTCCCCGATTCTCTTTTGCAAACGGGAGCATCAAACACCAGGAAAGGAATCACAACCAGAGACCAGGGGCAACAGTGATCCCCCTTTTTGGAGCCTCTGCCAATTGTCCCCTCTCCTTTCCCCTCCTGACTACTTTTCGCACTTGAACGATTCTCCGGGGGGGTAGTCTGCCCACGGGAGACTTCCACACGCTCTTTGTGGCTGCAGCTGGGAGACACCTCCCTAATTCCCAAACTGCTTCTGGAGTACACCGCCAGCCCTCGGTAGAGGTGAGTTCCCTCCATCTGTCCTCTGAGCTGCCTGGGACTGCTCTCCCTTCCCTCGTTCAGCCCTAATGAGCTGGGTCGGGTTTAAGCGCTGAAAAAGTCGCAGGCTCCTGGCGGCTCGGGGATCGCTTTTTGCCAGCAGGCGTGCAGAGAGCGCTCCCGTGAGCCGGTGACTTTGCCGGCAGCTCGGAGGGCTCAATGAATGCCTGGCAGCTGCGGAGGAGCAGGCAGGGGATGGGGACCTCATCCCCACCCCAGCTGCTGCTGGAAGAGGACGCATGGCCAAACCCTCAGGAAGTGGGCACTGGGGTACAGAGCAGATACGGCGAGGCTTTTCCCCCCTGCCGCTTCCTGTGCCTGGAGAACAGGATTCTGCCACATTAGTCATTGCTCATGTTCCTCAGCTGCCAGCAACCCTTGACAGCAGCATCAGTAACAGCCTCTAAAGAAAATTGCATCCATCCCATTTCTTCTAAATTCTTATTTTTACCATATTTGCAGGCTCTGAGCAATTGCTCCAGCTACTTTCCTTTTGACAGCTGGAAGTGTCTGGGTACAGATCAGAGAAGTCATCAAGCAACTCTCACCAAAGGGGCTGAGTATTCCCGTTCTTACGTTTCTTTACCTGATGGTTCAGTAGCTTCACTTTCAGACCCAAGTGAGCTGAGTGCTCCCTACAGACAGGTCGTTCTCATTTGCCACCTCCCCCATTTTAAGGCCTTCAATGTCACATTGTTCTTTATTGCAAAACTCGTGACATTTTCGCAAAGTTTCACTGCAGTATCATTCCAAGAAAAGCTGAAAAAATACCTCCCTTTCATGAGATCTTGCCCTGTGCTTTAGCCACTTCTACTCCTCTGCAAGGCACTTCCTTCACCACAATTTTAAAATCTCAGAGCAGGTCTCCTTCTCAACCCACCCCAGTGCTTCCTGTGGAGCAAGATCCACACTCAGCGTCGTATTATCTCAGCTTGATCTTGCACTTCAGTATCAGCCAGAAATAACTCCAGAAACTGCCTGAGACTTCTAACCTTGTGAGAAAGTATCTCACAGCCTGGGTCTTGGCATGCTGGTGTAGTTTAGAAATTCCCTTTCATGCCAAGCAAATGCTGGAGGCTGGATTTTTCCCAGTTGCATTTTGGCAAAGCCAAAACCAGCTTGTAAGCATCAGCAGCAGGATACACAGCCCCATGCAGGGATGTAGGAGACCATCAAGCAGCCTGGGCAAGAGGCTGCTCCCCACACTGCAGCCCAGATAAGGATGCATCTTCTGGCTTTTAAAAGCACAAAGAAGTTAGCAATGCTCCCAGACAGGACAGGTGTTCCCCACAAGCCAGCATCCTTTGCTGGTCAGTAGGAATCCTGGCAGTAATTCAGCTGTGGTTAATTAGGAGAAAACATTAGGATAACTCCTTTGCTCCTGTATACTTTGTTCTCTGCATGATGGTTGTGCACCAGCACCCACCAGGGAAATTTCAGTGCCAATGATTATCTTTGGATGAATCAGAGGTAGAAAGAAAAACTCAGTCCCCGTTCCCACAGCAAAGAGAGCCCACCTCTGGGAGTGGCCAAATCTATCTGGGCTTCCCAGACAGCTCCTGGAGCTCACTCTCTGTAGATCTCTCTGATGGAGACCTCTAAGGTTACATGGAAAAGTTACCACCCTAAATCCCAGAAATTTTAAGGCCAGGCTTTTATGCCTCCTTGGATTTTGAAGTTTTCCACTGACTTGCCAGATCTCTTCAGCTTGCAAAATCCCAGGATGTGAGGTTCTCCTGAAGAACCTGCAAATGGGGGTACAGCCAGCCCCGTCCCCACAGTGTCCCCACAATGCTGACTCCACATCCCTTGAAACCAGGAGGCATTTTTGGGAAGATGTGTGTGGAAGCTCTGCCCCAGCAGTGGCCACTGTGGCCTCTACCACAAGACCTGAGAAGATCCCACAAGGGCAAGGTGAAGGGGCTCTCATGGCTGCAGCCCCATGTGACCACCACCCCTCATTCAGACATCACAAATTCCTGCTGGAGCACCCTCTTGTCAGCCACATCAGCTCCCAGTGTTGGCCAGTCAGTGACACCTGTAAGAAGTGTTTAGCAGAGGCCTGCTGGCAAAATATCACCCCTCCCAACACACATGGGAGCAATTACTTCAGGTTTTTAGTCTGTTTTAAGTAGTCCTCATATTGTCCATAAATTTCATTAGCTGGATTTATGTAGTCACTAAACTGCAGTATTATAGGCACAGCAGGAAATTATTTGCTGTTCTGGTGAAAATGAGTATTTCCTAGTTTTGTCAATGCAGGGAATTACATTATCAGGGAAATAATAACCAGCTGAACTGAAGGAGGGTTTGATTCATGGTAATTACTGATTATATGCAGATTACTTTATGGCTTTAATCCTTTGGTCTCCCACTGTTTGCTTGCAAAACCTTTAAAAAAAAAAAAGGCAGCGAGTATATGAGAGCCTTGTTTGTAAGGCAAATTACAGAACCTAATTTGTTGATTACATGAAAGGAAGCAGAGCTCTGCACAGACCAGGACAGCAGTGGGAAGAAGCCAGCAGAGAGCTGTGCTTGCATCCATCCTCAGCTGCAGCCACTTCTGTGCTGCCTTTCAGCACCCATTTCAGGTTCCCAAGATTGCACCTTAACCTGTGCTTGGGGCTGGTTTCACTGGGGCAACAGCAGGGCTGGAGCTGGTCTGTGCCCTTTGTCTTTCACCCCTGCTCATCAGCTGGAGACAAGGGGATGCATCAATTCATTTGTGCTCAATGCACTTGAAAACATTTCTTCCAATTCAGTGCAACAACCAGGCCCTTGCAAACCTTCAGTTTTAACTAGCACTATATTTTAAGGCATCAGAAGCTGGTGAGGAAACTGCTGCTTTTGACAGAAAGCTATCCAAAAATAGAGCAGAGCATCACCACTGCTTCTCAGACACTCCTGCTTTTCCAAAACAGCTTTCCTCTTACTTCCTACAGCAAACCTTCAGCAGACTTGCAATCCCCAGGGATGAAACTAGCCTTTTGATCTCATATATTATTCTTAGCATTGCTGGAGCAAAATTTCAGACCATGTTCTCACTGCAATGGAGAGATGGGGAGCGAGACCCTGCTCCCACTGCCTCTGGCTGCCTCCCTGACTGGGAAGCTTCTTCACTCCCATTGTGCCCAGGGCAGCATGCTGATTGCATACTGCATTTATTCTTAATATACGTAGCTACGCCCTCTCAAGTGAAAAGCAAGTGCTGGGGTTTGCATCAAAAAATATCCTCCTGTGTCAGAGCAGGCTCAGAAGCATGGCTGGCTGCTCCACAGTGTCGGGGTGCATTTGTCTGCAGCCGCTTCAGCACAAGTGCCAGCTGAGATCTTTCAGCTGCCAGCACTTTAGTTAACAGATGAAAGGGAGAAAGAGGGAAAGCACTGTAATTGCCAGCCCAAAAGACAGCACTCTGTGTCAGGCAGGCCTGCCTGCACCCCTGGGGGTGTCAGTGCGGAGGGGCAGGGGTGAGTAGCAGCTGTTGAATCCATCAAGATTGGATGGCCCTTGCAGCTCTTGTGAGCTCTGTCCTCCTCATGACACGGTGCAGGACCAAATCCAGGCTCTGGGATAAAGGGTTGGCACCACCAACATCCCTTTGGGAGCCTCCAGAACAGCATCCTGTCCCCTTGGTCAGTACCAGCCATGACGGCTCCCTCGGCCCAAATATGGGGCAGTACTGTTACTGCATAGAGTAACAGAACCAGAGTGGGTAGGGTTGGAAGAAACCTTAGAGATCATCCAATCCCTCTGACATGGCAGGGACACCTTCCACTAGACCAGACTGCTCAAGGTCCCATCCAACCTGACCTTGAGCACTGCCAGGGATGGAGCGCCCACAGTGGAGCAATCCTTTGGGCAGTCTGTTCCAGTGTCTCACCACCCCCACAGTGGAGAATTTCTCCCTTATATCTAGTCTACTCTCTTTCATTGTAAAGCCTTAAAAGCCTTTTAGCCTTTGAACTAAATCCACATAACCATTGTCCCTGAGTCTACATTATCCCCCTTCAGTAAAGTGTCCCTTTCTGAATGCAAAAGTGCATCCTTGGCTGTTTCCAAGTGTCCCAGTGGATGAAGCATCCTGACTCTGTGCCCCTCTGTGTTCTGCAAAGCAGACCCCCACTGAAGGGACAGTGTCTTCAGAAGCGGTCCCCATTCCTGCCATAATATCCACAGGTGTATTTCAGCCTCTATGTTTTGGGCAGCTGGATGCACCAGTAGACTTTGATCTGCCTGTGCAGCATGGCCACCCTTTGGAATGCTGAACTTTCCCTTCTCCCTTTGCAGGTCACAGGTCTTTAGAAGAAAGATACATGCCCCTTTATGCTGACCAGTAAGAGCTATTCATCACCACATTTGCCCTCTCATTTATCTTATTTCAGTGCAAGAACAATAATTAAATTGTAATTATAATGAAAGAAATACTATTTAAAGTGAAATATTTTCCTTTTGACTGTTTGCTATGAAAAAGCTGCTTCTTCCTCTGCTGTTTCACTAACACCCACGATCAGATAATATTTGATGAACCCCCACAAATTAGGATGCAGCTGACGTCTCGGTTTTGCTCTGTTTGTGCCTGGAGACGGTGTGTGCGGTTTTGCTTTATCACCGAGCTGTCTGCCCCAGGGCTAACCACAAACCCCTTCAGGCCGTGCTGAGAACCGCCTGGATGTCGGCGTTCCAGCGCACGGAAGAAGCCCCCGGATTCCTGCCGGGAGGAGCGGACCGCGGGGATGCGCATCGGGAGGTGGCAGCATTTCACCGCAGCGCCGAGCCCGGCCGGGGGGAGAACAGCCCCTTGGCTCAGCCACGGTGCCCTGCTCGAGAGAAAATCAGCAGGTTTTAATCCTTTTGGCATATTTTCCAAGTATGCCATACTTTCCATTTGCTGCTTGTTGCTTTTGGGGGTCCCAGCTGTCGGTTTTTCTGGGTCTGGATTGAAGGCACTTGAGACGGTGGTTCATGTTCGGACTCAGGTGTTGATTTTTTCTTATCAGTAAAACAGTCTCACAACTGTGAGTTCGGCAGCTTTTCATTAGAAAGCACAAAATGGCCAACAATCTCTTGTTACAAGGTCTTTTAAGACTAAACTAGCCAATAAACAGCTGACACCTAGATTATTTTCCCTTTTAACCCAATAACTGATCCCAAAGAGCCAGCAGTGCGGACTTTTCTGCCCAGTTACAGAGCGCCACCCAAACCCATGAAGAAGAAGGAAGAAGAAGAAACCCAGGATGACACCCTGTGCCCTCCATCTTGCTTTCATCCACAACATACTAAAAATCCCAAAACCGAAATTTCTCACCAAGTGATACACCTACACTACTCTCCATAATCTATTTCACACTTTTGTGGATTCTAGTCTATCTTGAAGTCAAGGAAACTTTCTCCATGAATGTGGGTCAAAGTCTGTGCTCTCCTGGGGGTCAGGGCACCCCAGAGCAGACAGAGAAATATTCCCAGTGTCCTGAGTTTCCACAGTTGCTTTTATAGCTCTCCTCTTTTCTCTCGTTTTGTTTCCCCCCTCTCCCTGTCCCCCACCCCCCGAATTCCTTCTTTATTTCCTTATTCTAAGAGACGGAAGGAGTTAAAAGAGGCAGCAAAAAGGCAGCAAACCACCTGCAGCACCCTGAGCCACATCCCAGGGTCCCAGGTTGCTTGTCACCCCAGTCCTAGCGAGAACGGCCATCAGAGGGAAGCACTCCCAGGTCACCCGTGTCACCCATGGGAAGTTCACGGCACGACCGGGGCCTCCACCTGCTCAAGGGCATGGTGATACCTCGGGAGTCCCCCCAGCCTCCTGCTCACCGGGGAAAAAGTCCCGCAGAAGCCCTGGGAGAGCCCCCAGAGTGATTGAGCAATCCTCCTCCTCTGGGCACCGCGGGAGGAGGGATGGCACTGCTGCCGCCCGGGGAGCAGCTCCGCACCACGAGGGCCACGGAGCGCGGGGGTCTCCCCTGGGGAGGGACCTGCACTGGGCTCAGCACATCAGCCAGACCCACACCCACCCCTCTGTGCCCCCGGAGGGCCGAGGCAGGGGTGACAGCCCCACAGAGGATGGAGGCAGGGGTGACAACCCCACAAACCTCATCTCCTCAACCAATAGGAAGGCCATAAACCACAGGAAAACAGTAAAGCATGTATCTGGGCTGGTTCTTCAGGGGCTTTGTAGCCCCTCCCTTTAGAGCAGGCAGCAATGCCTGTCTGCTCCTCCCTGATGCAGAGCTGTTGCTGCTCCGGGTGATTTTATCAACCAGCCTATGTCCTGTCAGCTGCACAAAGTGCTCATAAACACCAAAGTACCTCCTTGCTCTCTATGTGCCACGTTTGGGCTCCTGCAGACCACAGATCAATTCAGATCCAAGGGAGTTTGAGAGCTCTCTTGAAAAGAAAAAACACCCAGATGACTTTGGATAAACCCCGAGTTCAGTTTTCCAAAAGAATACAGTCCTTCAGAGCCCAGGCAGTCACTTGGAGTGTGTGTGTAATTTCTGCCAGTGGGACATAGCTGGTTCCACAATATATCCCGTTGTTTGCAGAAAGTTCCTGTAACACCTTCCTTCACAGCAGCCAGCCCAATGCAGGAGCATCCCTGGGCTGCAGCAATCCCCTCCCAATGCACCCCCAGATTTTGGGGGAGCCTGCACAGAAGGGCTCTTTCCACACCTGGGAAGAAGAAGAGGAAGGCAGGGATGATACTAAAACCTCTATATCTCATGTTCACAGCACAAGTCCTGACCTCCATCCAAGGAAAGCTGCTTGTCCATGGAGAATGGCTCACAGAGTTGCTTCTCGGTGTGGAGCCAGCAGAACAAGCATTTCACTAAAAGAAATCAGTGAATCTGTACAACGTGGGGTGGTTTGTGCCTGTCCTGCTCCTCTCAGTGACCCTGGACAAGTGGAGCAGGGCTGAGCTGCGGCATGAGCCAGCACAGCTTCAGCCAAGGGGCCGGACTGCTCAGAAATAGACGTGGTTGGCAAGGCAAACAGCCCCCTGAGTCACTTTAAATGAAGTGACTGATCCCCCTCTCATAAAGGTTTTTGTGCAAACAGTGGGGCTGCACCTTTTTTAGTGACCAGATATAGAGGTGTCGGTGCCTGTGATTTTGGCAGCTTGCTCAAGAGCAGATTTTCCTTTTGCAGGCTGCATTGGATGATGCCAATGATGTTAGCCAAACTATTAGTTTTCTTTTGGCTAGTTATCTGAAGATTAGAGTCTTCCTATTGCTGATAACTGCACCTATTGCTGTGTCACATACCTTCCTAACAGGCAGATTTTTTAATTGTACATAAAGAAAATGCTGTAATGTCTCCCCTTCTCCTCAGGGCAAAATTGACACGAAGAACCAATTATAATATGATATTAACTCTTATTCCAGTCACATGGCTGTGCTAAATGTCTGCATTAACCTGATGTTCACACAAAAGCAAATGCTCTGAGAGGATATCAAGAAGGGTAACATTTTATTTGGCAGTGGATCCCACACGTCTCCTATGTGTTTTGCTACAACCATTTTAAAGGTGGTTACCAGCACCCTGGGTGTGCTCAGTGGAGAGAATAGAGACAGAGTGTTACACGTGTGCACTGCCAAAAATGAAAGATCAATGGGTAGTGAACTTGCTCTGTAACACAGATTTTTGAAGCCATATATAGGTTTTTAGGCAATAATTACTTAGGGTAGTGAAAGAGTAGGTTTCTGCACAAGGTGATCATGGCACTGTACAGATTTGTGGATGTTGGACAGTATCTGGGCTCTGATCCTTATTCTGTCCTGTCAGCATCCCTGAGTGAGTCCAGAAAACTGAATTCTTGTCTTTTTTTTTTTTTTTCTTTTTATCTAACCAAGTTTGTCTAATTGAACCTCGGCAGCATGATTGCCTGAACAGATTACTTCCCCCAGGTTTTGTACATGGTTCTTTCTACAAAGAGACTGTAACGTAGATAAATGTCCACTGCTGCCACCAAGCCTATAACTTTGACAAAGGCAGCTATTGATTTTGTCTGATGTCATCTGTCCCATATGAACACACGCAGCTTCTCAGTCATCAGCTTATCTGCTATATTATTTCTTATTGATTCCCTTATTTGCTTTTATTTACCAGCTGTAGAAGTTGGTGGAGTTGTTTGGCAATTATGAGGAGTGACTTTCAAGAAGACACTTTGCTTTACTCCAGCTTTCTCAGCAAAACTTGGCTAGAGTTTGTCTGAGGGATGGCACTATTTTCTGCTACTTTCCATAGGTTCCCTGAGCAGCCTGAGCAGGACAGAAACTGATTGAACCTTAAGAACCTTCCTATCCTGACCTTTCTGTCAAAGCCATAAGGTCTGTCCTCTGAGGTTGCAGACACTGACCTATGCACAAATGCATGTGCACACCCACCTTAGTTCTGCTGTCAGACACCTCTAATTCTGTCAGTCACCATTAATTATAATGTCTGTGTCCTAATGGCATGGATGAAAATTTAGCCCCGTTAGTTTACCCACATTTTTATGACTCAGTTTGCAGTCTCCATAGTGCTACAGGGCACATACTGCAGACATGAGGGCCTCAAGGAGATTTTCTTCCATTCCTTGATATTTTGGGTAACACCAACCCCTGCTCACTGCAGACCTTGCACTCTGCCTGGTGAGCAGCTGCTCACACCACAAAAATGAGAAGGGCTCAGATCTGGGGCTGGTAGTCTGGTATTAGGATCTTGCAGTGGTTCAGTAACCCTTCCCTCACATTGTTTGTAGGTAACTTGGAATAAAGAACATTTCCATAAAAAAAGCTTTACCTGAGACATTTTTCCTAGACTGTTATTTTTTTGCCATCAGTTTCCAAACTCAGCTTTAGCTAAGAGGAAAGATGATTTATTCCATAATATTTTTGCATGGTATCTCGATGAAATAGAAGGCTTTGACTAATACCTGCAGGTACAGATGTCCTCAGACTCCAGTTATTTCTCTTTAATCAGCTGGGAGCAGTAATTACAGGAAGTGTACCAAAGCACCTCCTGTGGTGAGGGATGATTTGTAGCACTCATTCCTGGCAATGGGCTTGCACGCAAGTCCAATGAAAGAAAAGCTGATTTAAAAAGATGTGTGTATACACACATACACAGGCAACCTCAGAGCTGCTTGATTCAGTGCTTGATTAATAAGATGCTAACACTGTGCAGGAAACATTTTGGGGGAATGCCTGCCATGTTTATTTATAATAAATTCCGCTTTCTTTGGGTTCCATTCTGCTGTCTTGACATTGTGTGAATTGGAAAGTAATCACAAAGTCTGGGTGAAAGAGAAGGCAGAGAACTGTGGCATTTGCAGCACCTGACTACTGCTACTCAAGCTATAAATTAAAGAAGTACACGTGGCTGTAACAAACTAGAATAGCTCGGGTAGAGACTGCACAGGTTTACTCTCCCTGTCACTCTCTCTGGAGACAGGATCATTCTCTCTGTGCCGTTCCAGGTGGATCTCTGCAACTCACTTTGGGAGATTTCCAGTGAGGAAGAAATAACCTCCCTACCCAAATCATTCCAGTGCTCCTTTGTTTCTGGCCGTTTTCCAGTGTCAAACCTGACTCTTCCTTGCTGCCATTTAATCTCATCATTCACTGTTCTACAAACCATGGATTTTAGATGCACGAGATTTCTTCTCTTTTTTGCAGCAGCTTTCACACACTGGAGGAGTTCCTCTGACCCCTCACAAGTGGTGAGGAGAAGCTGTAGACCAAGCTCAGTTCATGATACTCCTCTGTGTGTTTCCTACATGACTGTTCACTCCTCATCTGGATTTCCACTGCTGATTTCCCGCTGGCTTGCTGTGCTTGCCTCTAACAAAATGTCTTTAGTTTTTTTTTTTCCAGAATCTCTTTCAGACTTGATAAGTTCATCTTGAATACCAAGTCAATCCTTTGGGATAACTGCAGCCCCTCCCTGATGTCTGACAGCTGCCCACTGAGTAAGTATTGTCCCTGCTCCATCACCCAAGTAATTAATGAGAAAATTGAATCACACTTCGGGTGAGACACCTGTGACTCAGTACAGCCTCCCTCTCTGGCAGCACGCCCCCAGTGAGCACTTCCACAGCTCCCCCTTCTCCCAAGGGGCTTTACACAGAAGTTTCACCCAAATGAAGGTCTCCTCCCTCGCTTTTGAGAGGTTGCACAGAGGAAGAGGACGTTGTGTCAGCTTTCTTCCTTCACCGTAGCTGTGAGAGATATTTTCACAAAGCAGCTGTCATATTTGTGGAAAGAAAAATAAACACAAACAAGGCACAAACGATAATAAGGCTCCCAGGCTCTGCAGATCCCTCAGTCATGCCGCCTCTTTCAGCTTCAGGTAAGACCTTAGCAATTAAAGCCAGAAAGAATAAGATAAACCATAGAGGGTTTTGCTCTCTCTACAAAGAAACATTTTCAAAAGTTAGAAACCTCTGCCGTTGGGTCACGGCATAAAGCTTTCTTGCAGAAAGACAACAGCTCTGTGATGGATGGAGTGTGCAAGCAGCCCTTGGGAAGCACAGCTCGATGGGAAAGCAGCAGAGCAACAGCTCTTCCCCCGCCTGCGCTGGGGTGAAGCGGGGGAACGGACCTGGCTCAGCGCAGCACAGCACAGCGAGCACATCGCAGCCAATCGATGGCCCCAAGAGCTGCAGCAGCCGAGAAATTGCTGCCATGGATTTATATAGGGTTATACATTTTAAAGGGAGGCCGCCTGAGAGCAATCTTAAGAGCAGGAACAGCCTCTATGTGGTAGCAAAGAGAGGTGATACCAGGACAGACAAAGTTATAAACATCATATTAAGGCGTTTGGGAATGGAGCAAAAGGCAAGATGATGTAAAAGCTGCCTTAGGTTGTTTAAAAGATATTTTTATTGCCTGTGGATGATATGTTCAAGGACATAAATGTGTATTTCTCAGTCTCAGTTTGTGATTAAAAATGCCAGTTAACTCCAGACCATGTCTGGAGCCTGTCTAAGAGGCAGCAAAGCAGAGTGGGGAGGAAGGTTTCCAAGCAGCCAGCACCATCGCTTGCCCCAGACTTGGGGTTTGTGTGACACAGCTAGGAGAGAAAAGACACCCCCTTCCCTGAGGGAGTCACAGAGGGCCTTGTGGTGGAGCTGGCAGCTGCAGATCCCTGGAGCTTTGTTGCCCTCCCCACCTTGCCTATTTTGATCTCTGCCCTCTGCTTTCTGCTCTCAGGTGTGGCCAGGCTTGCGTGTCCATATCAAATGGGAGGCACCGCCAGAAGCCAGATGAGGTCACCTGCTGCAGGGTGAGTGTTTACCTCCACCAAAAGGTCTGATTGACCTCTCTGATATGTGTAAAAGCAGCTGTGGGGTGTTTTTAGGCCAATTTAAGTGTGCCTGCATATTGGCTGTGCTCTGTCAGTGGGACTATGTTGCTACACCCACATTTACCTGTCCTGGTCCTACCCTGGGGTGATGAAAAAATGAACCACAGGGCATTGCCCTGCCTATTGCACTCCAAAGACAGGACTTGAAGATATCCTTCAGGAAGGCCAACAGCAGGACAGGCCCCTCAGAATTATCCTGGCCATAAAACAGCACATAGTGGTGAGGCAGTCTAAGCCTTCAGTGCTCACTCTGAAGCCCTTAGGAGTGTAATAATTCACTGGGCATCCTGAAAAATACCACTCCCTGTTGTGTCTTTTCACCTCTAGTGGCAAGTGACTTTCAAAAAGCAGGGAATAAACTCCACCAGTCATTTACAGGTGTTTCTAAGGAGCACTGTGAGACAAGGGAGTTGCAGCTCTGGCAGATGCAGTCGTTTTTCTTGCCTCTCTGCCAGACTGGCCCACAGATCTTTATTATTTCCCCAGATGCAGCAAAAGTGGCACAGAAGTAACACTGCTCCCCTTGGAGCAGTCCCCTCTGAGGGAGAGGACTTGTAGAAAGAAAAATAAATAAATAAAATAAATAAAATCCACCCAGCTCCTCGCTTGTGGAACCCCTCTGAGGGAAGCAGCAGCAATGCCATCTGAAAAGAAAAGGAAGGGGAGACCTGTTTGAGGAAAGGCAGCTCATGCCAAGAGCAGGAAACATACCATTGTCACAGGGCCTTCAGGGAAGAGAGAGGGAAAGGTCACCTTCGGGGAAGAAAGGAATGTGAAGGGAGTGTCAGGGGAAGAAGACAGATAAATAGGAATAACATATGGATGTTGTCAAAATGGGAAGAGAAGGCAGGCATCCTACCTGTGCATTGTAAGCAGATACCTTTTCCAGAAGGAAAAATACTTTTCCCATGTTCTTTGGTAGCTCTCAGGCAATTTCACTGCTACCTCATCTTCCCATATCATCATTTTCTGCCCTGCAAAAGAGGAGGATAACAAAGCACAGGTTCCACTGGTGTCCAGCTGTCACCTATGACTACACAGAGCAGTATCAGGCACCTTCCCTGACTTGCTCTATCCTGTGGTGGGCTGTACCCATGAGAGGCTGGGAGCCCCCTCAGCACTGAGTGCTACCAACACACCCCTTGGTTTGTGGCAGGGATAAAATGGGAAGGGGTGTCAGGGGGCTTGTGCCCTGCTCAGCACTGGCTGAGGCATTGGGGAATCACTGGAGAGGTGGGAACAGCCATGTAGCTTGGCAGACAAGTGGGCTAAGTGAATGGTTGGGCAGCAAACCTGTTCTGCTCTCTGCATTGTAGAGAAGCTGGACTGACGTGGCCAGGTCAAGTACCAGACACATCCAAAGTGTTTCTGTCTGCTCAGATAAAGTAACAAGTGCTCACTTCAGACCAAGCATGGCAGGATGGGAGGGTGCTGTTAGGAAGCTTTTATGGGTCTGACCAATACTATAAACACTATTTTTTTGGTGAAAGGTTCGAGTTTTACTGGCAATGAAGGCAGAGACAGAGCCTTTTCCAACTTCTAAAAATGTCTTATGAATGACGAAGGTGGCCTGGTTGACACAATAGGAGCTGTGTGCTGCTAACGTAGCCGTGGGTTCCAGCAGATGAGATAGCAGCAGGGTATTTACCTCAGCGTGGCTGGGAGAGCTGTGGGGCTCTGCAGAGCCTTTATTCCCTCAAACACATCTCATGTGGAACTAACGCTGTGACAGCAAATACAGCAAAGAGCTCTGATCTTCCCAATTTCATTCAAAATAAAAATAATGCAATTAGCTGTTCTTGTTCATGAATAGGCAGTATCTGATTACTCTTAGAGCCCACTGTTCCAGTGTTACAAGTGAGGCCTCATACAATGGGCTGCTCTGCAAATGTCTGTCTCCCACGTGATGGGAGACAGCCATGGGGCGGCTGAGATCCCTGGGATGAAGGAGTCCACCTTCAGCCACGTCCAAGTGAGGGAGCCACTCAAAGTCTTGGGTTTATTCTTGGGGCACAGATCACGCTCCATACCCAAACTTTGCCTGCAAAAGGTTTTCTGATGTGTTCATTTCAGCAGCATGATTCAATACAATGTATTATTTTCTTTGAGACATTTGTAGAGCAGAAAGAGCAGAAAGAGGGAAGCCTTAACTTATTTGTTTCCCATTTTCCTCATTTGTGACTGCAAAATGAAGTTTAAAACAAAATATACCTCTGCTTGGGAAAATCAGATAAACTCTTTAGGAAAACCCAACTTCCTACTTACTAACAAAAATTGGCCACAGTATAAAAAGTCAGACCAATATTGGAATGTAGCATGATCCCTATATTAACTGACACATTTATTTTCCATCAGACCAGATTTCTTTCGACAGCATCATAATATTACCTAGACATACTTCTTTCTATAAAAAGCAGCAACAACTAGGAGTGACAGATTATATCTGTCTTCAGGTATACAATCACATTATCTCTCTGTGATGCAAAGGTGCTGATTAAAAAAAATGATTCAGTCATTCAAGGAGTGTCATAGATCTAATTACATTTCATAGGAAACTAAGCCTTTATTTAGATAATCTACCACTTGTAGAATATTTCCAGAACCACTCCTTCTGCCTTGGTTTTATATATAATTATTACTATGCATGCCAAATTCTGGGTGGTGGTAAAATGAGCGCTGATCCACACAAAGTATGCCTTATCTCAAAAAGGACAGAAGGTTCAAGCTCAATTTTCAAAACTCTTTTCCAGTTCTTTCCTGAAAAATCTCAGTCTTTCAATTAAACTACAAAATGAAACAACTGCATAGCAAGAAGGTTGCTTGGAGAAAATCTTGTCTGGAAAAACAACATGGTTTTAAACTAGTCAGGAGCTAGAGAGTGAGTAGCATGAAAAAAAAAAAAAGAACCTAAACTTCAAAATATTCCCCCAGTTCAGTCAATTTGCCTCCTCCCAACCCCATCCATCTCCTGTGCCTGAAGCATAGCATGCAGTTTGTCCCTGCCAGAGAAGCAAGTGTGCCCAACAGTGCTGATCAACCCCTATTGTACAGAAACACCCCCATCTGCCAGCGTCCCTGCTCAGCCCTTTCCCTGCTGGTGTGAATTAAGTGTGTGGAAGTGTTAGACAGCACAGAGACAGAAAACCCGGATAATTCTTATCCTATGTGGTATTCCTGTGCTTTCCTAGCAAATGAAGCCATGTGGAAAACACAGGTGTACAGACACCTCCATCCCCACCAAGTGTAGTGGGAAAAGGCAGCTTCCAGGCTGCTGGTGTTGTGTTGCTTGGGCAAAGTGTTCTGTGGACGTGCTGCTGCCTGGCTCTACAAGCACAGAGGATGAAGGCAGAGCAGCTGTTTGATTTGGTATTTGCATGTCCACTCAGCAAGCAAGACTGCTGACAGGTCCACCTTTAGGAGTATGGGTGCTTAAATCCTCTTCCTAATTCTTATCCTAAGCATCTTACTCTCACTTTAAAGTGCTGACACATCCTTAAAAAATGTGCTATTGTATGGATATAACTCCAGTCTTGCACAGGTGGAGAGAGAGCCCGTGCCACAGAGGAAAGCACAAGGGACAGTGCAAAGATGTTCTACCCCAGCATCTTGTGTCAGGGGCACAGAGGGCAGTAGGGGATGGAAAAGATGTTGTCTTGTAGGTGACTGCCAAGTCTGGGTTTGGAGCTTGAAGTTTAATTGTGTTCAAAAGCAGGACAAAAGTTGGATCTGGACTACGTTTCTCCCTTCACTGGCTGAATGGTTGCTTGGGCAGTTCAAGAGATCTGCCTGCACTCACAGTTTTCAGTTTAAGAGGTCTTTTCAGTTTAAGAGGATTGAGGATAACCCAAACATTGCTGCAGTGAAGATTTTTGGTCTTTTGTCTTGTGCGTGGCCTCACAGCTGGCAGATGTACTCAAGGTACCTGCTGCAGATGCTGCTCCCATGCCATGAGTCACACTTGTATCTGGTCAGGGAAAGTGTGCAGTGAAGCACTACACACTTTCCCTGACCAGATACAAGCACATTCATCTTTTCTTTTGTTCTCTATCTCCCACCACTTGTATCGTGATGCCAACAAAGTAAACTCATTTAAAAAAAGATTGAGAATCTGCTCTTCACTGTGAGGCTTTGCTGCAACACGTGGAGCCTTCACAGAGACCTGACCATTGTTTCACCTCTGGCTGCCCTCTGTCCTTTCTTTGCAGCAGACAGAGCTGACACGAGCAGACCTGCCTCCGCTGAACCGGCTGCCACCTCTACTGTCAGCACTGAGTCAGCGCTTCTGCCGCTCTCCAGCTGCCCCAGCGGCAGCTGGGTTATTTCCAGGACACTGGAGTTACTGCCCTCAATAAACGGAACTGCCACTGGGGGAATGCTGTCCCTGGGAGAGCTTTCTCTAGTCAGAAGAAAGAGCTTAAGCATCAAGAGGGCAGGGAAAGGCATTGTGGTTTTCTACCCAGGGGATTTTTGTGAGGCACTCCTGAGCAAAAGGAAGCAGCCTGGGAGCTGCTTTCTGTGAGCTTTCAAGGGAGGAGCTCACTCGAGGAGGATCAGGAGATGGGGAGACACCTCACAACACAGACTGTCCCCCAAACAAGCAAACCCAGCTAGCATTAAGGTGAGATCCAGATGTGCTCATCCTCCACACAGAGCTGAATCTCACCGGCTTGGTCACTCCTTCCAAGTCACACATCTCATCATAAAGCAGTAAGAAAGAGAAAACATTTTTGTTTGTTTCCCTTTGTCCTTTATTCTTCTTAATAATGACTGCTACAACAGCTAGCCGAAATGCTGAGGAGCAGCTGCAATATCAGAAATTATTTTTACCTCATTATAGAAAATTATCCTTTTCAAAGAGAGAGAGGCAGAATGGAGATTAGAGGTTCTAGTGCTTCGTCAGGGTTACTTAGTACCTGTGGATCATTACATTGATAAAAATATGCACAGACTCACTTTTCAGGTTCAAAAGTGTTTTGTCCTTTTGTTTGCTTAGCTAAATAAAGAGGGTTTGTTTGACCTGTGATTTTGAATCCAGCTGGCTTTTTAATATACAGTGACTCATACAAAGCAGCCTGCAGAGTCAGTCTCTTTTCCACTGTTTTACTGCGGATTTAGGCAGAAGCCCTACAGAAAATCAAGCAGTGTGTGGGGCTTTCAGCCCCTAGGGGCTCCCAACCAGGTCTTCCTCACCAGAGCTGTGCTCTTCGTTCTGTAATTGCTCCTGCTGAAACAAGGGAGCTCATCACAGTGAGAGGCATTTCAAGCAAGCCAAATAAATGGGATTTGGTCTTGAAAGGCATTGCAAGTCCAGTATGATTTTCAAGGTTGGTAATGAACCATTAGTTTCTAATGAAGATTGGAGCTGAGGCCCATCTCAAAATGGTAACTATTTTTGTTAAGAGATACTGCCATTATCTTGGCTGAAGTGCAATAGAACATCACTGGTTTCAGTGGGAACATGCTGGGAGCTCTTTAGACCAAATCTGCCATTATTGTACCTAGATCAGAATAAGGCAAAGCTTTTTAAGAGTGGTAAAGCAGGAAAACTCATTTCCATTTCCAGAAAAGACTACAAAGAATACACCACAACCAAACACTGGGCCTAATGCTTGCACCTCACTCAGTGTGTGCTTTCTCTCCTCGTAGACTGCACCATTGACATGAGAACATAAAAAACTTTGAGCCCCTGGGCCTGTAGGGACAAGGAAATAGTAATTGTAATTGCCATTGCAGTCCTGGTCTCCATGGATATTTGGAAATAGCAGATGAGATGCAGTCCTCCTTGAGCAGACACATGGGTGTCCCCTGGGCTGGCTTCCCATTGGGGATATGGGGGAGTCACAGCCCTGCCCTGACCAGTGACTGGAAATGGGGCTCCAGGAATTTTTGTCTCCCCAAATAATTTCATTATTAAGGTCAAAGTGCCATCATCTGATAACAGGAGGAGTTTGTGGGTCCAGATACTGCAAATGTAACACCGTTTTCTCAAATAAATGTCTGCTGTTTCAAGAAAAAGCTCAGAAAGGGAAATACAGGTGTCATGTTATGCACAACTCCTGGACTTCCTCCATCATCTGAAATGGGATGTTGTTTGGGGAGAGAAGAGATTAGGTGGCCTCCTTTACGTTGTTCCACTCAGGTGTTCCTGCAGATCTGGATTCACTTTGAAAATGAAAGCTGTTTCACTTTGAAATTTTACTACAAGTGGGTTGATATCAACTCCACTGTCAGGGATAACCAAAATGTATCAAAATAATCTCTCCTCTTTTACCTTAGTTTTTCTTAGAAATTATGAGTCAGCATATCTTTGTGAATGTGGCATATAGAAAAAACTCTTGCATCTCTATTGCCTCAGGAAAATGAATGTCTAAGATCACTGTAATCTGAATTTTCTTCCTGGAAGAGAAGAATGCTTGGGGAAACACTTTGAAAGTGTCACATTTTTAACAGGAGGGATTCAGCTTTATTTTTTAGACACAGTGAATCATTGGGGAAAGTGGTAACTGAAAATGTGATCATATAACAGGTAAAAAAGGAACAAAGTCTCATTTAAAGCAATATGAACAAAAATTGGAAGAGTAATTCACCTAAGTCGTTTACACTCCTCAATTAAGTGGTTTATCACTCAAGTGGGATTCTATTCAGTTATTCTATTCAGTTAAGTTCTTTATCTATTTTTTATACAGAATGTCACTGTGCAATGAATTAATGGTGAAAATCCTCCCATGCCAGACAGGGCTAAAGGAGGGAGGTTACATTACAGGTGACCTGTGGCAGATTCTGCCCCACTAAGGACTAAAAGGATAAGAAGTTTCTCCTAGGGATTTTAGAGCCAATGCTGGTCTTCAGAGCCTCTACAAGGCTTCCAGAAGCTTGCCCAGGTCTTACACAAAATCTCACACCTGGGTGCAGGGTCAGTGCCAGGGTGTGAGGATCTGCACTCAGCAACCTTCTCCCATGGTTTTGTTCCAGTCAACACAGGAATGACAAAGATTTATGGGGCTAAAGTGTAGCAGGTGGCACATGTTCTAGTTTTAACAGAAAGCTTTGCCACATTTGGCTGAGTTTCTGCAGGGTGAGGTCAGAGCACAGTGAGGATGCTCCAGCCAGCAGTTTGATCCCTGGCTTTGCAAGGGGAAGGGAGCTTGAGCACTCTGTGTGCCACCCAGCCACAGGCCCTTTTATTTGCTGGCTTAGACACAGCATATGAGATGTGGCCTTAAAAAGGGGTAAAAACTTCTTTTTTACCAACAACTTGAGAGGTCTTAATTTGAGCAGTATTTTGACCTATAATAAAATCTAGTTTGAATTATATTTGCAACACCTCTGCAACAGTTCCCTGAAGAACTGCATGCCTGAAGGTAGTCATCAATTACAATGTCAGATTTGTGATTATTAGAATTGATAAAAATAGTGGAGCTAGCAGCCTGGAATACCAATTTTTCTTTTAAATGAAATATCTTTGTGTTATCAGTGAAATGATGCTGGGTTTCATAATACTTGCACATAATACAGCATTACTGATTCACAGCCTCTCTGAGGCTTGTTGGATCCTTGTGGACCCAACTGCTCCAACAGGCAGAAGTTTGATCCATTGCCAGTTATAAACTGGGAAAAGCACTAGTCCAAACTTCATATATGGTACCATGCATATATAAGGAATCTGTTTCAGCACTTAAACACAAACAGAAACATAGTGATAAACTATAACATAACCAAGATGTAAGTGTAGCATAATTATAAGTAAATGAACAGCAACACAGCTCCTGAAATCTGCTGCAGGTGCTGTTGCTCTGAATAAATCAGTCACTGGTGGATTTGAACCCGAGTGAAAGAGTGTTCCAAACTGTGAACAACATTGACCTCTGATGGACTCTCTGAAGCCACCAAGCCACGGGATTGTCAGAAGACTGTATACTGCTCTGAGACAGGCAGACAGCAAAGATGCACTTAAATGATTTTCCTACAGCATGCAGTCCAAGAACAAGGAGGCAGAGAAACAATTCAGATTCCCCTCAGAACTGTGGATGATAAAGAAAGTCCATATATTGTGGGATTTTACAGGCTTTCAAGAAAGAATACTGTGCCTTTTTTTTCCTTTTCCTTTTTTCCCTTTTGGCATTAGACTAAAACAGGAAAGAAGAACCCAGCTTAGAGAATGCTTTTCCCCACAGTCTAATAATTTTTAAATGGGTCATTATTGTAAAGGGCTAATTTATAACTTGAAAATTAAAGCCACTGGGAACCTGGTGAATAACTGTAACAAGCAGCCTATTTGACTAGGCTATTTGTTTCCTTGGTTGTTGGAAGTAAAAAAAAAAAAAAAATAGAGTTTGTGCTCTCTGTTACTCTTTTCCAGACTAAAGAAGAGAACAAACAAACAAGCAGGAAGGTGCCTTTCTTGGTCCAGTATTTCATCTCCATAGTGAATGATGATCTCTTTAGGCAGAATTACACAGGGAGCCTTAAAAGTAAACAAAGGGACTTTGCTCAACTGGAAAATTTGCCATCTCTCTTCTTTCTAAATGCATCTAAACACACAGGTTATATTACATTTTAAATATTTTTATTTGTATACAAAATGTTATAATTTATCAATGTTGTGCAGCAAAGTCTAGATAGACACACACATCACATACAGACATCCCCACCCCCTTCCCTCCCCCAGCACACACACTTAGAAATACGACACGAACACAACTTTCTTTCTCTCTGCCCTTCAGAAAGGCAACACTGTTTTGGCAGGTCAGCAGCTAGAAATAAGGTGCTATAGTCAAGCAGTACCGGAATGTCTTCACTTTACAAATGTAATGTGCAAATCTATATACAACCACATTGTTGGTTTTTTTTTCAGGGAAACCGAAACTCCGTACCCTGAACCACTCTCCGAGATACAAATATGTATAAAGTGCTAATACTTAAGCATGTTTCCAACGACTTCACGACGTAGTTTGAAGTTTAGAACAGGCACTGTAATAGTTCACTGGGTAGATTGTCACTGGGTGCAGCTTGACAGAGAAAAGTCACTCAGACATCGCTGGGGGACCGGGAGCGAAAGGACACTTTAGCCTGAAAGCAGCCACAGAAGAGCACCCACATGGACCTCTGGATTTCCTGGTTTCTGTAGGCATAAATGATGGGGTTGATCATGGAGTTGTAGGTAGCAGGCAGGAGCGTGGCGTACGTGTACACAGAAGGGTAGTCAGGATCCCCCACCACACAGTAGATGGCAAAAGGCAGCCAGCTGGCTCCGAAGGTCCCAAGGATGATAGCCAGGGTAGAGACTCCTTTTTTGGTGGTGACATAGTGCGAGGCAGTCAGAAAGTGCTGCTGGAGAGCTATCTGGTGGGCATGCCTGCAGACGATCTTGCAGATCTCGATGTAGAGATGGAGCATGATGAGGAAAATGAGAAAGAAAGAGGCAGACAGCAGCGTCACGTTACTCTTGGTCAAGGGTCTGACGACGCTGCAGGAGGTGCGGTCGTGGAGGCAGTTCCAGCCCAGGACGGGCAGCAGCCCCAGGCAGAGGGAAACCCCCCAGGCACCCGCCAGCATGGTGTGAATGCAGAGCACCGTCCTCTCCGAGTAGTAGGTGAGGGCATTGTAGAGGGAGAGGTAGCGATCGACCGTGATGGCCAGCAAGCTACTCACGGAGGCGGCGAAGGAGGCGACGAGGAAGCCCACCGTCAGCAGGCTGACCGTCTCCGAGGGAATCACGTACTGGAAAACGAAGTTGAGGATGAGGCCGAGGCCGGCCAGGAGGTCAGCCGTGGCCAGGCTGCCCACCAGCACGAACATGGGGGTGCGCAGGGCGGGCGAGTAGCAGATGATGGCAACAACCAGGGCGTTCTCGCAGGCGATGGCGGTGCCGGACACGCAGAGCATCACATCCCAGGGGTTGAGGGCGGCGGGCGCGGGGGGTCGCGACGAGAGCTCCAGCGAGGAGTTGCCGCCGCCGGCGGGCAGCCGCGGGGCCGCCGCTCCGCTCTCGTTCAGGGCTGCCGCCGCCTCCATGGCCGCCGGGGCTGTGCGGGGACCGCGGCGGTGCGGCGACGGGGCGCGGGCAGCTGGGGCGGCGGAGGGGTGGCGGAGGGGCGGCGGGGCGCGCATGCCGGGCGGCGGCACCGCGCCCGCCCTGTCTGTGGTGCTGAAGGCGCAGAAGTTTCCCGCCGGCCCGGCCGCCCCCGCGCCCCGCCCCGCGCTCACGTCAGGGGCGGGCCGGGCCCGGCAGGGGCAGCCCCGGCCGCGGGGAGGGGGCGGCGGGGGCGCCGTGCTGCCCAGGCAGTGGGAGCAGCACCGGCCCGCTCTGCCCGCCCGGCTCCGGGGCACTGGGGGTTTGGTCTTGGGCACCGGGAGGGAGAAGTGGGCACACACACGCACACACACACACACACACACACGGAGCCGGTTCTCCCGCTACTCTTCCCCGCGCTCCGCGGCCGGTTCTCCCTCGGTGGGTACCGTCCGTGCAGCGCTTGCTGTAAGAGCTCCGAGCCCAGCGGGAGCTCCGCGCTCCGGCGGGTGGAAGTGTGCCCGAGTAGCGCTCGAAACAGCTGTGAAAAAGCCCGTTCCACAGCTGCGCTCTCTGAACAGTGTTTGCTCGGGGGCTAACAGTCTGTTCGCCACCGAAAGCATCCGCGCCGTTTTCTGAGCTCCCCAAAATGATAAGGTCAAACCACAAAAGACTCAATCCCACGGGTATAACAGATATCAGCTCTCTCCTTGTCCCACCCTTTTTGTGTCTCGCAACCAAGCAGCAGCCAGCACTTTTCCTCTCTGAAGCATGAACAGATGAAGCAGAATCACAGAATCACGAGGGTTGGAGGGGATCTCTGGAGAGCCCGCAGTGCAACCCCGCTGCCAAGGCAGGGTCAGTACGGAGCCCGTGACACAGGAATGTGTCCACGTGGGTTTTGGATGTCTCCAGAGAGGAAGACTCCACAGCCTCCCCGGGCAGCCTGTTTCAGTGGTCTGCCACCCTCCATGCAAAGAAGTTCTTTCTCAGGTTGAGGAAGAATTTCTTGCATTTTATTGTGCAGCCATTGCTCCTCATCCTGCCACTAGGCACCACCAAAAAGAGCCTGGCACCATCCTCATGACACCTTCCTTTAAAATATTTATACATATTGATATGGTCAAAGGATAATATTATTGTGCTCAGTGCTGGCAAAACTAGTATCAAACAAATGTGGGCAGTGGGTAGCTTCCCTCTGCAGCAACTCAGGTTTCCCAGGGGACAGCCAAAAGGTGTCCCCACCTCAGTCTGGGACACTGCGTTCGTTCTGTGACTGACAATCAAAAGAATGTGGAAATAAAATAACCTCTCAGTTATGAGAACAGCATGTAAACCATCTAGACACAATTTTGAAAAATACATTAGAAGAAAATGTGTTTACTGTCTTGAACAGTCCAAACAAAGGAAGCATGCAGGCTGTGCCACAGTAAAAGGTGGGCACATTCAAAAAGAATTAGTGTCAGCACTCATTATATCCACTCCTGTCAATATCCTCCTGCAGGCTAAACACTATCATCAAGACAAGCTGTGGACACTCTGTACCTCTGTAAAGAACTGAAGCCATTGCTCCCCAGAAATTCTGAAACACAGATCTCAGAAAAGCTTAATTTGGAAGGGACCAGTGGAGTTCAGGTCTGGGGCATCTCTCCTGTCCCACCACCTGCTCAGAGCAGGGACAGCATCAGCTGTGCAAAGAATTTCCTCAGGGTCTCATTCAGTCAAGTCTGATTATCCCCAAGGAAGAAGACTGTACAGCCTCTCTGGGCAACCTGCAGCTCTGCTTCACCCTCAGCTGTAAAGATTTTTCCTTTTTATTTAGTAATTGCCTTCACTACCACTTGTCTCCACGATCCCTGTGGGGTGTCCTGCCATCTTTTTGTATGTTTTCCCTTCCCCATCCAGGCATTACAACAGCATTAGTAACTGCAGTAAAACCAGTTTCAGGCAGAGTTAAAAAGGGTTTGCAAGTCTCCTCAACTCAAACACTTGGTCGAGTACCCCTGCTGTAGTTTAGAACTTAGCAGTTACCCTAAACTCTCTGCCAGCTGCAGAACAGGTATGGCCAATGTAAACTTGGATTAAGATTAATATTGAAATCACAAGAATCCCCATGTGGAAAGAGCTGCTCCAGAGCAAGGCAACAGAAGGCAAGGTAAAATATGAGGTAAAGTAAAATTCTGTATTTGCCCAGAGGAAATCCTCCAGTCTACCTCTCGAACAGAGGTGGTTAATTTCAACATTAATTAAAATGACTGCGACAGAATAAATTATTCCAAACATCTTTCAGAATTGATTAAAAATGCTGCCATTCAAACTCAGCAAGTCAGGTTTGCAAACATGAACCAGCTGGGGTCCAGTATGAAGCTGTAAGATCTGCAGTAATTTTATGGCATCTATAAAGCAGAAAGAGAAATGTAATTTATCTGGTTTTCAGTAATGAGATGTGGTGTGGAAAGTCTTGGTTTGGGGTCAATTTGTCACATCTTGGAGCAACCTATTACCACTGGGAAACAAGTTTGTGGCAGGTCTTGGCTACAATAGTATGTATAGAACAGTGATTCTTTTTATGTTATGGATTTTAAACAGTTTTCCTTAACTGAAAACATTAAGAGCCCATGCTGCCAGGCAGAAGTAATTTCATGCATGGTGGAACCTTGTGAGAGTGCTAGGATCTCAGAGTGAGATGTAGGAAGAGTTTTTATCCTGAGAGTGGACAAGTCTCACACCCCTTGCCTTTAGTCACATATTTCACTATGAGAAAGAGTTGCTCAACCACTGTAGTGTGTCTCTGAATGGGAGATGCACATGGTCCAGCTTGTCTTTGCTCCTTGTGTCAGGTTTTTTCTGAGTTCCTTCAGCTCTTTAGTTCCCTCATTTCCCTGGACTTTTACCCTTTCAAGAGAAGGGTGCTCTTGCAGTCCTTGTCAGGTTCTTACAGAGCCCAGGGAGCAGTGCTGTGCATCTTCCTCATCTCCCTCATGTTGCCAAGTATCAGTTGGCAGGGTTAGGGACCAATTCCATGCTTTTTAATATGGTTACACCTCCTTGAGAGCTGTTGGTATTTCCAGAGATGTCATTAAAGGCCTTTTATCTTCTTAGTAGAGATTCTTGCATCAGTCATTCCAACAAAAGGTGAGCCATCTGGATTGCTCTTAATTTTAACTGGTTGTGGGTAAAAAAGAGGATTCAAAGAGTAGATACAAAGCTGGTGCCTAAAAGCCACCGTTTCCCACATTTCCCACAGCACCATAAGGAGCAGCAGAGAGAAAAGTCTGGTCAGACCTTTTGCATTGTCATCAAGATGTTTTCATCTTACCCTCCTAGCTGAGGCTGGATCTGCAGATCTCACAGGAGAATAAAAATATAAAAAGCTATATTCCAGCAGTGCATACCTAAGCATCGTGTATGATATAACTCAGTAATTATCTTAGCGAGTTTCTGAAAATTAGGCGGCAACAAAATAAAAAAGTTGCTGAAACAAAGCTTTTAAAAACCTCTCTGCTTGAATTCTCCATCTGTTCTGAGAGCTGAGCAGTATTGTTTTATAATTTTAATATGTGATTACTTAATTTCAGTTAACTATGGATTATTTTGCTAGCTGTTATTTTTAATGATTAATAAGTAGGCTGAGTAAATGTTAAGTATTATTAAATGTGCTTTACATAGCAAGAGTTGGAACCAACAAAAATTTCTCGTCAAAATTTATCTTTCCAATAACACGCTGAAAATATTGAAGAGACATTTTTCTTCTGAGAAACATAAAGAAGCGTTAAAATAAAGGCGGGAGGAGGGGGAGAGAGGGGGGATAACGCAGATGGTGAGCTAACCAGCACTGGCATTTCAGAGATGTCTATGCAGCTGGTGTGAAAAGATGTTTTAAGCCCTTAGCAATCCATTTAGGCACTTCAAGTTTATAATTTTCCTGACTTGGTGAACTCAGCTGAGTCACCTGGTGACACCAATTTCTAGATTTTTACTAATGATACCCTCTGCTTGATCCTTCATATTTGGGTAGGTGTCCACCTGCAAACATGCCACATTGCAAAACCTGCTGGTGACATAAACCTCAGAGGGGTTCAAACACCATTTAGGATTTCAATGTCATCCTTCACAGTCCTGTTTCTCCATCACACGTCGTGTCTCCCACATGGACCTTGACTGTTCTTGATGGAGCACTCGTGGTGCTACCACTCCTTTATGAAAAGTTTCCAGCTGCTTGGCTGCTGTGCGCCTCATAAAAAAACATTCCCGAAAAGAGCCTGCATGTCTGTAAAATCTGTTTCACTTGCAGAAAAGGCTACATGGGTCTGCATAAACGCAAGCAAACAACCATCACGCTTTTTCTAGCACATGCTTGGGTTGAAAATCCTGGTTTACTCTGCTACATTTACAAGGCTGCATTTCTCCAATGGATTTTATGGGTGCTTTTAAAAATGATGCTGCATCTTATGTGGTCTCTGAATCACTAGCAGAAAGTACAGGGGCAAACTTCATATAAGCAGGTGAAAATCTGCTTTCAATAATGCAACAAATACCAGTCATCAGGAAGGGACTCAGGCTGAACCTTAGGTTGAAATTTTGGTTTTGAGGTAGAATTCCCACCCAACCTCCCCTGGCCCTGCCCCACTCACAGTTATCAGTGGCTGCTGGTTGTGCCCTTGGCTGACAGTGGCAAGGTTCCAGACTTTGATTCCTCCTCCTTCTCCCAGCCCACCACAGACAGGATGAGTTTTGGATGCAGCTTTGACCTCTTAAGCTTAGTCAGACAGAGACGCCTTTTCTGAGTGCTCACCACCCAGAGCTGTTTATTTTTCGAGAAGCTTTTTTGAAAGCTTGAGCTTTCATATCATCCTTTAGAAAGGGCACAGGTACTGTGAGAGCTATCAACACATGTGTAGCAATCTCCACATCTATCAGCCCACTGCCAGCAGCCAGCCAGGCTGAGGCAGAGGACCTGGCTTAGCTTCCAAAGGAGGAACTTAGGCCAGCAACTTTGGATGTGGAAAGAGCTGCACGTGGTTTTGTATGCTAACTGCTTACCCTTACTGGAACAGTTAGCCTCTGGTCCACTCTATTTATTTCTAGAGATTAGTGATGAATCAGCTGAAGCTAAATACACATATTTTGCAACCTTTCCTTCCTTGCCCTGCTTGTTCTGTTGATGGAAAGAAAGCAGCAGCAACAAAGGTCATTCATCACTTGATGTGTCATCAAGCGCAACGAAACAAGGTCTTTTATTGTTCTTTTTCTTTTAAACTTTTTCAAAACCTTTTTGCCAAAGTTTTTGAAAGGCTTCAAACTGGCCTTTAAATTGCACATCTAAGAGAGGGAGTCCAGAGTTCACCTAACAAATGTTGTTTTGCAGCTTTGTAAAAAGAAACTGTAAATTTATTTCGCTAAAATAACTAAAAACACTGGTTGTTCCATGTGATCCTCTGAGTTGATGAACAGTGGCTACACAGAAGGGTGTAGATAGATATTTTTTCATTAAAGTTAATAGTGAATTCGAGAACAATTTTTCCCGATGTTAGAATGCCAGCTAAAAATAAATTTCATTGTGGAAAAAGCACTATGCCCATCTTCCTCTCTGAAATAGCTTTATTAGAAATTGCAAGGAGACAGCCCCATCATCACCCCTGGGTAATTTCCCTGCCTGCAGCTCAGATGTGGCTCTGTGGAACAATAGGGGAACAAAATGGGAAAAGATCTATTTCTAAGCCAGGAATCCCAGTACTGAGGATCTGTTGAGCAGGTAGAGCTCAGAATAGGGTCTAAGTGGAAAATAGAATAAGCCTAACCATGGGTCTGACCAGAGGGATAGGCTGAGATAGCAGTTCCGCACTTCTGCCCAAGAAGGATCTGCTCTAGAATGCTTTCCCAAAAATTGGTACTCATGTCTTTGTTTGTAGAGACCCAAGCAGGGCATTTTTATAAGATCTAGGAGAAAACATTTGCCCAAACACAGCCCCTTAGATACTCATGTAATGACTGAACAAGTCCCTGTGGAAATGGTAGGGGAAGTCTGATTCTCTGCCCCACATCTCCCACAGGAATGAATGATGCCCCACCTACAATTTGTGCCAATGCCATATCAAGCAGCCACTGCATGTAATACAGGAACATTGGTTTGGAGGCAGGAGCAAATCTCCAGCTTCATTCACCTTGTGAGGCTGTAGGCTTTCTTTCCTGGGCTCACTCTGGTACATCTCCACACAGCTTCAGTACAAAATGAACTGTACTCAAGCTATCCCCTGCAGCCGGTTTTCCAATTTGCCCTCAAAAAAAAAAAAAAAAAAAAAAACAACCCTTAAAATTGTCCTTAAAATTTCAATGATGGAGTTGGTCTGATCTCCATAGGCAATTTCTTCTAGGGCTCAACTAATTTCCCTAAATTACAAGGTGGAAGCCAAGAAACACTGGGTGGCCTTGAGTCACTAAACTACAAGAAATCCCAGGCATCTGAGAAGATTGCATCCTAAAAAGGCATAGTAAAACAGGTGGGATCTGTTCTGTTAATGGCAGGAAAGTGGGCAAAGAGCTGCTGCTTTCAGCATTCTTCAGAGAGGAAGGCTGTACCTTCAGCAGTGGGGCATGTTATGGGGAGAAAGCTAAGTCCCTGCCTGCCAGTGGGAATGCTGTCCTGGGGTGCTTGGCCTGCAAATTTGAAATCACAGGTACAAATCCATACATCCCAGCCAAATATATTATATATCAAATTAGATATTACCCAGAGACACTAATAACTCAGGTGTAAACCAATAGCATCTACATATGTATACCCTTGTTATTTTAAAGTTTTGTTCTTTACATATTTTATATGAGTCTTCCAGATACAAATATAGTTTCATATTTCTTTACTTATCAGCTTGGCAAACCTTAGAGAAGACATTTCCTCTAAGAGAACAAATTAAAGCAAGTCTGAAACAAGCCAGTTACTGCTCAACAGCCTGGGTGCCTGCCAGCAAGAAACAAATTGATGAATATTTAGCTGTGTCAGTAACAGAGGATTGCAAATTCTCAGGAAACTATTTTTGTAGGTTTTTTTTCCCCCTGGTGATGTCAGCTTTACAATAGTAAAACCAAAGGTAGAGCTGGCAAGGCTGAAGTTTTTAGCATTGCAGGGTGCTTACAGGGCAGAGCATAGGGGCAGGGATGATTACATCTCCCAAGGCTGGGAAAAATCCACAGACAAAGAAATATATCCAACTTGCTCTCCTCCTCCTCTTCCCATAGGGGAACCCATGCTCAGCTTGGCAGCACCAAATGCAGGGACCCAGTGGTGTGATGTCCATGGCTCTGGAGTCTTCCATAAAAATGCTCATGCTGATGTAGATCACAGATGATAGTTTTCCAGGCAGAAGGATGATTGTTTCACCTCTGTAATTCCTGCATAAGGGCCTGCTTCTTGACATGAGCACTAGAAGGACCTTCTAATATGTCAGGTTTCTCTCTATTATTTCCAAAAAGGCTTGTGTGATAGAAATATGGATTTGAAATACAGTGCTAGGATATGGAGAGCTTTAAATTCAAAATTATGGGTTGGGTCACTAGCTGGAAGTAAATGAAGAAACGAGGGTTTTTGAAGAGCTGAAGGTAGCAATGTGCTCTGCGTAGGGAGGGAAAGAGCAAAGCCCAAGCTGAGCGTCAGTATTTACACTGTTGATATATTAGTGGCATCCACTTTTTATCTAATCAAGAAAGTGTGTATATTTGCCATGGAAAATAAAAATGTATTGCTCCCTTCTATGGCCACAAACACTGCATCATGGTGTGCAGTGGCTGAGCTCTGCCTTCGTTTCCTCTTCTTGGGAATACTGGAGTAGGGGTCACTGTCCCTAGGAGACTGCTCCTCTCATGAACATCTGTATTTGGAAAAGGAGAAAATGCAGCAAATGTTACTTGCCACCATTAATACAGGCTCTCAGTGTCTTAAAATAGCAAGAAGACCTTTTTTAATCCAGAAATGCTATATTCAGCTGGAGATAATTTGATGGTAAATTACACTCTGACAAAGAAGAGTTAATCACTGACCTCAAAATTAGCTGTTGCCTAGGTACCCCTGGTCAGGCTGTGTTGACATTTATGTTGTGCAAACAGAATGCAGTACCAAGCACTCAGATGTATATTCAGGGCTTTAAAAGTGGCCAGTTTTCCAAAGTGTGATGTGGTGCCTGAGGCTGTGAGTTTAATGGTGGAAATGTTGATGCCAACTGGATATCATTCAGATCATTCTATGGGAGCTCCTGCAGATGCATTTTCAGAAACATTGGTAAAACTCAAAAAAAAAAAAAAAAACCAAACAAAAAACCCAACAAACAACTAAACTAAAAGCCCAAACCCAAAAAGAACCCTCTACAGCATGTTTTGTTGGGGGGAAGCCATCCTGGTTAAAAAAAGATGTGCAGATAGCTTTAGCAGCTAAGAATCATGCACTGGAAACCTAAGTAATGTCATTAGCATGGCTTCTCAGAAGGCTTCTCAGAAGACACACCACTCTAGATAAATTTCTTTCCCTCTGTTATGGGATCAGACACCTCTATGGGATGGAACCAACACCTCTGTGCAGAAAAATACACTTGGATTTCTCCAAAGTGTGTGATTTGGTACTGTGTGACACTAGGAACTTCTGTGACGTGGCATTAACAAGGCGTACGGGGTCAAAAACAGACTGGCTGTCAGATTGCAGCAAGTGGCTGTCGAGGGAAACAAAGCTTGTGCCTTCACTGACATCTCTTAACTATTATCACTGTTGTTGTTGCTATTTTCTAGTAACCTGGCAGGCAGTGGTGGTGGTCCAAGCAGAGGGTTCCTCACCACCAGGCCTTTGGTACCGTGACACCTTTGGAATCCTGCCCATTGGCTTTGTGCCCCATTGCCGTCCAGTGAGGGGACTCCGATTTGAAAGCACAGCCAGTTCAAGAGAAAACCCTGCCTGTCATGGGGGAGTGTGATTTTGGGATACTTGGCTGCCCTGCAAGCCTTTGCTCCTCGGGTGGGTCTGATTTTTCTCCCTCAGGCCAATGGATCACTGGGAGGTGTTGAAGGAGCCAATGCCCAGATGCTCAGCACTGCCTGCTCCTGCCACCCTGCCAGCCCAATGCTCATCTCCTTGGGAACCAGCCCCAGGCATCAGGCACAGGCTGCTGTGCCAGGTGGGGCTTGCTGATATTAGGTGTGAAGATTGGCTCATTTGCGAGCTGGGAAAAATCGACAGTTCCTAATTTGCACTTCCCAGCCTCAGGAGCTCCAGCCAAATTTTTTCGCAGTCTGCTTTAGGAAAAAACCCCAAAGTTTTAGAGGATAAATCCAAAGGTCTGCTCTGATATTAGCCATAACACCTACTTCTGCTGCACACTCCTCAGTCAATGGTGTGTGTTCCCTTAGCAACAGGAGGAATTAATTTAATGACATTATTAGGCTTTATTTACATGCATGCACACACACCTGCGTGCCATGCATACAGAGAGAAAGAGAATGAGAGAGTCCTGCTCTTCAGGAAGATCCCCATGAGAAGTCAATCCACTATGTGACGTCCAGAGTGATTGCAAGATCCTGATTTTTCACTTTACAGGCACAAACCCAAAAACTGACTGACCAGCCAAAAAAAAAATTCAGCAGCACAGCCCCACAACAACAGGGTCCAACCTCATAGCAGTGATACAGCTGGGAGTGGGAATGCTACCAGGGGAGGCTGGAAGACCCCTCTTTTGTTCTCCACCCCTCAGAGCCACCTCTCACCAGGCAGGTGATACCAGAAGGGAGGCAGAGCCCCTCTCCCTGTGTTCTCCCTGCAGAGGAGTGGATTTGTGGCAACATTTCTGTCCCATCCACGTTTCCTTTGCACTGTGGGAGGATGCTGCACGCTGAACTTCATGTGTTTTGCCTGCTTCATCCCAGACCCAGGGGCTTTTGGGCAACCTCTGTATCATCAAACATGAGTCAGTGATTTCCGTAAGCCCTGAAGCTCTTCTTGTTTATTGACCTTCTGCTATTTGCAGTTACACATTAGCCAAATAAACTTCAGAGAGAGCATCACTCCTCTTTGCATTTCAAAACACTGGCACTTTACATTAAGGTATCTCACAAAAATCTATTAATTGAGGGAAAGGACAACACCATTTATGCTCAAATACCATTCTCAAATGTTTAGTAACTTTGGTATTTAAACTAAGTATTTCAGAAAACCTTGTTGTGAATTCCTCATGGGAGTCAAAGGATGTAAAAATCCAGTTACTTCGTAAGAGCTCTCCAAAAATTATGCTTGCTATCTTTTTGACATTTAAAATGCTAATATGTCTTTTGTTGTGTTTATTATCTAAAGGCATAGAAATATTTATTTTCAAATGCCCAAAGGGTTAGGGTTATCTCTAGTTAAAGATATTTTGTAGATCATCAAGATCAGACAACACTCTAAATTAATTTGGATTCTCAAGGTGAAAAAAAAATTAATCTTTGTCAATTTATTTGAAAGTATCCAATGTAACTTAAGAGAGGAGACAGTTCTGTGTTCCCACACATCCCCATGGCATGACCAGCAGCTGCCTTTCTCTGTGAGTGGGGGAAGATTCCAGGTCTGGGTTGAAAAAGACAGGAAGCTGATTTCCAGGGAAGCATCACTTAGTGGATTTGTAATGACTTTTTGCTGGTTTTGAGTTTGCATGCAGTGTCAAAAGTAAGCACAAGCCCTTTTTTTATGCACTGATAACCTTCTAATGGTGTTTTCTTTGTCGGTTGTATCTCACCTTCCTCTAACAATACTCACTGTTAAGCCACAATTTTGTTACTCTAACCAGCAAGCAATCTAATTGATCTAATCTGTGAGATCTAATTGTGAGGATACCTGCCTCTAGTATGGGCCTGGACATTATCAGTGTGGCCAGTCCAGTGAGGCTCTCCTGGGTTGCATTAGATGCCTCCATTTCTAATACACAACTTCATTTTTATTCCTTTCCTGGGCAGCACCATGGGCTTTTAAAAAATGCTGGAAGTGAACAGCTGGGTGACTGTAGAGGATAGTTGATGAGCAAGGGGAGGAATGTGATGCAAAGGTGCCTGGCACAGAAAACCTTCTGTTTGCTGGGGCCTTGGCTTTTTACCCCATTGGACTCTCCAAATGCAGGAGCTGCTTCTCAACAGCCTATTGCAGATGGACAACCAGTGCACCCCTGGGCAGGGATTTAGTCCTTCCCTCATAACCCTCATTGCCCCTATTCTTATCAGAGGAGTGAAAGAGTGACAGGAGGCACTGGTTCTCCCCCACCACCCCACTGTGGTGACAGGGGAACCTGTGCTGTGCTGCCCCTGCACTTTCAAGGCATTGCCTGAAATTGTGGCATGGGGATAACTTGATTTCCACCTGGGCAGTAGATGTCAAGAGACAGCAAACCTCCATACATTCTCTCCCACTGCCTGCTCCCAGCCCTCCCCTGGCTCCTTTGTGCCATCAAGTTCCCACAGATCACACTTCAGCCATTTGCAAAGCTCGGCAGAGCATCAAGATATGAAAGTTTTGCTGCTTAAGAAATCAAAGTTATTTCAGATCATATTGTGGGGAAGGAAGCAGAGATGTGGAATTTGTTTGGACACTGAAGGAACTTCATAAAATAACTCTGTTGTACCAGGGGCCACCACCTTAATTACACTGTGAAGTTGTGGACTCCAAACTTCTAAACCACTTATGGTTTTAAAACTTCAAGGCCCAGATTGCAGACTCAGAAGGGTTCACAAACTATTTGCTTGTTCTGGGTGAGTGGAAAAAATGGCCTTATGTATATATTTAAACACAGAAGCAGGCACAAACTCATCAGGTTTGCAGGTCAGCACCATGGATGCCACCCATCCAAGCAGCTTCACAGAGGTACCAGAGGTGGAACAGAGCTTTTGGGTCGTGGCTATCCCAGGGCAGGTTTTTCAGTGGGTTTTAGTCCTGCTGCATGACATGGTCAGAGTAGTGCAGCACTGGCTGCACCAGGAGGGGAGCTGCAAATCCTCACTCCAGAGCACGTGTGTAAAACCAGCCTGACCCAGCTATGGCTGCAACACCCTCATCTCCTGAGGGCAGGGAGTCAAGATACTGAGGCAGAAAAGAAGGAACCCTCTTCATCAAAGCAGTGGATATAAATTTGCCTTTGTTTTGGTCGCTTCCCCCACCTGCTGTTATGCTTTTTGTCCTGTCTAAATTGAGATTTCATACTTGAATTCATCCATGCTCCAAAAATATCCAGATACAGAGTGAAAGGCACTGGGTGAGTCACCAAAAATCCAAGCTAAAGAATTCAGGAATGCATTTTAATTACTGTTAGCATTAATTTAATGCTAAATGCAATGCCTTTCATTACACAGTCATTTATTTTTAGCACCAAAAAACACAAAATACTCTTTTGGAGTACTTGACTGCTAGCATATACAAAATTCAAAAGGAAGATTGAACTGCAACCAACATGATATAGTTTATGATATTATCAATTCCTAAATATGTTTGAGTCTCACAAAGTCACAGGCAGGCCACCTGAAAAACCCAGAAAATTAAGTTGCTGAACATCAAGAATTGAGGACATCAGTACTCAGAAATAAACTCAGTTCCTGGTGAATATGAGGCAGCATACTGTGAAAAGGCAAAGCTGCTGAGTTTTAAAAAGCTGTTTGCAGGTCACTTTTAAAAAACAGCTCTGGTCATGCCTATTTCCAAAAAAATCTTCTTTTGAACCTGATGGCTTAGCAAATAATCATCTCATATCAAATATCCCTTTCAATGCCTTATTGCTGGAACATGCAGTGCTGATATGGCTCAATATAAGCACTTAAATAAAGGCTATTTTTTCCAAGTCCATGATATTAAAAAAAAAAAAAGCATCAATATGGCAGCTGAGTTCAATAGGGCAGCTGAGTTCAAAAGATGCTGAGTAGACTTATTAAAGTCTGATCCTGGACATCTTTTCCCTTCTATTAGATAGGTGCAAGCCTGTTAGTCCCTCCCTGCTGTAACAGGGCTGACAGCACCTCCCTCAACAGCCCTTCAGTGGCAACCCTGCCTCATTTCCAGGGATGCCAGTGCCCCCCCTTCTCTTACAGTGCCAGGGCAGTGCTTTAAGAACTGGGCTTCAAAATCAATTCACACAGTCAGCTTGGAAAAATATCAGTCTTTTGTGGTCTAGTCCATCACTTCAATGCAGGTAAAATTTTGATCAGTTGCTTGATACTCTGTTAAGAAATAAAAAATAAGGAGAAGCCTTGTCATATTGTCCTTTCATCTATTTGCTGCAGTCAGCAGCAGCTGCAGAAGTTTTTCTTTGATGCTTCCATCCTTTGAAGCTCACACTGCACACTGTGCATTGCATTAAGTGCCTTTGAGGTCTGCACCTGGCAGTGCTCCTGCCTCTTTATGTGGAAAATCACCCCCAGAAATACATGCATGGTGTTCAGGGAACCCAACCCATGCCAAATGCAGCTGTTGTGTGGCCTGGACATTTCTTCTAATGGTCAAAATAGTCAAATTCCCTTCTTCCATTTGAACAGGATTTGAAGCAGTATATGAAGAAAAGGATATACTCACTGGCCTGGCCATCAGGACCATGGTGTGGATCTTTGGAGTTCAGATGGATTTTGGCCTTCTCTGTAGTCATCTTCAAGTTACTTTCAGTCAGTTTGTGAGCATGTACACTGATTTCAGTCATGGCCCCCGTCTGCTGGATTTAGGTCAAGGAGCAGCCTATTATACTGAAATCAGTATAATTGCTAGGACATGAAGGTGGTCAGAGGAGCATAAAGGAGACTGGAGTCCCCCTTTAAGGTGTTCCCATTGCTGGTTTGGTTTCCTTCTCTCCCCTCTCTTGAATATTTTAAAATACTTGTGACTGAAGGACATAGCTGAGTTCTTTCTGTGCCTTGCAGGAAAGGCAGAAGAGGGAGAGAGCTCAGCTCAGGAGGCTGCCAAGTGCTCTGGCCTCCCATCAACAGAGCACTTAAGGGCATTCTCGTTTGTAGATATTTAGGCAGCACCATTGACAGAAATATCCATAGTACAGAGCCCTCAGGATCCAAATCAAGGCTACATGACACGAGGGAGATCTTAAAATGGCTTTTCTTTCCTTTTCCAGCAATGATGCAGGACTCGCCCAAATGAACAAACAGAACTCTCCCATTGAAAGGCTGCCCATCTGGCTCCTCTCCTAAAGTGCTAGGGCAAACAAAGGTTTATCTAGTTTGGATTATAATTATATAAACACATTAAAAAACTTATTCTATTACAGCATAGTGTATTGTAGTACAGCATAAATACAATATCTAATATGTGTATGATATCATATATCTAATATATATATAAAGGGTGGACGCTGTCTTCCTCCTGGCAGACAGTAACACATGTTGAAGGAGCAACATGAAAACAACAGCAACTCTTGAATTTCTTGCTGTCCTGCCATAAAAAATTTCAGCCCAAAGAGTGAAATTCAGCAAAGGCATAGCAACCAAAATCAGGATTCTGGAAATGGTCAGGGAAGAATAATGGATGTCCCTGCCACCTACAATGCTGCTGAGAAGACAGCTGGAAACACAACCACAGCCTCAGATTCATGTTCCTCTGAGTGTTTCATAAATCTGCACAATCCTGGGATACATTTCAGAGGAAGATGCACAGGGACTGTGACAGGTTCTATGCTCTGGTAATTTAATGCCTATGTGCACTGTGTACAATGGATGATGGATAAAGTGTCACAGATTCTGCAGGATAAATACTCTAAAATAAGCACATTTTCAGCTCAAAATAAGTGAAAAGTAAGCCAAACCACTTCAAATTCAAACCAAATGCAGGTCAGTATTTTCCTATTGTGTAATCTTAAAAATAGATGCAATTTCTGTCATTAAGTCTTGATGATTCATCCTTAACCTGGGCTACTTCTCCTGGGTTCTACTGACATTTCCCCCATAGTGGTGGGTTGACTCTGCCTGGACACCAGTTGCCCACCAAAGGCCACTCCATCACCCCCCTCCTAAGGTGGACAGGGGAGAGAGAATATAGCAAAGAGCTCATGAGTTAAGGACAGGGACACTTCAGTGTGCCTCAGAAAAATCTGCCTTCCCCAGCAGCACATCCCATCGAGGCCAGCACTGCTTGAAAGGGAGATAGAGAACAGCAGGGAGATGTTGGGACAAAAGAGTGTAAATATGTGAGTGAAAGCAAGGGAGTTGTTAACACTAGGCAGATGAGAAGAAGCCATGGCCGTGGACCACCTGAACAGACTCTCAAAATTACAGTCTGAAAGTCAACAAAATTGTCAATTGTCAATTGAGGGAGAAGATGAGGCTTTCTTTCACCCTGCCATGAAAGGTAGTGCCCACAGACACAGCACCAGGACTCTGGGTAATTGCTTTTGCTTCCTTCTGGTTCCCACATGGACTTTCTTCTCTGCCTACATCCCCACCTAGGAATGGAGGCTTTGGTGTCTAGCCACTGTACTCTGCCAGATGAGCACAGAAAATAAATAATTTTCAGATGGCAAGGTAGGAAGAGAAGAAGAACAAAGTGGGAAAGGCAAAGTGCACAGAAAGCAATGACTGGAGAGCTGTGAGTTTGGCCAGGGAAGAGGCCACTTCTTCTAAAAATACTTTTCTGATGGAAATTGATTTTATTGGTTGCATTTCCTAGGAAACTAAGTAAATGAAAGATAGGCTTTGTAATGTATTATTTCAGTTATTCTTGCCTAATATAGGTTGAAAACAATACTTTTACTGCCAGCAAAAGACATCTATAGTCTGCAGAATTTTCATGGTGTCACTGGAATGATGCCCCTGGTTAAACTGTAACCTTGCTGCTGTTAAATGTGGTGCTGCTGTACAACGTGAGGAAAATACTGTGCATATACACTATGGCCTAATTCTACCCACGTATCACAGGTTTTAGAACATTTTTATGCTTAAGTTTTAGAAATGTTTTTACATTTTAAGCCCAATGCTTTTCCCACTGTATTCAAAGCAGTATTCCCACAAAGCTCCATGTGAGAAAGACTTGCTTCTAGATATCAGTATCCTTACAAGTGAGTTTTTCCTGATGAGACAGAGACCAAGCTATGTCTGCACTTTCCTTCTGCTATCGGGTTTCCAGAGTTAAAACTCCATCATAGCCTTTGTAGCTGCAACCTCCCTTTGTGTTGGTGTCCTTTGAAATGAAGAATGTTCTGCCCAGCCTGAAGAGAGAGCAACCAACAGTTTTTAGGCACGTTAAAGCAAGTAGCAAGTCTCCAAACCCCCCTGGAGGTTATTGGAAGACTATCTGAAAGGGAGACCATGGAGCGTAGCATTCCAGTATAAACTACAAAGCAGAGGAGGGAAAGGGGAATGAGGGAGTGAAGAAGGGAGCATGAGTGTGAGGAAGCTTAACAACCATGTTGGCAAGAAGCAGACTGTCAGCAAAGAGGATGTTTACACTCTTGGAGTCAGGATTCAAAGAGCAAGTGGCTGGCATGAGTCTGCACTACAGCTCCTTGAGGCAGGGTAAGGCTGAGAATACAGAACACCAGGAGCAGTTCTCAGCATAGATGAGAACTGGAAACTTCCTGCTCATGCTCCTGCTCATGCAGTTGATGAGTTACAAACAGGACAATGTGCAAAATGACCCTAAGCTGAGTGCAAATGAATGTTCTAAAATCACAGCACTGAAAGGCATTGGCAATTCTTTTTTTTAGTCAGTAACAAAAAAGGAACTGAGAAATAGAGAAATATTAATTACATACAAATATCAAAGCCATTAATTTCCTTATAGGGGTGTTGTGATTGCTCCATAATTAGAAGCTGAAAAACATGTTATACTTATGAGGAGAGCAACTGTATCCTTCCCTGAGTTACAGCACTTACACTGACGATAAATATTTTTCAGGGGATTTACAGACTGAGCTAATAACCAGCTCAATGTAAACAGTTCCTTTGAAAAAATTCATACTGTACCAAACACTTTCTAACACTGACAGTGCTTTAATGATATTTTTATTTTACACTGGAAAACTTATGCTGTAACAGAAAATAAAACAGTTCAGCTTCAGGGAATTCTGTGGGAAAAGTGATGCTCTTTCAAAATGCCTCCCCTTTCCTGCTGTGACCAAACACAAGCTGGCCCATCTCTGTTGCCTGTCCCTGTGTGCTGACACACAGCTGTGCAGAGATGCTCAGCCTGGAACACGCTCCTATCCTTGAGAATACAGGCGGGGTCTGGGAATGTTTCCCTGTCTGCAGCTCCCTGCGTGAGCACGGCGGTGAAGAGCTGTTGGAGATTTCAGGGGACAACAGGAGAGAACCGAGACAATTGTGAGAGGCAAGCCTTTGATAAAGGCGGGGGGAAAGAGACGCTTTGTGCTTATGTCTCCTCAGGGTTTTTCTGAATAGCCGCTCCTCTTATAAGGAAGTGATGAAGTGGCCCTAGAAGGGTATTTTGGGATTGCACCCTCAGCACTTGGACCTTGCTGCAGTTTCAGTCAGTGACAAACTGTTGAAAGCATGGAAAGGATTTTAGCTGCCTTTATGAACTGCAACCTCTATTTATACAAGCACAGCTAATAGCCAAATCTCTGAAAATGAAAAAAAAAAAAAAAAAAAAGAAGGAAAATATCAGGGGATATAATCAGAGACATCTAGTCCTGAATCAGCCCAAACGCAGAGTCCATAAAAAACAATGAAGTCACAAACTAACACCTAGAAGAAGAATTAGCAGGAAACACATCCTTGACTAAACTTTTCAACTTCACATTTGCAACTGTAGACCTGGAAGGTGAAGAGATGTTTTGTGATTGCTCAGAGCAGGAATTGTGACCCTGTGGTCAGACCCATACTACCGAAGATGTGCAGAAGGATCAGTAAAATCAACAATGGCAACAATATACAGATTGAAAACAGGCAAAACCCCATGTATCTAAGTTTTAAGAAAAAAAAAATCTAAAGGGGACATCTGCAAAAACAGCTAACTAATGCAGTATTTGTGCTACCACTGTATGCTCTGCATTTAATAAGTGGGAGATTAAAACAGACCAACAGATTCAGTGATCTGGGGTCTTAGTACTGAACATCCAAAGACTTAATACTGAACATCCAAAAGCAGAATACATGAGGTAGATGAGGGCCAGGTAGTATTCATATGGCAGATGAGTGAAGATTCCAAATTGTGACCAATTACTTCTGACCAAAAAGGCAGGTAACTCATCTTCAGGTGAATGACACTTTCCTGAGCTTCAGGCAGAGTAAAGCTCTCTCAGAAACTTCCCCATATGGCTTTTGCTCAGCAGGCTGCAGTGCAAACACTATCCAAAACCAGGATTTGAAAGGAAAGCATTTATTGAGTGGGAAGTGGATAATTCTGTGGAGTCCCTAATGGTGTAAATGTTACTGGAGAAGACATTCCACAACATAATGCTCGTCAGAGATTCAAGCCAAGGCAGCAGATGGAGAACATGCTGTCAGCAGGCAGAGGAGAAGCAGAGTTAAGCTTTGTGAGTCCCAGGGGAGTTGAGGAGAGCTGGTCCCTGCATGAGGCTCCTGACATAGGCAGAGAGGTCACCATGACCCATCAGCAATGGAGACAGACAAAATCCTCTTTTGTTCAAAGCCAGTGATGATTGACAAGCTTCTCTAACCCTGAGCAGCCTGTTCTCTGGCCTGGCTGGTGAGTCAGAAGTCCTGTCTACCCCTGACAACACACGGTAGCCCTGAGGTGGCACACACATCTTATTTTAGAGAAGCACTATACCAGAGGAGTACCTAGCTGTGTCTGGAGTAGATGAGACAGAGGCTAAAGCCATCGAATCCTTTTGTAAGGGACCCTATAATGTAGCTGTTTACTTATCTCACAGCTCTGCCAGGTTTTATAAAGGCTACTAAGGGGCACATCTAATTTTCGTTTTTTAAGTGCAGGTGTTTTGGCTAAGCCATTTGCGTATGTACCTCCAAGGAGGCACAATAGGGAGGAATAAACTCCTGCAGAGTGGTAACTTCTTGTCCCCCAGGAGAGGTGGTCTGAGTGGAAGGCCTCCTCTCTGTTTATAGCCTTCCTGGCTTTGATGCCACTGCCACCAGGTAAGGGGGAATTCAATCAGATGGTGCTACAAACCAACCTACACCTCCAGGGAGCTACTCCATAGGTTCAGTGCAACACTTAGCAGGACCTGCCTGCTAGGTCTAAATCTGATCCCTTACGTGGTGTGTCCAGGACACAGCCCCCTCTCCTACGACCCCCCAGAAGTGGAAAGTAGTGAGATGAGACTGAAGCCTTGGGGGAAGCCCTGTGTGCACGACTTGGTGACAACAGCATGTCCTGAGAACACTGCACAGGGCCAGCTGGGGACACTCGTTAATGAGAATCCCGGTGCACAGAGAATGAGAAATGTGACCTTTGGAAATTCAAATCAGGCTTGGCACATGTGTCTTCCAAATGACTGCTGTGATTCCCGTCAGGGCTCATGTGGATATGGGGTATGTCTCAATGGCAGGCTCGCCGCTTGTTTTCCACGTGCTGTGACCCAGCCTCCTCCCTGCCACAGCAGCACAAGCCCCCTGCTCCACGTGTCCCTGGGCATGTTGGGCTGTGCTCACACACTGAGCTGGGCTCTGCGACTCCGGGAGCTCCGGCTCTGCACCCTCACCCTGCCCACCCGGCCGGCAACGTGAGAGCGAGCGCTCTGCCTGTGCCCAGGTGTGTGCACAGCTCTTCTGCACTTCCTAGCAACTAAATTGCAGCCTCGCTGCCAATCTACTCTTCCCTGTGCATCAGCTTGCTTATTCAAATATACCTCACTGGCGTCCAACCCTCTCTTTTCACCCAAACGGCCCCAGCTCTTCCCTTGTCTGCCCTTTTCCTTTCCCCTTGCCTCACTGAGATACATTTCAGCTCTTGCTCACTCCTGGTATCAAGCCCACTGTAAAAGACTGTGATTTATGTGCAAAGAAGGGAGACCAGAAGGACAAATACCTAAAAACCTCCTGTAGGACTTACTGCAGAAAGATTATCAGAGCATCTGGGGAAAAGGATTTTCTATCAGGTAACTGGTCTCTTTCTTAAAATCCTGGCTCTCTTAGGAAAGGTTTTATTGAGTGATCCCTCTCTGGCTAAGAAGGGAGTTCATGAGCCTACAAAACACCTTTGCAAGCTGTGGAGGAGAAAAATTTAAAAATCCCTCAAAATGTAGTGTAGAACCTTAAACCCAGCACAAGGTTTCATAGCTTAGACTTGTGAGCATCTGAGTCAATTATCCAATAGCCTGATCTGGGGAAAACCCAGGAAGAGGGTGGCACAGGGTATTTAATTTTATTGTGGGAGAAGTTATTATGGAAGTTCTGGCCTGTGGAGAATGTCTCCATGCAAGGTTTAAGTTTGATTGAGAGTCAAAATCCTACCACTTTCTTTAGTTTCTCCTTTTATTTTCTCCTCTTTACATAATCCACATTGTATTTCCAGGGAAGCAGGTAGAAAATCAAACATGTTAAGAAAAGTTACATTGTCTCATTGATGGCAACTCGGAACACATCAGTAATAAAACATGCAAGACAGTGTACTACAACTACAGAGTTTTGCTTCAAGAAGTGAAAACTCCAAAAGGAGGAGATGGAGGATATAGTGGGAAAACTACAAGCTGTGGCACAGTCACATGTGAGAAAATCTGAACCACAGATGCTGAAAAAAATCAAACACACTACCAAAAATCAGAAGAAAAAGAAGGGAAATAAACAAAAGATAACATCTATGGCAAAAATAAAAAAAAAAAAAACCCCAAAAAAACTACCTGAGCTGTCAGGGAATACAAAATAACAGACCTATTAATCTCTCTGGAAATGAGGGGTGGCTATTGCAATGACTGAAAACCACACTGGGCTTTAGTGCTGGCAGCACAACTCACCTAGAATGGGGAAATGCAAATGGTGCATCAGAAATGGCTCATACCATGTTGTTGGCTGTCCTACCCTGACTACACTATCTCTCTAAGCTACAAAGATGAATGTATTTCAAAAAAAGGAATATAAATGTTCTAGTCAAACGTTGGGTCATGTAAAGAGCATGTCTTTCTGGCGAAGCAATACATAAGTTATTATGTAACCAAACATTATTTAATATATTATACTAAACATAATTTTTCATGCCTTTTCTCAGCACTCTCTTGCTTGGTTCCAGTGGACAGATCAGCAGCTGTAATGTTTTGTTTTGTAGCAGGTAGATTAAGGAACTCCACAAGGGGACTACTGATTAGCAATTTTTGCAAGGGCTGTAATTTCAATGTATGATTTTTTATTATTAATATTTTGTAACTTTACGCACTAGTTTCATATTACTTCTGAATCACCACCAAAAGTGACAACTTTAATTAGGTTTTTAAATATAGAGGGAGGTATCTGGAAGCCAAGCACATTGTATTTCTCCCTATCAGCCTCTAGGCAATCACTTGGATTGAAACTACACCAGCAAATAGAACACTCCTGTGTACATACCTCAATTTTACCCTCAGTGAACTGGACTTGTTTATGTAATTACTGATAGGGTAAAACCACTATGGAGAATGAAATTATCTCCTGAGTGAAGTTGGTATTTCCTCAGACTGTAAAATACGACTATTTGACAGGACATATGCTTTGGAGTTTATACAAGTGAAGTCTGTAAAAGCCAAGAGAACCTTCCTGGATGATGCAGAAAAATCTCAGAAAGCCAGTAACATAACAAAGAGCTGCCACAAACATCACCCTAGAATTATAGCCAGCTCTTTTGCTTCTTCCTCCTGGCAGCTGTGTGATCAATGAAAGGTCCTGTTTCAGGACCACAGATGAGTCCCTATGGAAAATGAGAGGAAGAGAACAAAAAGTCAGTGGGTTTTGCAAGTGGACACAGGACTCACAAAGAGGGGAAACTACCAATGAAAATTGTGGAAAAGAACTGCTCCTGCAGTCACAGCACAAAGCTTAAGCTATTGGATTGGCATCAAAATCCATTGGCACAGAAGTGGCACATAAATTACCACATCAGTCCTAATTTGATATCTGTGTTTCCTGATTCCACAGGAAAAGAACCAAAAGTCATTATTTTCCAGGTGTACATCTTGGGATGGTATTGCAATGTAACCTTTAAACACACTGAAACAAACTAAACATATCATGGAGGAAAAATCAACATATTCCTCAAATATTTCTTTTGTCCATATGGTTTAAAAGTGAAGAAGAACACCATGTTACTCTTCAGAGCCAACACAGCCCACTCTTTTCATGTTTATTCTTATTTTGCACACTTTTTCTTCTGCTTCTGAAAGGGAAAATATCTCAATTCTATTGAGAACTTCTAACACTCTTGCAAACTGAACCTTATTATCACAAGAATGGGATAAAGTAGGTGGATGCAGAGGCGGCACCTTGGGAGTCCTTTATCCAGCTGAACTTGTTAGATGGGTGATTGAGTGCATTTCTATTTTAAATAATCATTTTTATGTGCATTAGGCAGCAAGTCCACTCAGACTGTTGAGTTTACTCAGGGCTAAGCTGGGAGTCTTGCTTTGTGCATTGGACTCTTTTTTCTTTAAACAATCCCATTGAAAATGGACATTGGCACTTGGAAGCATTCTGAACAGCTGCTAAGAGTACATTGATGGTAGATCACACAAGCCATCACTGAGGTGTCATTCAGCTCTCAGAACCAATATCCTTTAATCCTCTTCTTTGGGGAGTGTCTCGATTGCTGAGGGCTGAACATATTTTCTCCTAGAGCTGCAGAATCATTACTATCCCTAAATTTTCCAACAGCATCATTGGTTGCTGAAAAGTGAGTTTCATCTTCTGAGTTATCTGTGGGTAAGTGGTGCACTTTCAATGGTAACTTTTATGAATTACCAGTATCTATCAACAACAAAAGTAAGGTCTGTGATAGTCTAGAAAACATTCCTTGCAATAGTTTAAGTGCAGTAAGGAAAGTGTGCATGTGTCTCACTAAGAGATGAACTCCAGCTCTACTTTTTTTCAAAGCAAGCATTTATTCCTTCGAATTATTTTCATATTGGGCAAAAGAATTCAGTATATTTTATTTTTCCAGAGGAAAAAAACATTGACAATTGCAATGAAGTATTATCTAAAGTGACAATTCATTCTTGCATCTCCTAAAACACAACCATTTGGCTCAAAACAAGTAACAAAAGAGAATGGACACTAAAATGCTCTGGTAACTCAAGGTACCATGCTCTCATTTACTGCATGCAGATCGTTCCCTGAGACACACAAACTTGTATCACAAGAAACCTTTTTTCCCTTTACCCATGGCATCTTTTCTTAAATTGAATTACTGACAGAGGTGCAACTTACTGCATAAAATATTCAAAGATATGCAAACATGTTTGCAGCAAGCAGCCACAAATCTACAGTAGCTGCCTGAAAAGCAATTTACTGTGAACACAAACATGTTCTCTACATCTGTTACATGCAGTTGGCTGCATCCCTAAAGCAGTTATTCTGCTTTTCCAGAAAATTCTGAAACATGGTCTGTACAAGCCTGTGGAACAAAATGTTCTGTCAAGAATGCTGCTGATACTGTCAGTATTCTTCAAGGCAAAGGGCTACAAAGTATTGGGAATTTTAGCTTGCAATTACAAATAGCATGCTTCCTCCCTTCTTTTTTATTTTAATTTGAAAAATGTTTCACTCACAAGCCCAAAAGAACCTATTTAGCCATCTGCTGCCTCTTTACCTCTTACCCAGCACGGGACATGATGTTCAGTCTTGCCTAACCCAACTTCTGCTTCCTCTTGCATGATCTCCCTAGCTGAGCTGGTCACTCACCAGCACCACTTTCCCTGGAGGCTCCGGGCTTGAACCCAAAGGCATCTCACAGGAGCACAAACACAGGGATGGGGAAGGGTATGCTTCAAAAGGATAATGCCTGTCATAAATGACAGGATGGTTTGGCACTCTCCAGGTGTCCAAACCCAATAATGTGAAGAGCATTCCCTCATTTGCTGATGCAATCATTATGGGGTTCTCCTCAGACTTGTACTAGAAACCTGTGATAATTAGTCACAAGCCATCTTCACCCTGCAGCACGTGACACAGATTCTGTAGCTACCAGCACCAGTGACATTAATTTTGACAAGTATTAGGGTTACAAAGTTTAATGGTGTTGATGCAAATCTTGATTTTGACATAAGCCACATATTTTTCACTTTTGCTTAAGAAAGCAGAAAATGGCAAGCAGTCATTCTAGCACTTACTTTGCTAAAAACCTCAAGAAATATCAGAAAATGTTCTGCTGTAAAAGAAGACTGCTTTCTGTCAGGGAAGAAAGAGGAAGAAAACTATTCTCTTCTAATTCTTGTATACAAATCACTTCAGTTTTATTAGCAAACCTAACGATGTAAGAAATTATTATAAAAAAGCTAAAGATGCCATATTTTCTTTGCCACAAATTGCTACATACTCTACAGTGACTCTGGGTGCTCTGATTATTCACTTAGTGTCTTAGGACTCACTTTCAGCTAAAAAGCTGTTAAATAACCTTTTAAATCAGATATTAACCCACCTTTTCCCCTAAAGCACAATACAATAAATGTATAACAGTAAAGAACAATAAATAGAAAAGTTAGTAACAAATTCATTACTGCAAAAGAACAAAACTAGATTTCCTTCTAAAATTATTTTTGTGACTTATCAGTCCAGTGGATTTGGCAGGAGAATCCGGCTTGGATTTACATGTATCTGTTCCGAATGTACTCTCTGTACATGAGGAAGTCATCTCTTCCCAGGGGCTGCATGTTTCCTCTTCCAGCCTGAATATGTGCTTGGAAAATCTCTATTGATTTCCTATCAACTCTTGGAGGCTGGACTTCGTAAATATTGTCTTGAGAAAAGGAGGAGATGGGTATTCTGGAAAAAAACAAACATGCAGAATATTTGGAGCTTTAGGCAAAAATTTTCCACAGAGAGAGAGGTGTATTTATTTTCCTTGAAATATACAGAAGAGTCAATGAGAGGGCAAGTTCCCAGTAGATAATTCATTTACCTACATTTTTATCCCTACTGCAGACCTGGTAAGACCCAGCTTTCCAAGTAGGGTAATTAGGTAAGTTGTCATTAATCCCATTACAGAATACTTTCTCACTTCCCTTTGCCCTGCCCTCATTTCTTCATCCTTCCTCAGATCTGCTACGGTCAGTAAGTACCCCAGCTAAAGTAGATCTGTGCCATGCATTATAGCAGACAAAAGAAAGACTTCATTGAGCTTCCACTTAGTAGCAAATATAACAAGTGATTATACTCTGAGCCAACACTGAGAAAGGATTAATTAGGTAAGAAATTTCTATTTAATTATCAGGAAGCAGACAATTTATTATAAGCAACAGCACTCAGATATTTTATGAAAATATTTTTAAAATCTTCTTCATCCAACAAATAACATATTTGAATCTTAACAGACACATATTTTTGTGCTCAGAGCTTCTCAGGTAAAAAAGTAAAGTGGCAATTTACTGTCAAAGCTCACTATTTCATAAAGCAAACATCAACCAGCCCAAATGCAATGAAGATTCAGATATTAGCATCGTTGCCATATTCTACAGAAGCCACAGTCATGACTCACTACCTGTGTGCTTTTTCAGGAGACAAGAAAGTTATTTTTATGCATAGAATCTCTTCTTTTGAAGGTGAAAAAACAAGTAAGAACTAGAACACTTAAGCAAAGGGAAAGCCCTTCTATAAATAAAATGCCCTAATAAACTCCTACTTGCATTATGGGCACAAACTTATGTTTGACACTGTTTCTAAATGAGGATCTCCATTAAAATCGTCAAAAAACTCTTGCTTCCTCATTTTGCAGCCTTTTATTTTAGTAAAATATATTGTATTTTGAATGTTTCATCACGTGACAGTTCATTAGTCTTAAAAGATTACTGCAGCATGTCATGTAGGACATACTGTGCCTATATTCCAGTACAACTGGGATATGGTATATAAAGCAAAAAGGTTTCCAGATTAAAGTAATATTTTCAATTTTATATTTCAACTTTGCATAGCCATACATTCATTTGATTACTCTTTGATTGCAATGACAGAATTACTTATACAAGTATACTGTTGAACTTGAGACAATAAAATCACTGGTCCCCCACAGAGTTTGGCTGCATACTCTAAAACATAATTTTTTTTTCTCAACAATGTGATAGTTTCTTCTCATTATCACTTCTAATTTATTTAAAGTGAGTGTTTTCAGAACTGGTAAAAAACCTTAGTCTACATGCTTTAAAAGTAGATTGTTTTTCAAAGCATCCATAGTTTCTGCAGTACTTACTCAACCTGTGTAAAGCATCCAAGCTGAGACTCTAGCAATGGCATTTGACACTAGCACACTGTACTAACTTATCAATGTCACTATCTAACAGCAAAGGTGTCACTTAATAAATATAACTGGTCTGTCTGGTCCACTAGCAAGTGGGCAATTACGTAAAATGCAAAACAGAGCAATTACACTAAACTGATGCCTTCTCTATTTATTGACTGGTTTCTAAAGATATGACATTTCTGAAGCACTAATGACTAAAAAATCCTTTCCTTAGGTACAATGGAAGCTGGGCAGCAAAGTGCATTTAATTTTGAACATTTAATAGCCAAATCTCAATTTTCCTCCTACTGGCATCAACATGATAAAAATATATTGAAAGAACCACATGTTCATGAGTGCCAGCTTTGATTAATAACCCTGTATTAAGCTGTAACTATTTGTAGAGTGCTTATATTATCCAGTTATTTAATTAAAAGTTATTTCTCTAACATATTCATGTAAAAATCTATTTTACTTAATAAGTTTAATATCTTACAATAGTCATGAAGGAGGGCACAATATTTATGACTTGGCTATCAGGTTTCCCTAGAGACCTGTAGCTTTATGGCTTTTATGGTGAAAATTATGTAGACAGGAACATTAGCTTTATGTCATGAAGGACAGCACCCTTGACACGCAAATTTCAATTATTTTCATCCCACTTACGAGCAGGCTTCCTGGTGTTATGGTTTCACCAAGAGTATCACTGTCTCTACAGTAAAAGATATGCTTAAAACCTTCAGTTATAATGAGGATGTTCCATACTTCCAAGGAAAAGTTCATGGTGATGTAGATTAGCTCTCAGACATATAGCAGTCACCAGAAAGCCACTGCATTTGTTTCAACACTGCATTTGTTCTCCTCAAGTCTCTGAAGTACATCTAAAAAGTAATCAAAATCTATTTTTTCACCTTGTTTGAACCCCAAGCAAATACCCATGAAGATGATCAGAGGGCTAGAGTACCTCTCCTACGAAGACAGGCTGACAGAGTTGGGGTTGTTCAGCATAGAGATGAGGAGGCTCCAGGGAGACCTTATAGCACCTTCCAGTGCCTAAAGGGGGCTGCAAGAGAGCTGCAGAGGGACTTTTTTAAAGGGCACGAAGAGATGAGCCAAGGGGAAATGGCTTTAAACTGAGAGAAGACAGGTTTAACTTAGGCAGTAAGAGGAAATCCTTCACTGGAACAGGTCACCCAGAGAAGTTGTGTTTGCCCCATCCTTGGCAGTGTTCAAAGCCAGGCTGGATGGGGCTTTGAGCAACCTGGTCTAGTGGAAAGTGTCCCTGCCTATGGCAGGGGGTTGGAGAACTGGATGGTCTTTAAGAATCCTTCCCACCCAAAGCATTCTGTGACCTGACCTGAAGCACAGCTTGGACCCTGATGTATGCACCTGCCACTCTTTGGTAGGAGGATGTTTAAGCAGGCCCACACTCTTGTGCTACAGGGAATCAAAACACTCAATTCCATTTTCAGGAGGGAATAAAGTTTCTTGTACTCCTAGATAAATGTATGAAGTACATTTGAAAAGGTTTTGAGAATGCATTTTTACAACAGTATTATTTATATCGTACCAGAATGAATACTAGGGAATTAGGAACAGGTGCACTGTGTCAGCCAACAGTAATTACACTAGAGTACTTAAGAGTCTGCCTTCACACACATGATAAAGGGGTGTGCTAAAAGTAGTCCAGCTCTGTTTAGCTCTATTTAGCTCTAAGTAAAATTCCATCATTGTTTCTTTCATGGGATTTCTAAGAACAAAAAGAAGAACTACCACATCCTCCACTCAACTTCAGTATTATTTCACTGCATCACTTTGGTCTCTGCTCAAGTCCCTATTTTTTATTTCTAGTCTATACTTAACAGTTTCTAAATTCAAGACAGAGCCTTCTCTTCAATATTTATACAGTTCATTTTTGAATTCAGAAATAGCACAGCAGCAACATTATAAAAATAAGAAATATTTCTTCTTTTGTAATGGCTTCATGTATTTAATAAAAATGGTTAAGCATTTAAAATTGTGAAATGTGGGGTTATTAAAAGAGATTTTTCTTGAGAGTGTGGAAAAGACAACTAATATAAACTTAAATTTTATCTCACTGCTGATATGAACCCAAAGTTTTAGACTGAGTACCTAATTTTACTATGAAAAGAACTAGGGTTTGATTGCATTTGTATCATACATGAAGCAACCACTTGAGAATTAAATTTGTCAGATTTTTTTTTGCAATTTAAAAGGCATCTAATATCAAATTAATAAAAGTTAGTATAATTTTTAAATTTCTTCAAGAGCTCCTTGAGAAATAAGAGCAGCTGTGCCTCTGCTGCTCTTACTGAAAACCCTCCCTCTCTCCCTAATCTTGAGTACACTTTTGTTCTTTCTATTATATTTCTCAAAATTTAGTATTCTCCAAGGAAATTCCTGATTTGGAGCAGCAATTCAAACTCAGTAAGAGAAAGCTTCCTTGTTTCACAGTTGAACAACATGCCTTTTAAGAATGGCTACATCTGTGACTTTAACTAAAAGAACAGTCTGTCACCATTCTAACAGTATTTAAACACTTTTAAAAAGTTACAGAACAAAACCCAAAGAAAATTTTTAAGCAGTCTAGGGATATACTGTAATAAAAAAGAAATCACCAACTCCAAGATATTCTATTTCCTGTCTCATCTGCACAGAGGAACATGTTTGATAGAACTGGCAAGGAGAGATGATCTACATGACTTCGAGAGAAGGAGTGACAGGAGTCATGGATTTGTGTGCCCTATGACTTTTACACTTCTACTATTCAGAAATACATGGAAATTACACTTGGGAAAAGAGAAAAATTAACATCTAACTATCCCAAAGCCACCAGAATTCTGTGCAGAGACTTTCTTTAATGTGTTCATTTTACAGCAGCTCATCATTAGGAAAAAAAAAATTACATTTAAAGGGGTAAGAAAGGAATGATTATCTCCTACACTGTCTTACATGCTGGAAGATTTTGCAATTATGAAAAAGATATTGCCTTAATTCATAGCAAAATTATTCTTCTTACAAATGATTTTCTTAATAAACACATCCATTTAAAACATTCAGGCTTGCTCTCTCATATTGAAAAACAGTTTTACAGTTTGCCAATCTAATTTGCTACTTTAATACCCATTATGCATGTTTTATTATAAAACTACAGGCTCATTTACCTACAAATGAGGTATCATCACTTTAAATGTAGGTAATACCAAGTGACTAAACACTGCCATTAGACAGTATTGTCTCATACACAGCATTACATCAGTTTCATGTCATTCTTCCTCAGCCCAGTTGAGACTCACCCAGTCTCTCTCCCTACGTAGGTATAAATGCTGTGTTTAAGGTTTCCTCACTTCACCAGCACAGAGGAGTGAACAAAGGGCAGTGCAGGAAACAAAGCTGAGGCTTCTGTAAACCAGTGGATTGCAGAAAAGCTCTTGCAGTTCCAAGAAGTGGCTGTGCTGTTGGATAAAGGATCATGTACCCCAGGGACAGAAGTAAATTAAATTCTGCCTTGCCTTGGTGAAACTTTAAGCTGCCTACACTACAGCCTTGCCTTGGTGAAACTTTAAGATACCTACACTACGGGAAGATATCAGCTGGGAAGGTAGTACTTGATCATCTAAATTTTAAGACCTGGTTCAACATTAGTATGACATTTGGATAATACCATGACCCTTTTTATACACCACTACTAAGAAGATTTAAATGCAACTTGAATGTTTTCTAGTGGAGAGTAAGCAAGAAAAAAATTGCCCTCAAAACTCAGTATATTCAGCACTTTCTGTTAATTCAGGATTGCTAAGACTTTTAAATAGAAACCCCTTGATACTACAAAAGCTAAAAAGGAAAACAAAAAACAAGACTCTCCAAAAGAACACAAACAAAAATCAAACCCCCAAAAAACTCAAACCCTCAAAAAACCAAAAACCAGTTCTTCATGCTATGCATTGAAACCCCTTATGCAGTAAGGAAAATGGAAGTGTGAGTCTGAAGCAATTTAACATCAAATTTACCTGATCACTTTTCATATCTAATGACAAAAGCAAAACCAGGCTAGATGGAAAAAGGAAAAGAATACTTACAAATTTATGACCTTATCCAAGGGGCGTTTTGAACAAAATTGCTGGCTGCCCTTGTCTTGTTTATGCTGACTCTGTCCCAGCTGAACAAACCTGTGAAAAGCAGTAGATTGAAGAATAAATCAAAGAAATAAAAGAACTATCCCCCAAAAATCATCAAACAAGGAAAATGACACTAAGAAATGAGATTTTGAGTCATACTATGTAAGTCATTGATCATGATGTACTTCTCTGGTGAACAAAAGAGATTTTTAAAAGTTCAGAGAGGGTGCATGCATGAACTCAGAACCTCCTTTGAAATAAAATTTGCTTATCAACTGGTGTCACTTGGTATGTCACAGGAAGAAGCAGGCCTCCCCTAAGAAATAGGCAGCCCTCTGCAGTCAACTTCCTATGTCTTTCTCAAAGCAATCAGTCAGAGGAATAGCCTATGGAAAAATCAGCAAAAGACACAAAGCCTCTCAAGTTTCAGATTTAAGTCAGTCCTCTGCTGAATTCAATCTAGTTAATTAATCTGAAATGCTATTAGTCCAGATCCCTTATTTAAAACCACAAACTTTTGGAACAATTTCTCCATCTCCAAATATTTGCTGGAAGACACTGCCAATAGAAAAATACTGTCTTTTTTTTTTTTTTTTTTCTTGGCAACGAAGTGGAACAAAATCTTCTGAAAAGTAGTTTATCACTAATCTTAGTCACTCAGAATAGGAGGAAAAGTCAGACAGTTTCAAATGTAAATATATGTAGCTATCTTGCACTCAGTTTGTTCACTCTCCAACACAGCTGTGACACTGAAAAGACAAGAAAATGTCAGTTGTGATTTACTAGTTTAATTTTCTGAGGCAGAGAGTTTTTCTTAACAGTGAGCTTCCATTTAGCTTAAGAAGTCTTACTGATCTACTTCAGGAATATTTACTACATTTTAACAAGCAACTACTACCAGTGCAAAACCAATAACATGAAAGAGTGTACAGAAGACAAAGGAACAACAGGTACCTAAGAAACTTATTGCAGCTTTTCTTTCTGCTCCATTCAGATTCTATACTGTAGAAACAAATGCCTCAGAGACAGCAACATCACTTTGACTGTTAAAGGAATAAATACTTACATCATTAAATAAGAGAATTTTAAGTGCAAATCAAGATAATTAAGATCTTCTACTGCAAGAGCCTACTATTAAAACCAACTTTAAAAAAACCACCAAAGGCAAACCAACTGCATAAGTATTTTAATTAATTGCTTCAAATTATTCAATATTTTAAAAGTTACAAGACCTAAATGCACACAAGCAAGTTTCCTGACATCAGGAAGATACCACACACAGCTGATCTGCAGCATACCACCTCAAATTATTGGAGGGACTTCCTGTCCCTTCCTAATTGAACTAATCTGGGTTTCTGTGATTTCTGTTTTGATGAGAATTATCTCAGCCATCAGCAAAAACAGGCTGAATAGATCCAAATTACTTTAAATTTGCATTTGCAAATAGGCTTAATACAAATCAGTTGACATAAAGCAACTTAACCTGAATTACTTTGAATCTGTGAGACCCTAATCCTCATAATAAAAAAATATGTAACATGTCCAGTGATGTCACATGAAGTCAGGATCTTACATCCCCATTTCCCTTATTACAGTAACAGAAAAAGGCTTGATGTGAGAACTGTCACCATACTGTGAAAGAAATTGCTGCTATTTTCAAGTGATGTACATTTTGCAAAGTATAGATTTTACTGACATCCTTTATTATATAAATCAGCACACCAGACCAGAAATAGCACCATGCCTTGGTAGCTGAAAGAGATAAAGAATTTTTAATTTTTTCTATTTTTAAAACCTGCATTGCTCAAAGGAAATGAAATAAATGCAAGGTTTGTTTTATTTTTTTCTTAAAAAGGATATAAATAGGGAGCTTCAAAGCCTCCAAGGGGTTTACAGTTTTACATTAACAACAGATTGAACATTAGTCCAGCCTGAAGAAATTATAAAATTGGAAGTAGCTGCAATTCCAGATGTTAACACAGAGTTGTTCATCTGCACAGAGAGACTCACAGTAGATACCAGCTTACACTGGGCCATTTTCTGAACCACAAAAACTACCTGCTGTATCAAAGGACAGTTGTCAAATTTGCATCCATCTTCTAGGGTTAAAATAAAGAAGAAACAAAGGTAGAGGCATAGATGAAGGTAAAAATTTCAGATATAACGAGAAACATCCTCCTTAACCCTATTCAAATGTAGGATCTTCAAATGACTCAGCTTGTAGGAAATTGGTAGAAATGGGAATTTCAAAGATCAAAAGAGTGCAAGAGAAATAGCTACACCTAAAGAGAAAGTATGAGAAAAATAATTTTAAATATAAAGAAAAAATGCTTTGAGTGGATTAAGGAACTAAGTCAGGAAGAAACACCATGTATTACCGCTTTAGATATCACAGTGAATTAAAATTTCCCTTAAAAATTGAAAAGGTTTCAAATATAACGAGGTAGCTACTGCTATTACACATTAGAAAATAAAAACAAATGCACACAAGGCCATGTTAATTCATGTCTCACAAGTATTCACTTCAATACATACACAGTGCTTTCCTGAGATGAAATGTAGATTTCTTATATGGCATCGCGTTAAATAAAAAGACAACTTTTATTGGTTTTTTTTGCATTCTTACAGAAAGCTATTTCACTATGACTGATTTGAACTGGAGTAATTCAACACTTGAAAAATGCAAACCCCACAGATTACAAAGCTTACAACCATGGAACCATTCTTGGTTCCACTCTTGGTTCCATTGAGAAGTAAATTCTGTGGAATTTACTTATCAGTGGAATATGGAATTCCTATGAATTTACTTATGAATTTCTAGGATTATATTAAGTGACAGGTATTTCTTTTGAAGCATCTTTCATTTGATGTAAGCTCCAAATTTTGCTTTCAGAGACATCTGCAGAGCTTCCACTGAAATCAGAATTGACACAGACAGCTGAAAACAGTTTGATTTTGAAAGAGTTAGCATATATAGGCAAATTTCTCATTTAAGTAAGTTTAATCAAAGGCAGCACTTTGACAAACTGCACTTAACTAGCTCAAATTATCCTTTACCAATTACCACTGGAAATTTTTCTCACCTTGCATATATTGCAAGATCATCTTCTGAAAGGATATCTGAAAGATTGACTCCATACACATCTTTTGTTGCTTGCACTACATTCTGTAATATAAGAAAGATTCAGACTAAGAATACTGTAACAATACCCAAAGAAAGATTGCTCTTAAAAAAGAACTTCCTTACAAGCCAAAATATCATTTCAGAAGTGCAGACAAAAACAAACAGGTTTCTCACATCCACAGCAATCATAGCTTATACATATTTTTTAAAGAAAATTATTTATTAAAAATATTAATCAACGCATTTATTCAACAAGTAAAGAATTCTTGAAAGACATCATCAGCTAAAACAACATATTAGGAGACTAAATTATATTAATAGAACATAATAGTGTAGTTATTAAATTCTGTTCTGTATTGAAACTTAATATAGAATAAAACATACTCGTTCAGAACATGCTCCCACATTTGCTTTCACATTTTCTGCTGTCAATTCTGCAATAATTAGAAACCTCAGGTTGAACAGAACTATTTTTATTTTATACATTATGCAATCATGTCAGTCAACTACAACAAGGAATCAGTGCATATGCAATAGCTCACTAACTGTGTCTACTGATTCAGTGCTAAACTGAGGGGAGTTTTCTGACAAGACACGTGAGTCAAATATAAAGACAATTTTCTCTTAGTTCAAAATGATTCAAAGTCAAAGAACTTCAGAAAGGTATGTGCTGACCATAAAAATAAATGCATTTTTTTTTTACTTCTCAGAGACGTGAACAGAAAGGTACCAGCTTTTTGAGTTCCCCAGATAACAAGGAATTGCATGAATTAACAATGTAAATTATGACTAAAATTCAATGCATGAAAAGGTGCTAATCAGTTGGAATATATTTCTTCATATCATTACTAAAAAGTCAGAATAGCTCACCCAATTTTTAAGCCATTGAAATTCAATATTTCAAATCACACTTTGTGTTTACATGCACCTTTCATTTAGGCATCCTAAAAATCTAAAAAAGGTATCTTAGGTCTGAGTGCCTAAATGTGTTCAAAACAGAGGGAAAAAATGATGTGAGATAAATTATGCAATAGTAGGAATCAAGAATAAAATTTCAACTTGGATTTTTGCTAAAAAAAACTAGAAACAATCTGATTTGCTGGAGAAGAGGTACTCTGTTAATCAGAGAAAATGGAAAACTTTTAGATAAAATAACTTGTATAAATACAAATAAATAAATGTCCTTGTACTGGCTTTGGAAGAAGACACTATTGCACTATTGAAGGCTGAAAATCTATTATCTGAGAACACCCAACTCTAGGCTAAAATCTGAACAGAATCAAAATTTGAATCGAGGCAAAAAAAAAAAAAAAGGCAGTGTAATTGTCTGTTGCCTATCAGGCACTACATTTTATGCTAAGGTCATAAATACTCAATTTTCTTCAGAAGTGATAACATGCACAATCCTATAACCATTTAAATTAGCTGTGGCTTTAAAAAAAACCCACCCTGTCAGACAACATAAGTATTTATAAGTATTTTCCAAATTTCTATGGTATACATTAGCATAACCTTTTGCTAAGATACTTTCAATGGTATCCAAAATGGATATCTACAAAAAAGAATTTGAAGAACTATTACATGAACTAATAAAATAGACAATTCCATAATCCTTTATACAACTCAGTATTTTCATTAAATTAGCACCCAAGGGATTCCAACAAAATGGGTGTTATGCTAGCAAAAAAAGATTAATAGCCCACAACTGCAAATATACATTCTTTCCACCTGACTGGGCAAATGCAATTTATTTCACAAATGCAATTTTATTCATTGCCATTATCTGCAGCCTTAGTAGAAGTAATAGCATAGGACCTGTGTGGTAACATTATCATGCACATTTTTGAAGTTAGTTAATTTTTTTTTTTTTAATGCCAGACCACATAATTATGGGACAGCAATTTCAAAGTGTTCACATAAATCAGGTTGAAATTTAGACAGAATGAACATTAATTTACAGTTAATCGACCTAAGCAAGTGGCATTGTCCAAAAGGAATTGCCTTGTAATTCCAAGAGGTGGTTCTCAGGACCTCAGTTCATACTACATGTCTTTCAGGGGGGGTTGCTCCAGATTAATTCCCATGGACTAAATATTGATTAAGTATGTAGATCAAGTACATTCCTGGAGAAAAGGAATCATGTGCATGCTCCAAGGCCACCTAATGATGTGTGCCAGAGCACAGTAACAGACAATAATCAGATGTGCACTACTGCTCTGAATTAACACACCAATACAGGTGCATCTTAAACTATTTAATGACCTGAATACCTTCCAAATGCCATAGGTTTCTGACAGTAGTTTTCTTTTTTTAAATGTTATTTTCCTTTGTGTTTCACTATTACAAGACAAGAAGAACAGAAAAGGTTAACAAATAGTTGTGCTGCAGTTATGCTAATATCTACATTAAAAAATTACACTGGAGACCTTTGTCACTAAATTTCTCAGTGCTCTACTTCTGACTGTTTTATAATGCTTTTTTAAGAGAATGTGAATTTTAAGCTTTCTCGCCTAACACAGTAATTTCTTACCTCTGTGATTTTTGTATTGTCTCCTGTATCAGTCACCTTTACTGGAGTTGAACGTTGAGAAACAGCACCTTCATCTTCTTTATCTGTCCCAGAATCATCTTCAGAACTACTTGACACTGCTTCCTCACTTGGGGGTGGAGGAGCACTAGCAGCTGTTTTGCGCTGCAGCACAGTTTCATCTCTATTATTTTTGTTCCTATTAGGAAAGGCGGTGTGTATTTATGAAATCAGTAAGATATTAGCAATGAATATTTAAAATTCCTAATCTTAGTTACAATCTTTCCAGGGAAATAAGTTTTAACTTCTGGGGCAACTTTTTACTCATCTTTTAAAATCCCTGACTGATTTGTCTTCAATCTCTTTGTATTCCAGAGGATTTAAAGAAAGCCCAAAGGATTCTGTCAGCTTTTCTCCACCAATTCTCTGATTCTTTACTTAAATCCCTCCCCACAACTGAATAAATAAAAAGGAATAAAAATTATTTGAGACATAACATCTTTAGTTTTGATCTTGGAAAAAGTTTCACTTTCTGATTAATAACAATGTCCACTCCAATAGTTTCCTTAACCTTGGTTCCAAATCTTAATGGTAATGTCCCTTTTTTTCCTTTATTCTCCATACCTCTCCCCTCAATTTGATTCTTTAATCAGCAACATTTCTTGATACAGTATGTATCTCACTCAAGAAATTCTAGTGATTATAAAGAAGTGCCTTATTTATAAGAAGCCTTCAAGATACAGCATCTCTGTGTAAGCAGGCTAACACTGGATTTAACTGTATGCACTCTGAAAGGTGCACATTACTTTGCCCATCAAAAATCATATCAGACTTATGTGCTCTGCATCCTCTCCTACTGGCCACAGAAGAGTATGTAGTTACAACTTCCTCTGAGACACTGTCACAATCTTTCAGGGAAGGCAGTTAATGAATAGACATTAACTAATGGATAGATAGTTTATAGACAAATCCCTGGAAATAGGGAAGGAACATCTCTTCCTTGCTGAAGTGACTGTTCCATGTATCACTGGCAGACAGCGTGTCTCATTCTAAAGGAAGACAGCACCATGCTAAAGGCTGGGAAAAGAGCTCATAGATTGATGCAAATGCTATTTGGAGATGCAGGTCTAGTGCCCTTCATCAGCATCACTTGAGCCCTAGTGGAGCACACCATGACTGTTACAGATGCTGCCTCTTGAAGTGAAACTCACATAGCAGTTTAACCCTGTACTGAATTAGCTACACTTCATATGATCAAGGAACATGTATAAACAAGTAAAGAGTCCTTCAAAGGTTCTGATCTGAGAGCATACCCCACCCTCAAGGACATTATTATATCAGAAAAAATATTAGAGCTGGAACAAATGCCTTGGGGAAAATAGCACCATGGGTGAATTTGATTTCTGACTCAGCAGAACCTGACATTTTCTGGACTGAAATTTACAGAAAGTTGTGAAGACATAAGCATTCTTTTTAGGGAAAACAAAGGGATTTTTCCCTACTTTTCTAGATGAGGTGAAGGTCACAAGAAAAACAGTTCTTTCTGAAAGCTGAGAAATGGAGCAAGTAGCCAAACTTGTAAGAGTGTTATCCTCACCCCACTCCCAGCACGTACCCAGCCAAGATCTAAGCATCCTTGTGACCTGAACACCTACAGACAAAAAGAGACCACCAAATTTCCCTCAGAAATGTCTTAGATTAAAAGATGATGACAAATGAGCAAGGCAAAGGTACCGCCTTTTGCTAGGCTAAATATGGGTGAGTTGCAGGAGTGAAGCCATGTTTTACCCCATGACACAGTCAGTGAAGCGGAAGTCTTATACATTATACACAGGGAGTCCTGGAATGCGGTTTTGATGGAGCTGATTCTCTGTCCCACATCAACCCCTAAAAATCACAGCAAAGAGCTTGAAGAGAAGTGCCTGAGAAAATTATATAATGGTCAACTATTTAATGGAGTACCTGGAGACAAATTAGTCCAAAATCTGACATTCTACCAAAGTGGAAGAATAAAGCTTATCCTCAAAATACTCATAAACTCAAATTCTTAGCAGAGACAAACTGTGTAACATTGAACAGTCTTCCTGTTTATTCCCAGGGAATCAGTAGCATGAAATGAGGTTCTACTGGTGATAAGCATACTCTACTCTCAACATTTATTGACAATGAGACCCTCAGGACAAGAGCACATGAGAGTCAAATGTTCTAGTGTTTAACAAAACAGCAAGTTTTCAGAGGAACTTATAATGCTGTGACAGCACAGTAACTACTGACAAAAGGTTTCCTTAATATGAACTACCAAAGAGAGAATGAATTCAGGAAGATTCTGCACAGCCCTTGTGGGACACAGCAGTGGAACAAAGAGAGTAACAAAGCAGGTCCAGGATGCAAAAGCAGCTAAATGAAGCATTGCATTTGTCCCAGCAACTGTTGCTGGATTGTTTTATATAATTCTATCAATAAATATTTAAATAACATATTTTATCAAAGACTATGCTGAAATTGGCATTTATTGCTGTTTCAGAATATGCACTATTTATGAAAAATTAATCATTTTTTTAAAGACAACAAGAAAATATGCACCACTGTCAACTCCAATCGAGAATAGAGTTGATACTATGATGAAGAGATGATCAAATTTTAATAACTTCTGTATATTATTGATAAAATCTTTTCCTGAATTTCACTTTGAGGAATCAGAGAAGACAGAAAATATTAAACAAGTCGAATTAAGAATTCCTAGTGTCAAATAAAAATCTCAAATTAGATGTGATTTTCAAAGTGTACAATTTTGCAGTATAACACCAACGAATTTTTTATTTCCCACGTAACATAGAATATTCTTCACATAAGAGTGACATACACATAAGAGTTTATATATTTTCATTACAATTTCACTACTATTAAACCAGAACGAAATTTCTGATTGCAGACTTACCCCAACACGGATTTTCCAGTTTCATCAGGTTTACGAACAGTGAATGGACTTGGATCAATTCCCACATTCTTAGGCATAAAATCTCTGCCAAAAGAGAAAAAGTGTTTATGAACAAAGTGCAACACATAAAATTTTTTAATTTTCTGGAAGAACCACCTCTAACATCTACCTGGGAACTAAAGAATCATCATAAAGATGATGATTCAAGTTCTAACTTTATAATTTCAAGTTGACGTACATATAACCTAGGTATTTAAAAAGCTTTCAGCTGCATTATTTAGTTCCATAAAACATCTGCAAAGATGCTAAAGCATTGTGCTTCATCCCTGTGCTGAAGAGGCCTGATAACTTGGGGCTTCATACATTGTTTTCAAAATGCTGCCAACACACAAATTGGGTCAAACAGCTACATGAAAAATAATCTGCCTGGAAATCTTTAGCCAAACCGTGATTCAGATTATGCTCCGAATAGCCAGCTGACTGCTGCCAACAAAAATTCCCCAAAAATATCTGACCAGCTGTGAGAACCAGATGAACTGAAGAAAACATCTGCAAAACGAGAGCAGAACAATGAGAAAACAATTGTTTTGAAAGTAGCTTCTGTGATCTGAATCAACAGAGAAAAGTTCATCTCTCAGGCATCTTGTGCCCAGACACTAGGTACTCCATAACAAAAAATAATTGGAAATCTAATTGCTACTTTTACAGATTTTTTAAAAGTAACATTTCCATGCAGCATTGTGATTCAGTTTCAAGAACTTTGCTAAATTTGAAATGACACATATTTAACCTAATAAATCAAATGCATATTTAGTTTACACTAAATCAACTTCCATTCAAGGATTTAGAGTCACAAACCATCCCAATATACCGTGTAGAATTGGTCATTGCCAAGCAGAAGGTTTCATCAAAACTGCTCAACTCATAAGGCCTAAAAAACTCATTGTGGATATCAATTTCCTCTTCATATTTGTGGAATTTCTTCACTGTCAACTTGCGTCTGTTTTCAGCACATGTCACTGAGGGGGAAAAAATAAAATCTTTTTACTAGCAATTACTGACTCTTGCAAAAATCTAATCAAACAGTAGCCTGCTCACCTAGCCACCTTACCAGGCAATTTTTTCCTACAGTCATAACCCCTCTGAGACAAGGAAATATGACATGAAGAAGATGCATTGCACATCTTTAATAAATGTGCATTATCAACCACTGTAATTTGATTTCATTTTATGATGACAATTCCTAATAAAACATGCTCCACAGCACCCCAGAGAAATAAGGCACACCAGCTATATTGTGTCAACTGTGACAGGAACAGTATCACCAGCACAGGCTATAAATATATGCTAATAGACAAGAAAAAAAGAAAAAAAAATAATTAAGTATGCCCCAACATGAAGGTCAAGTTTTAGCCACTTTGGTAGCTCTTGCAACCTGCAATTGAAAAATCAAATCTCCTTGGAGGGGGGAGGGGTGGAGAAGTATTTAAGAAATCATTATGGAAACACTCTTTTTTTCAGATTTGGGATCTAAATTAAAAAACATTTGTGACTAAAACTTCTTTTTCAAGATACTCTGCAAGGCAAGGAGTAAATATAGGTCCTACCTTCATCAAAAGGAAGAGGTAAATGTTTTAGCACACCTGTGGTCCACCAGTAAGTATAGCTGTACAGGAAAAACAAAGCACAATTGATACAGGAGATTGGATCTTGTACCCAGCCTATCCATCACCCATCCATACAGTGTCACTTTAGCAAACATTGCTGAATTGGAGGTAGGATTTCAACAGGCCCCTGTCCAACTACTTTGCTCTTAAATCAAGAAATTTAAACACACAAAACTCAATACAGGTATGGACAGAAGAGTGGTTTTCTTTCATTAAAAAATTCATTTCAGGTGCCTACCTCTACAGCACTGAAAATTAATGTATTAATGTTTTTGTACATATCAAAAGTATTTATGTATTTCTCTTGTCCTGGTCCTTGGAGTGTGGGAGGAACGGGGGGAAAGCATCCCCTCCCAGATGTTATTCAGATCCCAAAATTTAGGAAAAATGTATGAAGAAGTGAAGGTCAAGGATAATTAAATCGGATGACTGTCAAAGCAGCTGACTTCTACACAAAGAAATACATTTTGGTGTAACAGCTGCCCTAAGTCTGAGAGCCGTTGGCATATCTAAGAGCAAAATTCAAGCCCTGCTGGAAGCTTATTCAGGATTTCTGTAAAACAACAAAGGAAGTCAAGCAACATTTATAAAACAAAGTACGTTTTAGCTTTCATTCATGTTTACACATTTTTATTGTCTCTTCTCAAATATACTTTAATTTCTTCTCTGATTTATTCTGACAGTTTCTTCTACTTCATTACATGGAATGAAAACACAATTGTCTTCATTGATTTTTATTTCAAATACTTGTGTAGTCACAATACTGCGAGGGCTGTAATCAGCATTAATGTGGTTATCTCCTACTCCTGTCAATGTAGCCATCTGCAGCAGACACAATGGGTGTATTCCCATGGCCAGGGATAGGCTTGTTACTGGGATTTAGGAGATGGTACAGGACAGGCAGGAAAACACACTTCAGTTCCAAGAACTGTGTATTCCTTATTGCCTAAACAATTCCAAGAACTGTGTAGACAATAAGGAATGAGTTATGCCTGATGGCCCTGCCTCATCTTCAAGTACCATGCTAGTAAGCAATTTTCTCCTGTGCCTGCAGAAATGATGCAGACACACCCAGTTTTGTTGCCTGTATAAATGATAAGTAACATTGCAACACAAAGTCTCCTTTTCCATATTCACTGTCCTTTCACATGAATCATTAATTATATAGAAGTAAGATATGAACCTTATTAAATATCTTCCTCCTGATGAGGAAGCAATTACAATATAGGAAAAGCACAGATAGTCAAAGAAATTTCAGTGATAGGAAACATCTTCCTTCTCCTATATCCTTGATTTCATTACAAGTGTCATTATTTCTTTTGCTGCTGTGCCCAAGGAATCTAAAAGAGGCACTACACAGGCAGGGAAAAGCTACACAAAGAACTTGTCAAAATGTTTGGTAGAAACAAAAAATTACTTAGAGGAGTTTTTTTCACATATTTATTTCACCTAGTTATTACAGGAAGGTGTCATTTTATTCACATAATGAAACATCTTGATTGTATATTATAACTGCTCAGAAGAAATTCTGGTTAGAATGAAAGGTAAAAATAATGAACAAGGAAATTAAGAGCACCAATATTTCTTTTTAATAGTCCACCTCATTTGAGAGCAGTATGTGTGACAAATAAGAGATGGCCTGTTTGAACAGAGTAACAGATGAAAGGGAGACAAGAACATTTGCATATTTGCAATATATCAGCTGAATTAATTTTAGACATACAATAATGTTCAAAATGGGTAGTTAAGAAAATTAATATTCCATGTTTAATGTATGCCTGAAATAGCACTTGGTTTTATGGCTCATATAAGCTACCTTTAAGAGAAGCCTCAGGAGACAATACAAGAGGACTGAAATTCAGAAAGAGCCACATTATGTGCCAGCTGCTGTGACAGGCTAACAGAATAAGCAACCAACAGGGACTGATCACACTGGTTAAACACTTGCAGATTTGGCCAGACAAAAATCTAAATGCAGATATTCAGGTCTGCCATTTGTACTAAAGGGCTTTACAGCTCACAAAATGAATAAAGATAAAACCAGCAAAAATCCCAAGAGATTGTTTAGTTGACAAGTTAAGAACTGTCCATTTTGTTAAAATTGATTTTTTTTAAAAGCATAGTATTCACAGTCTTCAAAAAATCATTTCCCTCTCTGAAGCAATTGGATTACTTTAAAATTGTATACTTTATCACTTCTGTATATTACTATGCAACTACGGTGGAATGCAAATACAGAAAAATGGTCTTCAAAAGTGGCTAAACACAGGCTGAAAGGAAGATAGAAAATCATGGGTTTCTTGGTACGCACAGCTGCAGACTAAGCGCAGTACATAGAAAAAAAATGTTATCCTTATCACATAATTTCAAATTCAACCATTAATAAATCTGATTATGAAGAATGCACCTATATATTGCTTAATGAAATTGTAATAAGTGTACTTCAGTAAAACACTGAAGCATTTTACACTGAAGGATAGAATTTCATATGAAATTAAACTTCTTTTTAAGTACCACAGGAAAACAACTGACTGTACACCAACATTCAGCATTTTTTGGTAATCTCTTGAAGGTGTTTTTTTTTAAGCTTTTGTATAAACATAAAAAACAGTAAGTAAGTTTTTGACAGGCTGACCTAATTATTTGATTAACAATGTGTATTTTTTACAATCTATTAGAGCAATACCACATAAAACAAAAAATAAAACAGCAAAATACCTTTGCCTGGTCTGTGACAGACTGAGGGTGTTCTTGTGATGCAAATAAAAATCAGTGGGAAGTTCCCAGAGATGTGGCTTTCCTTCCGCAGGCTTGAACACTCCCAGAAAGAGATTGATAGAATCCTGCCTGTCCGCATCTGTTGGACAAGAAGAACACTTAACACCAGGAGCACTGCACAGCTCAAGTCCATTCAGACACTGCTTCTCTTTGCTCCTCAGAGTGTCTGTGTCCTATGACTGCTGCAGGGCCCTCTGGGCTTCAAGGAGCGCCATGGAACTTCATTTACAGCAGAGCTGCTACACTGCAGGGCCTGTGGGGCTGGTACCAATGCTGCCTCTTCCCTTGGCTTCTCACTCAGGAGCCCAGGCTTGGCACAAGTCAGACCTCACACTGCAACTCTGTCTCCCACGTGTGCATGGATTAAGGTATGTTTGAGGAAATCTGACCCACCTTAGTGAATGTACTGCACTAAATAACTGAAAATAACTGAAAAATGACCTGATGAAATTATACAATATCCATACAACACAAGTTTCCAACAAAACCTACAAATGATGAATTCTTTGGGATTTTCTTGCCAATGCATAGTAAAATGATTAAATTTCACAAACACCTTTTAGTAATTTGGACTTGTTTCCTGTTGGTTTAAATAATCAATTTAGTTTGTCATATTCTAAGCTCCACCAAATTATGACTTGATACGTGTCTCACTTTTTCTCATCTGTACAGCTTAATTAGTAGTAATTATCCTAAGAGTATTGAGGTCAAGAGATGAAAACACTTTCTTATAAGACTAGATTATTTTTAGATTCATGTATTTTGAATGATAGATGAGCAGTAATGTGTGGCTAAGAGATTTATTTAGGAAGCAGTGATAGTAGGCCTCTTTCAACCCTGCTCTGAATCTTATATATGGTATGACCCCAAGCAAATCACTAAAATTTTCTGTGTCTGTTTAAGTCAGGTACATAAAATACACAAGCATTAAAAAAATGTTTCTCAGATCAGAAACACAAGAAAATGCTGATTCATGAACTAGCTAGCCCTCAGATTTTTATTTGCATTTTAAAGGATTAATAGCAACAATAATAAATGCAGTACACCAAATCAGCACCTTGTTCAAAAACTGTTTCCTTTTTCTGTTTTCTTAGAAAACCTAAAAAATAAAATGATCTTTCTTAATGTGCTACATTAACAAGCAAGCTGCTGTCATCTAAACAGGCAGTGTTGGACAATGAACCTTTAAATTTCATTGAAACAAATATTTTAAAAATGCATACTAAAAATGCAAGAAAGTAAATACGACTTTGAATGCTACATCCCAACAATGCCATCTTCAAACACAAGGAATGCATACAGCACCAAAAATATATGCCTCAAATGGGATCAAATATCAAAATCATAAGTAAATTGGGGAAAGTGTGCAGCACCTTTAACAAAATTTCATTCTAAGACTGTATTGACTTCAGTAAAGATTAATGTCTGCTTGTGTACTTTCCTACAAGTTCATTGAGATGACAAGATGGACTTTATTTATTTCTGAATTTTTTCTTCTTTGTGTAACATCTTTTTTAGAACAAATTCTTTTATTACTAGAAGACATGTATATTATGACTGTACTTGCAAGCAGACCACAACTACAAATGTGGACCTAGAACATTGCTCAGGCTTCTACCAAACCATTTCAGTGGCTGGCATAAACAGCTCAGAGATTTGTTCCATCTTCTATGTCACAGTACAGGTGACACTGCAAGTGTGCTACCTTTGACTCAAAAGAATTGATGAAGCCAGACTTTATTGCCAATGCTAACAATAAGAGACCACATCACTGAAATAAACATTCTCCATTTCCCACTTAGTTTGGACAAATATGATAAACAAATTACATTCAGAAAAGTTACTCTGAATGGTACGCTCTCAACATTGTTATATACACAAAAGCAATAATTTCATCCAAAGAAATCAGAGATTACTGAAGTATTTCTAGCCATTGTCCAACTCACTGCTTTAAAGTTCACAGTCTCTAAAAAATTGCAATCTACTAGGAGAAAGGAAAAAAAGGTACTTCCACCCCGGCTATGAAATTTTTGTAAAAAACAGTAATAAAGGACTGACAGAATATTTATAACACAGTAGCACTCAGTGTTTGCCCTTCTCATATGTCTTAGACTGTCCTTTGATCTTTCTTTTAGATGCTTTGCAAAACTTCTAAACACACCAAAGTTTTTTTTTTTATTTTTCATAAGATAAGGCTCAGCATTTTTCAAAGTTTTCCCTTAGCAGTGCTGTCCAGAAGAAAATAGAACACTCAGTGTTCAACTAATGAGTGATACAGGCTAATAAAGGAATAAATTAATATTTTACAGCTTATTTAACTGAAAAAAACTAGTTTTTTAACTTGGCTTTTGAACTTAATTTTGTATTTTCTACCACAGATTTAACAGTTTGTAGCTCCTATTTATACAAAACAATTAGACGCATTACATCTTGCTTTGTTTTGAGCTTTTAGAAACAACACAAGAAATACTCCACATGAAGCCTTCTACCCATGTTTAGATTTCCCAGTTTCCTTATATTTGCTGAAGACGTTCTGTCCAACATTTTAAAACTCTCTAACATCTACCCGCTCCTCTACTGATCTACAAATGTCACTGACAGAGGCAGTGCTACATCTGTACATTTTCTAGATATAGGGCTGCATGCTTCTACATAGGATAAATAAACACACCATCAAATCAGAATGCCCATTTGAGATGTTACTGAATTATTTGGAAATTATAGTACAGAGGAACTCTGTCATAAGCTCATAGTGTAGATTACTGAAACATCATAAGTAAGATGTTTTGTAATCAATGGCTTGAAAGAAAGCACTTAAATTTACCTGAGAAAGCATTACTGTAGTATCTTGAGAGTGTTTGCATAATATCTTTGGAATGCTGAGTCCATGGAGCGATCTTTCTGTAAGTTTTTACTCTGTGGACAAGCTGAGAGCCTCCGTACTGCAGAGAAAGTGTGTCCCCATGATCTTCATATAATTCTTCAAATAATCTGAAGGAAAAGCAAAATGTGTCATCTATGAAACTTCTGAATATAATTTTTTAAGAGAAGATATAATAGAGTCGTTCTGCAAATGCAATACAATTTCTTCAGATAAATACGTGAAAATTTTATTCGGACATAATAATTACTGAGAAGGTTTAGACTTTGAGATTTTCATTACTTTTTATATAAAAGAAGGGGTTCACACAGAGTATGCAGTTCTGTAGATTCAGGAAGATTACCATGTCCTACTACTTAATGGGGAGTAAATAAACAATATATCTTCACTAAACAAGGCATGTTTACTGCAATAAAAGGGACAGAACACATCAATATCTCAAGGCTATATTTTCTTTTAAGTACATCAGGAATGAAGTCAGCATAACCTTCCAAAAAATCTCTGTAGTTACAATAATGATGACTCAAAGATACAAAATGAATAAACATGACTTGTAAGAAAAGTGTATGGCAGTCAGGTAACATTTGCTGGAGCTGGAAAATCTTGATGTAAGCAGAAAGGAAAAAGAATTGGCTATGAATTGACTTGAACAAGGAGAGCCGGCTAAAAAGTCCACTGGCATCAAGAAGCTGACACTATCCAAACTGGGACTAGTTCAAAGAGCAAAAATTAAACAAGCTTCCTATCAGAGACAAAAACAAGACAAAAAGAGGCTATCTTAAGGAGATGGTGCTTAGTCTAAAAGCTAACAGACTGGAAAGTGCTTCTCAGAAAAGGAGACTATGACCTTGCTTGAGCAAGACAATGACAAGGATGATATTTTGCTAAAAAAGACTGGCAGTTCAGTTAAGAGGCAAAAAAACCCCCAAACCAGAACAAAACAAGCCCCAACCCCTCCCCAAAACAAAAAAGCAAACCCAGTCATTAAACCTGTTGGAATGTGTTTCACATCAGTATAGGAAGACAAGTAACTCAGGCATCTACATGTAATACCTGCAGAGCAAAGAATTCCTTGAGGAGTGAAAAGGAAGATAGAAACAAAAAACCATTTTTTTTTTTTTTTAAAGCACCAAAACAAGACAACAAAAGCATTCCCCAAATAAAGTTTCCAACAAAAGGGACAGTGTTGCATATGTAACCTAGCAACCATCTGACTAAAGTTCTCCTGGAAAGGAGCTGGATGAAGAACACTTATCTGAGCAGCAAATCCATTTCTGTAAAAACTTAATAGCTGTCCAGCAAATCTTCTGTCAAGGTCAAGTACAATAATATCAATTAGGAGAAAACATCTGCTAAGTAACTTTAAAAAAACAAAAGAAAACCCCCAAAACAACAAAAAAAAAAACCCCAAAGAAATAACCCCAAACTCACTCGCCTCCACACAAATTGTTCAGAGATCATGACACCATGTATGAGAATCTCATTCGTTTCTTAGAGTTTGGTGGGTTGGTTTGGTTTTTTTGACTAGTAGCTCCAGGAGGCTGCACAGCAACTGGTATTGGCAGCAGGAATTTTTAATTCCCAGAGGTAAAGATGCAGCTCCCAGAAGGTAGGACATGGTGGATCAGAGGCACTTGCTAGCACACCCAGGAAGCCACCAGTGGGTGCTCTCCCTGGCCACCAGGCAGAGGCCAGGAGGCACCTACCTGCACAGTGACCCAACATGCTGCAGGTGAGGTGGTTTCTGCAGCACATACCAGCTCCAGGCAAGTGCTGGAAACTGATGGGGATAAAGAGGAGGAGCTGAAGATATATCCCAAATGAAGGGGACTGAAGCCCAACTACTTGTGGTTTCTGAATACAAGTTAGGTCTCCACGCTCTAAAACTATCAAACATTTAGTTAAAATCAGCAATGAAGCCATAAGTTTCACAGTCACAACAATAGCTTAAAGGAATAAAAGCGCAGCACCTTAAAAACTCCTACATTAATTTCTGAAGCATGTGTACAAGTTAAGCAGCTTTGTTTGCCCTTAAGCCCAAAGCATTTCAATACAAATGCTGGGCTTTCATAAAGAGTTTGAGGATGCTTGTATAAGTACCATTGACACTTGATCTGAAAGAACAATTTTGCTAAAAAACTTTTCTTCAATAAATCAAAAACCATGAAATCTTCCCAAAGAAAAAATAGGAAACAGCAAGGTAAGATGTACTTATATACAATTACCAGTTTGGCATTTTCCATGAAAGTATGCCTTTACTTAAGTTTTCACTCTCAGTCAGCATTTTGCCTCAAGCAATTGAAACAAGTGTAAAAGAATGGGGCAGAGGTTTCTTAAATTTATTTCAAGGGAAAACACATCTCTGTAAGTTTAGGCATATAAAAAGAATGAAGTCAAGCAGTTATAGCATAAGACTGATTAACACACTCTTCCAGAAGACTGAACTTTCAGCATGACAGGATTTTCTCATGACTTCAAGTATGAAAGATGTCTTAAATGCAGACAAATAAACATTAAATCATTCCAGCAGAAATAACTGTATGCTTCTTCTACATGGACATTATTCTCCATAATCTCTTAACTCAAAATTAAAAATTAAAACCATGAGGGACTTTTTAAATCTATCTATCTTACCTTACAGCATCTGTATCAAATTGTAAATTTGGTTTATCAATCAATCCCAATGAATACAATTGGTAGGCCAAAGCACATTTCCCCACCATGAACTGGGCTGTGTTAGTGCGATCTAAGCAGTCCACACAGTTGGTTCGGAGGACTCCAGTCTGGTGAAGCAATCCAAATAAAAGATTTATCTTAATCAACAAATTACTACACTCATGATTATTACTTTTTTGCTACTAGCTAAGTCTTATCAAATCTCAAATTATGTCAAAATTTATCTGCTCTGCTGTTTATCCACCCTCAACAAACATATCCCAGTGATCAGCTAGTACAGGAATGGTCACATGCTCTCTAACTTACAAGAAACACTAAATTATGAGTGGCAAGTCAAATCAACAAATGCTTCTTAAGAACATGCCCTGTGTTCAGAGTATGTAAGCCTAACATTCAGGTATAAATTTGATATTGCATGCTTTGCAGTTTAGTCAGTTCTCTTCTGACCTTAAAGGAAGACATGTCTTTAGTTTTATTTTCCTCTAGTGCTGGAAACTGTAACAATGTACAGAATATTCAGCACTGGTGAAAATGTCAGTAACCCATGTTCATTTGTATGAATATGTTATCAGGGTTAAGTATGTGCTTATTCCTCACTTCTGTAGAACATTTTATGACACAGTTTGCTAAAATGCTGCTGGTTTAACTTTCACTGCACTGGTAACATTACAGATTAAACAGTAATGGAAACTAATTTAAAATACAAGCATTTCGCAGACAAAGTCCAGCAAAGATACAATTCCAACACCACAAGGTTTTGGGGTACCATGCAAGAACTTAAGGTCCTAATTCCCAATTAGATTTCTAGGAATAACAGCCATAAAAATATGTACTATAAATATTAATTTAGTAGCAGTCTCTGAGTCACAAATCAGGCATTTAAGTGAAATGATTCACTGTTCTTTGGGAGTGCTGACCTACATCACTATGAACAAAAAAGCACATTTTAGTACCTGCAAGCGACCAGTGGAAACAACACAACCTCCCAGTTCATTCCACCTGAAAAAGAAACAAAACAGAATGACTTTCAAATGATTTCATAGATCATATCATGTATTGATCTACTCAGTGACAAATAGTTACTTCTGGATTTTCAGTGACTCGAGAGACTTCATCTGCAGCAGTCTAAGCAAATACAGTTTCTATTTTTAAAAAAGTTTTAAATTTTGTATTTATAAAACCATAAAATCCACTGGTTAACAACAGATTCAGTAACATTTAGATGACAATTATCTTATTAGTATGCCTCAAAAGAAGTCATTTAGTAATTTCCAAATTAGACAGTCTTAAAATAACAAATAATTTAATTAACATAGAAATTCCAAACAGCTTTCAAAGGAATAGGTGCTATTCATTATGTATCAAATAAATTATAGGTACTTTTCATCTGGACGCAAGATACTGCAGTAGGAATCAGGTCGATTTACAAAAAATCCAGTCTTCTTCACTACACTTTCTGCAATCACATTCAGTCTGTCAAGGACATTGCAAAGTTTGCTGAGGAAAGGGAAAAAAAAAAGGAGACAGTCAAGATACATTAATACTAAAAAAATCTCACTATATAAAAAGTTTTTCCATAATAAAAATGATTTAAAAACAGGCCCATATCACAGCTTTATTCATTCAACTGTAATTATGCTTATAGTTCACTTGGATTCTACAGGAGAGAAAGACTGACTGTACCTAAGCAATTTTGCTTCTTTTTGATAAAAACGTTATATAAATTAGAAGCAGAAGACATAAAAAACCTAAAACTCCTTGATTTTTACATCACACAGATTTTTTTCTACCAAACTTTCTGTGATTCAAAAATATTAAGGAGGCACAAAAGGATGTATGATCATCCTAAATCACACTTCCTTGTTTTATTTGGAAGTTGTAGTTTTGATCAGTAACATTTGCTTTACGTTCAGTAACATTTGCTAATATGTGCATTTCAGCTACAAGCAGTAGTACAGAAAAGAATTTTTCTACCTTTTAGTGTATTTGGCCATATCCCAGGGTATATATATAATTGCATGCTCTGGGGGTAAGAACTGGTTGAGGTATGTCACAGCAGCAACAAGTTCTTCACTGAGAATCCTTTCGTGCTTTCTTTTTTCACGTTCCTTTACCAAAAAGAAAAGGAATTTAACATCAAAATTTTCATTAACAAACATATATAACCCATACACATATACAGGTATGCATATATAATGGAAATCAAAAGTGGAAGCTGTAACAACAGCAGGCAGTTCTTCATAAACAGTACAATTAAAATAAGAACAGAAAAGATAGAAAAATCTGAATAGTCTAGGTTTTTAACAATCATTTTGTATTAGTAGTAAAAGCCACCTGTTTCAACTGTGCATAATCATTGGCTGAAAATGGTATGCTGTAAGTGTAAAGAAGAAAACGCAGAAATAAAAGTGGCAATGTAGATGAAATGGAGAACCACAAAAGAGAAGCAAAAACACAGAAGGGAAAAATCCCATTCAGTTGTGGAATATAGGAGGACAAAGGGAAATTCCTCTCCATTACTGGCAGGAGATGGCAAACAACAGCTCCCATTCTCCCAGTCTTGCAATAATTTTTGAAAATTAGAACTGTGTTGCCATTTCCTGAATATAACATTTGTTTTCATAGAACCACAGAACGGTTTGGGTTAGAAAGACCTTAAGGTCATCTAGTTCCAACCTTGCTTTAAATGGAACCATATTATTTCAGTAGTTTTTAGTACTAAATTTAGTGATAAATTTATTTGGACTTAAATCTAAAGGGTAATAGCAAACACCTGAAAAGAACAATGAAAGATTACTGTAAGAAATCTCTAAACAAGGGAAATTTTGTTTTTGAAGAGCTGTAGTGGAAGCAAAGTTATGTACTATATCCTGTAGGATGAGATTTATGAAGAAAATATTTTCCTTGTAAGCTAATATTAGTTTAAGAACATAACCAAAATTACGCAGTGACTCTACAGAAAGAAACATTAAAAATGTTAAAGTATTAAAATGTACAGAAAGAAATATTAAAAATCAAACACATAGAACATATCCAAAATATTGTACCTTCACAAGATTCAATATAATAATGGGAGAGCCAAATCTCTGAAGCATTTGGTCAAAGTGAAGAGCAGCAACATGTGCATAAGGATCTGCTTGGTCCACTGAAAAAAACATAAATTGAAGATGATAATAAGTGAGCTGTAGAATTTTCCCTTAATAGTACTCTACACAAAAGATGCATTAATTCTCTGGTAGTAATGACACAGTTAAATACTTTCCCCCCTTTTCATGCAAAAGCTGTTAAAAAAAATATTCCCTTTGCCAAATTGCAGGCAATTTCTTAAATTTTCATAAAATGGTTAAACAGAACAATTATTCTGGCCCCATTAATCTCAGCCCAGACATTTTCAACAGGTTTAATATTTTATCCACAATACTAAGATAAATGTAGCTACCTTCACACACAAAATAATACAAAGAAAGCTCACATCTTCAAACAGAAACATTTCCTATTTAATTTCTGAATGTAAAGTCTAAGATGGAGATTTTTTCCATAATTTTTTACTTTGAATTATGGCTTCACAAAGCACAAGTAAACATACAATTTGCTCATTTCTGCAAATTCAGTTTTCACTCATTCTCTCAGATGTTCCTTTAGGACACAACACTAACCATAATCTATCACAAAGAATAATTTGTACACACGTGTTATGGGTGGCTTAGGCATCATGGTTGAAATATCTTGAGACCAGTACAGAGGGACAGACCCTCGAACCTGAACATAGGAAGAATAACTCCCCGCAGAAAATGACATAACTGAAGCATCATAAAGTATTTGTTCAGTTTCCACTTCATTAGCAACATCTCCCTAAACCAAACAGAAATACACATATGATGTAGACATGACATTCAAAGCTGCATGCAGTACAGAGAATTGATCATTACAAACAGAGCACAATTAAACTGTGAGACACTGAAAAACAGTAGTGAGAACAACACTGAAGATTAAATTCCCATTTGTTCCTAATGAATATTACCATTTTTAAACTTTGTTATTTGGGAAATAACATTATCTCTAAGTGCAAAAAACCAAAACAATTTAGAAGTATTAAATTTATTATTTTAGGAACGCCCACAAAAAATGTAATGATACCTGTGATAATATCATCTAATAGCATAATTTACAGGCAAACCCTTTACAACCCTCCAAACCATTTCAGCTCTTCAGTCAGTCAAGTTTAAGCTTTCATACTGGGGAGGGGCAGGAGGAAACAACCCCTAAAATCATATTTGATTTACCTCACAGTTTGCTCCTCGTTTCAGAAAACGTGTTCCAGCAAATTTGCTTGATCTTCTGGCTATCAGAGTGACATATATAGGGCGGCCATATATTAAAAGTTCTTGAAAGAGAAGTTAAGGTTGACAGGTCACATGCAATTTTTTGTTCACTTACTTTATGCACACAAAAATAAGGTCTATCAAAAGTGTATGAAACTGATAGATCTGATTTACTAAAATCACCTTAACAGTGGTGAGTATCACTTCCAGACTTATTTTGCAACTGGTAGAGAACATTCCCTTCCCAACAATCTGTTTTAAGAACTCTGAAAAGCGAATCTACATTGCAATACATCACCCACTTTTCAGAACCTACATAAGAGAAGCAACATTTCTATTTTATGAAATGACAATGGAGGTAAAATAGATACAAGATACACCTAGCACTGCAAATGCTGCTTTTGTGAATACTGGGATTGAAATTTGGGAGATTAATTTTCAGGTGAAGTATATTAGTTACCCTCTAATTATTTGATTGGAAAAACATACAAATTTACAACCACTTGAGTAACAATAACTGAAAGCCAGAGGCAAATATGCTATGGATGCAGTGGTGGCTTTTTTGCAGTCTTTTTCCATTTTACTAAAACTAAACAGAATCAGAGCCTAGTGTGACTACCATTGCTTCCTCAGTGTTAGGGAGGCACAAGAAAGTGTTAAGAAGATATTTACTCACTCCTGCAGCTACAGGCATAATGCTGGTGGTCAGATCCAGCTTTGATTAAATTGGATCACAAATGAAATAGTGGTATATAAAAACAGATCTAGCTTTTTGTCTGAGGACTAAGCCAATGACCAACAGTCTTACAATCATAAAAAAGCAAAATTAAATTTTGCAGACACCGCTAATGTTAACATCATGATTGTTTTTGCTTCCCCAGAAATTTTAAGCTAACATGATAGTGTTGGTGAATAAAACAGAGTGTCTTTGTAATACACTAAATTCTTAACACATAACCTGACATTTCTTTGGACTTTGATATGCATTTGGACTTTTGCTTCTCCTGCTACAATGTACATAGATCCTTTGAACCATTTAAAATAGTATATAGTCAAGAAAAGAGACTTTCACACGTCCTAGTGCTCTTCACACAGCAGGGCTGAAATTCCATCATCGTCTTCAACAGAAAGACAGTAAATACAAGAATTTCTGTAAATCTCAGTAACTAAAAAATGTTTTAGAGAAGATTAGTAAGAGAGCATCTCTATGGCAATGTCATGGTTTAAACACAGCTGAAACCAGACCAGTCAGCAATTCGGTTCTGCTTAGCTTTTGAGCTCTTTTTCCTCAAACATCTGTGAAAAAATACAGCTGAGCCTAAAAATCCTCTCAAGTTCTTTACTACTAAACCCCACACTTATAAACAGAGCCTCACTGAAAATGTTGTCTACCTGTGTTAGGGTCCTCTCACAATAACTATAATTCTTACTTAGAAAGTCATGAAAATAAAAGCTAAACAATAAGTATAAAATTGAATGGTATTTACATGACAAAGAAAGGATTCAATGTTCAAACTGGGTTTTTTCAAAATTAATAAACCAAAATTCATTACAACAGTAGAAGGATACTTGATTGCCCACAGAATCCATGAATAATATACAGCAGCCAGTCACGATGAACAGCACCTCTTACTGCTTCCAGAAGCTTGGCATTCCACACGTACTTTTTGTAAGGCTTACTGCAAATCCCAAATACACCTAGGAAGTGTTACAGTGAAAATGCATTAGCAATTAAGAAACAAGCACCCCTGCTTTAAAATCCAGGACATTGGATCTTTGTTTTCATTTTCCCTTGACATGCAACTCATGTTTACTTGCATCCTTGAGGTTTGCCGAACACAGATAATTCCAGGCACATGCTGAAATTTTATCCAGCCTTTTATGAGGATTTGCAGTTTTTTTAGAGTTGGAGTCACTGTTGTGATTGAGTGCCTTCATGTAGAAGTTACTGATATACTTCAGTATTGAAAAGACATCTCTACAGAGTAGCATCAAAGGATTTGATAACAAGGAAAATAAAGTTGTGAATTCCAGTTGAATTCCTCCATACAGAAGGACTTCATAAGCTGCTCAATTCTGGTTCACCTCTAACTACCTACTAGGTTCTGGAAGATCATGAACATCAATCCTTTTTCACACCATTCAACACAGCTTTCCTAATTTGCACTAAAACCAAGAAACACAAATTAAAGGACTACAAATTAAAATTCTGTTTCTGATATATCTGGAATCAGAGTCTTCTTCTGTTTCGAATATCAAGACCAAGATGCCAACTGTCATTGAAAAGTGGTAGAGGGAATTGAATGAATCTGAATCTTAGAAGAAAGAGGACAAGAATTCTATAGCCTGTATTTTTTCACACTTTTAAAAAATGAAGTTTCTGACAAGACAAATTATATTGTAGCAGTGTGGATGCCAATTATAGCAGACAACTACAGCAGTCAAATGTTTTGCTGGAGGAATAAGGAGTTCTTCTTACAGATTGCAGGTGAAAATGCAGCTGTTGGACAAACTATTGCCACCTAGACCCAACTTACTCTAAGCCCAGGGAAAACTGATGTAACCAAAATATTTCATGAACGAGTTCAGACAGTCAGCAGAAGCTGGTCACAAGCACTTAGCCAGCAATTTTTCCTCTTTCTTACTACTAGCAGCATTACTTTGGTGAGAATTAATTCTTAAATGACAGGTGGTTATTTGTTACACATATTCTATTATTAGCTGGATGAGTAGCACAGAGTGCTGATGGGGTCAAGGTTAGGGCATCTTAATTTCTGATTGTTTTTACAATGACATAAAAGAGATGATGCCTTTGTAAGGATTCCTGAGGGATCCTCCAGATTAGAGTCTTTGCAGAAGAGGAATTATTGCTCTCTTCATTCCTTATGATCCTTTCTGATATTGTAGTATTTGATAACCAGTTGCTGGTATCTTGATATATATGAGCATGTTACTAACATCTTTTTCTTGGGGGCACAGGGGTTTCATTCAACAGAATAAAATCCAATACTAAGAATTTCAGGAGAAACTTTCTCTCTGTGTGTGCATGAAGAAAAAGGGAGAGAAAATAGTTTTTCTCTCTGGCTGCTCGTCTTTATACTCTTATGAATACATTAGGTCCAAACTGAAGGCTGAACTTTCCAACCGAAATGAGTAATTTTTCTTACATTTCTTGACAGGGGTTACTACAGTAAGATGATGCTAACTTCATACAGTTCCTCTGTTGTCAGTGTTCTCTAATATAAAACAAAAAAAATGTATTGGTACTAAATCAGTTATTGCTTTCCACTTTCCTTGTAACTAATTCCTGTTGAGAAACTCAGAAGTCAGTTGAGTAATCAACTGCTGGAAAATGTCAGCATGCTCAGTCATCTTCCCCAATTGCAATGTAACTTAAAACAATGACTACACTCCTCTAGAAATCACATTGTTCACAGTGAAATGTATTTGGCACTTCACAAAATCTTTATTAACTGACAATTGTTAGGACACTACTGACCAACAACAGAAGACATGAATGTTTCTCAAAAGTAAACCTAAGTGGAACATAGATTAAATGCACTCATGACCAACAACATCAGTTTAATTAGATGTGTTTTCTTACCACTTCCCCCCTGTGTTGAAAGTCCTTCATCTTCAAATATATCAAAACTCTCTTGTCGAGTCTGGGTTGTTTCCGTTTTTAATGTCTCAAGTGGCATTCTCAGGATAGTGAGATTATACTGAAGGGAGTGAGACAGATCATAGCTGTAACTGATAGACAGTTAACATTTATTAATAATTGTAGATGCAGAGGATTTTTCTGAAAGCCCTTACTTTCCATCTGTACTTATATTTAAGACAGTACTATTTTATAGAAAAGACTTCTGAACAAGAAACATAGATTCTGATTCTATAATGGCAAATGATACAAATGATTTCCAAAAGAAGCTTTACAAACACAGAAACTGTTTACAGTTTACAAAACTGAAAAATTGTTTATATTCTTCTTTTAACTGAAAACTAAACACATCTTTTGAACAAAGCATATCAAGAAATGTAATTCACCATGTCCCAAGAAGCATTCCAGAAGTTTTAAAAAAGCTATTCCATCAGAAATATCTATATACATTGACAACCTCATTTTTCTGAGATTTAAGTGCTGCTACTTTCTAACTGCTACCTGAACTCAAAACAGCCAAAAACCTGGTCCACAAAAATGGTATCTGTCCCCAAATTTATGATTGCAGCACAGATGCATGTTAAGGTACTGGCTGCTGAATAAAAAAAAAAAGGGGTTTTTTAAATTAGTTCCATAATAGTTGCAAATTTTCCACCTCCTGTCTCTTCTACTAACACTCTATACTAATTTTTTTAAGCTAAAAAGCTAAAAAAAGCTTTTTAATTTTAAGCTAAATTTTTTAAGCTACTAGGCTTCTTCCATAGGAGAAACCAAAGGTACACTACAGTTAAAATCACAAATACTCATGTACTGCCATTTTAGTCTAAGACAAATCAGTGATTACTGGTCCTCACGTAAGTTCTAGATGTTCATTAAAGATCTAAAGAATTATTTAAACATTAGATATTTAGATTTATATCTAAGGATAACAAAGTGTAACTGATGCATCCACATATTTCCATAATAAGGTCCTGACCCATCTGCTAGGGAAAAAATTTCAGTAATATGCTCTGTTTGCATATAACAAAACCTTTAAACAGTATCCCAGTAAGAGACATGTTCAGGCTGTTTCCCCCACTCTCCCCTTAGACCAAATGTTTTCTTATAATTGATTTCTAATTTTCTTCAGGATTTATATAAAAATCATGCAGAAAAATGTGTTATGCTTTCAGCAAAGAACAATTTAAATAAAGTTGAAAGATTAAAAAATATTCTAAACAATAAGAAAGAATACTAGTATTATCCTATGTTTCTCCTTTTGAAAGTGAAAATCAGACTAAATGTGCAGTTTAAACACAGAGCACAAAAACATTTTATGAAAAAATTATTTTAATGAGAAATAATACATAAACAGTAAATTATCTGCCAGTAGGAAAATTTTCATTATGTCACACAGGATTTGTACCAAAAATATACTTTTGTAAAAGCCATTCATTTACTCATATTCTCTACAAGAAATTTTATATATGCAAACTACATATATATCTTAATTCTACAGTTTCAGCTTGGAGAAAGTAAGTCTTCAGGAAGACCTCTCTATGGCCTTCCAGTACTTTTAGAGGGCTTATAAAAAAGGAGGAAGAGCAACTTTTTACATGGGCAGATGGTGATTAGACAAGGGGGAAGGGTTTTAAGCTAAAACTAGAGAGATTTAGGAGGAAATTCTGTACTATGAGTGCAGTAGGGTTGAAACTGGATGATCTGTAAGGTCAGTTCCAGCCCAAAACATTCTATGATTCACTTTATGATAAATGTGTTCATTAGAGTTGCATAAGAATATTCTCCTTTCCCATCTATGTAAAACCACAGAAAAAGTACAAATTTGTCATCTCTAAGCAAAGGAGGTAGTGGGGGGAAGTTGTATAGAATTAGGGCTGGGAGACAATGCATGGAAGAAAAACTCAGGTTTTACACTGAAAAAAATCTTTCACATGCCAAAGCATGAAACACACATAAAACTTGGGTAGGTTTTATCTTCACAGATCCAGCTGTGAAAGCCTTCATTTTCCAAGAGGAAGCATCTTCTAGACTGATACACCGTTTGGTAATTGCAAGGGGGATGTTTTTGAGTTTTTTTGGTGGTTTTTTTTTTTGTTTGTGTTTGTTTGTTTGTTTGTTTTTGGGGTTTTTTTAAGTCTTCAAGTCTTCTTCCACTACTGCCAGGTTTACCACCACATTTCTCTCATTTTTGTGCTGTCCCAAAATAATAATCACTTGATAGTCGCTGGGACACAGAAATTTGTCTTAAGTACGGCATTCATGAAACAATAAACAAGAGAACTGCAATGCCTAGAAAGCTCTATGAAAGACATACCCCACAGAGGATGTATCTTAAATGAGGACCTATTTCTCCACCTTTGCTCCTGAATCAAGGCAAAGCTTTATTTATGGAAAATGAGATCAATAAAGAATAAATAACAAGACAAGCAATCCCTCTGAAACATAATACTTTTCCAAAGAGAGAGCTTCTGCATAATCTGGCAAGGCTGAACAGTCAGTGGAAACAGTAGTTTCAGTGTCTACTTTTGTTCATGCCATTAATAGTTCTGGTTTTTTTAACCTAATAGAGATTAAATTCCTAGCCAATTGATTAAAGGAGAAAGCAGGTTCAAAATACACAGACGAAAATGGACGAGCAGCATGATTGTGTGTCCAGAATATCAACCTAAACGTCTTGGGTATCAAAAACAAAACCTATAATCTTCTAGCAAGTGTAAGTGCAAATTTTTTTAAAGAAATAGTGACTAATACCTACCTAAAATAGAAGTTGCTAGAAAGGTCCACATTTTGAAAGATTCTCAGATACCTAGCAAAATAATTCAAGTTGGAGGAAAAATTATTATTTTAACAAGACAGACTATAAGATGTCATTCAAAGGATCACAGAAAAGAAATTACACTTAAATACTGAATCTTGCCCCATGTTCCCTTCCTATCTTACTGTAATTGTTTTGACAGGTAATTAGAATGTCAGTACATGGAATAAATAAATCAAATACCCTTTAAAAAAAAACACCAAAAAACAAAACTAATGTCTACTCATATACATACTCTGTTTCTCTACGCAGCTGTAAAGTTGTGATTCTATTTTCCACTTATGCACATCAAATTTTTCAGGACATAAAAAAGAAAACTCTCAAAAATACTACAAAACAAATAAAACTTTTCCATTACTCTCAAATAAATGAACAAGAAAAGAAATATCTAGTAAAATTTGTTGCAGCCTTGCAAATTCCCAGAAGAAACCATTACATTGTCTGTGAATAATACAATGGCAGACACCATAACTATGTAGGTTAGATAACATGGTCTGCTGCACTCTAAGAGGAGAGACTGAGGTCTGGGATCAATCCCATCTTAAAGAAGAAACTTTTTAAATATTTAATACTAGCTTGGTTCTTTACCTGACATCAATTTATCATAAATCATCACTTTTTGACTATTCACACTTAGTACAGACTGTTTACAGTCTACTGATACCAGTTGCCTCCTATTTCATGGAAGCAAAGTCACCCAACCCTGATAAAAACATAAAGGCTTAAACTTCTCTCTTAATAAAAAAGTCCCTGAAAAGAAAAAGCTGTTAAACTTACCAGTGAATCTTTTCACCACCCTTTACAACTGCAACAGTCACAAGATTCTGACAGCACAGAATCATTTAATAATCTATTCAGCACCTCTTGAAGGGCACAAAAGATCTCTTCTGGTGAGATTAACATCATGCAAAAGCTACTAAATAAAGAACAGTGCCCCAAATTGTACAAACCAATATTAGCATTACTTTGCCCTTGCAGGAACAATGCTTATATTTGACACTTGGTGCAGATTTGCTAAACTTAGCTGTGACATGGAGATGTGGATAATAAACTCTAGAAGACTATAACAGCTGTATTTACTCTCCAGGCTAGATGCCATGGAACTTGTAGTCTATTTTCCAACCAACAAGATAAAATGGCTTGAATGACATAGTAATACAAAAAACCCCATGACTGAAGTTCCCAGGTGCAGTTCAACATTGTTTAGAAAATATTCAAGAACACACTAATTACCAGCATTATTTACCTGGCCTCATCTGGATGACTGACTCTTACAGAGTCATTTGGAATGTAGATCATATTTGTATCTTCTATTTTATATATTGCATGACCTCCAATATCTGCCATTTTTCTTCTTTTTGTTATTAACACAATGTAATAGCCTTCTAAAAACCTGACAAAACCTGTTAAAACAGTATTACAATGCTTTTAGTTGCATATTTGTGTTTATTTGATAAAACATATTTAGCAAAACAGTATCAGGATTGTCTCAAGACTTTAAAGAATTTTTAATTTGTTCTGAATGTTATATGCATATACATATATACGTACAGAGTCTTAAAATTCACTCCCATTAATCAATAAAATACATTGTTTTTTCTTATTTCCCCTCCCACTGTGGGTATTTTTAATACTAGGTAGCAGAGTTAGGACACTGAAAATTTGGACTATGTTTCTGTCTACTTAACATACTTATATTTGCTTTTGACAAGTCTCTCATTGTTCAGAGTGAGGCACACTATTTACTTCAGATACTAAAGGTTAATTTTCCAGTGTAAGGAAGAATCCCAGACTCCAATTTTCTTTTCAGGTTCATGTACTCTCTGCTGGGGAAGGACACAGAACAGCAAAAGAAGTTGTGGGTAAAACAACACCTTTCTGCTCTCTCTCCTTAACTGAATTCCTGGAACTGAATTTGACTAGAGCAGCATCTCCCCCAAATCAGCCACTCAGAGTATCAGGGGTACTCCTTTTTTTCCTGTTTCTTCTCTCAGATATCAACACTTGACCCTGCTGAAACACAGAAGGCTATGAAGGTAGAACAGATAGTGTCTGGTTTTATTGCCTATAAAAAGATGGCTTCTGAAGCCTCCATCCTCATTCCCTGCAGGGCATAGCCATGCTTCTTCATGGAGTGCCTCCTTTGGATACTTCTATTATATATGACTGGGAAAAAATGTAACAAACCTTTAAATACAACACAAACATAGAAATTCAAAAGAAAAATAGAAATACATAAAAACCCCTGAACTCAAATGTGGTACAAATACAATATAATACAGTAGTAATATGGTTTAATAAGTAATAAATTACATTAATTAGCTATTGGAGGTAGCTGCTCTGATAGGTTACTGAGAGCTTGAAACTCACTCACTACTGTACTATAAACAAATAAATTAAATTGGGGAGGGAGATGATGATGATGATGATGATGACATGATACAAATGGACCCTCACAATTAATAGTTTTACTTGTATTTACACTCAGTTCTTTTAGCTTTGCAGTACAAAGTAAAGAAGAAGGATGAGGAGAGTACACATTTTCCTCCCTGTCTCTGCTGGAGGCTGCAACGTGATCGAATGAACTGCAGTCTTTTCTTCCACCTTATTAGCCCCCCTTGGAAAAATGCTCTCACCTGAACAAAGACAGGAGGCCCTGCTGACAATAAGAAACAAACCTTCCATTTGAAGCAGACTATCGAATTTCAGTTTGTTAAATAGTAGTCACAGTTCTTCCTGTATCCTCCAGGTACTAAAATCACTTATGTGAACAGTCTCTGTTCTTTGAATTTCACCAGACATTACAGAAAAGTCTGACAAGGAACTGAGCCTTTCTCTCTGGCCTGGTTCCCTCCCTTTAAAAGCAATTTCCACTTTTAAACACTACACAGTAAACCAGAACTCAGTCTATCAGCACCCCCATTCTGAGTGCACTGAATGTACTGCATCTGGTTAATGAAATAACTAGAGGACAGAACAAGGCTGTTCTTTACAATTTTAGGAAAAATAGCCCTGTTCTTCTGACCTGAGCCAGGAGGCAGAAATAAACAACCAGTTGCATTCCTTCAAATTACATGTTTATACGGAAATGGTCTAAATCATGTAATTTGAAAGTATATAATCTGATAAGAGAGTCTGTTACTTCTAAAGAGTCATCTAGAAATACATATACCATATCTGTTAACCAATACATTTGTGCAGCTACAGAAACTCTCCTGTTACGAACAGTATGTATAAACAGGCATACAATTGGGATGCAAAATTTTAACTGACTGCAACCACTTTTCAACCAAATATTTATCACATATTTAGACAGTAAGCACTGATGGCTTATGCAAAAAACCCAAAAACTCAGTGCTGCAAGGCTGTTAGAAGCTCCTTTAGGTTTATCCATATTATGAATACCCTTAAATCAGTAAGAAACATAAACAACATCTGAGGAATTTCTGAAAAGCTGGATGTACTGATGAGTTCCAAAATGCTTCAAAGACAAAAGGAATGAAGAATAAAGTTTGCTTAATTTGCCACTTTGGATTAGAATAGTATTTTATTGTGTTTTGATAGTTATGCAAAATTCAGAAGCATCCTTTAAAGTAACTGCATTCTCCACTTTCTCTGCAGCTTTGGCTTCAGATGTCCAGGTGTATAATGACTCTAATAAACCACAAATATTCTTGAGAGCTGTCACAGCACATATTAACATTTACTTTAGAGACATCAGTCATCTGACCTCAGTATCAGATATTAGGCAGGAAAGCAGTGCCCTTCAGATGAAGTTAGAAGTTATTAAATCCTTGAAGCAATGCTTGAGGATTATGGACAGCTGAGCAACATTTTAAAATTCAGCTGACATACCAGTCAGTTATACTTGTTCAAACATGAAAAAAAAAATATTTAAATATGTCACTGCAAAAAGTTAACCAAACTGAAAAGTAATCTTTCTGAATAGTATGTGATAAAGAAATATAACCTAATAAAGAATGTTGACTTTCATTTTCTTTTTAAAAAGCATTCTGTGAACTCTGGAATTCAGGAGCCAGGTTCCACATGATTTGTATTCAAGATCAGCTGAGCTTGGTAAGATCGTCAACCAAGTTTCTAGAGTTTGGCTACTTCCTAGATCTGTCCCTTACTGACAAAGAAAAGACTGGCTACAGCATAACTTTCACTCCTGTATTGGCCACCTGTTTTCAAAAAATACACAGAAACTTACTTATCTTTGAGCATGAAAAATTTCTAAATCTTCTTTAGTTTCATAAATAAATAAAATCAGGAGAGACAGAAAGATACACAACATGACACAATAAGCCTCACCTCCCAGGAAAACAAAAGTTTTTATAAAATCAATCAAAACACTTACCTACTATACCAAAAGCAGAGACAGCTCGAGATAACCCAGAAGAGCCCTTCTGCCCCATCTTGGTTCTGTTCCCCAGGTCTAAACGACCAAGAAGTTCCCTCACCTCTTGTTGGGTATAAACATGCTTTAAAAGAAAAAGCCACAGAAGTTACTGTTTTGGTAGTTAATTATTATTTCATGTCAGAGAATAAAAAATTTGCTTAATCTGCGAAATATACAATAAACCAAAGGCCTACTCTACATTCTTTATTTCCCATTTCAGTGCTTCCAACAAGTAACTGGTATTATTGGACTGGGACAAAAGCTCAGCAACAAAATACAGAGGCACTTACCTTATCATCAATTATAACCAAATCCTTTGGTTCAGTGCGATCTATTTTCAAAACACGGTATTTGGTTTCTGCAGGATTACTTCCAACCAGAAAATATCTCTACACAAAAGAAAACCAAGAAAATAAGTCAGAATATTATACAAGATAAAGCAACAAAACCCAGTGTAACTTAGGACATCAGCAATGCCATTTACATTTTGCCTAGACTAGATCCACTACTACTAACATCAAATATGCAGTATTACATATGGATTGTTAATGAACTGTTTTAGACACCAGCATCTTAGGAGGTATATTTGTATACAACCAACCTCTACAATTTAAAAGACCTCTTTCTCTCCTTTTTACAAGCAGGAAAGAAAATTTAAAATCAAAGCTTAAACCCTGTTTAGAGAAGATAAACTTTAACTTACACCAGGTACAACCCTACCCCAGCCATTACTGTGTTTTCACTTGCTCTGTAAAATTTAGCAGAAGCTTATACATGAGTTTTACAGTTTTCATGATCTAAAACTTCTGTTGCTATATCGTACACCTTTGTTATTTCTGTCAACTAGTCTTTCCTGATCCATACTAAACACTGCAAAATTGTAAGTACCTCCGTAATGCAAGTTTTCTTCTATTTTTATTTATATTTGCTATTATATTCTTCTCCACAATGATCTTTTACAAAACTGAAATTTTATGATTAACAATACTACTGTTTAAAAAAATTAGATTTAATTCACATTTAAAATATGAAAGAATGACCACAGGTAAACATATAATCTGTCAATTTTTTATGTAAGGAGATCAAACCATAAATTAATTTCTACTTTTAGAGGAATTAACAATAAGCACAGGTTGCAGGACTGACTTGCTAAAAGTAGCTCTCATTTTTTCTAATTCACTTAATCAGTGTGGTGCTATCACAGCAAGGTGGAACTCATTAATTCCTGGTAGGAAAGCATGGCAAATTCATGTGCATCTATGCAGTCAGCCCTTAACTCTAAGAGTCACATGGATTTAAGACGTGGGAAAAGAAATCAATAATTATATTCATACAAACCTCACAATTTCATAATTTATACCAATTAGATGTTAAGAAACATCTTTACTCTCAAAATATTTAAGGTGAAAAAAGAACTTAAAGACCTCTTCAACTTCCTTGAATTCACAAAAGCATATAGATATTCAGTAAGCTCTAAACAGGAAAAAAATTACTTAACTTTAAAAGCCATAAAAGGAAACACCACCAACTTCTGGCTCCACCTTGTACACTAACATTACTGTGGTAACTGAGTGGTAAGTTTTGTTTTTTACTCCCAAATGAGAGTAAGAAGGCCCTCCAAATTCATATACCATCACAACACTCCCTCACTGAAGCCTTTGAGGCAGCGCTTTGGCACAGGAAAGTGTTTGCTACAGGGTTTTTTCCAGCACTGATGTCCTGCAGTGCACAGCCCAGGCTCCCAGTCTGGCCTCCTCAGAGCAGCCTCTGCAGGGGATCCCTTAGTGCCAAGCTCTTGCTTCCCAGGAGGGAAATCACAAGGACAGTGCACGGCACCAAATGGTACAGATCTTCTGCTGCTATCACCCACCATCAGCAAGAAACACCAAACCACCAAGACACACACTTGCTTTGACCATGCCATTAGCCCATCTTTTTCTTTTGCAGCAAAAGTGAATGGGCAGAGGGAAATATACTCATTTGTAATACTCAGATGATAAGTTAGTATGCATTTCAGGAGTGCAGCTTCTTTATTTGTAGAAAACTGTTAGTTAATTAAAGGTAAACAATTTTAAGCATTGCATAATACTGCAATACAGCACAGCGATGCCCCACTATGTCCAGCTCACTAAATGAGTGCAATTTCTTCCCAAAGTGACACCTATGGTTACCAACAAATAATACTGATTAAAAATAGAAGAGCAAAACTCTAAGATGCTTTCCTAATGGCAATTTGGACCATAGAGCACATTTAAAATTGTAACACACATGACACACGGGGAGGGAGGGAGGGAGGGAGGGAGGGAGAGATGGATATAGAGTTGCAAATCCCATTTCTAAGGAAGTTCAGCTGGATACTTCTTCATTATCATGTTAATTAACTAATAAAACAAAGAAGTGCTATGAGGAATGCATCACTCACATCACCTTGGCAGCTGCAACAGAGGGCTGTGCACTGCTACAGGGCCAGCATTAGGTGCTGCTGCTGCTGCTTAGAACAGCAGCAGCAGAGTTAGATTAGATGAGAAGTAATTGTACCTGCAGACCATGGAAGCAACCACCACAATGAATGGTACTTACCAGGCTCTCTGAAGTCATTTAAAGACTAATTTAAGGGGTTTAAGGTGGAGAACCAGGCTGTGTAATGTATTAAGGAAGGTCACTTGAGAGCAGCATCAAACCTGAGCATCAATAGACCTAAAGTAAGGCAGGCAATGAGAAATCTATCTTTAGCAAATGGGCATGTTACCCACTGCATGTCAGAGGATATTGATATTCTTGTGGAAGTAATAAAGGAAACATCTGCAAAAACTTTTGAATTGGGTTAGTGTTCAAAACTAGGAACCCAAAATTAGACCTCTGCTCGGGAAGTTTTCAGGACTCGCTAACAACGCCAGAATTACTTGAAAAATTTGATTGAATATGAGTGGGCCTGATATGCCTACTCATATTCAATCTCCAAGATCTGAAAGAAAAACAAAGATAGCATGAAAACTAATGACTAAAAAAAAAAATACACAAAAAGACACTTCAGCATTAGCTGTTTCTGCTACCTAATTTATGCATCTAATGAATACATAAGTCTGTCTTACTGGATGGCACAGCTCAAATAAAACAGTATCAGTGATATGTGCTGCAATTATATTTCCCATCACATGAATACTAAGAAATTATAAAGAAAAATACCAAATCAACACAACACAGAGCATGCAACAGCAAATAAATTTCTATGGTTGTAATATAATTGTAAAATTAATCAAAGCTAAAATGTGCTGTAGTGTTTACAACTCTTTTGATTAACAGAAATTGTTACAATAAAAAAAAGAGTAAAAGCTACGGAAACCTTTCTGAAGTATTTATCCTTATTACTTCATTCTGTTTATTACTAAGTTGAACTGAATAATTTGAAGCATTTCCCAAGTGTCTCAAACAATTCCACTCCACAGCACAGCCAGTGCATTTAGATAAACAGGCAACTTTGACCAACAAAGTTACTTTTTCCAGAGAACAGAAACGCAGCAGAAACTGCTGGCTCCCTCACCCTGCTCTGGCCAGAGCCCTCCAACCACACCTGAGGTGACCCTTGCTGCTTCCAGGTTTACTGTGCCTCTGGCCTTTGCTGAAATTTGTTAACAAGCACATTTTACCAACTATGGCAACACACCAGGCAGCTACAAGAGCTGGACTGAAGCTTAATTTATTGCACAATTATCACTAAGCAACCACAAGATAGAACAGCATTAGTCATTTCCACCTGGGACTGAGTTTTAACCAAAGCAATCTAATTGAAAGGCTTTACACCATCTTTTATCAATCTTTTGATTCAGCCAAAGCAAGCAAAACAGCTTCTTCTAAAAGGAGTTGAAAAAAAACCAAAAAGACTTACTGAAATTTTTTGGTTTTTAATGGTAGGATAATAGTTTTGAAATCAAACATTCTGCTTACTTATATTTTTTTCTTTTCTTCTTTAAGATTACTTCTTAGAACTCTGAGTCTATTACTATGATTTATTTCTTTGTATCGACTAATTATGATTAAGAAATGCTAGCACAGCAAAAAAATTTTCAATCCTCAGTTAAAAAGCTTCAAAGAGCTTAATCCGCAGGGAAAAAAAGCACAAAAATACACTACAAGTTGAAAAATAGGCAGTGCACTAATACAGCCAAGTTTCAAATCTTCAAATAGCATTAAGAAAACACTTATGATTTTTCACAAAAACCTTGCAAACAATACCTGTTGAGACCATGGATGTGTCTAAAAACATGAAGCCCAGAAGAAGTGGGTTCGCCATGGCCATCTTCCAGATGCTCTCTCACTCCCCCTCCTCAACAGAACAGGCACAGAAAATAAGATGGAAAAGGTGATGGGTCAGGACAGAAAGATTGCCTAACATTTACCATTACAGGCAAAACTGTCTTGACCTGGGGAGAAGGTATGTAATTTACTGACAGTTAAAACGGAATCATAGTATAAATACACCTCAATGTAAAAACTCCACTCTGCTCCTTCTTTGTACAGGACCTAGGGTAATTCTGGAAGTGCCTGTCTTTCATGTCTCATGGAAACTGGCAGAATGACACGAAGAAAGGAGGACATGATAAGGCACAAAGAGAGGTACCTGGAAAAGCAGAGTGGTCTGCATCCCATAATCTGTTGAAACTCTTCAAAAGAAGCTCCTTCAACAGGAGAAATTTTAACAACTTTTGCTGCCAAGCACCACCACCTGGGCATGTAGGAACAGGTACCCATGCTGCATCGTACAAACCACAGAATTTTGTGAATCGCTTTTGTCCCAAGACAACCAATGCTTTTTGGCCCCAAACAGGACTTTTGTCTTGCTAATCCATTGAAGGATACCTCCAGATTCTCCCTTCTAATTCTCAGCTAAATCTATTAATTATCTATCTATACATTTTTCTTTAGACAAATACCTATTTGCTCTTTAGCATCTATTCTGCTGGAATGCTTTCAGAAAAATAAGTAACTGGGTGCCTTTCCAGCACTCACTTCAATAGACTAAAGAAGTCTTGCTGTCCCTTTACTCCTCTCAAGACATTGCTAGCACGTATGTTACCTCACCAGACCTTCAATGGACCTATTCCTGGGTGAATTCTTGTTTCTTAGATGAATATGGACTGTGAATCTACACAATATACCATACAAGATTTTATTCTAGAGATACATTAGTATTTTTCATTAATGACCATATCACAAATAACCACATCTCTCTTCTGCAGAGCTGTAATTCATCAGCAGCTCAACCCTACCTCTCTTTCAGAATAAAACACCCAGATCCTCCTCCTTCTCCTCTACTGCTTCTGAATTTATAAACTCTCAGTAAACTTTCATTGGTGTGTAATCTATTGTAAGGTACATGAACTTTATAGTACACCATTATACTTCAAATTATTTCTTTTATCTACTCCTGAGGATCATCATAATTTCTTGCTTTATTGTGCTCTGATTATCCTAATTATTTACAATACCTTAAAAGACTAATCAGATCTGGTCCCCGTTTTGAGCTAACAACATCAATGAAAATTCTTAAGTACATCACTCCTTAAAACATTACTTGAAAAAAATCATCCCATCAGATGATTCCTCATTCACTCCACACTAATTTATCTACTAATTTCTCTGCTAAGCTTCATCCCTCCATAATAGAGATTTTCCCTGTGGCACTGCATCTCCATAGAGGATTTGATTTAAATACATAAGGCCATCTAATTTTTAGATTAAAATGTGCAATACAACCAGTATTGCACATTTTCTCTAAGTCTAGACAATGTTTTATGTCATTTGCCTGAATTTGCAATTACTTTCCTATATGCAGGACTTCAGAATGGATTAAATATTCCATTTGTCATAGTCCAGTCACAGCACTACCCTTGACTTGAGCAACTTGAAAATATTCAGAGTCATTTCACTGGTTAGTATATTTATTTTTACCTCAACACTGATTGATCCCTTTTTCATAACCTTATTCTTGTTACTCACTTTCTCTTCAACCCTTGTTCAGTACATTCATCCTCAAAGTAAATTTCTACTTTAAACAGAGGATAACATTTATTTAGTTTTTAGGGCCATAACAAACTCAGTTTTAGTAATAAAAATCTGTAATAGAAAGTGCCTATTTTTATTCGTCCTTTGCTACATTAAAATAAATACCTTTTTTTTTTCCATTAAATCATTACCTTTAAATACACCAATTTGTGATCATTTATCCACAAGCCTCCCATCCAGAAGGGTGGATTCATACCAAAACCAAATCTGTATGTGTATCTCTCTCCTGTTGCTCTAGTGATCATATAATGAAACCCAGGACAACATGGAACAAAAGAAATAAAACCCATGCTGCCAGAACTTAGGCAGACATTTGTAGCTACATCTTTCACATCAAGTGAGATGCATCCACCTTTGAACTTTAGTTTTGCTCTGCCTGAATAGCACATATCCTTCAAAACTTGTGTTCTCATCACTGCTATGGCACCATCTACCTGCCCTGTTCATAAATACCCTCAGAGCCCACATACATGAGTAGATCAACCTTCTCTATTTTATAGCCAAAAATCCAGCAGTATGGCAAAACAGTTAAGACAGAAAGTGTCTTCTTGAGTTGCCCAAAATTCCTCCTCTCGTCCCAGTTCCACGCTCTGCTACGCCATATCACCATCACTGCTAGAATGCCAATAGACAGAGAAGAGTCAGCTGAAAGGAGCTGTTTTCTGCTAATGAAACTGTTCCAGAGAGAACACATTTCACTGCCACCTCTAGCTAGAAAATTATGATAGCTAATAGTTACCCAGGAGGCTGTTCACTACTTTCAACATTTTTTGAATGTGTCAGATACCCATCTATATAAATCAGTGCACTTCATAATTCAGTAAAAATTCTATAGCTTTTTCTGGGAAATCATATTCTATATTGAAGTTTCTCCAAATTGACCACAGATTAACTTCAACATTAAACATGCAAGTGCTGGAATTTTTAATACAAAAATCTTCATACTGTTATTATTAGAATAAACAACATTTAAAATAAAACAAATGCCCATAATTTTCTCTGATGAATAAAGGGCAGAAATATCTACAAGTAATTATGCCAGTCACTTTACTTAATAAGCTTGTGCAAGTCATTTGGATATTGTGGAGATGAAGACTGTAAAAGAACCTGACTAGAATAAAATACTATTAATTAAGCCTCATAATATCCTGAAAGATAGGCAAGCGATATGACTTAATAGAGACAACACAAATTGTCTTGTTCAATGTCACATTGCCTCAGGGGAATGATAATTTCCACTGAACTAACCTACAGCTTTCAGGTGGGCTTCATCTGGGGGAAACACAAAAGTTCCATCTTCTCCTGAAGAAGAGAGGAAAATAGCTTTTGTTTTTTATTAGTCATAGAGCTCAAATATCTTTAGTGCCCTCTGGTGTGCATTTCAGTGATCAATACATGTATAAAAGGAAAGATAATTGGCATTGATCTGAATAAAACCTTCAGTTCATCTTTCTGACTACTTCTAAACAAGCTTTCAACTTCTAGGACAAGCAGGAGCTACAGTTAACATCTCCATGGCATTTATTGACCCAAAGCATCAGCTGGAAAGGTAGGTTTCAGCAACTACCCTAAATGTAAACATTAATAGAAAATATAGAATTTTTCTCTCTGTTAATTCAATTGATGTCGTGAATTCAGTTCTCCTCACCTCTTGCAGTCTCTCATTTGACTCCAATAACACTACCAGAGCCTATCCTCTTGGACTTCAATATTATTATTGTATTTTTATCTAAAAAGAAACCCAAACAAAGAAACCCTCTATAAACCATTTCCACTTTTTCCACTTCCTCATCCATTTCATCTCTTCCTGCTTTAACACTGAGAGATTTTACAGGAATAGGCTCCGTGAACACTGTAAACATCATTGTTTCTCCCACTGCTGACAACTTAAATAATTCCTTCTTTGCACTGTAACTGACACAACTCCAAACCCCACATGCTGGATCTAGCAAGTCTATGGCCTTAGGGAAATCAGAAAAGCACCTGAAACTGGAGAAAGCTGTTAATTTTTATATTTGGATGATGCTTATGCTGTACAAGTGTCTGTCACAGCAGGTAACTCCATGATTGTGAGATCTTATGCAAAGGAGATGGCATGAGGGATATCTCAGGGAGAAGTTTGTCAGCAGCACAACATGACACTGAATGAGCTGCAACAGTGACTGATCAAACCAGAAGTTCAATTTTGGGTTCCCCAGTACAAGATAGACATTGATATACCAGAGTGATTCCAGCAGAGAACTCTCCAGATGATCTACGTGACAGAGCACATGGTGTGCTGGTAGAGGTTTGAGAGAACTGGGTTTAGGTTTGTTCAGCCTTCAGAAAGCTTTGGCAGCATCTTGCTGCCATGTAACAGGAAAGTGTAGGTAAGAGAGACTCTTGCAAGTGGTCTTCAGAGGCTGTAAAATCAATATATTTGACGGTATTCAAAACTCAGCTGCACACAACCCTGAGCAAGATACTTGCTGAAGCTGCTTTGAGCAGAGGGCTCGACTTGGTGTTCTCCGTAAGTCCCTTCTAACATCCCTTAGTCCAGGCATTTAGTAAGTGCAGCAATACTTTTCAAATGATCATAACAAAATGATTCCTACTGAATTTTTTCTTTTGAAAAAATCACTAGAATTTGAATATCAAACCACAAAGTGCTTCAATTTGTACTTTTTTAAAGTAAGAACAAAACCTTACTCAGGCAAAAAAAATCCATTTTCATCACTCACAAGAAGTGACTGAAGTAACAGCTTTGAGATGCCCTTGCTCAGCTGAGACATTTCAAACAGCACATGCTCATCCACAAACCATTGCCTTTCACAGCTGATGAAAACCATCTTGCCTCCTGGAGTGATCAGGACTGCTGGATCTGCCCCTCACTGAATTGTGAACAAAGCACAGCATGGACAAACCCATCCATTCAGGCAGAGCTACCACTGGCCAGATGTGGCTCCTGAAATAACAGCGTCAGCTGGAGAGGCCCAGAAAACAGCACATAGCTGACAGAACTCCAAAGCACAATATTTGCCCCGCACACAGCACGGTGTCTCTCAGCAACAGAGAGAAGCAGGCCAGGTATCCACACATGCCAGTCACTAGAAGCCAAATCTCAGCTAAGTGACATGTAGCATGAGTTGTGAGCCAAGAACAACTAAGCTGAGCAATACAGGACTTGATTCAGAAATCATATTTGCCCACTGCCCTACTCACACATAACAAGAATTTAGCTAAAAATAGAACAAAAAATAGCCTTTACCAGCAACAATGAGAAAGATAAATAAGGCAGCTTTCAAAATTCATTTAGGAGTAGGTAAAAAGTAACACTTTGGAATGACTTTCTGGAGTGTAACCTTTATTTTTAAAATTTACTTGTAAAAATAACTCTGCATACTTTAATTTGTCTCTCTTTCATAGGCTATTCAGTGGAGAATTACGACAAAAGCACAAATATGCTTCTGACAGAAGCAAAGCTGGAAGCATCTGTGACATTTTGGGAAGTTTCCAAGGGGCTTCAGTGTATAAATTATCTTTCTGTTATCAGTACAGGTAACATCCGAACTTGAAACTAGACCTAACTTGCATTTAGAGCCATGGTACATAAACCTTTTAAAAACTACCTTAAGTGAAGAAACGAACATACTAAGAAACACAAAGAAATTTGATTGGGAGCTAAGGAATGGTAAACACACGTGGTATTTACACCAAGAATTGGCTTCTGACTCACACTGTGCTCATCACATGGCTAAAGCAGCAATTAACACTCCAACCTCCAACCCACTTTGCCCGTGACAAAAAAGTACTCTGAATAACAAAAATGCCTATAGTTTCTGCAACAGGACGTAAGGAATGCTGAAAATCTTTATGAGCTTACTTCCAGAGGTCAGACTGAAAACTTTGGAAACTGTCACCAGTCATTCAGACAATGAGGACTGAAGTGTGTCATAAACAGCAAGCAGGTCGGTGCAGGTGGTAACTAATTCAGCCATTCTTAATTCAAATATTAATTCCGGACACCTTCAGCTGTTCAGTTTTAACTCTCCCTGGCACGGGGGAGCCCTGTTCTCCTGGCAGTGTGACAGCAGCCAAAGGACACAAAAAGCAGGGGCCCAACCTTCGTTCCCACCGTGGCAGCACCCCCACCGCAGGGCCCTGCGCTGACCTTCCCCTCAGAGGCCACTGCTCTGCTTAAGGCATGAGGCAGAGACACAGCGAAAACAAGAACTTCAAAACCTTCTTTTTCTCAGTTCTTGGGATGCTTTGAGTGTGTGACAAAAAGAAAAAGACCCCAACACCAGAAGAGAAAGGTAAGGCGTAGTTTTTGACAAGCTGCAACCCAGCCCAGGCAGCAGCTCCGCGCAGGGCCGAGCCAACACGCCAGGGGGGTGGGACATCCCCCCGCGCTGTGCGGTGGCCGCAGCCCAGGGAGCTGCGGCGGCGGCGGTGGCGGGGGGGACGCTACTTACAGCCCTGGTCTCGTACAGCACCAGCTTCTGCACGGAGCTGATCAGGGGGGCGGCGGCCGCCACCGGCATGGCGGGGGCTGCCCGGGAACACGCCGGCAACAGCCGGAGCCGGGGGAGGAACACTCCGGGGCTGAGCGGGGAACCACCGCCGGCACCGAGGGAACCCGGAAGTGCCCGCGCGCCAACGCGCAGGCGCGTCCACGGGGGGCCGCGAGAGCGCGCCTGCGTCGCGGAGCCGCGTCACGCGCAGCCTCTCGGCAACGGCGGCCACGGGTGCGGCGGCAGCGGCGGCTGCGGTGGGGCACCGGGGCAGGCGAGGCGGCATCATCGCATCCGCAATCGCTGCTCCCGCCGGGAACCTCTCCCCGCGGGGTGAGCACGGTCAGCACCACGAACAGCTCCGCAGCCCCGCCCACGCCCCTGCGTGGGGCGGGGCCTCTGCCGCTCCCTCCCGCAGGGGGCGGGGCGCGGCCGTTGCCCGGGCAGCGGGGGCGCGCACAACCGGGCTCCCACCAGGACGGGGGCTCCCACCGGGTTATCGTCCTGGGTGTGCGTAGAGCGGGGGTCTGGTTTAATTCTTTGCTTTGATTATGGTGGGTTTTGTCAATTAGGAAGTTGGCCCTTGTGAAGTTTTGTGAGGGAGCGAGACTACTGGGAACGGCAGGTAAAGCTCAGCCGGTGAGTTTCTGTGAGGGGCAATGGGGAGTTGGTTCACATGTGTGGCTTTTTTCTTTTTTTAATATTAAAATGTTTAATGCAAGAGTGTCTGAACATTTGGGTTTGATGTTTCAAGGCAAACTTTTTCAGATTTTCATCCTGAAGTAGATTTTTTTAGCTGAATTTTTAAATTTAGTTTAAAAGTGACAGAGAGTTGTGTTGGGCTGTGCTGGGTTGGGTGGTTGCATATGGGTTTTGCTGGGGTTGTGACACTGAAGTGGCTCTCTAAAGACAGTGGGGTTTTGTTTTGCCTTTTGCAAACAAACTTCAGCAAGCTCCTCAGGTTTTGGCCTCCATTTTTGTTTGAAAGGTCCATGCAAATTTTCCTCCAACTTATCTTAATTAGAAATTTGTTTAGGTTTTAGTTTGTTGTGCAGCACTGGACTTGCTACTGCCTGCATTCCTGGAGGAGCTGGGATTTGTGAAGAGAATGGTGGAAGAGATCAAGAACTGTGATTTAATTCTGCAGAGTGTTATTTGTGTACCTGCCTGTGTGGACACAGAGGGTAGTTCCATTGACCATGAGAGGGCCTTTCTGTGTCTGAAGGACAAAACCAAAGGTCTTTGCAGGCCCATGGCCCATTTCAGGGACCAGAGGGAAGTCACATTTGTGTGGTAATTGGAGCAGGAAAGAAAAATCAACAACTAAAAAAGAGCAACAACCAATATGAGACTCATGAAGAAGTCATCAACAGCTGGTGATCAGGGGTTGTTGCAACAGTCCTTTGTTTTTCATAAGTGGATTTTCTCTCATTTGATGAGTGCATTGTTGGTGTTCTGTAAATGCTTTTTCTTCTTATAAAAGCTTTTTTTTTACAAATCCATTTACCTTGTAATTCACTTCCTTGTAATTTTACACACAAGTATGTACTGTACTTTATAACAAATTCTTTTTTTTCCTTCTAGCCTTAGAAAACACATGGCTTCGCAAGAGGAAAAGCAAGCTCAGTCCTTTACAGACATCTTTGATGAAGATGAAGCTGAAAGATCATTTCTGTTGTCCAAGCCCACTTGCTTCATTGTCTTTGGAAAGCCAGTAAGATGTCTGATAGAAGGGTTTTTGTCAGATATTCTGCTAACAATTTTACTTTTCCTTTCAAAACATTAGTTTACCAGTACCGCCAGAAGGGTTAAATACCTGCTTTTTGGATTTTCCCCACTCTTCAAATCCTGCAGAGGATGGTAAAAATTCTGGTCTCATTTAATGAGACAAATTTTTGCCTTCAGTAAATTGTGGTTAAAAATGCTATTACTGTACTTAAAAGTTACACATTGCTCAAAATGTTTCTTCTCTTTTGACATTGGCAACCGGATTATTTTTATTTTTGTGGTGGCTTAACCCCAGCCATCAATCAAACCCCACACATCCTTTTGCTCACTCACTCACCCTGGTGGGGTGGGACAGAGAATCAGAAGGGCAAAAGGGATAAAATACATGGGTTGACAAAAGCCATGTAGATGAGCAACGCAAAACAAGGAATTAATTCACCACTTCCTAGGGGCGGGCAGATGATCAGCCAATCCCAGAAGCCAGGGCTCCATCATGCTTTATGGTGACTTGGGAAGACAAATGCTATCACTCCAAAAGTACTTCCCTTTCCTTCTCTTTCCCAGCTTTAAATCCTGAGCATGACACCATGTGCTTTGGGATATCCTTGTGTGTCAGTCAGAGTCATCTGTTCCAGCTGTGTTCCCTCCCAGCTTCCATCCACTCTCATTTTCCTAATTTCCTCATTTTCCATACTAGTGGAGCCATATGGAAAGCAGGAAAGGCTTTGTCTCTGTGTAAGCTCTGCTCAGCAGTAACAGAAACATCTCTGTACTACCAACACTTTTTTTCAGCACAAATCCAAAACACAGCCCCACACTAGCTGCTTTGAAGAAAGTTAAATCTACCCCAGCCAAAACCAGAACAATGCTATTAAAATGTTTTATTTTTTAATAAAATTGATAAAATAAAGACATAAATTAGTGTAAAAGAACCTTCAGGTTAATGTACTGACTTACAGACATGCAATGAGATATTACAGATCTTAATATTAAAACTTTGACAAAATTCTATCTGATATATTTGGAAACATTCAAAATCCACCAAGCTGTCCTGATAAAAGGATCTGTACTACCTTCTAACTATAATTCAAGGTCTCTCTTTCTCTCAACTAATTTGTGCCTCCTTAACTTAGAAAAATTTGATGTTTTTAAACCTAAACTTTTCAGATTTCTTTTTTTCCCCCAAATGTGAGTTTGCATTATTGCCTCAGTTTGCTGAAGAGAGTTCTTTTTTATTTTGATATAAGTTTGCCTTATAACATGTTTTATGCACTTGTAAGAGTGCACTCAGCTCAACAGAAACTACAGTGAACTAACTCATCTAGTTTTAAATGAACTTCAAAATTTTAACCGTGCATGAGAAAGGTAACTTTATGTTTCATAGACCAAACCACCATAAAATGTTCATTGGAAAATAGTACAAAAAATTCTCATATTCTCAACCAGTGCCTTCAGTAACACGCTTGACATCAATATAACAAGGTATTGAAATTGTACAGACCTTACCAGGAAAGCAGGGAACTAAATATTTTATTTTTATGGTAATATCTTTTATATATCTGACTGATGTGCAGAGTACCTATCCTATTTAAGATAAATCTTTTAAATTAAAAACATGGTGCCATTAAAGCAAAGCCAAATACATATATTCTCATCACACCTATAAGATGTAAGGTATGAGTACGTTGCAGTGTTTGTTGATGCACTCTTAACTGGGAATGTAATTTATTTGTTGGGTTTTGCTATTTTTTATCACAAAATTTATCAAGGAAAAAAAATTGTCCTGTCAAAACAGGTCTTCTTATATGCCCTTCTGAAAAAAGGGCACCATCCTAAGGGTGGAAGATGGTGAGTTTTGCAAAATCCCATTTAGTTAATCACTCTTGGAAGCCTTATAGCTCTCAGTTTTGTTGGTTTTCCTCTGGATTCATGTAAGTAATAAAGATTTTGCCAGTATCTAACCAGATTTGTGGACTAACAAGGGCAGTTTTTAAGCATTTGTTGTTTTAGTAAAAAAATACTATCCCAGTGTATCCTACTCAGAAAGGGTTGATGGGTTTTCGTCATAATTTGCTTTGAGGCTGAAGATAATACATCTTAGTCCTAAGGAGTTTCTCATAGGAATTTGTGGTCAAATCATAGCTGAGTTTTAGTCAGAGTTACTCAGAAACAAACTGAGAATAATGACTTTGGAGGTAATAAGCTACAAGTAGCAGCATATTAGCAATGCTAGGCAATATGAAGTAGAGGATGGTGTTTAAAAGAGTGTTTTATGTTTGCCCAATGCGTAACTCAGAGGCCCTCATCCCAATGATAGATTTTCATTGTTTTTATCATGTGAAAATATATTCTTCATTGTGTTACATGTTTGGTTTTGTTCTGTCTTTCTTTTAAAAGTGCATTTTTCATTTTAAGGGTTCTGGTAAGAATACGTTAGCCAGCAAACTAGCACAGAGATGGAACTGCATTTTCATAGAAGGTAAACACATGCTATATTTGGAACTTTGCTTTGGCTCCACAATAGCTTTTGGGTTAGAATGCCCTCACTGTTCCCTGTAATTCAAAGGACATGTTTCTGATTGCCGCAGACACTTCTGATACGACCAAGTAATCATTTTACCAGAAATAAAATTGCTGATCACAGTTTTTCATTTATTGAAAGGCTTAGAAAAATCACTGTGGTTTTTTTTTTTTAAATCATAAATTCTATTTCCAATCCTGTAAGGGGCTTCCTGTGACCCTTTTTGTTCACACAGAGGCAACTCATTCAACTCCAAAGAGTACAGACGTTTTCCAGTGCATACCATGAAAAAATAGGAGGCTCTTTCCTTTCTGTTTGTGCAGTGTCCAATACAAGGGGATGTACTCCAGGAAACAGAGTTATTATATTTACAAAATAAGTAAAGTACCTTTACTTCTTTTGAAGATTTAGAATTGTAACATTCTAACATGGTAAAAATCACTTGTAATAAAGTACTTTTTTGACTTAGGTATATATAGAATTTTTATACCATAGTATTGTATAACAAGGAAAAAAATTAATACCTGGTCCAGAACATGGATCAGGCCAAAATCAGAAGGGACTTCAGAAATGTACTTGACCCAGTCCATTCTGTTGGAATGCATTTAAATCAGTACTGACAAATGTTAATCAAATTTGTTTTAAAAAATTTCTAGGCAGTCTTTCTCTGTAACACTCTCTGCTATTAGAAGGTTTTTCTTAGCAACTAATCTAAATCTCAGTTACTGTGCTTTTAAGCCTTATTTCTAATTCAGGAAATTACTCTTTTCTTATTTTGTTCATGATATTTCTTTTAATCTTCTTTTAGCTAGTGAATGCACACATGTGTGTACACACTTATTTTTACTTATGCAAATAATTTTTTTTCATTTTCTACATCAAAAAAGGAAGAAACAAAGAAATTCAGCATACATAAACATGAATAATTTTGTTCAGAAAGGACCTCCAGAGGTGACTGAGTCAAACATTCCTCTCAAAGCAGCGTCAACTAGAAAGAGCAGCTCAGTTCAGTCTGGAATATCTCCAAGGATGGAGACTCTGCCTACTCCCAGAGAAATACTTTGCAATGTTTGACGTCCTTCTTGATGAAAAATTGCTTCCTATTTACCCCATTCAAATTTCTCATGTTCCTATTCGTGTCTGCTGCCTCCTGTCCTAACTGCGCTCTGTGGTGACTGTGGGTCTGTCCTTGTGACCTCCCAATAAGTAGTTTTAGATAGCTGTAAAAGCTGTCTGTTTTCCTCCAGGCTGGACAAGGTCAGTTCTTTTGGCTTCTCCTAGGCTGTTCATTCTTCTGATGGTTTTTGTGTCCTCTGCTGAACTTGCTCTGGAGTATCAACATCTGTCCTGTGCTGGCTTAAAAATAAATCAAGACAGAAAATTATTGAATGGGAAAGATGTTTGCAACCTTTTTAATGACACAATACTTTCTATTCATTTATCCAGTGAATTGGTCAATACTCATAAATAAAACAGGGCCAGGGTGCACACAGATTGCTGATTTTCAGTTGCCTGTATTGTTAATTAGTGCACTCCCTGCCTCAGTTTTGGCCTATGGCAAATATTGTTCTCCCAAAAACCTATCCATAGTATGAAAGGCAGGATGTGCAACCTAGTCATCATTCCTAGTAGGAGCAGTTGAAAAACAGCCACTGTGTTTTGAGAAGAAAGATTAGGGCTGTATAGGATTGGGTCACCTGGCTTCAGGACCTTTCCCTGGCCTGGCTTATTAGTAATATAAATGTAGCTGTAAGAGTAATTGAAAACTTTTATAAAATCTCTTATTATATAATTCATACAGAAGTGTGAAAGACTTCCAGGGTCATTCTAATATGATATCACTGTTTACAGAGACATAGGACAGTCTTTTAATTTGATGGATGCCACTTTTCTTAAAATAGATGATTTTGTGTGTCTAAACAGTTCTTCTTAATCTTGGTTTTTAAATTTAAAAAGTTATAGAGCTCAAATACTCATCTCTGTATTACAAGACTGTAATGCTGATTGAATTTAAATAAGTAGTTCAGATAATCCTGCAAAACTGCTGTTGTGCATTTTTGTGTAGTATATACAGCGTTAAACTGTAGGAAGAGACACCTCAGGTTCTGGATGGGCAAAGTATAATAATGGCCCTAAGTATAATAGCTTTTCATTCAAAATAGTCTGGTTGCTTGGAGCACACATACATCCTCCTTGTGTGTATGTGTCTGTACATATGTATCTGCAGGTACAAGTCTGTTTAGAAAATATTTTGTATTAATTACTTTTCTTATGTTTGATATGCTTCCTTAGCCTCAGAAGTAATTAAAACGAATATTCAACGAAGATCAGAATATGGACTTAAGGTAAAGTTCTAATCTTCTAGTAGGTTTTGTCACATTTTTAAGAAACACTTACTAAAAGACTATGTTTTGCATTTTACCCTAGTGTCAAAAATTGCTTTGTGATGGGCAAAGTATTCCTGAGGAACTGGTGACAAAAATGATTCTGCAAATGATTGAGTCACCAGAAGTTGCTCATTATGGTGAGTATATTTATAGCCTAAACTTCTTAGAATGTGCTACTTATAATTTTACATCCATTTTACATCAAATATAATTCTAGCTTTTTCTCACGCTCTTCAGCTTGTGGAATATCAATAAAATGAAAGTGTGTTTGGGGATTAATTTACTAGTATGGGAGATCAGAAAGTGTCATACTGATCCTGTGTTGTGTTGATTTTGGGAAAATAATTTTCCCAAAATTTTAAGTGTTGATATGACTCTTATTTGACAGTATTATTTGTTAGGATAGGGTTTAAAATACAGATATTTTATTCTTCAATACTTCTGTAACAACAACATAACAATAGTCCATCAGTAAAAACATTTTAAGCATTTTAAACCATGTAAAAGAAGGAAAACAGATTACTGAAAATGCAAAGTATTATGGGCTTTTTTTTTCCTCTTACAGAATTGTTTATTCCCTTTGCATTTTGTCACACAGAGTAGGGTGGATGAGAATAGTAATCCTAGAGGCTATAATTCTTTTATTTGAGGAAAGATTTTGTTAATTGAGGCTGTCAGGACAAGTGCTGCAGATCTTGCTAGTGTCTGAATCTGCTTCCCTGATGAGGAAATAGAAGTACTGCCAAGAGCAAAGGAGGTAAAAAGGAAATGTAGTTTCTTTTTCTTGTTTTGACTTTTATTTGAAATTTCCATTTTAGGAGAGAGACAGGTGTAGCGCCAATGTTAGTTTCTACTGCTCTAAAAACTAGCCTGCTTTTTAAGCTTTCAGTTGCAATGGGTTTTCTTTTCTAGTACATGACTCAACAGTTTTGCAAAATACGCAGTCTTGCCTAGTGAAACCAGGCTTTTGAAACAGTAAAAAAAGAGAAATAGGGAAGAAATTTTTTAAAAAGGACGCAAAAAACTGCATGAAGAGGTAGCAGCAGAAATGCCAGTCTCTTAAAATGTATGGGAGGACTTTGGTAAAGGCATGAAGAGGCTTCTGTGTTATTGGAGTTCCCCTCCTTGAGTCAGTCTGAAGATGTTTGTTTCACAGAGGAGCACAGCGGTCCTGGAGACTGTAAAGACAACTGTTAAGTTGAATAAAGTTTGGTTCTTGTAGCCATGACACTTTCTGTATTACACATGCCCCAAAGTAGCAAGGAATAGAATAACCAACATCCTCAGTATTTTTCCTACCAACTAGAACTGACCTCCAAAACCAATTTTTGTTTTAGTATTTCTAGTAACTTCTTGTTTATCAGCTACTATTTTAATGCATTCTTGGGAAGCTTCAGTAGGTTTTCAGCAGGAACTAATCAGTCAATTCACTTTAAATTATTCATTCAAGATTTTAGAAACTGTTGTATGAAAGATTGGGATTTTTACCTTTGGTGTTTGTAAAATTCAAGTTTTTAAACATTATACACAATAAGTGTGTCTCAAAAGCTTGGTAATCCCCTGGTTACTTTTTAATCTAGTTGATAGTTGTCTTAGGTATACTTAATGACTTTTAGCTTCCTCACAATATTGATTTGGGGGCAAACACTCTCTCCAAGAATGGTTTTCCACGTTACACTTCCATTTCCCTCACATTAGCTGTTGTTATCTGGGATGTGTGGATAAGCAGAGGCTGTGCATGTTCTTCACACCTCACTGTCAGTTAGAATTCTCTAAAGGTATCAACAGTTTAGAATCCAAGATTTTAATTTCCTAGAGGAATAACTATATATTTTGCTATCCCTTGCTTATCTTCTTCTTCTCTTGCATCTTTGGATAGTAGCTTCCATAGAAGTAGGAGTCTTCACTCCTAACACCTCCTGCAAAGACGGCTACCACATTTTTGTGCTGTCCAGACTTGCATTTAAATGTTATCACGCAAAATTTTTAGCATGCACCATTTCTCTAAGGGAATATTCTCATTATTTGGCTAAAAACATCCACCTGATTTTTGTTTAGTCTCTCATCCTGGCCTAATGAATACAGATTTTGTTACTGCACACATACAGCCATCAGCAATTACAGTACTTTCCTAGGAACTTGAAACCACAAGTTCATCTGTGGGGCTGAGCACTGTAATATTAGGAAAACATATTATTACCACTCTTTGTCATGTCGAGGCAACATCTGTTTGCCAAACAGGACTGAGCATTGGGAGTCCTGAGTGAACAGATGCTTGCCAAATGATCCATGTGCATACTGTGTGCATAGTGCCTCTGTTTGAGAGGCAGGAGAGTGGTTCAGACTCCCTTCATTAGAAGGCAGAACATTCAAAGGTTGTGTAAAAAGCTTAGACTCCTAGTTTAATTGCTTTAAATTGTAGAGTGGCTACTCTTTGCAGTGCCTTTTATATGTAGTTGGGTTATTTGGGGAGTTTTTGAGGGTTTTTTTCAGAAAGCTGAACACTCACTTTATTAAAACTATACTATATTACATTACAACTATATTAAAGAGAGATACTATACTATATCATACTTACTATATTCCACAAGTGCAAAGCAACAGGAGAAGCAAGCAGAGATAAAAATTGTTTTCCTTCTATGCTTCTCCAGGAAAAACCTGAGAGAGAGAATTATCTCTCTCTGTTCAGAGAATGTGAATTCCACATCTATAAAGCCTTTTAGTGGCAAAACTGGTCACTGAAAGCTTGTTAATTTTTAGGCACTAAAATGTCTGAGCTAGACACATAAAGCAGGTGGTCTGAGTATAGTTTTTAATTTTGTTTGAGTTAACATATGTTGAGAGTACTCCGTAAAGCTGTAAACAATACACTTTTTTTGTCTGTATTTCATCTGCAGCAGACATGGGTGCAGTTTTTTTAGCAGTGTTGTGTCATGTATGTGGTTTAAAATTGTACCACTACATGTATTGTTTAAAAGAGATGAGTATAAATAGCTCTATAATTGACAGACCCTCTTAAAATATGTTCAATTAAATGTATTTGGCAGGTTATATTCTTACTGGATTTCCTTCTCTCTCGGAGGAATATATGACTGTTCCACAACAAATAGAGAAAATAAGGAATCTAAAATTAAAACCGGATTTCCTGATTAACATTAAGGTAATGTCATCTTCAGTAACTTCCTAGTATTTTTCCTCATTATTAGTATACTCATATGCTATACATGCCAAATATATTTTCCTCTGTATACTTGAGTACATAATTTATTGAGGAATGATAAATTCTTCTCTTCATATTGGAATAGAGTTTCACTGGTTTGTTCCATTATAAACTGTGATGAGGTAATGAACATGTCCTAGAACTTCAGCAGCAGTTACAGTTTTGTACCTCCACCAATTAGAAGATAGAGGTTTTCAAGAAAGGGAAGCTTTGAATTACATGATTATGATGGGATTTTGGACACATGTACATCTGCCACTTGTGTAATGCAGGAAAAAACTTCTCACATATGGATGTTAGAAAGTAGTTAGAAAATAGTTTTATTTTTCAGTCACTAATTGTGAAACTGCTTAATTATTAATTAATCTTGTTTACAAATCTCAATTTCTTCATGAGCAGTGATGTGACATACCAGATATTTTACAAAATGACTCTGATATAACCAGAGAAACATAAACCATTGTTAGTGTGGGATTTAGAGAACTTTCTCAATGTAACCTAAAAGAATGGATTTGCTTGCTATGTCCACATTAGTAAGCAAAACAAGGCAAGAGGATCTCTTCAGACATCGGGCCAGCTGCTTTGGCCAAACACTTCTAAGCTGTTTTGTTAGTCAGAATGGGGTTGCAGTGCCCAAACTGCCCACAGGGAAAGGCCCAAGGCCTGTGCCATTCTCCAGATTGCGCCCAGCTGTTCACTGGGGAGGGTTCTAGCTGGCCCACACTGAACTGTGCCAGACTCCATCTAAAAAAATAACCATATGTATAGTCATGAATACACTTTCAGGCCCTTCCTCTAGCAGCGTTTTATTTATAATCAACTAGGTAAGTTTTGTCTTCTACTTTGAATGGGTTCTGAATAGTAAGCCTCTGGTGGTGTGCTCCATTCTTACTGGGATTTTGATTCTAGTTGGCCATCTATGTGTTTTTCCAGATGCTAAGTCTCTGGGTATGGACCTGCTCTATCACTTTGCAGATTTAACTCAGTGTTTGTTTTAATCCCATACTCTTAAGACTTAATTTGCTTGAACATGCATAATGAAAGTTGGTGAATGCCTACTTCAAACCTTTTTTCTGTTGTCTCAGAAAGATCCTAAAACATCAACAAACATATTTTTTTCCTGCTTTTTGGGCAGATTTGATTATTTCATAAAGTCAGTCTTTGTTTTAATGCTATGTAGTCAGAAATCCCTTTTGTGGAGAATGTGTTGTATAGATTCACGTGCAACAATACAAATAGAAGAGTGATACTAACTAAACCAGAAAGAAAAATTTAATTCTTGACTTCATGTAGTAACGCTATGTCCTTTGAGAAAAGGACTGAAACTAAATACACATTAAAAATCCTTGCCCCAAGGTCAAAGAAATAACTTTGCTTTTGATTTCAGGGAATTGAAACTGTTTTCACAGATATGTCAGAATTGTAACTATTTTCATTAGATCAAAAACAAAGGAGGAAAGGAGATTCTAGATAACTGTGGCAATAATAAAATACTGTAGTATTTCATTACTGCAGTATTTCATTTCAGAATTAGTAGACCAATTTAGAGAAATTTTGTCTCTCCAAGAAAAGGATCTTATAGCAGTACAATAATTAAAATTTCCTTTTAATTTTTCCTTGCTAGTGTCCGGATCATGAGTTATGCCAAAGAATATCAGGACAAAGGCAAAACCCTGATTCAGGGGTGATATATCAGAGGAGCCAGTGGGATCCTAAAGTTACTGACAAGCGTAAGAAAGAGAAAGATCTGGATGAAGAAGAGGAGGAAGAAGAAGAGGAAGAGCAGGATCAAGAAGAAGAAGAAGAAGAAGAAGAAGAAGAAGAAGACGAGGTAAATATTGCTAATTTCTAAGCAGTGCAAAATATTACAGTGTGCTTTAGACAAGGCAGAAAAAATTCTGATCTAAAATATCACTACTATGTTATAAATTTATTTTGCTCAAAATAATTATATTTCTGTCCTGCTTTAAGAGATGTGGGGTAACACTTAAATAGTAGCTTTAAGTGACAGTAAATATTGATCATTGTATAGCTCAGTCTGGGCTCCGTCTTTGACTCAAAATTCACTGATCTGTTTCTTGCCATAAGGTGAAAGTGTATCAGGAGGAGAAGGATGGCTCTACACTGCCTTTTTCTCAATCTATACAAATAAAAAAATTCTTAATTTTTGTTTATTGTAGCAACTTTTTACTAATATTTGCAGGACACTAACTTGTTTTCTGGTTTTGGTGTTACACTACTACAAATGGATTTTCTTTTTTGTCAGAAAGGTATTAGATTTGAATTCAGGTTAAATTTTTATAAAAGGGACCAACGACTTACCAATGCAAGTTCTAGGCACACTGCTCTCCATTAAATAACACTTCATCAGAATAGGATCATGGTCAGCAGTCACTGGACTAATACTCATTGCAATACTCTCCAAATCTACTTTTTTAAAATTTGAGTGAAAACAAAAATTATTTTAATACATTATTTCTGTGTCTTGAAATTTTGTTTTGCAGGCTAGAAAAGGTCCACGTAAGAAATTAGAGCCTTTTCATCAACTAGTGCAGCGGCCTGAAGATTTTCTTGAAAATGCAGAGAAAAGAATTGGAATATACAAGGATATAATACTTCCTCATTTAGAAGTAAGCAAAATAATATAATTATGCATAACAAAAGATTTTTAAAATATCTTGCACTGTTTTCATTGTTTTTTTAGTTTGAGATTTGTTGTATTGAGGTGGTCATGCTACAACATATCCCCAAATTCTGAAATTTATTCTGAAATCAGTGATACAAAGTTATCATCTGTAGGTGTTGTTTCTACTCTGCAGTCAAGATAATCAACTTTGACTTCTAAAAGTGAAACCATACCTGCCACCACAAATGCTTTCTAAATATAGTAAGTGAAGTATTTGAAGACTCCATTGTTTCATCGCCATTACCAGAGTCCATTCCAGAATGCAATACCATAAATAATCTGCATCCATTGTCTTCCACTCCAATAGATTCCTTTTCTCACCTGCTTCATTGCCTGCAGATTTATATACACAGTAATTAGCCCATTAGTTTGTTTTATCACTTACTTAATTTCTGAAGCTATGATATTGTTTTTCCCTGTTGTGTTCAGGAAAGTGGAATTACTCTATGTTGTTTGTTTTGTTTTGTTGGGGTTTTTTTTTTTTGTTTTTTTAAATTTTTTTTATTTTAATCTCTTAGTACAAGCAACTGCAAAATCTTCATGTTTGATGCCCACTTGACAATTACTGTTTATACCTTTCAATTTGCTATTGATTAGTTAAACCTATAGATAAAATTGTGTAAAAGTGGTATAATGGTGTTTGCTAGAGTAACAAACTTGTTACTGCTGTGAAGGGGAAAACAAAAATATATGGTATCTTTAATCATTACACAATCTCATGTGGATTTCTTATAAGTGAGAAATGGAATGGAAAGTTGCTTAGATTAAATTACTTTAGGATGTATACCACACTTCAGCAGTTTCAACACATTCCCACTAGTTGGTAGGGTTCACTTAGGGTTCACTAGTGATGAATATATTGGTGAAGATGCTTAGTGGTCCATTAATACATTAAAAGGACACAGGGTTTTATCAACTGGCCCAGGCAAAGTTTGAGATGATGAAATTGAAATTGAAACAAAAAGCTTATAAGGTGTGCAGTTTGCACTGATTGGAAGATAGGTAGAACGAAATTTGGAGAACACACTTGGATGTCTTGATAAATCGTTGGGATTAAAATGACCTGAAATAAATGTGAAATACTGCAGTGAGGAAGGAAACCTATGGAACAACTGCAACATGTGAAATAATTGGCTAGACCTCAGTACTTCAGACAATCTGCCATCTCTGGGGATTTAGTTAGTCAAAACTAAGTCAATAAATGAAATGCTATTGTTTAAACTCAAATACTATGAATGTACTAGTAAGACTGTAAGACCATTGTATTTAAGAGAAATACAATCTATTATTCTCTCTTTAGAGGAGTATTAGAAAGAATTAATTAGTTATTATCTATTTTGACCAAAAATAGAGCAGATGATTTAATTTACAGTATAGAAGACAGACTAGATGAAATGAGCCAGGAAATGAGCTCTGACCATAAATGTAGTGAAGAGCTGGAACAGATTACCTGCAAAGGTGTAAAGTCACCTTCAATAGGACATTTTAGGCTTGAGGTTAGACCATCATTTGTCAGGAATGGAGTGAGTGTTCTCAGTCCTCAGAGAGGGGCATTAACAACCGACATGGGCTAGTTTTTTAGTCTAAGAGATTATTTATAGTGTGAAAATTTCAAACAAGAAAAGTCAAATATATGGTCCAAATTTTAAAGGAATTGGGAGTCAGGACCAAAATTAAAACATTGGACTCTTGACTGGCATTTCTGAGAAATGTATTAATTGAGATTGTCTTCATTTTCCAGCAAAGAAATTAAAGTGGTTAGACAATTAAAAGTTGAATTCATACACAAAATGTTACTGTATCTTGATATATTTTAGCTCTTTTGCATTTGAGCTAAGATATCTAAGCTATCTTCTGAAGCCATTGTAACTCCAGTTTTGGAATTATCTCTGTATTTATCTGTCATCACATAAAAGTTAGTCTCCAGAAGATTTTATAAACCATTAATACAATGAATCTTGATTTTGCTGGAGTGCCCAGTAGTCCAACCTTTGATATGTATAGGAAGAGAATGAGCCTCAGTGTCATTATCTGGGTAACTATACTCAATTGACTGGCATGTTCTTTATCAGGGATTGTTGGCTTACCAGGATTGTCGGTATCTTATTGAAGTGGATGGAAGTCAGGAACCAGATTGTGTCTTGGAGGTAAGTAAACTATGCACCAGCTAAGTTAACCTCCACTAGAAAATGATTTCTCAATTCTGTGGATTGTTCTCCTGATGGCAAAATTTTAAGTTGTGTTTAAAGCGCATTCATTTACTATTAGAAAACATGATTTTTGAAATACTTGCTTTCCTTCCTCTATTGTAAGATTCACTGCTCTGCCTCCAGGCTAACATATATGTGGCATGAGAATATTTTCAGGCAGGCTACAAACTTTTGTATTATGTCCATCTGGTTTCAGTGCTTTTTCTGATCTGTATTAATGTAAATTATAATGAGAAATTAAAACATTTTTGGTATGATATATTTACAAAACTGGTTTATTTGATACTTGTGTCTAAAATATATTTTGCATAATGGAATATAATTTTTATAAATTTTGAAGTTGTTTTGCAATGTAATAGAAGATCTTTGATTCTTGTAAGAATTCTGCTGAGTGCTTGTGTCTAGATTTTTAGCTTGTAACAGAGCAACTTGTTCTTCCTGTTAAAAACCTACAATGATAAATTTTGAAGATAAATAGTATTATGCTCTGCCTCATAACTAGAAGTTGCTTCAAATCAGAACCTAGAGTATGGGGTTGAAAATTAAGTAGGAGATTGTTTTTGACAAGGTAGGAAGTAAACTTCTCCTGCATTTTCTCCTCTGTTTAAAATAAATTGTATTATTTTAATTCTCTAAGTTAATTATTTCAGTGGATGCTTAACTCTACCAAGAATGGCCCTATAGGAAAAAAAACCAGTCATTTTGCAACATTAGAACATACAATTTCCTCATTTATGATCCATTTGTGAATGTTGCAACACAAAATTTATAGTAAATGTAATCAAGTTATGTTGTGATTCCAAGCATTTTACCTACAAGTAAGGCAAAGGCCTATAATAAAACTAGCCCGAACATGACAGAATTTGCTTTTTATTTCAGGAATATTTGCATTCAATCAATATTACAGTCAGAAAACTCTTCTAATAAACTTAAATATCATCTGATTCTCATTGGTAAATATTTGGTTTAAATACCTTTCATAATAAACTACCCAAAATTTGTATTGCTTCTGAATGTGCCTAATCTGATTTCCCAAAGAGATTTGCCCCTTTTTCCAATTGGAGCTCCTCTGAGTACTTGCCCTGCCTTGGGGGAACCTTCACAGTCTTGTCCTTTAGTAGGCTTGGGATTCACAACATAATGAGGAGACAGGAGGGCTGTGATTTGGCCTGTGTCTACTAAATAGCTTCTTAAAACTCAGCTCAGTAACTAGCACGAGTCTGAGTAAAAAAGTGGGCCTTGGTTTTTACGTAGCCATTATATAAATAATAAGTTACAATTTAAAATAGATTTTTAGGGGCCCTTCTGAAGACAAAAGCAGTTCTGATTTATCACTGTTGCTGCTAGAAATGAAGGGATGGGACTGTTTTCAAGCTAATAACAATTTATTGCTCAGATAAACATCAATCTCAGAGGCCATGAGATTTTAGAGGAGCAAGCATTTGGCCATAGCTCAAGAGTAGTCACAAGTTTCTTTGTTATAAGGCAATATATAATTTTTAAACCAATAGACAGTTGCCACAGGATTTATTTTGCTTTTCTAACCTATCACCTTTACTTACTTCTACTGCACTGGGGAGACTTGTATCCAATGGACTTCTAATTTACAGGCACACATATGCTTCTATTATAACTTCTAAACTCTTAGCTTACTCTGTACAACCACACCATTACATTATAAACCCTTCACCATCTTTTCAGTAAAGTTTCTCACTTACTTAAGGCATATTCTCACCTACAACTATAGAAATATAAGTTTATGATTTTTCTGCTTAATATCTGTGTGTTGTATTTTTACATCAATCTTAGCTTCTTCTAAGGCTGCAGATCAAATCCTTCGGTGTCTGTGGAAGTTTCTGTTTTTCCAGAATGGTACTAAATCAAGACTTATTTTATTTCCAGACAGTGGTAGGCCGACTTGAGTCTATGGAAGTTCAAAATGCAGCTCCTGTAATCAGACTCCAAAGTGAACTAGAAGAAGAAACGCTGGAGGGAAAGCAAAACGTAAGTGTGCTTTTTTAAAGTGTGACTGACTAATAACTAGAATTACTTTTCTGCTGTAAGCTTATATTACAGCATCTTTGTTTCACAGCAACCAGCTTGTTTTACCATGCAGTAAGAGCATTTTGTAAGCATTGACCTTTCAGAAATGAGAATTTAAAGTCATTCTGGGACTGAAGTCCACTTAAAAAGTATGAAAATAAAAAAACCCCTGTGATTCCCAAAAAACCATGTAATAATTATAATAAAACTTTGAACAAAATGTTTGTTTTAGTAATAGAGGAAAAAATAATTCCTTCCAATGAAATAAAGAAACTTTAGCCGAAGGATAACAATCTCAGCAACTGACTCTTAGCTCAGTCTACTCTTTTCCTGAATAAGAGCCAACATGCTAATCCAAATACAGCAACTTTCTGCCTGAGATTACATTTGTTCTATTTCCCTGTAATTAATTAGAAACATGACAAGTTACTGCTGAATTTTGCTGAATCATGGCAATTATAATTTGTGTCAATTATAATTTCAATTAACTTCCAAATAAACCTGAAAGCCAGAAGTTTGGCATGAATGTCATCACCTATTTTAAGTTCTGATCATTTTTCCTATTTCTGAAACAAAACTGAATATATGAATAGAAGTGTAATGGGGAGACCCCACATTTTCAGGGAAATATCCCTCCTTTTACTTCTTTGTTTTCTCAGTTCTTAACAAATTCACAAATGAAAGACTTTCTGTGACAGGAGTCATCTGTATTTATTATTTAGTTAGTTTGTATGTTTTAGCTTGTGTGTAAGCTTTGAGTAACCACAGCATTCAGGGCAAAGAGTTCTGCATCATGACTGAACATTATGCACAGAATTGCTTCTCTTTGTGTTGAACCTGCCTTTTAGCTCAGTGTCCTTCAGTATGCCAAAGTCAGTGAATAGTTTGGTTTTCTACATCTGCCTTCTACTAACCCATGAGTTCAGATTACTGTCCTGCTGTTACATAGCTATACTGAAGAATTCCAGTCTGTAAAATTTTATTCCTTCTTACACAACAAGCTTGTTGTGGGATTGATCAATTATATTACCTTTTTCTGAAACTTATCCAATTTTGCTGTGTCCTTTTTGAGATTAGGGCAGCAGGAGGTACATTTAAATATTACCCTTGTAAAGACAAGGGTAATATTTAAACAATTTAAACATGAGCCTTCTCTTTGTGCTCAACATTCCTGACATTCAAGTTGGTGTTCTGACTGCTCTTGGGCATTGAAAAATGCTTTCACAGAGAGTTCTATTTCTGAGTAGTGACAGTCAGTGAAAATTCATAGTTTTCTGTGTAAAAGTGCTATTTTAATCCCTGCCTTTGTTGGTTCTTAAAGTTCTTCTGCAGCTCCTCACAGCCAGCACTTGTCAATACTATTCTGAATTTAGAGTCACCATGACTTCAGGATTCACTCACTATTCACATTCTGTAAAAAGGCTATTAAACTTATTCCTATAATATTATATTTCTGCATGGCTAAAATAGATATTTTAATATTGCTATTCCTGACACATATAATTGTCCTTTTTTCAAACCCTTTAGAAGAAATCTTAGCCATTTTCTTTTGTCTTCAATAAATGGCTCTTTACCATTTTAAACTTCTAAAAAAAATAAATAAAGCCTGCAGGAACTATTTTAAGTACTATTTCTTTTAAACAGACCTGAAAAATGAAGTAATTTCTCTTTAAAACTGTCCTACAATTTTGAAATAAATATTTTTTATTTAACAGTTAAAAAAACCTTAATGTGTTTTTCTTTTTAATTTTGTTTATTTTCCATCAAAAGGTTTCAAAAAAGTCTAATAAAAAGGCACATGAAGACAAAAATTACACTTGCAATTATTGCTATTTTAATAAACAGGATGAACTTCTCCGGGCTCTGTCATCTTACAAGCTGATAGCACCCAGATACCGATGGCGTAGGAGCAGGTGGGGACAAGTGTGTCCCGTGGCTCTAAAGGAAGGGGACATTGTAATGGGAAACCCAGAGTTTGCTGTCAGGTTAGTGGAATTTGACACTCTTAATTTTCTTATCTGTTTTATGAGATGTTTATATTTGCTAGCTTCTCTTCTGTTTTAAGTTTTCTAGGTAAAATGTATGTACTGTCATGCCAAGAGGCATTGAACAAATTTGTATTGAATCCACGACCTTACCTCTTACCTCCAATGCCAGTTTCTCCTTGTAAAGTATTCGTATTTGGTCCTCCATTCTCTGGAAGAACAACTATTTGTAATGAAATTGCACACAATTATAAAGGAAAGGTAGGTTCATAAATGTCTTACATAGCAGAGTATCAGCTGGGGCTTGTCAATCAGTTAAGCACATTCTTGTCATGTTGTTAATATTCACATTATAAATATAGGGATTACAGAGGAAACACAGATTTTAGTGAAATTTGTTTTTTTATAAAAGTAGCTACAGATCAAGAATATTTTTATATACCCTCTTATATTGCCGTTGTCTTAGTATTAGAATACTGCAAAATAACTTTTGTATCTAAGATAATTAAATACAAATGCAAATTGAAAGCAATTACTTTTTCAAAAAGACCCCAACCCTGCACTTGAATTACATGTAAATTTTTCTGAAATCTGCAGAACTTTTCTAAATCCATTTTATTTTATAAACATTGTATCAGATGCTATATTTGTCTTCTGTGATATTTGTATTTTTTCAAATCCTTTCACTAGGTTCTTGATATGGACATACTCTTTCAACAATATAAAGAATCGAGAGAAAAAAATGCTGAGGAAATGCGAAAGGATGCACTAGAAAAGGCTATAGCAGAAGTGAAGAATAGATTGGAATCAGAAGAAGAATCAGAAGAATCAGGTGAATAAGCTGTTCTGTGGTCTTTGAAGCTGTCTTATTTGCTTTACATTATTTAACTGAAGCAGTTGCTGTCACTTTGACTTGAAAAAGTTGCAGAAGTTGTTATGATTGCTGGGCATTAAATATGAACTAAAAGAACATGCAGTGAAGGGAATAGCTTAGTAAAATTCAGTGTTTATTACGTATATATATTTAAATCCTTTGAATTTGAGGGCCATGTGAAAAAGAGTTTTCTGAACTCTGAGCTGAAAGAAGAAATTTGTTCTGACTGACACTGGTTGAAAACATTCAATTTTAATGACTTTCTGACAAGTTAAATCTCTGCAAAAATGAAAGTCTCATCCAGAAAGCAGCTTGTCAACTGGACTAATGTGAATCCACAATATCCAGATTTTTCACTTTGGAGCAGCCTTCCAATGATGCTGCCACAGATGGCACATTCATAAGTCGCTCCAGCTCTGGTCACATTTAGACTTCTTAAGCTGCCTAGTTTTCTGCATAACAAATTCAATAAATATATTGCAAAGGTGAAAAATAATATGTTATTTTAGTCTCTTTTAAGCAAAGTTTGTATTTTTTTCAAGGAAGTTCAGTGGAGCCTTTTCAAAATTATTTCTTTTGAAATGAAAATACTCCATTGAATTAGAATTGCCTTTTTATAGTTAGCTCTAGTTATGGTTCTAATGGACAATGGGGCAATTTTGCCTTATTCATCTAAGCAAAGAATTGTGTTTGACTTTCACATGGGTAGATACATCTAACAAGAGGTCAGTGTATTCCTCTAGTGCTGCAAAACTGGTGCTGACAGTGATAAAAAATCATTGGCATTGCAGTAAGAGTAATGATGAGCCATGACACCAAAATTGAAACAGTTAAACAGTGTTACATTCCAGGTTCCTGACTATGTAAATACTTTTGAGGACAGGGATGTTAATCCTATTAGAATTAATGAGAAATTAATCCTAATTAAAAATTTTATTGCCAAACTGAAGTACAAACAGAGGATGTATATTCCCTTACATATCTTTTTGTAGCATAAAATTGTTTCAGAATTTTTTAGTAGATAAGGAGATGCTTGAGTTTGGGCTGCATTGAGTATTTTTGCAGAATGGAAATTGTTGTATTGCACTAAAATGACATTATTAAGATGCTGCCCCTTTTCTAGGCACCTTGTAACTTGGCAAAAATAACCTTATAAATGTGTACATTTGTGCGTGTAGAAAGTATCAATACAATCATTGAAATATCTTGATATAAAGACTAAATAAGGCATTTTTTCCAAATTACACTAATGGTAGATACTGCAGTTGGCTAAAACAATTCTTCACCTAAATTCTAAAATTCTTCAAATTTTATCAAATTAATTGTGAGTTAACTGTGAGTATTCCTTATAAAGCTTTAAAATAATTATAGTTGTTGTGCCAGCAATTAATAAGAAAATGTGGAAAAATAATAATGTTTTGCTCATCATAGGGAATGCAGGCAACTTTATTGTTTAAAATACACTGCCTTGATCTAAAATTCGTATTGATTGAAAAATTAGTTTGGTAAACCTTTTGATTTAGGAACCAAAGGGAAATAAAATAAATGGAAATTCTAGTGTGCTGTAAGTGCCTGATTATTCTGGTACAGAAATGTCATTCTGTTCATATTGAAACAATATTTAGCTTAGAGGTGGAAAATACTGTACAGTTAAAAAGGTTGTGTTTTTTATACTGAGAGAGTAAACAAAGATCTTAGTTTATGAGACACACTCTACATCTGCATTCAAAACTGGTGTTTGTTTCTTTCTCAGAGCAATTGTGTATTGCTTAAAAATGTATCCTGTGCTGAAGTTATGATATAATGCTTTATTTAAGTCTTAATTTCAAATTTCTTTGTGAAGTTAATTTAAAAAATCTGTGATGTTAGAAATACCAGAGATAACTGCTGACCACCCAGAAGTTCAAGATATGGTAGAAAGAGCCATGAAAAGTGTGTCATTCTCTGAAGATACAATGTCATCTCAAATGTACGCTGAAGCACTGGAGGGAGCTATTGCAGGGGTGAGACTACAAGTACTATGTAGCAAAGCACTTTTTTCCTAAGAGGAACTTCTACCAGTTTATGCATTATCCATATATGTTCTTAGTTTTTCCATTTGAGAGATCAGTTTCATTTATATCACATAGCCCAAAAGCTTACATTGATTGAGGAGACACTGAGGAAGATCATGAAAGACAAATCTAATGAAGACTATTCTATAGTTCCTTTATATAAAATAAGAATATATGTGTGCATGTGTGTATATATATTCACATACTTTTACAGAAATTATTTCTGTCTTGCAAATTGCCTGAGCTACAAATTGTTAACGGCTGGGAGAATTATCTGACAGATCATTGTCTGCTTGCTCTATTCTTATATTTGTAGTCACTATTAAAGAACTGAACACCAGATGTAAGAGTTTGAAAAGAATTGTTTATGAAGATCTATCCAAGTATCTTTAAATGTTTTGAATTTGTTCAATGGTATGTAACTATTGAAACTGGAGTGTAAATTCTTTATAGGCAAGCTTAAAAAATCACTATTCCATTAGTCTCTTCTTGTTTAAAATGTTTTTCATTTCATTCAGACATATAAAGTTATAAATGTCTTGCTTTTTATTGACCTGAAATGGCAATAAGGAAAAATTATAGCATTTAGAAAGTAATTTTGTATTGTGCTGTCTTTTTTGTACAGCTCATTAAGTCTTTTTATATTCCTGAATGTGACATTTTCTAACAGCTTATGAAGACGAACAAAGACAGGTTTCCTGGTGCTTCAGAAAGAGGAGGGTGGGTAGTGGATAACTACCCTCTGTCAGAAGACCATTGGTCAGCCTTATTAGAGAAAGGACTTCTACCTGACACTGTTGTCTGTCTGAAGGATACACAAAAAGATGGTTAGTAAATGCACCATAATGCAACTTTATAATTTCTTTCTTTATTTGCTGTGTTGATATCTGTATATAAAACAACTTGTGAGAAAACTAGTAGTTATGTCCTATTTATAAAAGCTTCAGGGTCTGGAGAATTAATCATCCAGTGAATCAACAAGAGTACCACAATTTCTTACAATCTGGAGTTAGGGAATTGCTGGAATTTAAACCAGAAATACTTTGCTATAACAGCAAAGAAGATTCCTCCCATTTTAAATCAGTTTTCATTTTTCTCCTATTTACAGCCAGAAGGAAATACCAGTAGACTCTTGTAGCATCAGATTTTTGTATTCTTTGGCTGCTGGCTGTCCACTACCTTGTGATGTGGCTGTTGGTCAAATTTCTCCGCCTTGGTTTTCCCATTTGCAAAATCAGATTAGAGGTATGAAATTTCTCAGCTTGAGAGAAGAGGCAAGGGGGGAAATACTTGTATGCAGGGGTATCCTGTTCTCCATTCTGGGATCAAAAATAAACCCCAGTAACTTCCTACCCAGATGGATACAATGGCTTCATATCCATGAATTCAGAGTAAGGGATTTTTACTTTATTCTTTCCAGCCAAAAGGAAGATTGGCACCAAGCATCAATAACTGAACACGTTCATGTACTGTTCAAAGTTTGTCTGTCAAATGGTGTCTTCATAGTTCCTATTTGCTTGATTCATACCACATCACAAGTTTAATTGATCATTGGCAATGTTTGATCATTACCTGTTCAACCCAGTCTATTCTCAAAAAATCTTTCAGTGGCAGAAACTTCCATTGAAGAAAGGCATGATGGGTCTATTCACATATTGTTCAAGAAAACTCTTTAGGTGCCCAGCATTGGAATCAGTCCAGAGATCTTTTCAAGCCCTTGTCCCTGAATATAAAAATCAACCTGAGAAAATCAAGGTTACACAGTTTACTCAGAACAGATTTCTTATTTTAAAAAACCCCAGCTTTTCAGAAGTATGTCACCTGATGAGCAAATCATCCTCACAACTCAGGAATAGTACCTAAACAACTTAGTCACACGGCTTTGTGAAATTTTGTAACTAAAAGTGTTTCAGTGTGACCAGAGCTCACACACAGACTAAATAGTAGCTGAACATTGCTATGAGAAAGTTCTAGATCCGTATTTGCAGAATCTGTCATTCAAGACTTCATCTCAGACACTTTTGGAAAGAACATAGGGGCAAACTGCATCTCCATGCCTCATCTTTGCTTCCCAGCCATTCCAAGCTTCTTGAAATGTTCATGAACATAGTTTCTGGGACACAGTGCATAGTCCTTTCATACAACCACAAAAAGCATCTCCTTCCTGTAGTTGATACATGGTAATGAAGTGTCAATACTGTGTGCTAGATAATAAACATCAGGAGTCTACCTCTAGCCTGTACTGCAGGGAGAGCACTGAGGTGGGAGAGATGCTTTCAGAATTATATTAAATTTCTCTTCGCTTCTCAGAATGTTGCAATTTAGTGAATTAGTTGGATAGAAGAAAAGGTTGACTCTTTTCTGGTCAGTAACTACTCCTTTTTTTATTTAAATATATTTTCTTTTTTATTTTTTATCTTTTGAAGGGAAGAATTTGGGAATTCATAGCAGAGGCTTTCAAATTAAGGCCTCTCTAAGAACCTTCCTATTATGTGCTTCCTTCCTGCAGTATACACCTCTCTGCCATTTGCACTAGTTCTCAAAACCTAGCTCTGAACTACTTGCTGTAATCTGAACAACCTATTTTATACTCTTGTTAGTATAAAAATTTGGCCAAAAAAATGTAGCTTTTTGCTTATGGATACATTTCCTTGAATTTAGCTATTTTGTTTCACTTTATTCTTTTTATTTGCACAATTGTGTTGACTCTTTACTTGATTCCCACTCATTTCTGTCATTTAAATAGTCATGTAGTTGTGAAGTTCACATTTTCACAGCATTTGAGTCATTACTTTGTAATCTGTTCCCTGACTTGTCTAAGCTCCCATAAGTCCACTGATGAAAAAAGGTTTCAGCACACAGCCATATAGAAATCTATTTGTCAAAGTAAATAAATCAGTAGAGTTCCTAGTAGGAACAGCCTACTCTTAATTTCTACCAAACAGCTGCGTAGTAGAGGTATCCACATTATTTATATTTTTACTTGAATGTTTTTCATTTTTTTATTCATAGCATTCTTTGTACACTTGAAAATAAAATAAATATCAGAGTAATACATGGTATATGAAAGTATAAGATAAATCATTTCAGTTTTTTTTCCCTTTATAGCCTTCATAACCTTCCAATATTCAAGATTCAGTTTTTTAGGTGCTTTAAATTTAAAAAAAGCTCTAAAATTGTATAAATCTACAGCGTCATAACATTTCAGTGGTATATATACTTTTTGTTGACTTTAGAAGAAAGTTGTCAACTATTTATTAATTGACATTCCTAACACAATGACTTTAGTTTTATACAGATGCATTAAAGTCATTATTGTCATGCAATTGTGCTGCAGGAGCCTGTATACTACGCAGAGCATACCTAGCAAGTAGGAATGAAAATAATTCTAAGATTTTGGAAAGACCAACACATGAAGCATTAGAAAAGAAAGAAGATGATGCAAGGTAAAATATTCCAAATATCTGACTGTATAAAATGAGCACAAGAAAATTCCAGCCTCACTTTGTGTTAAAGGAATTAGTGCATTTATCACACAAATTATAAGACTAGTTATCATATGTAGGAAATAATCCAATATCTGTTGTCTTTGGGGAATATTACATTTATATCAGTACATATGGTGGCAGTAAAATCTCTTTCTAAATGCTTTTTCATTAGCCTTTCATTAGTCCAACCTTCTAATGCAATGAGACAAGAAAATTTTAGATAATAAAATACATATGATTTTTATTTTTACAACCAAAATTATATTTCCACATCTTTACATTTAATATATCTGCAACTTGCTTTAGTGAAGTATTTGTAATGGTCTTAAGATAAATAAACTTTTATTTACAGCGAAGAAATGGAAGAAACACTGACATCAGAGGAAGATCAGTCTCCAGCTGCTGCTGAGGAGAAAGGTGTGTATCATTTGACTTCTGATCTATTTATTTGCTTCAATCAATTAGTGGTTTGATTTTCCAGTTTTTATTTCCTTTTTAACATTCAGCATCTAGAAAAATGACTTTAGTTCCTCTCTTCACTGGTACTCTCTTCACACATTTCTTTGTGTCATTTCTCATGGATGTTACAGAATAAAGATGATTTCCATTAAATCAGTCAGCACTGTTGCAGTTTTCAATAAATCCAAAGGATGGGATTCTGTCTCTTCTAGTAACTTTTTCAAGTGGGTTATTAACTGTCTTGAAACTACTCATCAAAAAATCTCTAGCTCTTTAAAAGTTACAAAGCATTGCTGGAACATAGTCAATAGTTAATGAGAAAATCACAAAGTTGTCTGATTTTCTGGTCTTCCTCCAGTAAGTTCAACCTAAGTAATTAAAAGGGAATGGAAATCAGTTCAGCAGTGTCTCTCTTAAGATGAATTGGGAATTGCTCAATCTGATACCAACACACATTATGAATTGCTGAATCCAGAAGCCCAGCAGAGGTGAGGCTGCAGCAGCTCTGTGTCCCCAGGACCATGCAATGAGTTTGAGCATGTATTCCCATTTCACTTTCATCCTCTTCTTACTCTATAATCCATGCTAGTGGATCCAATCCACTTTGATCTTTCCTTCTCCTTGCCTTCTCAGAAAAGCTTCCTAATGTTGTAAATCTCCCACAATCCCAAACTGCTTTTCCCTAGACATCCCCTAGTGAATCTCATGCCCTGTAGGCAGTAATACACCTCAGCCAGAGAGCTTCTCGGGGTGACCCATCTCAGTAGATTTCACACCCAGACAATGCCTTCATCATCATCTTCTAATGGCCCTGAGGGCTATCAAGTCAAGGTTATATTTGTTGTGACTAAGTTTTGGGGGTTCACCTATCTGTTATTGTTTCTCATCTCCTTTGTGCTTATGGAGATTAGTCTTTAACAACATAACACCATAAAAACTAATGGAATTCTGTGTATTACACAAGGTTCCCCCTCTGGTAACAACATAAATAAAACATTTTGGATAAAGATGTTCTTACTTTGTTGCTTTCTAAATTGACAGAGCCACATATTTTTTTGTTTCCTGTAAAGATCCTACTTTTTATCAGAATTGTATTTTCCTTAGTTTCCAACAGAGAAAATATAATTGTCCTGGGCAGAAGTGAATAATCTGTAAGGAGTAAGCTTTTGGCAGCAGACCAGCTGTCACAAATAGGCTGGATTTTTGCAACTCAGATTCTGTCAGTTGGATTGAGGCTTATAGTTCCATATAGTTTCAATGGTTTGAACCTCATTAGTCCAAAAAGCTGCAGAGTTTTACTTCCCTCTTAACCTTCTTTAATCACTGCCTAGCTTCTTAGAAGAATGTTTCTGTCTGATTTGGATCAGCTGTCATGATGAATTACTGTGCATAAATATCTGTCTCTATATTAAGAACTAGGCTGGGGACTTTGGAGTATTTTCTTTCTCTACTATACAGTCTCAAGATTTCCCATTCATAGCCTAAATTATCACCCAAGGCCTGGAGAGGAATTCCCACTTTCATTTTTCCTCATCAAGAATCTAGACTGCTATTGCCATTTTTCTTTCAAACACAACATACTGGTTTCTTTACAAAATTACTATGGTCAAGCTTAAGTTCTGTATTACCAGTATGTCTCACATACGTTCTCTTTCCTGACCTAGTCTGGCATTTATTTTACATATATATTTAACAAGGCCTAAGTTGTAAAGGTAGTATAAGATAGACTGAATAAGATAGAGTGCTTTTAAATTTTACTGAGGTAACCTACTCAGTGAAAAAAAAATACTGTAGCTTTCTAGGGTTCTTTAAATTGCATGTAAGGTTTTTAAAAAATCCACATTATACTTTTTTATAGTTTCTAATAAAGCACATAGCTTTTCTCCAAAGTGAATAAATCCTATAGTATTAAATATAAAGGCTTCTACAAAGATACTTTGTCATCCTAATCTCAAATAACAAAGTTATTTCATAGTAGTTTGGAATATCTAACTAACGTTGATCTGAGTACATCAAAACAACATTTAATGATTATAGAAGTAATAATGTCATGTGGTCTTAAGACATGTTAAGTCCTTGTTCAGAGAAAATCATGTTTTCCTACACCTACATTTTATTTCAATAATCAAACACTGACTCACCAAAACACTTCAGTCATGCTGCTCTTAGCCTGCATCGTTTTATTTCACATGTAGTGCCATCAGCACATTGACTGCAGCTTTTCTCACATGTGACATGTCTTTACAGCAATATAGATAAATGTTCACGGTTCACGTTCCCAGTTTGTTGGGTTTTTGTAATATATAGCAATTATAATATTTAAAAAATATCTCAGAAAAAATACTCCAGAGCCCAAATCATACTCTTTTGGTCTCTCATATATGGTATCCTATGGGAATGGCTCAAAGCTGCACCAGGAGAGGCTTGGCTTGGGCATCAGGAAGTGTTTCTTTACTGAGAAGGTGGTAAAACACCAGAACAGGATTTCTAGAGGTGTGACTGATGCCCCAAACCATTTAAGAAACATTTAGGAAATGCCACTAATAACACACTTAAACTTTTGGTTGGCCCTGAATTGCTCAGTTGATGAGCACTGGATGATTGTAGGTCCCTTCCAACTGAAACAGTTCTATATAAATAGATGCACATTTTAATAATCACAGTTTTTATAATGTCAGTGGAATCTGGGTTTGCTTCAGCACTGAACATATTCAAGTTTATAATATTGTCTGTGTTTAAAAGGAAAAAATGGTTCCAGTGATGAACAAGGTACTTCCACATGTCTTAATGAGAGTAAAAGTAACTGGAGAAGGAGACTTCATATAAATCTAACAAATGTATTTAAGTGAGTTAAGAAGCTAAGTTCAATGCTGAAATGTCTGCTAAAGATATAAAAATCAATTTATGTGGTAACTCTTGCTTGTAATGTCTCGCTGAAAAGTATAGCCTCATATATTTTTTTCATGTCCTTTGACACAATTATTCTGAGAGGTTTTTTTGGGGAATTTCTTTATTTAAGCATTTTTGCAGAAGCTTTGCATGTATGACTGTATTTATACTAGGAGAGAGCTATATCAATTCATGAGACTATATGAGACTTTCAGCTGTTGTAGAGGAGTTCTCATCTTGAGGCAGATCTGTGGGTTTTCTCCAATCTTCCTGAAGTAATACTTGGCATATTCTTTTCCTGCCACATTTCTGCCAGAGATTACTTCCTTTCTATAGCAAACTCAACTGGAGCACACATGCTTATGTCTCAGTAGCTCAGGCTGGTGTGTTTGTAGAACCCAATTTTCATTGATGTCTCTTCTGCTGCTCTTGCTATTTGGGCAGAAGTTCTTGGCAAAAATAAATTGGCAGCTGGGCTCATAATTCACCTCTCATGCTTGTGCTTTCACAGCTTTTAATATCATTATTAGTTATATACTCTTTAATATGAATCCCAACTCTTTAATATTGATCTTCTTTCTCATTACAGATGGTGGAGAGTTGAATCAATACCCTTGTCTTGGGCTTTTATTCTATTTTCATGCTTTTTATATTTTTATCGTCATGTTAAATTCAGTAAGATATTTGAAACAACAACAGCAAAAAATAATGAAACCTGTTCATGTTAGTGCATTTCCTATTTAGTCTTTGAAGATAAATACTTTTTGGAATCAATTATAATTATAACATTTACCAGGCAGACAATGTGTGCTCAGTCCTACAGCCTCTAAATATATTTCTTTTGTTTTTCTTGACTGACTTGCATCTTGATTTGTGCTTTCCCCTACCTTTAACTGGAGGCTTTTCAGAGAGAGAGTTTGGACAAGGACAGTTTATTAAACTGGAGATGAGAGATTGCAAATTACTTGCAAACTTCAAAGCAAGCTCTAGTGATATTACCTTCACAGTTTGTTCAATGTTTAAGCAAAGCTGCATGATCTTTAAAGCCACTTTCTGCTGTCATTTATAAATCAGATGTGATAATTGCATTTTAATACCTGTAATCCCACCATTTTAGGCAGAGAAATTTCAAAATTTGAAAACCAGAAAGTTTAGGAAGAACTTCCTCAATTAAATGCCAAATACCTTCAGTTCTTAAATTTTTTTAGCCTCTCATTCAGATAAATAAAGACTAAGGAATATTGGTGGAGAACAACTATGCAATGTTTTGCAGAAGAAAAAAGAACAAAAGCCTATGATTAGAGCTATCAGTCTTTCTGGAAGCTCTTGTCACTTTCTGAACATAAAAAGAGAAAGGACATCTTCTTAATTTACTTCACTTAATGTCTGTCCATCTGTCCTCTTTGACCCTATCCAGTACCAGTCTTGTAAATTAAATAGAACTATAATCTAATGAAAAGATATATGAAATCTTGTAACAGCTTTCTTTCAACACTTTGAAGGCAACTCATCTTTAGTGGAGATGGTTGGCTTTAGTTTTTAAAATATACATTTTAGCTTTTATCTGCTAGAATTTTTAGAATATTTTAAAGAACAAACCAGAAATAAATCAAATAGCAACCATTTTATTTTAATAGAAGGTTGTTTAAATATACATATTTTTATGCATTAGAAAGAATCGACTTTGTTTGTAAACCAAAGTTATCTTTCCAATTAAAAAAATCAGTACATACAATATAAGTTTGTCTATTGAGCATATTTCACTGTAACATGCTGGAGATTATTTAGCAGTGTATATTTATAAGTAAGAAATGAAAAGCCTGTATAAACAAACTACAGTCTGTTTCAAAAAGGCAATTGAAGATACATTCTTAATGAAATACAGATCAGTTCCAAGAAATGAAATGTGTCACTGTTATGGTATATTTTGCCTTTCTGTTTATTTTGCTAGTTAAGCTCTAATGAAGAAGACATGCTGGCTTCTGGTGTGTCTGCGTCAGCTTTGGCAGTGTTTCAATGAGAAGAAAAGAAGGACTTTTTCCTCTTTTTTAGTGTTGCATATGGACCAAGGGAAGAAAAAGTCACAGATACTAAGATACTAAAGGCTCTCTTTCCCCAGCAATTCACTTAGAGAATGTGGGGGCAGGAAGCCTTCAAGGATTGTTTGTCTCTATGGTAACGATGCTCAGTAAAAGCACAGAACATGCAGAGCAAAAGAATATGAGAAATTGGCATATAGACATTCCCTACAAAAGTCCAAGATTTAAGGCTGGGGAAGATTGTTTCCTATCACCACTGTGATGAGAAAATTAAATTAAGAACAGTACTGTTAGGTAGAAAGCCACCTCCTTAGAGAGAAAGTTGTTTGCATTTTTATAGAATTTATTTTCAAACCACTGCTGTCTTTTCAGGTATTTTTCTTGACTATGTTTTTAATTTTTTAAAAAATACCTCCTCACTGTGAATAACCTCACCAAGCAGAGTTACTATAATTTATATCTAATGGCAAAGGTACAGCTGCCTTACTTGGTCCCTGGTGAGACAAGCTAAATGTCAGGGAGACAACATTTTTGTCATAAGGTTCAAATACCTGAAACAAAACCAAATGAGGTTTGGGTTGTCTGATTTTTGGTCTGTCTGTTTTCACTGGGAATGTAAACCTTTTTTCTTTTGTTACTTCTCCCCTCTTTCCATGGGAAAGTTTCTCCAGTTCACTTAGACCTGGGTAAGCTATTTAAGAGTTCTATAAGTGTGCAATAATAGCTGCTGGATATGTTTCCTTAAGCAACAAAACCTTCTGGATACAGGTATTCTGTTGGAATTATGTGTCAAAAGTGGCAAAACAAAGCTGGAACACATGCTGGTCCATCCTTTCCTATTATATGGCCTGTCAGGAGAGGTAACATGAATTGTAAGTGCATCTGAGATAAAGATCATGGGAACTACTCTTAAGTAGTTTCATTGCCGTGTTCAATATTGTGTCTCAGATGATGCCAGATATTCATTTCAATCTCTTGTTCTGCTTGTATATTTCCAAAGTGTCATGACCTGCTGAGAAATGAGAGGTTTTTAAAGGGCTGGACTATTAAGATGATCTGTTGAAAGCCAGATCCAGCCAGCCCTCATCCCATCTTCCATGTGTTACTGCTGTGGATAGGGCTGTGGTTCACAAGGCAGCACATGTGATTTTTGCAGTGTGACTGTTCCAGGGGTAACATGTGCAAGCAGCAGTTAGTGTAATCCAGTTATTAATGTATCCTTTCCTTCTCTTCTTAAAATCTGTGTTCCTGAGGGAGTCATCATTACATACTGCATTAGAGCTGCCCAAATGTGAGCAGGTTTTACCTGGCTAAATCTCTGTCTCATTTGGAATATATCACTGCAGAATGCAATATAATTAATGGCACCATTTGCACAACATATTTTAATGTACATAAAAAGGTATATTTATGTTCCTATTTAGAATCATGGTAAGAGGCAAAAATGTCATTGCAGGGTATATAAAATGACATATATAGAATGAATGTCTAGTTTAGTAAAATGCAAATGTTTGCAGGCCTTTTCAAGGGAATCCATTATTTCTAATTCAAGATCAAACTATTTGAAATTTGCAAGGTGTTTCTCCTTGCTGATATTCCCTTTTGCACTTCGATTTATGTTTAGACTAATAATCAAATAAGAGGAAGGTTAGCTACTAAGATGTCAGTCTAATAGCTGTGTTGTTTAAAACCAAAAAAATGGGGGGGAGATGTATTAAGTAATGGTCATTATAAAAGATCACAAAAATACTTCTTAAAATGCTTATTTGCTAATAAATTTGCAGTATATCTTGGCTGTGCAGTGATATTGCTGGAGCAGGGGCTGACAGCCTTGAGGGCTGACAAGGGGCTGTGGGCAGGTGTGGGGAGCCCAGGGGGGGCAGGGACAGCCAGGCCCAGGGGTGCCCTCAGGTCACTGAGCCAGCACATGAATTGCTATAGAGAGCCCAACTTACTTCAAACCTCAGTTAGTCAAGGATATAGTTCAGGTAAATGGTGGTGTTGAGAGAATAAAAGTTTCAATGTCAAAAGTAGAAGAATATAAGTATTTAGAAATGTAGCCTATTTCTAGGGAGCTACATATTGTGACACAGACCCTTAAGAAGATGTAGACATTGCAGTGCCCAAAACTCCCATACTACCTCTAAAGTGCTGATTTCATGTAGGGACTAAAGGGTTGTAGAAATAGGCACAAGTAGCAAACTAGCAAGGCACCAACCTTAGTGGGGCATGAAGGAATTTCAAAAGAAGGGGTGTGATGTGGTCCTTGTTCTGAGGGAACTTGCATATCCCAGCAATATTGGCACTTTGAGGTGATGCTTTAGTTGGTAGAATATTACACCAAAATTAGGCAGCATCTTTACTCTGACCATTAAGTTTCAAACTGTTTCCTGCCAAATCTTACTGGTACCTAATCACTGAAACCCAGCTACATTATACACTTTTTGTCTTTTGGCTCTAATTTGGAAAATTAAATGTTTCATTTGCAAATTTCTTTAACAGTTCACAAGAGGAAATTGAGAGGTACTTGGTTCTGGGAGGAAATATGTTTTCTTAATGAAGAATATTGTAACAGGGCAATCTAACCCTTCATAAGCCAGAAAATTTGTTTGGATTTTTCAGATTGGGACAAACTCAAAATGAATGTTACAGTGCTGCAATTTGACAGAGTGAGCATTGGCCTGCTTAATGCCAGAGAGTGACCATAAAGCATTGGGGTTTTAATGTTTTGAGGTTATGTATTTTTGAGAAAGTAGTCAAACCTTTTTACATACAAAGCATTACAAAAGACTTTCATTTTAGTAATACCTCTGCTTTGTTCATGTAGGAAGTTACATAAGGAAGAACAGTAGTAATGGTCCTTTTTATGCAAAAAATCAGTTGAAGTTCATTGGAATAGGCTGATAATGTTGTTACTTGTGTCAAAATCTGTTCATGCTCTTTCTAAAAACAAGACAGGAGCAACAAGAGAAGGGGAAAATTTTGGTGAAATAGAAAATCATTCCATTCACTGATAAAATTTTTTCTTGTATCTTCATTTCTGGCAAGAAAAAAACACAGCATATGCTGTAAGTCTCAGCAAACTTAGAGTAATATCAGATCATTGAACTCACTGCTCTCAACTGCTTTTCTGTCTGTTGGCTGACATCACTTATTAAGAGAACACAAAAGAAAAATGACAAGAAAAAAAGACAATCAGAGTTGAAAATGAGAATAGGAACAGCAGCAACAACAGCACATTGCTGCTGCCAGTGACTAAGTCTTTATGGTGTCATATAGGCACTTGGGTATCATCTTCTAGCTGAGATAGGACTTTGTCTCAGGACTTTCAGGGTCTAACAATGTCTGAATGGATAGTAATTGCAGCCCTATCTAGCTCCTAATTGGAACCTTTTTTAATGTGTCAATATTAAATTTTTGATTCCAAATCTGTTGTCAATATCAAGTTTTTAATTCAACATCAACTGTCAATATCAAGTTCTTAATTCCATCTGTCTTCTTCAGCAAGAAATTGTGGTGGAAGGAACTAACCCCTTGTTTATTTGCTCACAGAGTATGACAACACATTTGGTGTGGTTTTGTCATGTTTACAATGTGTAGTACCTGTGATTTTCTTATTTATATTAATGCATCCTTTTAGTCTCTAACTTCTGTCAGCTTTCTGTGAGACAGTGTTAGGAAACATGCTTGGACTGATCTTAAACAACAGACACTACAAATTTCTGCATGTTCCTTAACAGATTAAAGTATTCTCTCTCTCTCTCTTAATTACTAAACAAGCGATTGTATGAAGACGTGGCTTCCTTAAAGCCAGAATTCCCTGTGAGAGTTTCCCAGTTCTGGTATTTACAAAGGGAAGTCATGATAATATTTTTTTACTTTATTTTCATTTATTTGTTCATTCAAATTTTTCCCATACTGGCATGAGGCATGACTATATGGAGAGTCTGTCAAAAGCTGATCATTGAATCATAATTTTTAGATTAATGTATTCTGTTTTGTATATCTTTGCAGAAAGAGTCATACTTATTTTGAGTGCTGATTTAAATAACCATATGCAAATATAGTTCAGCAATTTGACCTCATTTATTTTCCTGGAGAAGCCTCAGTGTATAGTGTATCAACATAATTAAACAATGAAGTGTCTTTGTAAACTATTAATATAATAATTCATAATTATGGGGAGGAAGAATCATTAAAAAGTATACCATGATTTGATTTGAGCAATATAAAAATAGTCCTAAAGAAGAATGATGGTTTTTAAATGTAAAACATTTTAGAGGAGCATTGCCTATTTTACATTATTTGATTTTCAGAAATCATACAACCTGAGTTTGCAGAGGATGGTTTTCCAGATACAGAAGAAATGAAAACAATTAAAATGAAGATTGACCTTTTCATGAATGATTGGGAAAATGTGGAATCAGAAATCAGGACGTCATCTCAAGTTCAGGTGGTTGTTTTAGAGATTGCTGAGCAAACTCCAGAAAGTCTGCTTAATCAAACTGTGCAGGTTATGGAAAGTAAGTAATACTGTTTATGTGATTATTATCACTTCAACTATCAAGAGAGATTTTGGGTAGCTCAAGCAACAAGCAGGTTAGGGAGTAGGTTATACTCAGTTTGATATTGCTAATATGAAGAGGGTCATACTGTGTTCTCTGAGTCAGCTAAAAAGCATAATAGCAGCCTTCCAGACATCTAAGAGTGGGCGAAATATATATATTTGAAAAATATATATAATTTGGCTATGCAAATAGGTGCATAATAGCTTGCTAAACATTCTGAAAGCACATTTCCACAGTTACTTGTTATATCTGTGTATGCCAGGATACTGGTTTGAGAAATGGACAGATAGTGAAGGTTCACTAATGTGTAATATTCATTGGGTTAATGAGTCTTTCAGGGTGTGTAATAATCTAACCTAACCACCTGCATAGACTGGATTTCAAAACTGAATTTTACATTACATTAATTATTTTAAATTAATATTTCTTTGGCAAATCACATTTCTTCATTTGTGTGGCTTTGGTAAATTTTGAGCACTGAATAAATAATACTTCATTTTTCCTAATATCACTACAAATCAAGTGTTTTATTAAACAAAACATCTATTGTTCTGGCTCTATAATAAACTTGAAATTTGAGTGATGATTCTTCCCAACAAGTAACAGGAAAACTGTTGCAAACAGTAATGGTACTATCTGCATGTGTTTGTATAATACTTTTGCAATACAAGTTCCCATTGAAAATACCATTTACTTCAACCAAAAACAACCTGTAGAATTTCCATTTTTGGAGGAAGCAATATACTAATTTCCACATCTGGGGAGAACATTTTATTCTGTGAGTAGAAGAAATGCAAGATGCAGTTGGCAATATTTTCTTCCATGTATGTGCTTACTTTCATGGACAAAGATAATATATTCTGATATAGCCAAAGGATAATTATTGAAACAGAAATAAAAACCCTAACCTTTTCAGAACCTTTTAAATATTATGGCTGGGAATTATCTGATGAAGACTTTGGGGAGGAAGAACAAGATCTGGCTGCTGAAGCGGAAAATGAGGAAGAGGAAGAGGAAGGTGAAGAGGAAGAGGAAGAGGAAGAAGGGGAAGAAGAGGAAGAAGTAAGCATGCCAGTTTTTATCTATTTATGCTTTTATTATAACTCCTTTATTTTGTGTTTGAACCTAAGCTCAGAGAAGACAGATTTTGCTTGATCCTGATTTTTTTTTTGATCCAATTGAAGCCTTCGTACAGAATAAATATTAGTATGTGCTTTCACTACATTTCTGTGTTGTAGCTGATAGTTTTACTACAGCAAGAAGCTCAAATACCACCATGCTAATAGAGAGAATGACTGTACCTAGTTTTGCCAGATGGCAAGGAGGGATTTTATTAAAGAAACAAATGTGAACTTTGATTTCTGTCAGCTAACAATGATTCCATGAGCCACCATGTAAACATCAGAAGATGCCGAGTCCTGTTCCATTTCAGCTATTAATAATTTTCACACACCCACTTTAATGAAATTAGAGGTCTAGCTTTGCCTTTCTATTTTCATCCTGTATTGGAAGATTTCCATCCCCGAATTTAACAGTACAGGATATCCACCGACTGAGAGAGCAGTATTGAATATATTTTTTTTAGAAATTAACTTTACTGGATAAGTAATCTGACTTCATAACACCAGCTCTCACTGTATTTTGTGAAGAGGTCTACATTTAAACAGATCAGTTTCAAGGACACAGTAGGAAAAGATCTTATCATAGATACTTCTACCCTAATTTTGGTCCTCAGTGGCTAACTATGGTATTCATCATATTTTTAATTTAATTATTTTCTCAGTAATTCTCCTGGACAATTTGTTTTCTGACTCATAATCAAAAAAGTGTTATTTTCATGGATTTATTTTCAGCATGCAAACTGTTTTGAGAATATCATCCTAACTCAATTGTCACTTAATATATTTGACATTATTTAATCTGATCTACTTAATCTAAGTAAACTCCTGAATTCTAAGAGTTCTTTAAAATTTTCATATTTTCAGGATGAAGAAAAAATTAAGCAAAAGAAAAGGCATATGGGAGACACAAAACACTTTTGTCCAGTCAGCCTGAAAGAGAACTTTGTCCTCTACCCTGGACTCCAGGAAAATGGAGCTAAATATAAAGAAAAGATTTATTACTTTTCAACTTCCGACTACAGAGATAAATTTTTGAACAACCCCGAGGAGTATGTGGCTCACAATGAACCACTACAAGTGAGAATCTTAAAATTTAAAGCAGTTAATAGCAGATTAAAATAACTACTTTACATTCCCATTTAGATTTATTATGGCTGGTTTTTTTCAAAGTAACAATATATTAGGCAAGTCCTTGAAGCAAATAAAATCCATGGCTTCCCTAGTGATTTTTAATATAAGTTTGAATTAGCACATTTAATTAATGATGCAAATACAGCAGAAAAGAGAGGAAGATTATAAAGGCTTGCAATAATATTAAAATGTGTTTAAAAAATGACACATATTGGGGGTTTTGTGGGTTTTTTGTAACTTGAAAAAAGGAAAAAGAACAGAAGATTTACCAGACTTGTCTAGTGAAGTTTCATTTCTACCTACTGATAGTAGGGTTGTAGATTTGTTTGGTGTTTCAAGAGAGCAGGTAGTTTAGTTGGAACAGTAACAGAAAATCTGGGAACATTAAAATAGAAAAGTATGTAACTGTTTTTGATGGATTCTTTCATAATGATATTTTTGAAGTGAAAAACAGTAGGGGGTGGGTGCAGTGTAAACTCCAAGATGTTACAGAATATTCTGTTTTTTTCCTATAGGCTCCTCCTTTACGGGTGTGTTTACTTGGGATTCATGGAGCTGGTAAAACTACTTGTGCACGAGAGATAACAGATAAATTAGGCATTTTCCATATTCAATTCGAAGAATATCTACAGGAATTGATTTTACCCAAAACTAAAAGGAAAGTTGGGCCCCCTTTTGATGAAGACCATGAAGATGACAATAAAATACCAGAGGAACTGGAAGACCTCTCTCAGACCATAACTAAAACTGAAACAGAAAAAACCAAACAGGTAATAATAATATTTTATACATCCATGCGCAAAATAACCATTTTCTGGCCAGAATAGGAATTTCCTATAAAATTGTAAAAATTGTAAAATTATGTTAAATTAAATACTTGATGAAATTTGGAAATAAAATTTCATTATAATGTTTTAAATATCACAAGCATTCCTCAAAACATTTTCAAGAGTTATACACAGGTTTTTTCTAAATATTAGAGATAGATGCTAAATGCCTAATGGAAGACCAACTGAGGGGGAAAAAAAGGTCAAGGTCAGAATAATAATGGGAAGACATGGTTTCCTTTAAGTGTTTAGTGCATGTGTTCCAACTGCATAGGACTTAAAAAATGTTCCCCAGCTGTGCTCTTTGCATTCTCTTGGAGCAAAAGAATAGAATGCCCCTACCAACCCTTTGATTTGATCATCCTTCATTAAAAAAATCAGAAATATTCATCATTAGTAACAGGGTAAGCTAGTATTTTTTTAACGCAATAGGTTTCTTAACTTGGATTTTAGTGTTTCATTGCCTATTGGCAGCAGTTTCAAACCAGAAAAGTAAAGCAACTCTTGGGTAGCATAAAATATGCCTTGTAGCTTAACTAAAAAACTGTTTCTAATAGCTCATGATAGTTCATGATACTGGTAGAATAATAATTAATAATAATAATAATATTATAATTAATGAATTATAATTTTCAGAAAATGAGTGCTTTTTCTTTATCAGATTGACTACTGGCTTAAAATCCTTATAAATGCTCATTCTAAACCCTGTCTCTTACAGAGAGGTTTTTTTTTTATTAGGCAGTGATCTGCTGGGAGAAAAAAAATCCACAAAGTTTTAAGGCAAATGAATTCTTTAGATAGCTATGGATATGATAAAAGCCATTCATTATGTGGAGAAGTCTCACCACAGGTACACAGCATCTGAATACTTCAGAAATGTGTCGTAAAAAACTGAAAATCTATCTCTCACCCAACAGAAATAAGGATTTATCCAACACTCAAAGATTCAGGAAGAAATGTGTTACTGCAACACATTTTAAGAACCTTTTTTTTAGTGTGTGCTCCTGATATCTGCCAAGTTCCCTCAAGTTACTAGTCCTCAAAGATCTTCAAACACTTCCTACTGCAGGATTTAAGGAAGGAGGCAGGAGAGGCAGCAGGCTACAGAGCAGGAGGCATACAGAAACAACACTCAGGCACAGTATTAGGAAGATAAGCACCCAATGGAAGTGGAAAGTAATGAGGGCTCTGAATTTAATTTTATTTCTGCTCTTTTACAGCAGTAAAAAAATCTAGAAAATGTGAGTCTGACACTGAAACATGGTCTTTGCAAGTACACTTTAATCTGTTGCCTAGAGGGTTCTGTGTCTAACAGGAAAGCCTGGGTAAAAAATAGTGCTACTCAAAAACAGAATAGGATCAAATTTGGGATCATTTAGGTAAACTGGACATACAGGTCAATGGGGTGCACTTGCAGGTGCTGAAAGAGCTGCCAAAGGTACATTAAAGGCCACTCCACTATCTTGAGAAGTGGAGCAGTTCCCTGATAACTTGGAAGGTAGTGTTCTGATGAAATAATACAGGAGTAGTTAATATTGGGAGCAAATGCTTAAGCACAGATAGAGTACAGATCAAAATCATGGATGTCAGAACAAAAATCCAGGTTTTCATCAAAATCAAAGAGGGGGTTCTTTTGAAAAGTCAGTTTACAACTTGGTCATCACAGCCAAAAATATGGCAAGTTCCTGGCACTGATGGTTATGGCTGGCTCTCACTCAATTTGATTTTTTTGGGATAAATACATGTCTTACACCAAGGCATTTCTGTTATTATTTTTTCTTTTTCATCTTTATATCTCCTGGGAAGCAATCTTCAAATTAGTATTTTTTTTCTCATACTTCTTTTAAAGTACTTAATCTGATGCTGTGACCTAAGCACAGCTCTTACAATTTCAGTTCAGTATAGAAACCTATTCATTGGTCCCTGCACAAACTCTAGAGGATAATTTCCAAGGTTGTAGAGTTCCCAGGTATTTCTCTGAATATGAATACCACTGGACTGTCTTGGACATCTTGTGCCAAAGTGAAAGAGAATGATACAACAGAATTTAATGAATTTTTTCAGAATTGGAGGGTCAGTGAAAAATAGGATAGTCAGACAGTCCAGTAGAAGTTTATCTGTCAAAGCTTAAGGTCAGCTATAATGTTCAAAGCAAAACCACTAAAGGCAAACAAAAATATACCATGCAATCTGGGAAGTTCAGCAAAAAGATATCATCCTGGTTGTTTTAGTGCCACATCATTGACAGGTCTGGGGGGAAACCTTGTCCTTCAAATCACTGCTCTGTGGGGTGTTCTCTTTATTCTACCAGGAATATACATCTCACGCTTCCTCTCTTTTATTTCATACAAACACCATTCCTACCTCTCTCTAGCAGTGGTAATGTCAGTGATACATTTTTATATGTTTTAATGTTTCCTCCCACTTCACACATTTCTTTCAAGATGCCTCTGTGTTGCAAATCTGGCTACCACTTTGTCTACTTAGGCATCTTCTGTCATACAGACATCTTTAAATATATGCACTGTGTCAGGCACTAGAGAAAATATTATTCATACACACTACATTAGAGCTGTGACTTCCAGCATATTCCCAAGTTCTTTTGGCCTCATTATCAGAACAGTTGTCAGGCATAGGAATTCTTATTCACCTATGGCCATTTGATATCAGACACATTTTGATTCTTGATATATGAATTGTGTAAACTAATCCAGAATCATCAACATATACCATCTTTTCAATGTTTTTTACCACAGTTTGTGTCAGGAAACCATTCTATGAGAAATGCCTCCTCAACCATATTGATCTCACAGAGTTATATATTCTTGGAAAAAACCCGAATAGTTTTCCACAATAATTTAGTAGTTTGATTTGGCATTTGAATACTCTGCATTTGACTAGTCATTAATACTATTACTGTTGTATAGAACAATGCTATCTGTCTGGTATCTGTTCTTTTGCCTATACTCAGTAACCTTATATATCCTTCTTCAACATTTTTTTTTAATCCATCCAAATATAATAGTTGCTTCCAAAAAGTGAAAAAACATTCTGATGTAGTACAGGTAGTCTTCCAGCATGGAAACACGTATAGCCAAGTGGAAAACTGCTTGTAGGCAATTAGGAGAATCTATGTTCGTTTCAGTTTCTATTCCTCTTAATTGAGCATGTGTATAATGAAATACTTAACAGTTGTGCTTGATTTTAGGTTTCATTAAAACTCATCAGCAGCAATTGCCCTAATTTTAGGGGATTGCCTAAAATGTATAATGTACTATGATTCACTGAGTTTTTTTCTGCTGGTTTAAGCAAATGAAGACAGTACCTACTTAGCAAAAAACAATAAATGTGTCCAGTAGATACTTTTTTCTGGTTTTGGTTGGTTGGTGGTTGATTTTGGTTTTTGGTTTTTTTTTTTTTCATTTTTGGTGGATTTTCTTTACTTAAAGGAAATGGAATTAACTGATGAGGAACAGGCAATCAAAGCAAATCTAACGAATAATACAGAGCTGCCTCCAGAAGTCCTGGATAAGATTGTTCCTGACTGGTGGAATAAAGAGCCATTCCGGTAACTGTAATTAGATTCTCTCTTTCTTTAATTAATTTTAGGAAGTATATCATCCATTGTGTCCACAATTGTAAATAACTATCATGGAGATTATTTCAGTGCTTTTGTACTTTTTATGAGTAATGACCTACCTGTCAGTCTTGGTTTTGTTGTACTATTTTAATTGATATTTTGACAGTAATAGCATGTTTCATATGCTGCACACAGGATTGGACAAAAGTACTTGGCACACCTGAATTGGATTAAATCTCCTAAATGGCAGGGTAGTTTTCATGGTCTTACAGGATAGATACGAAAACAAGTCTTGTATATTTTTATATCATTTTTATCCTGACTACAGATAGGGGGCAATTGTTCTCTACACAGTGTAAAAACAGGGAGATCAGTTCTAGGAAAAAAGGAATGCACCAAGACAAAAAATTACCCAGCATTATGCATAATGTTGTAATATTATATTGTATTAAATTATATTGTATTGTATTATATCACATCACAATATATTATACTACTAAACTATACTGTGTTGTACTCTTCTTCCCCACAGCATCCAGGGCTACCTGTTCTTTCCTCCACTTCCATTTCTTCTAGCTTCTTTGGTTTTCTGCAATTTTACAATATATCCTGTTAAAGCCTAAAGTAATAGAAGTGAATATTAGCTTCTTACCAACACAACATTCATCCTTACCTAACTACTCATCTAATCCAAAATTGTAAGAGCTCCAATAAGCCATAGAGCTTTCCAGGTATAACTGACTTGTTTTTACCATATGCAGGAGGAGAAATATAAATCATGCTGAATGGCAAATTTCTCATCCTATACTACAGAAGAAACATAAATTTTCAGGCACAAGCTTTCTTTGAGAGTTGTTACCAGAAGAATGTTTGGGGCACCTTCTCTTTTTGAGACCAGTGCCTAAGATGTTTTGTTTTTAGAGTCACACAAGCAAATCTGAGGACACAATTAGTTTTGGATTTTAAAGTTCTTTTAAAATATTTAAGCGTTGCAAATTAAAATCTCAGAAGAAATTAATTTGTAAGTACACTAATTAAAATACACAGCAAAATATCAGTTTTACATTGTCAAAAGATACTAGCTGATAGTATTTTTAAAATTTTGCTGCTAATATATGCATTTAATATGAGAGGGTTTGTGGGTTTTTTTTCAAAATAATTACGTGTTCATTGTGTTGCACTTCAAACTACAATGCGTAATAATAAATATCTTATTTTTCAATTAGGTCCACAGGCTTTATACTGGATGGCTTCCCTCGTACTTTAGAAGAAGCCAGCTATTTGTCAGAACGAGGACTCTGTCCTGATGTTGCAATTTATATTCAAGTAGAAGAAGGGGATATTCTTAATCGTCTTTTTCCTCCACGTCTGAAAAAATGGAAAGAGAAACGGCTTAAAAAAAAGGAATATAAAAAGAAGCTGAAGGAACTAAAAGTAAAAAAAAGGGTAAGTTTTCAGCCCTATGTTATTTTTTTTGGTTTTGTTGTTTCTACAGGAGAGGTCTGAAAACAGATTCTGAAACTCCCAAAGAGTGAAGAGCACACAGAGCAACAGGTATTGGAGCCAGGAGAAACAGTGCTACACATTCACAGCATTCCCAGGCTTACTCTAGGAACCAAAAATGACTTAGGGCTCTTTTCCTCATCCATGCAATTAATGCATGCAGAGTTTGGACATCTTGAAGCCCAAAAAAAGCAGCTGTGCTGCCAGATAAATGGCAGTCCTGGAATGTCCAGGAAAAAAGGCAAGTCAATGGAGGGAGTGAATATGGCAATAAAAAAATCAGACAGTTCATGCACTGTAGTATTGCTGCATCCCAGATTCCCTGAGCATGTGCTGTTATCAGCATCTCCCATAGGCTGACTTCACTACCATATGGGGAGTGTCTGTGTTCCCAACTCTGATGCTCTGCACAGGAATGCAGTAACTCTAAGCCACATTCTCAGTGCTGTTGCAGCTGCTCTGTGTCCCATTCTAATGAAGCTGTGCCTACTGTTGAACAGGTTACAAATTGGTTGAGGTAACCTGAAGCCTCTATGCAGACATTTACAATTGGCACATGTAATATTTTCAAGGTTCCTCACTTTGTGTAAAAGTGAGAAAGTACTTCACATATAATATCAAAAAAGGTCCGAGCATAATTACTACAGAGCAGCTGACACACAGGAAGTTAGGACAACAGAATTTGGGACAAGACTTCTACAATACCATTAATATCTCTAAACAGTGAAAGGAGAACACCACACATTTACCACCATGCTCAGTCACCCCTTTGCCAAATGGATGAAAACCACCTATAGAAACCACCTATAAATTTAGAAACTCTGTAGCTTACCAATAAACTATTACTATATTTTCAGCGTGAAAAGAATCACAGTCTTTTTTTCCCCTCTAATATCAATCTCAGAAATTGCCAAATTAGTTTTTCTAAAATATGCTTACTTGTTCACCCAGTAGAGAGTTATATCTGGTCTGCAACATTTCAGACTCTAGGTAGTATTTTTTAACATTAGAACCAACTGGAACAGAATTTCAGGTGGAAAGAGAAGTGTTAATTATAGGTTACATTACCAATTTTCAGAGGGGAGTTTTTATTAGGAAGTATCATCAGTCTTTTTACATTTTTTTTCACTAACAGAATGAGCAGATTGCCAGAAGAAGGGAAGAACTTTTAGCAGAGCGACAAAAAAAGAAGCAGGAGGTAAGAAAACCTAATAGGACAGTTTTTAAATAAAAGCATTTGCATTCATACCATAGAATTTTCTAGAGCTTTTAGTCACAGACTTCAGGACAATGTAGAAAAGTAAAATTATGACAGACTGCCAAAAACTTCAACTTTCAAAAATAATTTTATATTACATTTGAATTGCTTTAGAAACTATGGATTCATGAAGACTAAAAACTATTTTAAAAGAATTCTCCATATATGCTTCAATTCAGGAAAATACTTATGAATGTGTTTAAAGTATCTCATTTGTAAGCATGAGTAGCCCCACTAATTGAAATGAGGCCATGTGCCTTTAAGTACACTGTCAAATCCATGGTTAATCCAGAATAGGACTATACCAGGATTTCTGCTCAAAGTGAACTACATAATATATTTATAAATGCATTCATGTATTACTTGACTGCTCATGATATTCTGTCAGCTACACTTTCATCAAACATGCTTGTTTATAACAAAGTCCTGTCAAACTACAATACCATGTATGAAAAAACACTCATCAAAACTGCAGCGTAGCTCTTCAGGTTTTTAAAGTACTCTTGGAACTGGTATGATGCTTCATTGTATGCACTATGCATTACTGCTGTATTTTCTTCTGAAATAAGATTATAGAATTACAAGATTTTTTGCTTATTATAAAGGATATCCCAAAATGAGGTTTTGTTAAATCAATGGCTTTTTAATTTAAAAAGAGACAAGAATACCATATGTTCCTTCAAAATATCTGTATCATAGATATGAACAACAAAATATTTTCTCTTTATAGGCTTTAGCAGATAAGGGTAAGGATGAATCTACTGTGGAGGAGGAGGAGGAAGATATTGAAGCTATACTTGCAGAAGAGTTTTTAGAAGAAGAAGAAGAAGAAGAGGAAGAACCAGAAGAAGAAGAAAATGAAGAAGAAGCTGTTGAGCGCATGCAAAATGAAATTTCAGAGAAGTTTGAATCAGAAGTAGAAAGTTTACAAAGCGTGCAGGTACTGATACCACTGTTTATTTTGTTAAATTATATGATCACATGAAGAAGTATTTCCATAATAATTTTTCACATTTAAAAACTATAGTGCCTAAATAACTGTGCTGCTGTACTCATGATCTAAGTATGTGAACCAGATAAAGACTGTACTGAGAAGGTGTAAACTTTAAAGAGTATATAATTTATATGACCAATATAGTAGAGGAAAAAAAAGGAAGCTTTTGGGTAGACCTATTCAGTCTTGGTGTCATTTCATTTTTGATAGGCCAGTTGACACAGGCAACCAACCTAGAGAGTTGTGAATGTATGAGCAGTATTTCAAATTAAGTTTTGAGGCAAAATTCTTATTAGACACCTCTATTTTTTAATGCCGATCCTAATTGTTGATGATGAAACCAAATGTAAATGTAAATTAATCTCAGTTAAGATGATAGGTGTTTGGCACCATTCCCACACCTAGTGACATAATTTTCTTGAAATCAGTGCAATTGCCTATGGCAAGGTAACCTGATCTAACACCAGATATCTGCAATACTAATGCCACACCTAAGGCAGTAGATAGATCAGTAATGTTTGTTTATTATCTACGAAGTGCTTCACTTCAGAAAGACACTAATCATGATTTAGAAGAAGCTCTATCCACTGACCAGACAGTGGAAGGTTTTTAAAACCAGATAATAATACAATATTGTAGCAGTGTGACACCTAATACAGAAATTTAATCTTCAGTGGGCAGGAAGACCAATTCCCACCAAACTTTGCTGATTTATGTTGACTGAGAACATGCTGGAAATCCTTGCTAGTTGACAGAAAATCTTGCCATCTGTCTTTATTAAAAATCTGATTGCATTTATGATTCTTGTATTTCATTATGTTTTCTTAACCAGGAAGAACTTGAAAAGTTACAAATACCACCAGTTGAGATCAATGGAGGACGGAAGCCTCGAGTTGTGTGCTACCAAATATACAAAAAGCTGAAATCCCTAGTGGAAAACCGCAGGAGCATTTTTGAGAAATGTTACCCAATAAGTTTGCCACTTGCTCAGAAGATGCTAGTTTACTCATATAAATTACGAAGTTCTTTTGGTCAGTGGGATCCAGTCAAGGTAATGTTCTTAAATGGCTGAAGAATGTTTTCAAGAGTTGACACTCTTTGAAAATTAACATTAACAAGATGTTATCAGACAGTAGCAACTAACACCAGAAACATTTAATGAAAATTACATTACTGAATCAAAATTACATGACTGAATATACACAAAATACAGCAAACATTAATAATAAAAGGTGTTGGTCTTTTCAGTGTTGCAGCTAATTTAAGGCTGAGAAGCATTTAGTAAAATTTGTTATACTGTCATTGGTGACATGATTAAAGATGGCATTGAATCAGAAAGAAATTTCTAACTTAACAATACACAAACACAGGACAACATAGAAGGTCTTAAAACCTTCCAATAGCAGTGAGAACAAACTGAAAGGATTTGGAATATGAATTTGTAAGAAGCCACACAACTGACCACCAAACTTGGTAATGGCAAAAAATGTAAGATGTACTTAATTCATTAGCAATAATTCTTTCTTGTCAAAATTTAAAATTTTTGAAGAGCAACAAATCTGTTTCTGTGGTATTTTACTAGAGATCTGGAAAACTGAGGTCAGAAAGTACTCATCACTATCCCCAAGGTAGGAAATTAAATGTTCTCAGGTAATTCTTTCGGTTTAATGCTAGAAATAAAAGCTGATTGGATTGTGATTTAATAAAAATTAAAAAGGAAGATCAGTTGAAAAAAAAGTCCAGTGAACAACATAAAGCAAAAAGCCCCTGAAGGAAATATACTTTGGTCTTCATTTTGCTATGCCAATTAATCGAACCATTTTATTCCCATTTGTATAGCATCATGTTGGGTTTTCACCTGTTCCAGATCACATTTGTCTAACTTTAGGATCAGAATCTTCGTTCTATTTCATGGCTGCATCTAATAACCTAGGTACATATGAATAGAAGTAGATATGTCTACATTTACATCATTTCCCACTACTGAACCACAGTTTATGTGTTTAATTGCAATTAGTCTCTACGCCCTGCTCCTTGCACTTTGTTCTGTCACATTTCACCAGATTTTTGTATTCCATTTATCCACTTCATTCCTTTGTTCTATACAGTGTTTTTTACAAACCAAAAAGTACAATTCAGTTAGAAGAAAGAAGTCATAGGAAGTTATTGGTTAAAATAAGAGTGGTGTGCTGACAGTGAAGTTGTACAAACTGATAAAAATGAAAGGGAAGTAGGATCATTTTGAGAGCATTTTAGGATAATAATAGAAATTTTAAAATTGATTACAGACTGGAAGTTTTGGAGTAGAATGGCAGATTGAGTATATTCCAGTTACTTTGAGATTAAATTTGGGGGGGAGGAAAAGTAGTTATGCAACTGATTAGATAAGCAGAGAATAAATATTATGAGCTGAGTGAGGAATGGAAGCAGATATGCAGTAGAACAGACTCATGAAATCCCATAAATTGAGAGCAAGCACCCAGAAATTACTTGATCCAGGAATAGGAACCTAAGGGTATGAGAAGAGTCTGGCAGGACAATGCTACGCAGTAGAACAGCCCTAGCTCCAGCAGTAATAACCAGACCAACTTTACTGATGCCTTCAGAGAATAGTAATGGATTTGTGATGTATGATTTTCCTTGACAAGAAGCTGAGTTGGCTCTTCCCCATTATTTGATATGCATGCATGTAACTTCTGGGGTTTTTTCCTTAGTGTATTTCAGATTGCTCAATACAGAGTCAGATTTACCGGACTATTTTTGCCAGGTTGTACGCTCGAGGAAAAAACTTTTTTAAAAATGCTAATTTTTCCCACTTCCTTCTTTTGTTGAAGAAAGGTCAGTGTTACACATTACTCAGAATTACACTTCTGAGTCCCCTTAGAATAGTAAGGTGAATGCCATCTGGTCTGGGCAATTTTTTCTACATACTGCTTTTCTGCATGTTGTTTTAAAACATCTTTTTTGACACCTTAAGACAGTTCTTCTAAGAAGGGCTGCAACAGGGACATGTGTAAGTTTTTCCATAGAGAAGAGTAGTGCAAGGAATTAATCTGGTATTACTTCAATGACTATTTCTGCCAATTGCATCTCTTACATGTCAATGATCCATCAACACTGCAGACTTTTTAGTGGGCTATCTGTTGTGTTTGAAAAAATTTCATCAGCAGTGCATGTATTTTTCCAAGAACTTTTTCAGCTTATCTTGTGATTTTTCACTTGACCATAATGTAAGTATTGATATCTTTTTATATTTTCTTCATTTGTATATGAATTCTGGTGAATACAATATTCTCAGTGTATTTTCTATTGGCAGGCAGGTGAGTTTAATTCACTGAGGAATAAAATTATTTTCTTTGTTCTTTGAAAATTAAAAAAACTATTATGTTGATCTTTGACTACACTATCTTGAGAGACATAAAGTGTTACGGTTCCACCTACTGGAAATAGCAAGAATTCTTTCTGTCTTCAATGTTTTTTTCATCTTTTTTAACAAGAAGTGTAGGTACAGAAGTTTCTCAGATTTGAGCAAAATATTATGTCCATATGTGTGAATTTTAGAATGCTTTGATGGTTTTTTTCATATGTTTGATACTCCTTTATCTGCCTATAAAGCCACTTCTCTGGGATGGAGGAAGAAAAGGCTTTGTCAAACCTAATTAACTGATTCTCATTTTGTATATTACACAGTTAAGCCAAGGAGATGTGATCAAGCCACAGCAAAGGGATGAAAGCACAGTCTTTCCAGTAATCCATCGACAATATATTTATTTCTTTTCAAGTAAAGAAAATAAAGAAATATTTATGACAAATCCCATCAAATATATTTGTCAGCCAAAACCTAAGCAATCTGTGCCAGTAAAGATTGCAATTGTGGGACTTCCAAAATCTGGCAAGACTACAGGTATGAGCAGTTATCTATTTTAAAACCCCATTTTTTAATGATTGAAGCTGTATCTGTCTTTACTTTTATTAAAAAATCTTAAATCATTAGTGTGGTTGGTCTTCCTGCTTTTCTTGCTGGGCACAGATTCTTTTAGTAACATTCTCTGGTGTCTCATTGACAGTCTGATACTTATGCATTGTCCATCTGAATTTTATCACAGATCCTTAAGACATCAGTGACCTGGACTTGCATTTAGAAAAACTGGACTTACACTCTTTATACCTTTTATATTATTTATTATTATTTTATAATTGTTTCTTACTTTTTTGAGTCAATATAAGCTAATGGAAAATGGAAAAATAGTCCTAGGATCAAGGATGAGGACCCCAAACTCCCCACTCCCCGGTCTGCTTAGAAATTTCTAGATTAAAAAGCACCCAAAATTTCTGTCCCTCTCCCCTCCCTTTCCTCCTCCATGACTCTGTCAATCCACACGTTTTTGTCTTTTACTGGAGGAGGAGGAAATTAATTTTAAACTATAGTTATTGATAAGAATAGGATGCTAGGAAGAAAGGAGACAGGTTCAAATGATCTCATATTTAGGGTAAAATTTTAGCATGTTTCCCATTTCCTGGATAAATGAGGAAGCTAATGGGCTGTTCTGTAAGAGGAACAGCAATGAAGGCATATTTTCTAACACACTCTAATAACATTGACTATATCTGCTGAGGTGTGTGCTAAATTGAATAGTGTTAGCATGCACTGTGCATATGCCAGATGGTGATACTTACCTTAAAAGTTGTGACTTGAAATTGTAATATTTTGCAGTTGCCCAGAGACTTGCGAGTGTTTATGGGTTCCTGCGCCTGTCCCTAGGAGATGCCATCCGGTTTGTGATGAACAGCCGGCCAGAGAGCGAGCTGGCACTTAAGATACAGTCACACCTTCTCCAAGGACTCACCGTGCCTGATGAATTGGCCATCCAGGCTCTAAATGTGGCTCTGCTAAATCACATGGATAATCCCACTGGGTAAGAGTTTTCTTGAGGTTTTGGGGGTTTCTCCAAGACATGTCAGTCACTTCATAGGCATGGATTCCCATGTTACTGCTGTAGAACAATTTCACTAAAACACATCAGTGGCTTCTGCATTAAAAAAAAAATCTGTACAAAAGGAGATTTTTTTTTACAATTGCTCTGAGAAATGAGACTGCAGCACAATTTTCTGCAATTTCCAAGCAACTATATCTCAGTACATCGAAGTAATATACTTTATGACAGTTACTTTTTTTCAGTCAATAAGCCAGTATCTTCTACTATACCTTGAGAACTACCATTTGGTCTCTCTTATACCATCTCTAGAACCAACTTGGACACACCTGACTTTCTTTGATCATGCAAACTGTTTCAGTACTCAGGGGGTTTTTTTGTTTGTTTTCTTAACAACTGAAGTTGTTAAGGAGGAACTGAAACCAGTGAGTCTTTTCACCTCATTCATATGTAATCCTAGGTTCTTTCTCCCCCACTGAAACACCTTTGAAATTGGGCAGACTTAAAAAGCTTTATCATCAGTATTTCATGAAATACAACTTTTCTCCTCAAAAAGGAGAACTTACAGAGAAAGGCAATTCTACAATAATCTCTGAAAATTATTTGTGCTTGAGATCAGAATTCTTTCAGCTTGTCTTTGACGTTAAATCCTGAAATGTTGTTTCAGTATATTTTGTTCCAGTATTTTCTAATATGTGAAAAGCATTTCATCTTCAATATGATTATAAAAACTCTTCAAACACTGTAGTAAATAATTTTACTTACCACTTTAAAAACTGCTCCTCCCAGTCCACATGGAGACTTCTCATAGTTAAAATGATGTGTCTGAATGATTGATGTGTCAGAATATTAAAGTACACCATTTTTATAAGTCCCAGCCATCCACTTACCTTTTGCCCTTTGTATATTTCCTTTTCTCATTACTATTTCTTCTTCTGCCTACTTGATTTTTTTAAATTTGGTCGTAAATTCTTAGGAGTGAAGAATGTGCCTGTCAAGCGAGAGCAGTGATAACTTCATGGCATGGGTGTAGACTTTTGTCTCCATGGAAAATGTACTAGAAATATGCATAGACTTACTGGTTGATTGGAAACTCACTTATTAGTGAGTTTCTTCAAAACTATTTTTCTGTTTCTGTTTGTGTGCAGAGTTGTAATGGATGGATATCCTCTAACAAGAGCACACGTAAATCTCTTGGAATCAACTAGGATAATTCCAGTGAAAATCTTTGAATTAGATATGAATACAAAGGAAGTGTTCAGAAGAGCACTGCTGGATAAGGAAAGATCAAGCCGGTAGTAATACTCCCTGATAGTATTTTTTTTATTTTCTACACAATATTGTAATATCTCTATTTATGTGCCTCGGTGCTATACCCAGAGGTTGTGTCTAACCTGGAGCATAACTCAGCTGTCTTTTAACTACACATATGAAAAACATGGGAACCAGTCCCTCTCCTTTCTAATGCTTTGATTTCCATAGACCAGAAATAGTAAGGATGTAAGGTGTTTGGGGCATGCTCTGGCCAGATCCTTCAATTGCACGACTGAGATTACAAATGTGCAATGCTGTGCACCCACCTCTTAGTTTAAGTGGTTTAATGCAACTGTACATCAGAAATGTTACCTCTTCTCTCTGCTGCTGAAATTTATTTTTCATCAATTATTATTACAAAATATATTGGTACTTCATCTAATAATCTCTCTTTTAAAAATTTAATCAGAGTTCTTTTAAAAATATGAAAATAATGCATTTTTAGTAGTGTATAGAATTCAGGACTTCTAAGCCTTTAAATTCAGTTCATTCCCTTCTTTGTTCTTCTGAGAAGATAAATATTCTGTTTAAAGAGCCTTTGGTTGTTTTTGAGGAAGAACAGTAAGTAGTTTATAAGCAGACAGAGCTTGAAAAAGAACAGAACATTCACCTTAAAATTAAATTGTGTAAGAACCTGTTTCTCATTAGAGGAAGTGTTTCTAAGAAGTTCCAGATAGCTTGGAGCATTATTGCATGCCTCTTTCATTTTGTCCTTTTCTTTTTGTCTCTTTCTTTTTATCAAGTAATCAGTACAATGTTAAATTGTTTACTAAAAGACTAAAGACAATTTGCATTGCAAAAAAATTAAATCAATGATGTGTTTTTGAAAGTATTTACTTTAAACTTAATTTTAAATACCAAACTAATTATATTTCATAGGCTTAAGTACAAATCAAGTGTGCAATATCAGGGTACCATTTAATGGTGTATTTGTAGTGTATGTCAGGTAATATGTGTTGATACCTTCCAAATCCTTTGCAAAGTAATTATTGAGTTGTATTTGGGACATAAATAGAAGAAGTTTTGTTCTTTGTATTTGAACAGGACTGTCTGATCATAAGTACACTGCTTTTCAATGTAGCTGGTAGTATTCTTAAAAAGAAATTTGTATTTCTCAAATATGTTCTACAATGTCAAATAAGCAAAATTTTGTAAAAAGAAATTACAGTGAATTCTAGAATTTACACCTGAAATTCAATGAAATTATCTAATCCTTAGATTTAAATCACTGTTATTTTTCATTGTCTTTAGACCTCCTTATCCTGAACATGACAGCCCACAGATTCTAGCTATTAAAAATTCCTGCTACAAACAGCACATTGATGATATTAGAACTTACTATACGAAGGAACATCAGAACTGGTGTGTGATTGATGCCAGTCATAGCAGATGGAGGGTCTGGAAGACCGTTCTGCAGAAAGTTCAGGTGGTTGTTAAACAAATCCAGATATACCTGGAAAGAAGAAAAGAAGGTAAAAAAGAAAAACAAAGTTTCCCAGAATATTTATTTCTTTAAAAAGCTGCAGTGTACTATGTACATGACAACTTTCTGTGGATGAGGCTGATTCTTGGCCACATACATACCCTTAAATTCTTCAATCTCATCTACAGAGATCTTGAAGAGATCTCTTGAAAAGAGTGAGGGCAAAGCCAACTACAGGGCAGTCTGAAGTCATCCTCCCAAGAACAGGGTAACAGAAGTCTGCTAAAGGAAGTCAGAGTCCTTGGTCCATGGTAGATCTGGCATCGCTGGGTGGTAAATTACAGAGTACCCCAAAGGTACAAGGGGAACTCTTAACTTGCACCTTCACTTTGATGTTAGTGAAGGAAGAGGAAGGTATAGGGAAGATGTTAATTTAAAATCTAGAAATAAGCTTAAATATGCCATCTGGGTTAATTTCTGTGCTTTGGGAAGAAGACCACTTTATTCTAAAATGGTACATTTCCCACTTGACTTTTTGTCTGTAGCACTGGTCAGGATTAAACATGCCTTTTAAACATGTCTGTACTATTTAACTAGAATTCCTCTGAAGGGCAAATATACTTCCTTATCTTTATCCACCTTTTGGGTTTAATTTTTACAGTTCTGTGGCTGCACCCATCTTAAAAATTGAAGTCATAATCAAAAATATTAAAATACACTTAACTTTTACACATCAAGCTTGAAAAAGCTCGATTTTTATGTAATTTGGTTTTGAGATGACATTTTATTAAAGATTTTGAATGTATTTCTTCCAGATAGACTGTAGGATTTGCAAGATATGGATGAATAAAGGGGAGGCTTTCATCATACCTTGTACTCATTTTCACCAATGTAAAGACATAAAATAATAGTTGAAATGTCCCTTAGTAACACAAAGGAGTGAAACAATAAATCATAAAAAAGATCAGGCTAATAAGCAGAGCATGCAGACTATGCCACACCATTAATAATTATTAATTTCTCACATGCTAAAAATGTTATTAAAATTAATTGGTAAAATGAGTTACAACTTCATTTTATTATCAAATTGCTGCTTTAGTTCTCATTATCTCATATAATTTTCAAATTAATACCTTCTAGACTGTAGTGTTCCTGAGTAAAATTGTTTTATGTTTCTATGTCTCTCATAAATTAAAGGTTATCATTAATTGCTTTCATTAACAGGAAAAGCAGCCAGCATTACTGGTTTATGTATCACTCCCAAGGAACTGCAGGGGCAGCTGGGGGAGTGTGGACAGTACTGTCCTGTCAGCCTTGCAGAGAAAGGTGAACTGGTTGACTGCTCTGTGACCCCCTCACTGGAGTTTGCTGCAGAATTTCAGGGGCGCTATTACACAATGGCTTCACAGGAAGAACTGGAAGTGCGTATCAAAAAAGCAGGTCAAAAAGGAAGGGATTATGGGAAGAAGGAACATTGTTGCTTAGATTATTTGATTCCATACAGAAATAGGTAATATGCAACTTGAATTAGACCACTGTTGTTAGTATTCAAGCTTTTATTCTGCATACTCCTGCTATCGAATGTCTAGGCAGACAAAATACAGCACAGACACCATTAAACTAAAGCTCATCTTACAAATTGTCATAGATCAAACATTCATTTGAAAACAGTAACTTTCTCCTTTCTTTATTTGTTGTGGAGAGACTGGGTTAGAAAGTGGCTTATGACAGCAGTAGGTGGTGATGGATGGTGGGTGAATAGTGACTACTTCAGCTGAGAGTAGGTTGGAAAAGAAATTACCCAAGAGCAACAGCAATGCCAACACACTGTTGCATTGTAGAAGAAATAGGTATCTAAACTGTGTGAGCCAGTCCTCTGGAGTTTGACTAACAGTCCTACAGTGCTTCTTTCATTAAAAAAAAACTTTTTTCCTACAGAAATTCTTGAGCAAACCTGAGGTTTATGTATCATCACTGGCATCTCACCCTCTGCCACCCCCACATAAGCTACCAAAGAAATTGACTGCAGAAGAAGTGAAGGCCTTATTCCCTGTAAAGCCTGAAATGCAGGGATACTGCCCAGTCACTTACCTAGATGGAAAACAGAGGTATGTCACTAGAGTTTTCATAAAATGAATTATAAGAATATGTGTCCTATATTAATGCATTAATGAGGAAATATTTTCAAAGTACTTTTTAATGCTGTTCAGGGATTGGACAGGAAAAGCAATTACAATTCTCTACATTGCACGTGTGGCTTTGGAAATCAAGATAAAATCACCTTTTAAAACTTACATGGCTACAGGTTCTACAAGAATCTGTGTTGGCTTGGTGTCTTTCGTGATGAAGATGGACAGATATAGTTTGAATTCTCTCTATCATAAGCCTTCAAAGGTTAAAAGAAATCTCATAAATCTCTAGTAGATGCAAAACTACCTATTATGATTTTTGTAGAGATCCATAAAGCTCTACCATAAAGTGACACAGATTTCCTCAGTGTGCAAGAATTTATCATGAGAGGAGAGCCACAATAGCCAATTCTATGTTATCCATTTTTAATCTCCTGAACAAATATGATTGGCATTTTAAATGGAGGAGCTCTAAAGAAGCACTATAAAAGTTCCTTAATAGCAGATTTTGAGGCAGAGACTCTATGAGATTTTTAACCTTGTAACTGTCCATCATGTAGTGGAAACTTGGGTAATCCATTTGTTTGTTTTTTTTTTTGTAGTTGCTACACTTGCTAAATTACCAGAAGGTTAGCAGTAGCTCATGAATTTACTCCACACAAATTATGTTTTATGTTTTCTGTGAATGAATTATTCTTTCTCCATCTCTTCAGATATGAAGCTTTGGTGCCTGGCAACATCGAGTACGCAGTAAAATATCAAGACAAGGTATATATTTTTGAAAGTGAAGAAAAACTTCAGAAGTTTATGAGGTAAATACACTAACTGCATTTTAATCTTCAATCATGTCACTGTTCATACATCTTAAAAGTGCTTACTTTATATCTGGTTAGGTTACCAGAGAAGTATGGGAATCTGAAGCTTCCCCATAAACTCCCTCCAAAAAAAGAGCCAATGCTACTAACTACACTTCCTTTGCCTGGATACCTTGAACAGGCCAGTTTTTGTTTTTCTATTTTAAAACATGATTTTGTGATATATAGCATATCCCACTCAGTTGGTTTTGTTGTTTTTTTTTTATTTTTAATGCTTTTGAGTCCTTTATTTATTAATGAGATTATATTAAATGGAAAATGTTTTAGTTACAATTGAGAATAATTTTTTTTAAGCTTTAAAATAAAGATGCTTGTAGTTTTAATGGAAAAAATACAAGACCATCAGAGAGGGATAATAAGCTGCAGTATTATATGATAGATTTTCTTAGTTGTTTATCATATCTTGTAAGAGCACATTTTGGTTTGACTTTTAACACCAGCATAGACACAAGCTTACTTGGAAAAATTTAAGAGTAGTTTGATACACTTTGACACATTAATAAATAAAAAAATGATTTATGGTCAAAGCCCTCCCTATTTTATGCTAATTTGTTGTCTTCTACTATTCACCAACTTAGGATATCATCCTGTATTGTTAGATCTGTATTGTTAGATCTGCATTCCAACAGGATAAGGCATTGCTCAAGATTTCTGTAATGGTGTTTTAAACCTATTTTCTTTCTTTAGGGAGTTGCAACTTCTCTAATAAAAGCTCTGCATGAAGTTGGCAGCCTTAAGCCAAAGTTTCCATTCCTAAGTGTGAAAGAAACTGCTCTGCTTTTTGTCTCCTTCCATCTAAAAGGTAGTGTATAAAATAGCATGCTATAAAAATTACTAATTGTATAAATGACATAAGTCCTCTGATACAATAGAGAAAGCCAAGTAGTGTTGATATTTGCTTTTTTTTTTAGAATTTCTTTTTGGGTTTTTTTCAGCCAGAGATATCAGTTGCACATAATGATCTTTAATAGTTTGCAGTCAGCTTAACTATTGCCAGCTTTCTCAATTTCAATGTCCTTGTTTGCAGCTCTGCTATAGCTTTGGGCTGTTTTCTAGTACTGCTGGAGATTTCTGGAGCAAGACTGACATTTCTTTCAACCCACCACTTTTGTCATTTATAAGCCAACCTGTTCACTGGGTGAACTTCGCCTGGCCTTTTGCATTTTACATTTTTACTTATTCTTTTAGATAATACCAATCTTAATTATTTTTTCAAAGCTCTTCACATTCTGTGTTCCCTCATGTAGTTTCCAGAGCCCTCCAGAATTTTCTTGAATTGTCATAGATTTTTTTTTTTTTTTTTTTTTTTTGCTAGCACAGCTTTTTGAAGGAAGACCATTGAACAGGGCAGGCACATGGTTAAGCCCCTGCATAAATGTACATTTCCTAAGCCACCAAACTGCTTTTATACTGTAGTTGGCTTCATTCACAAAAGCTGTTTTCCCTCTATTGTTAGCATGGCTTTGCTAACATAAGGATGCCCATGCTAGGAGTGTTTTGCTCATATATTCCTACATTAAATCATTAGTAGTAGTGGATGATGAACCAGAAGGGTTATGCAAGTGCAGAAATCTCTTCTTCTCATGCAGTGCCAAACAGTTTGACCATAGGAATCCAGGAAAACAAGTTATCTTCTTCTAACACTGCGTAGGACTGCTTCCAGCTTTAAGATATAGCATTCCTGTACACTGACAAATCACTTGAATGTCAGGAAGAACTTCTTTTTGCTAGTGACCAAACACTGGAACAGATTTCCCAGGAGAAGTTGTGGAGTCTTCATCAGTGGAAATAATCAAGAGCCATCTGAACACAATCCTGTGCCATGTGTTCTGGGATGACCCTGCTTGAGCAGGGAGGTTGTCCCAGATGACCCAAAGTGGTCCCTTCCAGCCTGACCCATCCTGTGATTTTGTGATTAGTTGCAAATACAGAATTATTTATTATTGTGCATCTCTTCAGAGTAGTCACGCCATTCTTGATAAAAAAATTTGATCAAAGTGCCTTAATTTGTGGTCCCCTGGAAATTTATTTCATCCTATTTCTATGTGAAGTTAGACACATCTTCAATTAACATCATTCTCTCATCTCACATTTAAGTAGGAGAAGACAAGAAGCAGGAGTTTAGTTCCTGCTAACTAACTAAAGCTCCTTCAGCTTCTCTCCCAACACTGGATTGCTTTCAATAGCTGAGAAGGTACAGGTGATCAACCAAAAATGCAGATGGATTTATTTACTCCTGGAAAGAGAGTAGTAAACCCTATATCACTGGAGAGATTAAGTGTCCTTCAGACTGGACTCCTGTAAGGGCTGTATTCAGAGCTATACTTAAAAAATCTCTCAGAAACTTAAATGTAGCTGTCTACAGTTTAAAGCTAGTGGGCTGAAGTGTCTTATAGCATAGTTCTTTATGCTGTCCAGTTTTTATAATGAGATATAAAATACTGTCCATAAGAAAAAAAATGGTTATGATTTGGCTCACTCCTTCCCCTTTGCCTTGGGGTAACAATTAAAATAATAAACTGTACTCTGAGGACTGGCACTCAGTACTAATATATGCCAAAATAGGGCTTAGGGCAGAAAGAAACCTTCCTTCCTCCTCCAAACTACTGATCAGCTCTTCACAGACTCATGGAATCACAGAATATGTTGAGTTGGAAGAGACCACAGTGATCATTGAATCCAACTCCTGGCACTGCACAAGACCATCCCCAAGATCCAATGTTCTGAAGAGCATTGTCCAAGTGCTTCTTGAATGCTGTCAGGCTTGGTACTGTGACCATTTTCCTGGGGAGTCTGTGCCAGTACCAAACCACTCAACCCAGAGAAGAACCCTTTCCTGATATCCAACCTAACCCTCCCCTGGCACAACTTCAGGCTATTCCCTCAGGCCCTGTCACTGGGCACCATAGAGAAGAGATCAGTGTCTGCTGTTCCTCTTCCCCTCATGAGTATGTTGAAGACTGCAAGGAGGTCTCCTCTCAGTCTCCTCCAAGCTGAACAGACCAAGTGACCTCAGCTGTTCCTCATACAGCTTCCCCTCAAGGCCTTTCACCATCTCTGTTGGCCTCCTTTGGACACTCTGATAGTTTAATGCCTTTCTTATATTGTGGCACCCAAAACTGCCCCCAGCACTGGAGGTGAGGCCCCCCCAGTGCAGAGCAGAGCAGGACAATCCCCTCCCTCGCCCAGCTGGCCATGCTGAGCCTGGTGCCCCCCAGGACACCACTGGCCCTCCTGGCTGCCAGGGCACTGCTGACTCATGTTCCACTTGCCATCGACCAGGACCCCCCAGGTCCCTTTTCACAGCACTGCTTTCCAGCATCTCATTGCCCAATCTGTCCATGTAGCCATCCCAGGTGCAGAATCCAACACTTTCCCTTGTTGGAATTCATATGGTTGGTGATTGCTCAGTCCTCTGATTTGTCAAGGTCTCTCTGCTGGGCCTCCCTGCCCTCAAGGACTTCAATAGCTCTTCCCAGTTTTGTATCATCTGTGACCTCACTTAGTATCCCTTCCAGTCCTGCATCCAAGTCATTTATGAAGATGTTGAAGAGCACAGGGCTGAGGATGGAGCGCTGTGGGAAACCCATCAGTGACAGGTCACCAATCCGATGTCACTCCATTCCCTATAACTCTTTGTGCCTGACTGGTGAGCCAGTTGCTCACCCCATGGCATGATGTGTTTATCCAGCTGTGTGCCTGACATTTTGTCCAGAAGGATACTGTGAAAGAAAGCATTTAAGGCTTTACTGAAATGAAAAAAGATTACGTCAACTGGTGTCCCTTGTTCAACGAGATGGATTATTACCTTGTCATACAAGGAAATCAGGTTTGATAAGCAGGACTTTTCTCTCATGAAGCCTGCTTATCAAACCTGACTTCCTTGTATGACAAGGTAGCCCACCTTATAGGCAAAGCATTTAGGTCATAGAACACCTGTGCCAAGGACACAGTGACCCATGGTGAGCCATACCAGACCTGGGCTATCCCCAGGATGTGCCACTTTGGATTGTGTGGCACACTACCCAAATTTGTCACTGCCTGGAGTTTCACCAGTATCTCACAGTCTGAGAAATGAGAAGTTGACAGCAACTGGGCATGTTTGTTGTGTCTTCTTTTAGAAAAGCCTGATCCTTTTGATTGTCATGACTATTGGGAGTCAGGAAGTTTCTGAAATACCAGACTTGATCTTTTTGGCTTGGCACCAACAGTCAAGGTGTTTATCTGTACCGCTGGTCCCTTTGAAAACTTCTTAATGTAATTCCACAAAGTTTATAGGAGACACTAACATGCTGCTTAAATTCTTGCAGCACACAACCCCCGGAGCTCAGAGCCAGTGCGGCAGATGTACAGGAAGAGGCTGTTGCAGTTCGTGGAGCACTGCCAACTCATCCCCTACCTGGGGACTGCCATGACAGGCCCGTATAAGGAACCAGGAGATCGGCCCCGTGGCTTTGATGACAGACTGCAGACTTTTTTTTCCCTGAAAGGCACCCGCCCCACTTTTGTTTGAACCCTGTATTTCCACTGATTAACACATGGAGTGTTGCCATGAGGCACCAGCATGGCTGCAACATGGCCTGCGAACATCACATGTTCTTGGGCCAGTTTTTTAACCATGAAATCTTATAAATAAAATCTTTTATCTGAAGTTGAGAGATATCAAACTACTAGAGAGCGTCCAAAGGAAGGCTATGACAATAGTGAAGGCCCTTGAGGCGAAGCCATATGATGAGCAGCTGAGGTCACTTGGTCTGTTCAGCCTGGAGGAGACTGAGGGTACACTTCATTGCAGTCTACAACTCCCTTGTGAGTGGAGGAGGAGGGGTAGATACTGATCTCTTCTCTGTGGTGCCCAGTGGCAGGACGCGAGGGAATGGCCTGAAGTTGTGCCAGGGGAGGATTAGTTTAAATATTAGAAAAATGTTTTTCACCCAAAGGGTGGTTGGGCACTGGAACAGGCTCCCCATGGAAGTGGTCACAGCACCAAGCCTGACAGAGTTCGAGAAAAGCATTTGGCCACGCTCTCTGGTACACGGTGTGTTTTTGGGGGCTGTCCTGGGCAGGGCCGGGAGCTGGAACCTGACGATCCGAGCGGGCCCCTTGCAACCCCGGCTGCTCTGCGATTCTGTGCCCCAGTCCCGCCCGCGTTGCGCTCGTTGCGGCAGCGCAGGCGCGGTGCCAGCCCCGGCCCGGAAGTGCAGCGGCGGCGGCGGCGGCGAGCGGTGAGTGCCGGGCAGGGCGGGCGGCAGCCGGGCCGGGTGCTCCGGGCCCGCGGGGCAGCGCCCGCTCCCTGCTCCTGCCCCTCGAGGGACCAGCGGCCTTCTCGTGAGGGGCGGCCCGAAGGGATCATCACACGGTGCGGGGGGGCGGCGACCCGCACGGTGCCCTTGGCCGTGGCCGTGCCGAGGCCCAGCCCCGGGCTGTGCGCTGCCCCCGGGGTCACCTCCTGAGTCCTTCCACGGCTGGACCGGAGTGTGTATCAGAACGCACTGCCGGCAGCGTGGGGCCTTCTGCCGGAGTACAGCCTCACTCTGTGATGGTGAAGGGGGTTTAGGGAAGTGGCGTGGTTTGGATTTTGCAGTCAAAATACTAATGCTGTCACCTCCTGGTTAAACATCGAAGTCCTTCATGCGATCACGATTCACAAAACACCCACTACCTTGTCTGGAACACGTGTGGATGTTAGGGGATGCCTGCAGGCAGAGTTGGCAGCAGCCGTCTAGGAATTGTTATATTGCACGATAAAGTAGGTTGGGTCACACCTGCAGCTGTGCTTTAAGCTGCTCCAGCAACAAACATCAGGCTTGCATGCTTTGGAAATTAAAGCTCCCAAATAAAACAATTTGACTCTGCCGAGAACTATTTAGTAGCTGATTAGGGCTAAAGAATCCCCTTTTCACCATCTCAGTAGCATTTAGGTATCATCTGTAGGTAGTGTCTGCTGTTTCATGGAGCATTTGTTTAGGTCATTGAAACTGTTGCACTAACTAAATCCAAATACGTAAATTTATATGTGTTTAATGTGATACTTATATTATCTTTGGTTTAGCTGAGCTTTGTAAATAGGACATCTTGGGCATATCTCTTCCATAATATTTGGTGGATTCTTTTGAAATTGATGGATTTTTTATTATTAAGTTTTGCAAATTTACTATTGAAGAAGCCTAGCAAGTCAAACTGATTGTTAATAAATACCTTAATGAGCCCTATATTAGAAGAACCCTTCAAAACACTGCTGTTTCTGTGTTTGTATTGCCTACCTTCTTAGGCTGAGGCTTAGTAAAGTTAAAAGTGTTGAAGTGTTAAAAAAGTAAAAGTGCTAAAAAACAGAAATTCTAAGAAGTATAGATGGAGGGTAAAAGAGGTCATGAAGTCCTTCCATATTGATACCAGTGAAGTTTTATCACAAAATCACTAGGTTGGAAGAGACCTTTAAGATCATCTAGTCTAACCCATGCCCTAATACCTCAAATAAACCTTGGCATCATTTATTACAGGATTTCCTAGCTTCTCCCTGAGTAAACTGCACTGATCAAACTGAAGCTGACCTTTTTGTTTCCAGTGTGGTGGGCTGATGCTGGCTGGACACCAGTGCCCACCAGAGCTGCTCCATCACTCCCCTCCTCAGGGGAATGGGGAACAAAGGATATAATAGAAGCTCATGAGTTGAGATAAGACTAGAGAGAGATCACTCAGTTTCCAGCACAGGCAAAACAGACTTGACTTGAGGAAATTACTTTATTGTCAATGAGATCACTGTCAGATAATGAGAAATAAACCCAAATCTTTAAACCACTCACCCCACCTCTCCTTTTTTTCCAGGCTCAGCTTTAGTCCCAGTTTTCTCTACCTCCTCCCACCAGCAGTGCAGGGGGATGGAGAATGGGGGCTGCAGTCACTTAATCGCGCATTATCTTTGATTCTCCTTTGACTCCTCACACTCTTCACCTGCTCCAGTGTGGGGTCTCTCCCACAGGAGACAGTCCTTCTTCCATGAACTACTTTAGCCTGAGTCCTCCACAAGTGCACTCCTTCAGGAACAGTCTGCTTCAGCCTGGGTTTTCCATGGGGTCACAAGTTCTGCCAGCAAATCCATTTCAGTGTGGGCTTCTCTCTCCCTCTCTCCTCTCTGCCAGGAGCCTGCTCCAGCACAGGCTTCCCACAGGCTTCCAGCCTCTTTCAGGCATCAGCCTGCTCTGTTGTGGGTTCCTCCAGGGGCTGCAGGTGGATTTGTGCTCCACCATGGACCTCCACGGGCTGCAGGGGCACAGCTGCCTCCCCATGGTCTGCACCAGGAGCTGTGGAGGAATCTCTGCTCTGGCACCTGAAGCACCTCCTCTCCCTTCTTCTCCACTGACCTTGGTGTCCGCAGGGTTGCTGTTCCCACATATTCTCACTCCTCTCTCCAGCTGCAGCTGTGCATGTTTCTTTCCCCCCTATTAAATCTTTTATCCCAGAGTTGATACCACCATCATCTGATGGGCTTAGCCTTGGCCAGCAGTGGGTCCATCTTGAGCCAGCTGGTGTTGGCTCTGTAAGACATTGGGGAAGCTTCTGACAGCTTCTCACAGAAGCCACCCCTGTAACTGCCCCACTATCAAAGCCTTGCCATGCAAAGCCAGTGCAGTACTAAGGAGCTGTGACCAAGGAATTGTTTCTGTCTGATTGTTTTAGTTTCAGAAGCTAGGGTAGCAATTTTTTTTTAGATAATACAGGGTTCACAGTACACCAGGGATAAAAAAAATGATAGGCAGTCATTCTGATCTGAAAAACTATCTGTAGCCTTTTCACAGGATTTTAAAATATGGATGTAACAAATGATACTTGGGACTCATAATGCCGGCTGTTAAAATAATTCTTTACTAAAGCTATTCTATTTTTCTAGGCACCTCCTGTAATATTCTTAATTAAAATGGCAAAAACAACTGATCCTTCTGAGAAACTGATCATCCATTCCAAAGCTCACAAAGATACCATTCTAGCTAATTTTGAAGAACAAAGGAAAAAGGATTTTCTTTGTGACATTACTCTGATAGTGGAGAATGTGCAATTCAGAGCCCATAAAGCTTTGCTGGCTGCCAGCAGTGAATACTTCTCAATGATGTTTGTAAATGAGGGTGAAATAGGGCAGTCAATTTACATGTTGGAGGGAATGGTTGCAGACACCTTTGGAGTTCTGCTAGAATTTATTTACACTGGTTGCCTCTGTGCCAGTGAGAAAAGCACAGAACAAATCCTGGCTACTGCACAGCTGCTGAAAGTGACTGACTTGGTATGGGCCTGTACAGACTACCTGGAAAGCCGCAGCCCAGGTAGTGCATTTCCAGCTCCAGCTGAAAGTGTAGTCTCTGTTGTTGCAAGTGATAGGAGAAATGATGATCCACCAAAGCGAAAACGGGGGCGACCAAGGAAAATCAAGATTGTCCAAGAAGAAGAAGAAGAATCAGGAGCAAATTCTGCTGAAGATGGGCAGCTGAGAGAGAACAACTCCATGCAAAATGAGCAAAATTATATGAAAAAAGATACTGAAGTAGAAGAAACAGTTGCCAGTGAAGAGCCTTCAGTGAGGAAAGAAGGAGAAGAAACAGAACCTGCTTGTGGCTCAGAGGCTGCTGTTGATCTTTCAGCTGAGAAAGATGAAAACTATGATCCCAAATCTGAAGGAATACAGAGCACTCAGAGCCGTTACAGCAAACGTAGAATAATGAGATCAATCAAACTGAAAGATTATAAACTTCTTGGGGATGACGATGAGAAAGGACTGGCAAAGAGAACTGATGGAAAAAGAAAGCGTGTGGGTTCTGAAGCTCGCTGTAAAGACTGTGGGAAAGTATTTAAGTACAATCACTTCTTGGCTATTCACCAGAGAAGTCATACAGGTAGGCCTTCACAGACTGCTGCTTTGGTTAGGTTAAGGAATGTTGCCAAATGCAAGTGACTCTTGAAGTGTTGGTTGTTGGCTACAGCAAGAATATCCAAAATAGCGTGCTAGTCCAAATTACAGTGTGTTCTGTGTTTGCTGCTTTATTCTTGTCAGCAGATCTCAGAACCTTTGTCTCACCTAGATTTCAGTGTAATTAATAATTTCATAGTTTAAGCACTTAATAATATGGCAATAGCTAAAGAATTATTTTATTCGTATGTGAAGCTTGTCTCTTTACCACAAATTGAGACTAATTTTGTCAGTAGATACAACATTGCAGTGCATCTCACTATCAGCTTAGAATGTCTAGTGAGAAATTATGCATCTATGTCTAAAAATGTCATCTTTTGCTTTCAGGGGAGCGCCCTTTTAAATGCAGTGAGTGTGGCAAAGGCTTTTCCCAGAAGCATTCTCTTCAAGTCCATGAGCGAATGCACACTGGGGAACGGCCATACACGTGCACTATTTGCAGTAAGGCTCTGACAACAAAGCATTCTCTTCTGGAGCACATGAGCCTACATTCAGGTAAATATTTCAAGGCAAATGTAGCTCTCTGCTGCAAGAATTTGCCTTTCTGAAAAAAGGTACTTCTGATTCATCCTGTGTGTGCTGGTGTCACATTCCACTAAGGGAAACTGCAAGGAGTTCTTTAAAAATTGATAGTTAGGAACAAAATAATGTCAAACGGGACAAACTTTGTATCTGAGAACCTTTTATTGGTAAAGAAAAAACAAAATGAAAAGAAGTTATCTTTTCATATCTTTCAAAAGAGGTTATCTACTAAAGAGAGCTAGAAAAGACAGAGCAAGAGGAAGAAAAATGGGAAAGGGATGGGATGAAAGAGAGAGGAGACAGAGAGAAAAAGAGGGCTTTACCACCAGAGGTTGGGGAGTGCCATCGAGGTGGGGGATGTGCACGCAGCCTGCCTGGGCGCGGCTCCTGTGGTGACATGAAGCCAGACACAAGGTGAGGGGTGCTCAGGCAGGAGGTCCAGAGCCCTGGACCAGTACCCTGGACATGGTTGTGGTGAGGATCACAGCAGTGGGTCGGCTTGGAGGTGAGCGGGGTTGGACGCAGGGACACTGGGACAAAGCAGGCAGGGCATTGGTCAGAGACACAGGGAGGCAGGATAGATACGAGGGCGAGCAAGAGCCACTGAGGGCCGGAGAGCCAAAAGGCAGACTGGGGCCAGAGCAAAAAGCATAAGACTAAAAAAGCCCTGACTCAAAACCAAGTTGCAAAAAGCCCCTCCAATCACCAAGCCTCAAAAGCAAAAGCATAGTCTCAAAAAAGCCCCAAGCCAAAAGCCCAACTCAAAAAGCAAGTTCGAAAAGCCCTGGGGCTTGTGACACAGCCCTGGCTCCCCCCAAAGTCCACCTGCTGACAGGAGACCATTGGCCCAGTCCAATGTCCCAGTGCAGTCCATTGGCAGAGACCTTTTGCCATCTGACTGGAGAGTGTCTCTGGGGTACAGTGTCTTTGGTGTTCCCCTCCTGACTGCCTGTCCCATGCCAGACATGAACTGGTTGCCAGGAAAAGTCTCCCCAGAGGCAAGGCTTTCCTCCATCCTTTCCCAGGTGCCTCCTGGATGTGGGACATGTGCAACCCCTCTCCCATGTGTCTCTGACAACCATTGTTGAGGCAAATCAAAACTGAATTGGCTCCTCACAGCTGACTTTTGTATTTTATTTATTTCCTTACACTTGCTTTGGATGTGGCTTACATTTTAATAAGTGATTTTCTCTACAGGGCAGAAGGCTTTCACCTGTGATCAGTGTGGGAAATACTTCAGCCAAAAGAGACAGCTCAAGAGCCACTATCGACTACATACAGGTATAGCAAGTTTGGGTTGAGGACCTGGCTTACAGTCCATGCTGATTTGTCCTCCTAAAGATTGACTCAGGCTGAAAGTTCTTCCTCAGTGATGTATTTAGTCTCTGCTACCTTGATGTGTCCTGTGTTGGTTAGATGTAACAGTAAATAGGGTGAAAAAGACATAATGGTGTATAGTAAATGAAATGTGTAGGAAAGTGTTTAGTTGAGAAGGGCTCTTATGATGATTAAAAATTAGTTGCACTGTATTTGACATACAACTTGATTATTTTAGCTCTGCTGTACATGCTATATAGAAGCTGCAAATTGTATAAACAATTGTGTCTGCTGCCTGGTGTGCAAATTGCGTTGTGGTTGCCCACTACTTTGGACTAGTAAAGGCATACAAGCTTTAGGAAGTGTTCTTCTCACTTCTGGAGTGGGATGGAGCTACACGCAGAGGAAGTGGTGGAGAAAATCAGGATTTACAAAGCTTCAAGTGAAAGTGGTTTTGGGCAGGAGCAGGTGGCAGTCCCCTCTTTTCCTGTGGTAATGCTAAATTGAGAGATAGGAGTGTGACAGTTAAGATAGGGAGGAGGCAGTGAATCACCTTTTGTTTTATCTCTATATTATAGCAAAGTGGTTATTTTACAGGAAAGTGCTTTAACAAAGATCACTGAAGAGATACAGGGGATCACTTATGCACTGACACTTTTTTTGTTATTGCGACAAGGCCGTTCACTGCCGGAATGTAACCAGTGTCGTCGCAAATTCATGGATGCAGCTCAGCTAAAGAAACATCTAAGAACACATACAGGTAATGTTGTACCTTGGGTTTTGCAGGGTTTGTGGTTGTTTTTTTCCTGAAGTTACATGGACAAAAAGATGTTAAGCAAATTACACTTGTCTCTGTGGCATGAACTTCTGCTCTACTTGTACATAATGATGCCTGTATTGCTAATGAAGAGATTTGACATCAAGAATGCAGGAGCACAAAAAAGCTTGTGTTACAGCAGCACAGAAGCAGTGCCTATTACAGGAAAAGGGTTTTTTCCCCAGTTTTTTAAAACCTGCTGCAGAAAATGCCAGTTAGCTTTCCCGTGATAGAATCCTGGACTGTGAATTCAGTTTGTTGGGAGAGTTGTATCCAGCATATATCGGGCTTGCAGTGAGCTGACAAGCAACAGAAAGTGTGTGTTCTAAATGAGTTGGACACCCCTGTCTGTGAGGGATGGGTGCTTATGAATAAGTGCTGTGACCAGGAGAAAAATTATTTCCATTTAGCTTTTACTGTGCCATGATAAACCAGATGTTGAGAGGAGATGGGCTGGGAGGGATGATTTAATGCAAGTGCGTCAGAGGATGTTTTAAGAGATTTAGAGGGCAGGCTGGTGATGAATCACTGGATAACAGAGATAAAAATGTTGATCTATCTTCTCATAATAACAAGGCATGAACTTCATAAAATACTTCCCTTTGAAGAGTAAGTCATAAGGTGATATGTGAATAATTTTGTCTTTTAAAGTAACTAGAAAAAGTGGCAATTGTTTCCTCACAAAATCAAATTATTCTTAAGTCTGTTGCTTGCAGCTGTAATACATAACTCATTCTCAAGCATACTTTATCTCATTCATTTCCTTCTCTTTTCTAAGTGAAAAAGATTTAAATTTTCTGGGATATGCTGAGGTCAAAACTTGTGCTTCTGGAAGCTTTTGCTCATCCAGAATAGTGCTAGCATGTCATACTTACATAATTTTGTATTGAGAACTCAAGTGTTGACACATGCAAGAGTTTTGTATCTGAAGCTGATACAGTTCTCTAAATGTAGTGGGAAATTAGTTTGGGGTGGTAAATGAGAGGAGGAAGCTTACTAGCTAGGTAAGTTGCAGAAATATATGAGCTAGCCTGATTTTTAGCGGAAACTGGCTTGCAATATATTTTGCTACTAGAAGAGACAGGCAAGATACTAATAATAATTCATCTGTCCCATCCGAAAAGCAACGTAAAACTCCAAGGCGTTTGGGGGAAAAGTGTTAACATAGATACAACTGTTGTCCTTTGGCAGCAGTTTGGTAACACTGTGTCATAATAATACTGTCTACTTGGGAAGTTACTCCTGTTTTCAGTAGCAAGCTGGGACTGGGTGATCGGAGGTCCCTTCTGACAAATGTTTCTTGTTCTCTCATCCTTTATCCATGCCCTCCAAAGCCACATGAATGCTGGTAAGCATTGCAGTTCTATGCTAAATGGGAAGCTTCCTTGGAAACTGGCTGCTGCCCAATCCCTGGGTTTGGTGTGCTTTGATGGTGTGAATTACCACAGTGGTGATCTGGATTCTTGTGTCTGGTGCCTTAAAGAACCTCAGTGCTACAAGGATTTGTTACAGTGTGAATTAGGATTTGCTTTGGTTGGGTAGTATCTGTTTCTTGTGAACCTTCTTAGAATTTAATTTGGCCTTTCTGCTTCTACTCAATTATACATCAGAATTCCAAATGCACTAAAAAAAACCCCAACAAATAAACAAATCCCCAAACAAACTCACATTTTGTTTAACTCACGATAATTTAATTTTTTTCTAACTGGTGTTCCCAGAATATCATAGGCCTAGTGTGATGGAGCGTTATAGAAAACCAGGCAAGTTAAGATAATGGATTCATTTTCCAGCTTTGGAAGTTTGGGCTTACTCACCTGGATGGTGCTGCATGTGAATGAGGCATTAATGCCAGGGTTCAGGGACAGCCTTTTTCAAAGTGTTTCTGTTCCATGTGGAACACCCACATCTGTGCCATAGGTACAGCTTTTTGTTGCTTTGGGGGCTTGGATTACCTAATTCTTCATCTTCAAAGGGGAGAAATGCTAGAGGTGTACATTTAAAATGTTATACCCTCATTTTGACTAGTGAGTTCATTCAGTTTTGGATATCTGCTGAACCGTGGCAGAAGTGTGAGGAGCCATCAGTGCACACTTGATACTGTATGTGGTAAAATACAAAATGTTTTTAATGAATTGATGAAAAGTGCTATTTCAAAAGGGAAGTCACATTTCTTTTCGATAGGTGAGAAGCCCTTCACTTGTGAGATTTGTGGCAAATCATTTACAGCTAAAAGTTCACTTCAGACTCACATTAGAATTCACAGGTAAAGTATGTCTTATTTTCATTACATTCTTTTAAAAGGTAACTTCTAGTCTTATAACTAGAAGTAGTGCTTGTTTAACTATAGAATGGTCAGGACTTGTTTGCATTTTGAATGATTGTTAAAAACGTAACATTTTTGCTTAATCTACGTAAGGAAAAAAATGGTAGTGGAAAGTATTGAAGTCCTAAATACTCATGTGCCAAGATATTGTAAGAGTCTTCTTTGGTGTTTTGTATCTGCTCACTGACAATGTACTTACTGCTATATTATTTTTGTGAAAATTTTACTGTAGGTTTTGTTTGAGAGCAGAACAGTAGCCATGGTGTATCAAGGTTATCGGAGCATTGCCTTGTTGCCCTGTGAGCTTTAACAGCATTAGTTGTCTTTTACCCCTGTCAGTGCAGTGCATTGCATAAAGACATGTTAGATTTTAAATCACTGGAGAACTGTTGTCTAAGAAAACATTTCCAGTAAAATTTCTTGTCCTTTTGACACAGGCAGCAGGTTAGGATTTGGACACTTCTTTTTGTTTTTAAGCCCACACTGTTAATAAGTGTTCTTAAAATGGTCAGTGCTTAGAATTGTGCAGAGTTGTTGCATTCTTGTCAAGGTCTAGCAGCATGGAGCTTGTACCCCTGTTTTTATGAGAGAAAGGAAGTTATCTCTGTAGCTCTGGAGTATATAACAGTTTGTGAAGTCAAATAGAGATAATCAGGAGATCAGACAGAGGATGTTTTTAACACTACCCTTTAAGTACTTACAATTTAGAAAAACAATGTAATCATTTAAGTATTTTATTACAGAGTAAGTTTCAGAAAGCAGCATTGTCCAAGTGAGTATTTTAATGAGATCAAGTTCTTTCCTTTTGCAGAGGAGAAAAGCCATATTCTTGTGATATATGTGGAAAATCCTTCTCTGATTCGAGTGCTAAGAGAAGACATTGTATCTTACACACAGGCAAAAAGCCTTTTGCCTGCCCAGAATGTAGTTTGCAGTTTGCTCGTCTGGACAACCTGAAGTCCCATTTGAAAATTCACAGCAAGGAGAAGCAGTTGCAGGAAGGCAGCGCCGCCCCGAGCACCAACGCTCATCCGGAAGAAGTGAGAAACATTCTCCAGCTGCAGCAGTACCAACTTGCCACCTCGGGAGGGCAGGAAATTCAGCTGCTGGTTACGGATGCAGTACACAACATCAACTTCATGCCCAGCCACAATCAAGGCATCAGTATTGTGACTGCAGAAAATGCCCCCAGCATGACCACAGACCAGGCTGCGAACCTGGCGCTCCTGGCGCAGCCACCTCAGCAGCTGCAAAACTTGTTGCTTTCAGCTCAGCAGGAGCAAGCAGAACAAATTCAAAGTATCAATGTGATTGCAAACCAAATAGAGGCTGCCCAACCTGAACAAATGCATGTCATCACTCTTTCCAAGGAAGCGCTAGAACATCTCCATGCTCATCAAGGACAAAATGAACAAATCCACTTGGCAGGATCTTCACATCCAGCTCAGCACGTGCACCTGGCTCAGGAATCAAGTCAGCAGTCTCACTCTAGCCACGATACGGTTCCTTCCCATCAAGTCAGTGAGGAACAGAATCAAAGTGTACTTGTTTCTGAATCGCGTCAGCAGCCTCTGTCAGTAAATGAGTCATCTCATGAGCATCCTATCCAGGGACAGGCTTTCTGAAATGCTTGTTTGTCAGCAGAGGCCAGAGAATGCTTCTCATCCCAGTAGGGATTACACGTGTCACACATGGTTTTTTTGCAACATAAGCTACCCAAAGATGCATTTCTTGGTGATTTTGGATGAGTGACTCAATTTCCTTAACCATATTTATTTTAGACTACTTTTTTTTTCTAGATTGGTATTTCTTTACCATCCTTAGTCCTCACAAGTATCTCACAAGCAATTAATGTGGGGTTTTGTGCCTCATACACATCTCTGCCTCCTGAGGAGATATTTAGCCCTTATTTGCATTTCTGAGTGACTCTCCAGAGAAGTTCACCTGGCTGGTAGGAGAACAATGTTTAGGACATCTGCGGATCACAAAGTACCACTTCTCTGACAAACTTAACGTTATACCTGAGCTACTGTCAAGCTTAAGACAACCAGTACTTTTTGCAAAGCTAACACCATATTTCTTATGTTTAATGAGCTTTCTCTCTGCAGGTTAATGTATAATTCTCTATGTAATCATTCCCTGAAGTGCATTATGAGTTACTGACTACCAAATTCATTTGGTTTGGGTTGAAACTGTTTGCAGCCTTTAACTAGCCCTGAATCTTCCCTCCTGTTTACTGTGTGCTGTACACATCTTGCTCCTCAGAAACATTTAAGCCATTGCACTTGAATAGTGGCAATGAGATGTGATGGTTACACTGGAGAACTGAAACCCCACAGATTCTGCTCTGTTATTTCTGCCACTCACTGTCTGTGTGACTGTGGGCAAGGTAGTTGACCTCTGTGCCTTATTTCATCATCTAGTACGTGGGGATAGTGTTCACACACTCTGCCAAGCACTTTGAAGAGCTCTTGATGTTGAAAGCACTGTCTCTTGAAGTGCAAAACCCTCATCCTGACAGAATTCTGATTAAGCTTAGGAGCCACTGTATATTTAAAGTGTTATTTTTTGTACTTTTGCGAGAAGAACATAATCTTACTTTAATATATGTTAAGACTGGTAATTGTTTATGTGAGGATTCAAACAATGAAGAGCATCACTTCAGAGCTTAACAAGTTACATAAATGGGGCATATCACTTAAAGTTGTACAGCTATTTTTGTTGACTAAATTAGATGTGTACAGATTGTTTTCAATGACTGACTGCTAACAAAAAAGATTTAACATCGGAATAAAATGCCTTGCCAAAATACATGCTTTCTGTTTTCAGGTTTGACTACTGGTAACACCTTTGCACTGGAGTGTTAAAATCCAGATAAAATGCCACTGGTGTGTTAAAATCCAGATAAAATGCCACTGTTACTTAAAAGAACATGCTCAATTGTCACTTCAGCTTTAAAATGTCATACTTGTGATTTACATGGATGTTCTATGTTACAACAAACAAAATATTCTAAAAGACATGGTGAATTTAAAAGCAAAATTTTCTACATTTTTTATAAAATCTTTTGTTCCAAGTCCAGACTACTTGGCCTGCTCCTGACTGCATGCTGCAGAAGTTTGGCTTAGTATCTCCATGTCATCAAAGTACTGGATCACTTTTATATAAATGGATCATAAGGGTAGACAGTGGGAATAAATCAGTGCAAAGGTATTTAGGCTTTTCACCTTTCCTCTCAGAATGGAAAAATAAAATTGGCATCCATTCTGCCACCAAAGTGAGCCAGCATACTCTGCAGTTCTGCCTGAGAAGCCTGAAGTCTAGGTGTTGTAAGAGCAGATAAATAAATACAGTAAAGCCTGTTACTTATAAGTAACAGGCTGGTTATAATTGTTATAAGCTGGTTAATTGTATAAGCTTACAGTAAATATTCTGGCAGTTTAATCCCAAAACTTCTGCTTTTATCTAAAACATTGTACAGTGCAGCCAGACTACTATCTGATCATAAGTTTACAGGAACCTGCACAGAATTCATTGTCTGCCTTATATTTATGAGTCCTGAAATGGTTACAAGCTAAATTCTGAGGCTACCAGTGAAGGAACTGTTCAATACTTTTCTTCTTCTTTGAACTTTGTTTTGTTCATTATGCAGTTATCCTTGCAGGGTTCAGTTCCAGGCTGCAGTTAAACACGGGACACTTCCACATACTGATTTCTCAGTGCTTTCCCTGTAACCAAAAAATCTGAAGTTTGATGTTTGGAATTCTGTTTTGCTTTTCTGCAGATTACCAGTGAAGAAACAAGCTGCTGTGAATAGCAGGGCAATCACTAATCTTGCACCCTGCATTGCTTAAGCTGTCACCACATATTGTAGCTTGCACTCAAGAAGCTGGCGTGGTTTCTCATATCAACAAATGTTGCTTTTTGGACACCATTTGCTTTCTTACTAGTGAATGCCTCTCTGTTAAAACATGAAAATTAATCCTTTTTCTGTGTATGCATTTTTAAGGCTTCAGCTGAAATCTAGGATTGCTTTGAATTAGAAAGGAAACCACTTCAGCTTTGTTTTTCAGTCCAGCTGCCACTAATAACAATTTAGGAAAAAAATGCATCCCTTAGAAACTATGTTTCAGAACAGCTCTCTTACTCCTCAGCCAGTAAACACCTTAACTTCTCTTTTTCTCACATAGACTAATCCTAACAAATCCATCTTGCTGCTTTCTATGTTAAAATAAGATTAAGGTTTTAGACATAAATGCAGGGCAGTAAGGACTACAGAAAGATCTGGGTTTGTAAGCATTTAACACCATTGTGTGTTACCTCTGCTCAATTTGTAAGTTACCCAGCATAGTTAAACTGTAATAGGATCTCAATTTTTTTCTTTTTTTTTTTCCTAATGCAAGTTTATCAGACTTTGGCTTTTTCTGAAGATTTTAGTTGGTTCTCCAGGTGCAAGTTGAAACAAATCCCCGAGACGTAAAGCAAACACACTCTAGAGCCTGCATTTGCCCATTGTGTGTGTAATTCCCCTGCTTGGCTTTCCAGTCCAGCATCTTGGGTTTTGATAAATGAATGTCAGAGTATTTATTTCATATGGGCTGTAAAAGCAAATTACCCTGCCAATAGGAAAAGAAAGCGCTACTAAGGATTGTACAGCAATTTTCTCTTAGCATCTAAGAGGAAAAGGAGAGGACTCTACCTCATCACAAACTCCTTCCAACTGAATGCCTATTCACTGGTTAAAATTAAGGATATTGAGCCTGGCATTGATCTTGGCAAGTTGTTGAGGAAAAAGTTTTGCTTGCATTTCTTTGTGAAAGACTCAGTGTTGTAGCTGGTTAGTCATCATGGTGAAGGTCATGGTTGGTGTTTGCTGATACCTATCCTGGTGTGCTTGGATGTGGGGTTTTTCAGTCTTTTCCCACTTCACCTTAACTGTGGAAGCTAGTATGGGATTCATTCCTAATCACCAACCCTGTGCCTGTGTAAGCACAGCAGCTGGGTACGTTTCCTGTCTCCCCATGTCTTCCAACCCTGCAGCAGACTGTGTCCCTGCCAGTATCCTGTGTAAGTATGGTTATCCCAGAGAAGCTGAGTCTGAGCTGGGAGTGCCTGGGAGGAGGCTGGTTTGCACAGCAGGCGTGCCCCAGCGTGCGGGAGCAGCCAAGGCTCCTTCCTGGGCATGCTTATCTTCACATGGGCAGAAGTCCATCCGTGCAGGCTCAATCCTTCTGCACTACAGGTTCTTGCTACGAGCAGGGAAGGAAGAAGTAATGCCTACTCTCCAGAGCTATGATTTCAGGACCTCTTTTACTTAGTCATTAGAGACTAATTAAAGAATCTGCTTCTTGCAGACTTGCAGTCTCATGAGCTAAAGCAGCTCTCTATGTTCTATCCCTACAGATCCTCTGTAAAACATGGTGAACAATAAATGGTTTTCCACAACAGAGGGACTACTGATCATATCTGTCCCAAGCAATATGGCAATTCTTCCAAATGGAAAAACCCTTCCAGGCATATTCTCAGCATCTCACTGTAGTACACTTACTGGTCATTTCTGGCTAATATTTTAATCCTACCTAATTGAAAGTATCTTTGGAATAGCATGAAGCAGACTTTTGCTTTAGTTAGCAAACTCCCTACCCTGTCCTGCAAATTTTTCTGACATAAGGAAGAATTTTCCTGTGTGAGTAACTGAATGTACTGCAACACATTGCCCAGAGAAGTTGTGGAGTCTCCCTCACTGGAGGGAGAACTGCCTGGACACAAATCCTGTGCTCTGGGATGACCCTGCTTGAGCAGGGAGGTTGGACCAGATGACCACTGTGGCCCTTTCCAGCCTGACCCATTCTGTGATTTGTGATTTTACTTACCCTTCACCAAGATGTCTCTTGGTGATCCCTAGCAGTTCTGCTTTAATACCATCATGTAGGGGTCTCTCTCAAATACATGTGTGTGTGCATATGTATAATTTTTTTTAAATTAATTTTGTCTGCTTTCTCTTCTGTTTCTCAGTTATTTTCAGATGCTATTTTGGACTGGAAGGAACTGAAACAGCTGCAGCTGCACCAGGTGGAGAAGTTTGGACCAAGAAAACCCTCTAAGAATCACACAGAAGCAAAACTCATGGGTCTTGTGTCAGGGTATGTGTGCATTCTTCAAAGGACTTCAAGTTTCCAAGAGCGTTGCTGCACAACCTTTAAAAGGCCTTCAGGACCATTGTTTAAAAGGTGCTGCACATCCTCGCGTGCTTTCCATATTTTCCTTTGTGGTAATTGTTTTCCTCTCTGAACTGAATGCAGCACAGCATATCTGCCACAGCTGGCAAGCAGAACAGCACCCGCTAATTCACATCTAACTATTGCCATCCACAGAACATTTATCCTCATCCGAGTACCACAAACAGGCCTGCAGAACAATCTCATGTTGTCATAAAGAGGTAATAAATAGAGTCTAAAATTAATATTAGTCACCCAATTCAGGATTTTAATATATGTCATTTTCATAATTGGCAACCTGATGAAAAGACATTAATGCACCTGAATCACCAAGTGATGAGGAAAGAAGTGGAGAAATAAAAAGCAGAGTAGATTGAGACAACAAGTAATTGGTGGTTCTTGGCATTCTCTTTTTGTAAAAGAAACCCAACATAAATTTTCAGAAAAATAGTCCTGTTACACTTGTTAGGCTAATCATTGCTTTTCTTTTTGACTTTGACTGCCAGGTGACTATTACATTTATAGTAAATTCCCTTTCTTGCCCACAATGACAGTAAGAATGTCGAGAAATTATCAGTTTAAAAAAAAGTAATTTTTTTCAAAGAAAAAGGATTAATGGGAGCCAGTCCTATGTATGTGTAGAATTAAATTTCAATAACAGAATTTGTGTGTAAATTCAAGTACATTGACAAAATGAAGACATCAATCTGAGGATTTTTTAAAAATTATATATAGTGGATTGCTCTGGGTTTAATCCTTAAATGTTGTGGTGCAAAAACGAGAAAAGAGATGTTTCAAAAAGCCCAATAAACTTCAGTTGTATTAATCTGTATCAAGCTAAAAATATGGATGTAGGGAAAAATAGACAGCCAAGACAGTATTTTCTGAAGCTGATTTTATATTTGACTCTGGGTATGCTGCTTCTGCTCTGGACTTTACATAAGGCTGCTATAGACTTTTTTTGGCTATAGCAAAAGCCATATGGTCTGGCTACCAAAATTAGATTCTGCTTAGCTTACAGCCTACAGAGGCTCCAGCAGCTGTGCTGCCGACCTTTGAGAGAAGGAAGGAAAGGGCTTTCCTTTGCATCACTCAGTCACAGCCCACAAAACATCCCTGTATTTGCATGTGCTGCTTTCAGTTACCTACTGTCACACCTCAACATATCTGCTGCCACCCAGGACCTGGCTGTGAATTAAAGCTTCCATTTTAACATGTCTCCTTGTCCAAACTGTTTTGTCTGCCTCGTTTTTCTGCATCTTTTCAGCAGGAGAACATCATCACATGAAATGATAATACCTTGTGCATGGATCTTTCAGGCAAGGGAGCAGCTGTGGTAGCTAAACATTGAGAAACTGATCTTCTTCATAGTCTCTGGTATTGTGAGGATACAGCTCTTCAAATTCAGCACTGCTGCAAATCCCAACAAAATTCTTAAAAATGCATTGCCCTAATGAATCACTGTAGGAAACTACCACTGAGCCAGACCAGAGAGACTTCAGGACTACCTGGAGGAAGCCCATCTGCAACCTGTGATTTCTTTCTCAGTCTGGGTTTTTTATAGACACTGTAATTCAGCAACATTTAGCTCATAGGCATTTTGGTTCTCACTGTGTGGTTATATAAAAATGTATCACTTTCTAAAGCCAGTGGGATATACAGTTGGGGGAAAAGTGCACATTGTTATTAAAATGAGAAATCAGTTGGTTTGGGTTTTTTTAATTTAACATAGGTTTGTTCTGCATGTAAATCACAACTGTCTCATCTGCAACAGGACTCTGACGCGTGAAAGTTCACGGTGCTCAGAAATGAAAAGTGGCCTGACCCCGCTGTGCTGACAGAAGCCCTAGCTGAACCTGCAGCTGTCCCACAAAGCAGCTTTTGCACATGCTGCATGAGCCAGAAGAGAGCAAAGCTGCCGCGGTGGCACAAAGCTTTGCTGTGAGAGCCGCGACCCCTCTGGAACGGCTCCGTGCACGCGCTGCCGGCGGGAATGATGTCTCAGCAGTGCCCAGCAAATACAGCTGTGGGTAGGAGTTTCTGCGTCAAAAGGAGGCACACACTTTACACAGGGTGTAATTAAGCTGTAAATCTCATTGCCACAGAAATTTGTGGATGCCAGACTTTCACATTTCCCTGAAAAGCAAAGAAATTCAAATGGAAAAGAGCTGCCAGGGGGAATTAAACACAGAGATACCAGGAAATCCTTGAGCAGAGGCTCACTGGAGGCTGGGAGTGGAGTGAGGAAGCAGTTCTCTCATGTTTCCTTTTACTTACCACTTTTTGCTGGGCAATTGCTATTAGCAAGAGTCTCTTCATCCTTTAAGTATTACTGACAGCATCCATCAAGAGCTCTGGAAAGAGCTGGCTTCAGTCCTCTGCTCTGCCACATGTTTCTGTGTAACCTGGTTTTCCTTCCTTCAGGGGAAAACAGAAATTGGAGCATTTTCTAACCTCCCACAGAGTTGAAAACTGCTTGCATTAGGCTTGGGAAGTGCTTAGAAATGCAGGGTAGGGTGTGGGCTGGTGTCTGGGGTTGCCATGGAACTGGGCCCTGTTGACAAACTCAGACTCATGGTGGCTAGACTGCCACGGGCCCATGGTGGATGCCTGTGGCAGTGATGGTGGTGGGGCTGCTCCAGTACCTGGTTTTCCATGTGATCAAGTTTATGGCAGGGGTGACCCCTTGGGCTTCAGCCCCAGCACAAGTTTGGAAGCCGCAAGGAGTGTGTGGGCTTGAAGCAAATGAATAATATCTATGTAGTCCATAAAAGCAATCTAATATTATGTTTGCTACTGTAGATGACTACTGATAACTGGACAATGTCTAAACAATGTAACAAAACCAGACTTTTTAAAAAAACAAAAAGATCAGTTTTCCTTAGTGCCTCATTCAGCTGAACAGGAATTTCACTCTTATCAATTTTCCTTTCTTAGACAAGTTAGTGGCCTAAACTTAGCATAAAATCACAGGTGCATTTTCATCCTACTTTCTTCTAACCTGACTCCCTCTGACAGATGTCCTTTGGGGCACTGCTTCCGTGGCTCAGCGCTGCCACTGCCATAGCTCTCCCAACAGGAGATGCTAGACCTTCTCAGAGCAGCAGCAATTAAACACACTGCAGTATAATTAATAGACTGTCTTCTGGAATGGAAGCAGGGCTCTGCCCAAAGGTCTGTCAAAATTTCAGTAGTGAAACAGAGATGGAAGTGGTTGTTCCCTCAGGCTGAAGGGCAACCCACATCTCTGACCCCAGCTGAGCTGCTCACTGACAACCCTGTGACAAATGCCTGTGATAACCATGGTCTCTGATGATTACTTTTATCTACCCTGCAGATACCGTAACTGGAAAGGAAGATGAAGGAGAGTGAGTTTACGGTCCTACTTTTGAAGATATGTCTCCCCAGGTATAGTACTGTGCAAGTGGTGAATTTCCACAAAAATCAAGTTGTTGATCTGATCTTATTCACATAACAACCTGGGAACTGCTTTTCATCTCCCTAAAGCAAAAAGGTTTGGTTTTCAGTCAGTATTATAATCTGCTTGTATTAGCAAGATTGCTTTAGTGAAAACACTTTTTGATCTGTAACCTTGTCTCTGTCCTCTTATGTTCCCTGCCTGAGGCTCAGCTCCACCAGCCCCTTGTCCTTGCCTAAATGACAGCTGATGGTCACCCACTGCCTATTTCAAACTTCAAATACTCACCTTAGTGGACAGGACCCTAGAAGTGCAGAAGCAGATTAGCTACAGATCTCCAGGCACACCTACCACCTGTTTAAATGCCTTTAAAGGAACTGAAGTACGTCAACTTTAGATTTCCTGGACCTCAGGCAGCTTCTCAGGCTTGGGCAAGCATTAGGCATTGCTGCCAGCAGCCTCAACTCTGTGGGTGGAAGGGGAGTTCTGAATCTCATATAAAACCCTGAAAGTAGAGGAATTACAAACATGACCTAAATTTATCAGAAAATGTTCCCTCATACTGGCATGAAGTAATAAAATGTAAATAAAAAAAAGAACATTCTAACTTCTGATATTTAAGAAGAATAACCAATATAATTGACATAGGCATTTGGGATTTTCTGTTTAGATTAAATGCTACCCATTAAGACACTTTATGACAGTTAAAGCACATTTGAAAATTATTTATGTTCCCTTATATAAAAGCTTTCCCATTGGCAATGGTGCAAACCATTTGAGCAGGCTGGGCAGCAGCCAATGCTGAGATCAGAAATGCTAAGTGCAGCTGAAAAGTTTCCTTCCCAAGATGCTGAAGAGTCTGCCTGTGAGGAGAATCTGCTCTCACCTCAAGGTCCCAGGTTGGATGGAGCAAAATGTAGTAGCACTGGCAAGCAGGAAAGCTGCTGGAGGTCGAAGCCTGGTGTGTGGGATTTAAGGCACTAAATGCTATGAACTACCTGGAGTGGAAAGAAAAAGGCAAAAGTCACTTCTTTGATGCTGGAGTTCCCAGAACAGGAGCACGCCCAGGCTCCCAGGGCCTACATATCTCTGAGAACATAACATAAGCTGGTATTGGAAAAAACCAGGACTGGCTGTTGAATTGTTTCCAAGGTGGATGTCACCAAGGACTTAAAGTTTTACAAGTTCTCTTTTCCAGCAATGTTATCCAAAGTATTTGTGCTAGAGCCCATCTTGCACCTTTTGCACCTTCTGTTTGGGTAGAAATTGTCATTTTTTATGACCCATAGATTTACTTGATTTACACATCAGGTAGAAACAAGTTTGCATGTACCCAGGCACCTCTGCACATGGAGCTGTGGTAGCTCGCATGTACTGATTGACTCCAGCTCCATCATCCTCCCCCAGCAGAGCTTGTGTTTTCCCTGTGCTACTCAGGAAAGAAGCTGCCATGTCATGAGGGAAAAACTGCTTCAGTAATTTTAAGGTGGATTTCATTTGGAATTGGTCAGCCTTGAATGTGTCCCTGCAAGAGTTTTGTTACCCATATTGCACATAGTCCATGTATTGATGCATTAAAGGAGGAGATTGCTACTTCTTGTTCTCCCCCTCTCTAATTAAAAGTTGCTTTCCACCCTTAAGAAAGGTGTTCCCTTGGGTATGCCTTTCTATTTTTTTAGGTTGCTTTCCCGATACTTCCCACAAACCTACTTTACCCAGAGGGCAGAGGACAAAAAACTTGGATATCTGAAAAGGGTGAGCGATGCCTCTGTCAGCCGGTAATGTTCTGGGAGACTCCGTGCTTGGCACGTGTCCGGGCAACCAGCAACCAGCCCCTGCTGGAATTAATGGGACACAACCTCCTTTCACTGTAATGAGATGAGAGGACTGAGGCAATTACACAGACGCGCTCGAACGGTAGCATCATGTCAAAGGACAAAACATCCCACTCCAAAATTAGTCTGCTGAAGTAATTTTGCAAGCCATAATGCAGAGTAACTGTTCAGTTAAAACTTAACTACCATTTTTATGAATCAGTTTCTGAGAAAGGATCTCAAGCAAAGCAACAAGAACAAAAAAAATCAGAGAAAAATAAAATCTAAATATGATTTTTTTTTCACTTTCTTTCAAGCTTGTTGAGAGCTTGATGGGGCTCTTGACTGCTCAGTGTGATCAGGTCAGATGGTGATGGAAGATGACAGGATCAGTGGACCCCCTGCTCCCCACCCCAAAGCCAGGCTCCTCTCCACAGAAAAGGAAGTCAAGTCCTTGCCATAATCCCCCAAACCCAAGCACACCTAATGCTTTTCTCCCCAGTCATCACTCTTGAGAGTAACTTCTCTCTCTCACAAATCCTTTCCCAGCCAGAGTGGAGGATCCTCTTCACCTCCTCACAGCTCTCACTCCCATCGCCTGCCTCCTCTCCTCACCCTGGAAAAAAATCTTTTACTCTAGGAGCACCCTGGCCTTCTTAACTCAGTACCTGCTCTCCATTTATTCAGCTCTGTCATCTTATTTAGATAAGGAAGTATCCTGTTCGCTCTCCTGTGCAAGTTGCCAAGGGCTGGGAGCAGCTGTGTATCCCACCCCAGCCAGCCATGTCCCGCCCTCACAGCCCTGACTGTGCTCATAGCAGCCTTGTCCTCTACCACTGGCAGTGGCATGAGGGGAGGCAGAGCTGAGCGTGTGCTTGGAGCACCCCCTCTGCCTCCTACCTTCCCATCTGTACAGTGGCAATAATCACAGCAGCCATGGGGAATTGCTATGATCAGTATCTTGAGCTACTCCAGTGAGAGTCATTACAGACCAACAACAGGGATCCAGAGTGCTTTTTTATGGGTACATTTTCATTAGCTTCCTTACTGGCTAAAAGATGGATTTAAACCAGACTTTGCTGGCATAAGACTCAGTGAAACCTCTGAGGGAAAGGAAAAAGGTGAGAGTGAAAGAAGGAAAGAGAGCTTGAGGGAGCTGGTAAAAGGGACTTGTACAGTGAATAGCAGCAAAGGGAGCACCACAGCTGCAGCCCTTCATCCCCCAACTCTTTCTCTGGATGAAAGCTTCTCCATCCACCACAAAGGAAGAGGAATCTTCAGGATGGCCAACAAGAGTCACTACAGGAACAGCTCACAGTTCCACATCACCTTCCAGCCAGCACTCCATCTGGACAAGAAATCTGTTACTCAAGCTAGAAAACCCTATGGCAAAACTAAGGAAGATTCCAGGGCATCTCCAGGACCAAAGGTTACAAACGCATGGCTGCAGAGCTCAGTGTCAGCTCAAGGTGGGCCCTGACAGACAGGGAGGCATTTCACAAAACCTTCAAGCTCTTCTCTGCCCTCACAAGCTAAAAAACATTGTTTTAGCAAATGCATACTAGTTGTACTCAGTAGATTAACATAAAGGACTAGCCTGATAAAATTTTTAGATTTTTCAGGAATGTAATAAACAAGACTATTGCTTTGAGCAGTTTGCTTGATGGAAGAGAACAAAATATTTCAGTATTACCACAGAGAGAACAATTCACAGTGTAGTTTCCATGTTACCACACCACGCAGAAAGACAGCATCTTTAACAGTAGCAAAATAGCACAACTTTCAAACCTACAGAGAACAAACCAAAAGCTGGATATGTTCATAACATTCACTTCAAGTTGCTGCCTTGCCACCAGCTCTGTGCAATCTGAAAGGTGTAGGATCCATTGTCTTATAGCCCGGCCCTCCTAAACCTGAGGAAGCAAAATGAAGCCACAGTGTACAACAAGGACAGCCAGGTACTTTCCAGGCTCTGCTCTGTTCAGATTTTCTGATGTCCCCACTTGGACAAGGGATGCCTGCAGCATCCTCCTTGCTTGGTACCACTCTTCTGGATGTGGTGGGGTGGGTTGGTATACAGTACAAAGCTTTATGGAGCTCTGCTGGCATCCATCGCCGTGCCGGCGCCTGCAGGAGGCACAGCTTGTCCTCGCACAGCGTGGGAGAAGGACAGGCTGAAAATCACAGAGACTGCAAAATGTTGGACTGTTTTCAGGATTCAGATTAGTGCTGTGAAGGAAGGAAATGAAGGATATTTCACAGGGAGTCACTTCTAATACTGTCACTTCTCACAGTGTCTCCTGACTTCATCTCAAAAGTACTGCCATTTGTAGCTGGGGCACATGGAACAGCACCTGCTTCTTTAAATAAATGTAGCTGCATAAAGCCATAGGATTTTCACCTCTCCTAAAATGCCAACTGGAGGCTACTTAATCAAAAACTGACAGCACTCGTGAAGAAAAACCTTCTAAAGAGTGTAGTGAGTGTAGCCAGTCAATAGGAAACAGGTGTCTGGGTTTTAATGGCCCCACACAAAACAGAGGCTGCAGAGCTTGGCTTTGGATGGAGATGGATCCCATGGCCACTTTCGCCCTCCTGTAGGCAAGCGATCAAGGACATGGAGATCTGGAGGCTGTACCTACTTATAACTAAAGGCCTACAGTAGCCTGCAATGTAATTAACTGTGGGACCTTCAATTCATGATTCCCAGATGATTTTCTTGCCTGATGTAAGGCAGAGCATTATTTCCCACTCAGCTTTTTACAGACCATGATTACTTTCACTTACAGCAAAAATAAAACCATGTCATCTTGCACATGTAAATTGCTTGGAAACTTTTTTTTTGGCTTAAAAAGAGATGTTCACAAGGTATCAAAAAGTATTTTTACAGGAGAAGAGAAAAAGACCTATGAACATATCTCAGCACACCTAAAATTTATGGGAAATAGTATTAATATGATTATATAGTTACAAGCACTGACATGATAAAATGACATCTTAGACAAAAAGGAAGAAGAAATATGTTTGTAGGACTGTGGCCTCAGTGAAGGCCAAACATTTGATCCTGCTCTGACTACTGTAAACTAAAAGTAATGTCCTTGAAATCAGGTTGGCTGCATGAGGCTAAAACCAGGAAATGCTAAAGCAGGCAGAAGATTTAAGTAATTATTTATAGCAGATGGTCTCAATTAAAAAGAAAGTGACTACCGCCACTGAAACAGAGGAAAATATTGTTTATACAGTTATTGCAATACTGTTAAGGTTATGTTCTGATGTAAATATAGAATCCAAAATGACTGCCAGTGTCAATGATTTCTTGCATGCAAGATCTCTCTGACACACAGTGCAGAGCTGGTGCATGCATGGCTCCAGGGGAGAAGGTGTATCAAAGATCAAATGCAGGCTGGAAAGAGAGGCCATAACTGAGTGCACTTGCGGGTTCAAAGGAAAGAGCTGGGATGCAAACACAAGGATAAACCAGCCCTGCTGTGCCAGGGCAACCCAGACACCATCAGAGTGCAGCTCTCCCACCCCTACTCCCAGCTCTGCCAAGAGTACTGTGCTGAGTGACCTTTGCTCCTTTGCATGAGCTGCTAAATCTCACAGAACAGCACCAGGCTAAGACGGGGAAGGCTGAATTAGGGAAGTATTTGGAGAGACCTGATTTTGTCCAAGTTTAAGTCCATGATTTCATGAAAAGTAATGACCTTTACTTGCTAAAAGGGAACAAATTTAACAAATCAGCAAATGTTTAACTGAATGCCTTAAGAGGGCATAGACCCAGAGTGATCTCTGAGGATGAAGATCATGTTAATTTTAGCAAAGGAATTTAGGGGTTTTTTTAGTGATGATACAAAACAAGATTATTTAACCTAAAATACCTTTGTATATCTGCAGCTAGCTAAGAAGCCTGTAACACATTTCAGCCTTCCATTTTCTAAAGCATTCTGCAATCTATACACAGACAATTATATAGGAATTAAATCTTCTGTAGGAACATTTCAAATCAATCTGCCTTGAGTAATTTTTTTTCACTTCATAGTTCTGGGTTAAATATTAAAATAGACTGTGATATTTTCTTCATAAAACCCCACATTTCCTGACAAATTACTTTTTGTAAGTAACAGAGACTACTGCTATGAAAAGATATGGTTTTGCATACTCAGTATTAAGACAGAGGTTAGTGGTTCTTATTTCTTGCAAAGATTTTAAATGATATTCAGATGTTTAAAGTCAGGAAAGCAATTTTAGTACTGAAAACTATCAAGGACAATGTTAGGAGGCCAGTTAATTGATTTTTTTTTTTTTTTTGCTGTTGGTTTGGTCACCCAAGGCAGGTCTGCTCTGTGGCTGCCACCCCAGTGTCTCCAGTGTTCCACAAGAGATGAAAGCAGAACACAGCATGTGATTTGAGTCTAAATGACCTGATCTGAGCATATGTCAGAGCCCAGAAACTCATTCTCTGGCAGTGGGCAATGTTCAGGGACTCTGAGGGCAGGCAAATGCCTCATCACATCAAGTACCAGAAAGCTGATGCTGTGCCAAAAGTCACAGACCTGGTGACAAGGATGATGGCTGGATGTACAGCTGGATGTCATACAGACAGGATCTAGGACAACAATGCATGGGAACTGGGCAGGGGACAACTGGCTGAAATTACACTACATTAAAAAAGTTATAACTAGAAGAGAAGGCTAAAACCAGGCAATATTTTGAATTTCAGACATAACAATTCTTCAGGCAAACCATAATTACTGTATTTGCATTGGTCATGGCAGGACACTCTGCCAGAAAAAAGCATGGTAAAATCTTTCATCCAGGATTAAGAGGTCACCTAAAGAAACAAGTGTGTCTTTCAAGCCTGGTTCCCCAGTGCCTGCAAGTTGGAGTCCAAGGCTATGAACAATGAAACAGAAATGGAATATTCATCTTAATCCAAAATGATGATTTGTGACATATTTTCTCCTACAACTTACATCTCTGTTCAAGCCACTAGGAATACAGTGCTGCCTCTCAGAGTGCCATACCAGACAAACAGCACACACAAGCATCCAGAGGACATGCAAGTCCAGAGGCAAGCCATAGGGTCTCCACAAAGTCAGGAAATTCAGGGGCAGTTGGCAAATAGGGAGGTAAAGACTTTCATTGTCAGCTGCTGGGTTTGGAGAAGTTCCCTTCCCAGCAACCATATTTTAAAAACTCCCTTCTACAAGAACAGCTGGCAGCAACGTGCATTCTGAGAAAACCATTATCTTACTGGATTACACAGCGTTTCATTTATGTAATGTGTCACCGCTGTAAGAAAAACTGGTATCTTTCAAGTTGTGCTTTATTGGGTTTTCTTTTAAGTTTGTGAGCTTCTTACTCCAGCAAAACACTCTCCTAGACACTGCTTTAAATGAAAAGTGATGAAAGAAGCCCACAGACTACACACCAGTTTTCTTTACACAGGCGTTTGTGTTAAAAGCACAAGGACATTGTGTTAATACAGCACAGACAGTCAGCTCCAATCATTCCCCCCTACTTATTCAAGCACTGATGAGACAAAAGTTGGAGGCCAAAGTCATTATCTACAAGGTAGTTTACCTAATCTGAGGCCAGATGGTTTCTGAATCTGATCCAGGAGGGCTGCTAAAGCCAGCAGAAATTGTTAGTGTGGCTCCTCAGCTGTGTGGGTATTCCACATGGCTCTGGGGAAGCCCTGGGATCTCTGAAGTATATGCTCATTTTCATGGTATCAGACAGACCTCTGACAACATACTTCACCTTCCTACAGACCAACCTCACCTTCCTTTTTAGACTATCACAGCTACAGCTTTGTGTTATTGCCCTTCATATACTTTATTGCTTGGGATACCCTTCACTAATTCACTGTGAAGTGGATTAGTGACCCCCATCTATAAGTCAGACAAAAAATTCTGGGGAATTTTCTGGCCACCAGTTCCAGGGAGGAAAAAAAGGTACTCGGAGGGACTGGCTTTGACAGAACTTTACTGATAGTATCAACTATGCAGCACATCAAACGGATCAGAATGATGTAGTACAGCTATTGCACAAAGAAAATGCGTTAAGTGGAATGATTTTACAAACTTCATAGAAAAAAAATCTTGATACTGTAATTCTGATAAGATTTAGGATGTTAAGAGGCAGTAATGGGTGGCCAGATCAACAGAGCTCAATTGTGCCTGTACCTCAGTTACTGTGTGGGAAGAAGCACTGGTCCAGGCTATCAGGGAACAGCAAGAGCACAGGGGAGTAGGACCCAAGGCCAGGCACAGGCAGCCCACAGGTGTTACATCTCAGGCAGGGGCCAGATGCAAGACCCTCAGAACAAAAACATCTACTGAGAAAAAGTTGTGGAGACCCTCCTGAAGTTTCTTCACTTGAAAACCTCCCAGGCTGACCAAGGCATTTTTATCAGCCAGCCTTGAGGACACAGCTAAACTCCTGGGGAATATGCTCCTGCCCTGACACAGGCCAAAGCCCACAACAGTATTACACTATCACCAACTAAAAAATGCACATTAAAAATACAGTACTGTTGCAAGAACTCCATCTAAACATTAGCCTTATTTTCCTTTGGTCACCTAAATCAGCCTGTCCTCATTCTCTAGTTGGCTGCAGCTGCACAAGTGAGAGGTTTATTCTTTCCACTCCATCTTACCCCTACCTGTTGCCTTATATTCTTTCTCTCAAGACATCTCTGGCTTGCCTTAGGCTAAAAGCATCAGCTTGTATCTCTATCTCTAAAAGAGTTTAAAAAATATTTTTAACATTATTTTATTATCACTAACCACTCTCTCTATTATTTTATTTGTTCCTTATGTCAAAAGCAGCCTTTCCACCCCACCTGGTGGGGCTGAGTGAGTGCCTGTAACAGAGAATTCTTGTGTACCAAACACAGCTCCACCTTGCCTGCCTCAGGCAAGCAGCCAGTACAGTGCAGGTGCCAATGTCCTCACCCAGAATTCCTGCTGGGAACAGACACACAGACATCTAAATACACCCCTGATATCATGCAGCATGGCATGCACCACCCTGGATGTGCCTGGGGCCATATCCAGCCCTGGCTGGACACACCCTTACAGCGGACCTGCCTCAGGATGCAAGGACAAACAAAGGTTACAAAGCTCTGGGCACAGGAGTCCATGCATCATTTCTGAACAATTAACCACTCTGGTGAACAGCACCAGGATACAATAATGCATCATTATGTAATGGTAACAAAGACCTCAAAACCTCCTTGGATGCTCTGTTTCTTCTGCTAAAACAACCACCACGTATTTACATTTCACATGCACTTCTCTTTCCATGCACTTGAATGACAGTATGGAAATGAGAACCAATGTTTACAAAATGAAGAAAATATATATTCCCTTCAGTTTATCTACTAAATTTTGTTTTTCATTTACTGCTGTCATCCCAAGCTACTATACATTTCTGTGCAATCTCTTCAAACCATTATCACATCTTGCCAAACACCAGTTGATACAACACAATCTGCTCCAAATCCTGGGCATTTGCTATGTTTCAAACGTGCTTCCCTAAAATAGCCATCTTCAGACTCTTAGTTTTGCCCATTTTGTCAAGCATTTTACATAATTTTCCAGTAATGAAGTGCTTGGAATTCCTTATGGATTCAAAACAGAGGTAAATGCCTTACTAACCACTAAGTGTGTAACAGTGCCATGAGAACTGAATCCAGTGATGAATGTGGTGTTTTAAATCCAACAACAACAACCCAGACTGCCATGATCCTGCTGACTGTATGCTGCAACAAAGTCCCAAGATGCTGACTATAAGAAAAAACAGACAAACCACATTTATCTTTTCCCTGGATTCCCACCAGCCCCCAGAATGATAAACATGTTTTCACTCACTTGTGGAGATATTCTTGCCCCTGCTAGTAGTCTTAGTTCTATTTTTTTATGTACTTCATTTTCTCCCACTTTTTCCATACACATAAATGTGGATTAGAGCCTTGTCTTTTATCTTATTTAACTTAACTGTCCTATTACTTTCACAAAAGAAGAGATTTTTAGTATGCACTCCTGATGAAATGCAGATTGCAGCAACCATTACACTTCACGTGTCCTGCACATCAACAGAACTGCCACTGCAATCCCTCATAAAACACTGATAACTGCTGAAGATATAGTTAACATTGTAACCCACAAGACCTGCAAAAGAGAAAATCTGAGTTCAAATAATACCATGTGTTTAGTGAAATCTCAGTAGACCCTCTGAATCAAGCTCTGATCCGAGCAGAAGACCCTTGTCCCAGAAGGACATAAAAATCTCTGCAGGTATGGCCAGGAGGGATGAGTGGAATTATTCCATGCTCCCTGCAATTTTGGTTACATTGCAATTTTTACTTATGCTGCTCCTCAGCTTATGCTGTTTATTCAAAGTAGAACAGAAATATCATATTTAATAATCTAAAATTTCATATTTTAATGTGTGAAAAGTATTTCTTATTAAAAGGCCAGAAACTTTTATCATACTGTAGAAATAACTAAATTATTTTACACTACCACTCCAGTAAAAATGAAGAATGAGAGATAACTAAAGTCAGCACACGACTTCTGTTTCCTGATCACTTTTCAGAACTTAATTCTGATGTTACTGACATTTACATACAACAGAACATGTTTGGTCATTTTAATGTAGCTGTTACAAGCTTCCAGTTCGTATCACAAAATTGATTCTCTTTTGTTTCTTTGCAAACTTTTTTTTTTTTAATGTTTTCTCCCTGAGGTTTCTTTGCAGGAAGGCAAAGCATTAGCCATCCTGCCTGCTAGCAGAAAGCACCACAATATATCACAGCACAGAAGCCTGTCAGAAAGCTCTGTACCCAAATTATGTATTACCAGCAGCCCTACAGGCCTCTCCATAGCTAACACAGTAACCATGATAGGTAGCTTGACTTAAAACTTCTGCATCTGTATTGGTCTCACGGCAATAGAACACCTTCAAGAAAGTAAAATGGGAAGATTAAGCTAGGAATTTATTTGGCAGTTTCCTCTTTACTGCCGAAGTCCAGCTCACACTTAGGAGAACCAAGGAGGAATTGTCCTGATTATAGCTCTTTTCTTCCGTTTGTCCTTTGACCTAGACCATAATAAAATTTGCTTTATAGCTCTAGCTTAGATCTCTTTGAATACAAGCATGAATGTTTGCCTTGGTTTCCCAACATTCACCTGCGTTGGCACTGCATAAAGTGCTAAGGCAGATTTACACAAATAAACTTTTATTTGCAGAGAGTCCACTGATGATGATATATATTGACTCAAGCTGCCTTAGGGAGAAACAAAGGACAGAGAAAATGTGATGGGCATAGGGGGAACTCTACCCAGTGTTTTGGGGGGAATCACTGATTCTTAAAATCACTTAGGTTGGATACATCCTTCGAGTCCAACTGCAAACCTGACACTGCCAAGTTCACAAAAAGAAGTGGTGGGATGACCAAGGAGCCTTCTCCAGGTTCTCTCTACAGCGCAGCTGTCAAGATATGGGTTAGTTTGTGCCACTTCCCTTCTAATATTGCAACCATTTCATCCTGGACCTACACAAACTCCCACTTTGCAGCTTCCACGTGTGATGGCACCAGTGCTGCTGGGAGACAACACTTGGCATGTGCTGCACGCGGATTGCTACGGTTCAGGCACGATTCATTTTCACTACCATTTATGCACAATTTAAGTACAGTTCGCTGTTTTGTCACGGCAGAAATGGGGGAGCAGTATGGGAACGGGGCCACGGCTGTGGCCCGTGGCCACGGGAAGCTGGTATGGGCCAGTGGGAACATCGCTCTCCCCACCGCCCAGTGCGACCCCCGCAAGCGGCACAGCCGACCCAGCGCGACTCCCTGGGACCAGCACAGCCCCGCCGCCCGCGCGCGGGAAACGCGAGCCCGCGCGCCTCTGTCCCACCCCCCGCCTCGCCCCCAGCCAATGAGCGGACCCAGCGGGGAGGGGGCGGGACCCCCATGGTGACGTAAGGCACGTGACAAGCGGGAAAGGCTCCCTCCCGGGGGCGCGGCGGGGTCACGTGGGGGAGAAGCGCCGCGCTGCCGCGCCGCGGACCGTTCCATTACCCGCCGTATGGGGGGGGGGCAGAAGGAAGCCGAGCGGAACTACAGCGTCGCTGCGGGCGGGGGGCGGGGCCAGCCCGGGGCGCTCCCGTGACGTGACGCGGCGCGGGGCGGCAGCGGGAGCGGCGCGGGGCAGGGAAGGGAAGGGAAGTGCCGAGCAGGAGCGGGAGCCGCAGCCCCCTCGTTTCACCGCATCGCCACCATGGGCCGGACACTTACGACATTTACGTTCCCGATCGCCATCGTTTCCGTGGCGTGCTGCCTCTGCGGGCTGGCCGCGATCGCAACGGCGACCGAGAGTGAGTGATCCGCGCCCTCCCCCCTCCTTTCCTCGGGAGCTGCTGACGGGGCAGCCCCGCCCCGTGCTCGGCGCTGTGGGGGGCGAGGCGGGCTCCGCGCACCGAGCCCGGCGGGGCTGTCCGTCGGTTTGCGCTTGCTGCCGGACCCTCCGAAGGCGGGAGCGCCGCGGAGCCCCGGGACCCGCCGGGAGCCGCCCTGCGCTCCCCCGGCGCTCGCTCGGCCGCCGCCGCCGCTTCCTCGGCGCAGCGGCCGCAGCCCGCCGAGCTTTTGAGCCGCTCTCCTGCTCGTGCCGCTCTGGCACCCGTTATCCTGTGTTATTCCCCCTTGGAGGAGGGAGCCGGTGCCAGAGAGCCGTGCGCGGCTGCTTCGCGCACCCTTGGAACGGGTCTGGGAGCGGGGGTGCCTTGGTGCAGCCGAGTCGTTCTGGCCCTGCTGCCGCGTGTTCCTCCTCATCCCGGTGTGAGCCCCGTTACTCGTCCCGCGGGTTTGCCCACAGCTCGGGCCCCGTGGGCTGTTTGCCAAAGTGTTTGGGGGGCCGAGCCGCGAAATGTGACGCGAGCCCCAAAACGCGGAGACAACAAAAAAAGACAAAAAGTTGACTGGAGGCGCTTCAGTATTCCCTGACCGCGTTCCGTAGTGGCGCTGGCTGCAGCCGAGGGTGCCCGGCCACCGCTGCTCCAGCCCGTAGGGATCTCCTGCAGCCCGTAGGGATCTCCTGCAGCCCTGCCCCGCCGGCGGGATGCAGGACACCCTGCGGGAGCGACATCCTGGGCTGCTCCGGGACTGCTCCGCCGGGGATTAGCACAAAATTGCTAGCAAAATCGCTCCGCTGCGACGGGAGAGGGCACTGTTGGGTCGGCAGGCCAAACTCCTCCCGTGGCTCCTCGTTTCCTCCTCCAGAGTAAGGGAAGTATCCGAATTTACCCTGTGCGAGAGCCAGTACAGCGGGTTTATCTTGGGAGCAAACGTCATCTTGGCTAGGCTGAAAAGCTGAGTTCGTGGTATCAGAGTTTTTTTTGTTTTCCTTCAGTGAAGAGCAGGCGTCTGCTGATGGGCAGAGTTGGGGAACTTGCTGTTATCCCATGTAAAAGACCCCACAGAGCCCTTCACAGCGGGAGGTGTCATTGAGGCAATGTCTGAGACCCTGCCACAGATTCTGAAGTTAACAGCTCATTGATAAAAACATCCTCATCCTTGACTATTGCAGTCTGATCCTTCCCTGTGTTAATCCGGGAATGCTGTTCTTGAAACTAAATTAGAAGTCCTAGTGTACCTGGTATAAGTGGGCTCTACCAGCTGTCTTCCTGTCTTTACAGATGTGGTGTGCTAAATTTTCCGCATACCAGTGAGGAATCTACAAAAGTGAAGGTTATTCACTTGTCAGAGGCTGTTGTGTGTGCTGTGATTGTTCCTCAGATATACATCCATCATAATTGACTGATTTTTTTTTTCCCCCCTGAAATCTGTTATTGAGAAACAGTCATAAAGCTCTTGAAGTGCTTTGACTGCTGCCTTCCTGAAGGGAATGGGGCAGCTCTTGCACACCTCATTGATGCAAACCCACAAAGGCCTTTTCATATCTTCTTATGTGAAAGGAAATGTGCCAGCCTTTCTGACCTGATAGTAGAGCCATAACCAAGAGAAAGGCCTTGTGGATTCAGGCTTACTTCAGATAGTCAGAATGCTGAAGTTAGTTTTGTAGTTGTTATTTGAGAGGTAAATGAGCATGCTGCCTGCCAAAGATCTGTGGATAGCAGCATTCCTTTCATGGAGAAAAGTGAAAGGTCACCCCTAGGTGCCTGGAGTGGGTGGATATGATGTGAAATGTGTTGGAGAGCATGCAACAGAAGGAGTTGTGGGTTGTATGTGGGTTTGCTGAGTATGATGGCTGGATGAGTAACTCTCAATTAAAACTAATGTGGTAAAACTGTAGATTATGAGAAGATCTTACTTGATCCAGTTAATGGATGTTTTGTTGTGTTTTTAAGGTAACAGTGTTTGACCTGAGGTTGACGTGAAAAAGCAGCTGGACTGGTTAGGTTGCTGGCTTCTGCTGTGATCAAAATACAAATAGATTGACTTTTTTTCTGCTCTCCTTTTTATGCATGTGTACCTGCATTTCTCCAGGTTCTTGTCTTTGTTTCCCACACTTTGATTGCTTTCTACTGTATTTATGGCTGGCTGCTTTACCTAAAGCTCAGGTTCAGTCTGAGTTGCAGTGAGGCTGGGAAGCAGTGCTCTATACCTAATGCTCTCCTGTGTAAAGCATTCACAGTTTCTGCTTGGACAGTAGGGTTCTTCTCACTCCAGTTTGCTTTGAGGAATCTTGAGCTGCCAGTTGAATGCAGGCTTGATGGGGCTGCCTGTGACAAGATTTTTCACGTATTCACTCATGCAACTTTTGATGTTAGTGTGGTGGATTCAAAAGCTCTGTAATTTCAAACTCAAACTGCAGTAGAACTCAGTGCTGTATGAAATTCTTAAAGCTATGCCTGCTGATGTTGTTTTGTTGGGTTGGATTTTAGTTCAATGCTGTCATTAATCTCTCTAATGTAACTTTATTTTTTCATAGCTTCCACAGTTTCTCCTCCTACCAGTGTTACTGTGCCCAATGTCACTGTAACACCTTCTTCCAATGCCACTGTAACACCCACCAATGCGACCACAGCGTCTTCCAATGCCACCACAGCATCTTCCAATGTGACCACGGCATCTTCCAATGCTACCACAGCCAGTCCTGCCACCACACCTCATACTCCTATAGGTAATATAGAAGCACTGAACTCAGAATGGCAGGAAACTAGGAACTGGTGAATAACACAAAAAATGGGCTTCTTCCAAAGTTCACTGTAGTAGCTTGGCTGCTAAAAATCTGATATGCAGAACGCGTGAAAGGTTACAAGGTTTGAAAGAAGTGGATTTTAGAAAACTCTTAGTTATGTTGGCAGGAAGCATTTTCTGTGTTAAAAATTGGCTCTCTGGTAATTGAATTAGTAATTGCCACTAATTGTGAATTCTTAGGAGTTTGGGGTTTTTTTGGTTGTTTTTTTTTTTCCTCAAAAATTTCTCTGCCATCTCTACAGGGAAATTCTTTTTTAAAAAGTCACCTACTCTTTAAAAACTTGCTGATCAAAGGAGCTGGGAGGTAACAAGTTGGTACTTGATTAGGCTCAGAACAGCCTAATGTGTGGTACGGTGATTAGCTTTGAGTAAACCCACAGATGTTGACACTTGTCCCAGGCACCTAGTGGAATACTGATTAATTTTTAGTAATACTAATCTTTAGGGGAGGGGGAGAGGTCAGAGACCCAGCTGACATGGTTTGATTATGAAAGTTTTTAGGAGACAGTTTTCTTTTAGGTGAGTGGTTTTATTCCAGTGATGGCATTCACACTTAGTGTTTTGAGGACAGAAGAAAGATTGTATATCTCCTGTCTAGAGGTATTAGATTAGATACTTTTTAGTACAATTAATACTAACTGATTCTAATGAAAGTTTAATGAAAGTCCTTTGCCTTGATACAATTTCTCAGTTGTCTTGAAGCTGATCTCTTGATTCTTGTTCAAATACCAGCATTTATATGAGTGCTTGGGAAAAAAGTTGTTTTGTCTGAACACAGAATCACTGATCTGTGGAGAACCTTGAAGTATTTGGGTAACAGTAGTAAGCAAGTTTGAAAATAATCCTTGTTGCAGAACCTTGGCTTAATGCCATGCAGTTCACCACTTTAATTGTGTGGGATACAGACTGAGGGCAAAGGTTATCCTTTTTAAAGCAAAACAGGAAAAATCATTTGTATAGGAACGTCAATGCTTGCAAACTTTGCTTTGGAGTTCATGGTGTGTATGTACTGTCTTCTCTCCAACAGCCAACGTCACCAATGCAACTACTCATGCTCCTCAGCCTAAAACTACTGTGACTTCAGCCACCACAACAGCCACTGCTGCAGGTAATGCTACAACTGCCATAATTTAAGCATTAGTTACTCAGAAATCAGGGTTGCTTTCCAGGTGTTATCTTGAAAGACTCACCAAGTGACACCACTAAAGTAGTATTGGTGTGTCTGGTGTTGTCACTTCTAACTTTATGGCAAGTCTAATTTTGTTAAGGTGATGTATGCAAGTAGCAAGGTTATAAAGCCTGAGAAATAGAGCTAATTGGTGAGATACAAAAAGTCAGAAACATGTTGGTTAGATGAGATCAGCTGGATGATTTTAATAGTGTGGTTGGAAGTCCCTTGTTAACTCCCCTGTCATTGGGAGGTCATACTTTGTTTTTGCAGCATAATAATAATGGGATGGGTTTTGGTGGTTTTTTTGTTTTTAAGTGAAATTGTGCTACAGTGATGGGAGTAAGCTGAAGTATTTTATTTCCAAGTCAGTCCTAAGTATGCCATTTCATGAACAGGTCTCACAAAGCAGAGCTCTTTAAAACTACCCATCACCAGATGGCTGTTATTTCCAGCTTTGTATTTGTGACTTCAGCTGGTTTTTGAAGCCTAACTCTTGGGGTTAAGTACAGTAGATGGAAGATAACAATTTGTGTTACATTTAAGCAAAAAAAGAAAAAAAAAAAAAAAACAAACTGGAGGAAGGAGCAGCGACTGGAGAAAGGCTTTGGCTTTTTGAAGTACAAATAAAGTCCAGCTGGGTATTGCTCTGTTTTGAGGTCCAGAGCAGTTTGTCTATAAATAGCTCTAGCCTTGTACAAACAGCATTCAATCAGAATTTCACTACCAGTAATCTAAATTCAGATGCTGGCATGGCTTCACTTTCAATTATTTTTTGTTTTCTTGTTGGTATTTTGATTATTTTGAGTAATCCTAATACAAGGAATCCAGCACTAAAATCTGTAGAACTGTTGTGAGCACTGTGCACTTACATTTTCTAATTTGGTGTTTAACAGGTTCAAATACTACTGTTCCTACTGTGGCTCCTGTACCTGTTCCACGCAAATCTACGTTTGATGCTGCGAGTTTCATAGGTGGAATTGTCCTTGTTCTGGGTCTGCAGGCTGTTATTTTCTTCCTGTACAAATTCTGCAGATCTAAAGACCGAAATTACCACACGCTTTAGGACCTGCCCCTTGGTAATGGACTAGTAGCCCAACACCTGTAGTTCAATGAACCAAAATATTTTCTGTTGCTCGTGGAAGACAGCAGTTCATAATATCCTTTAAATCTCTAAAAGAAGACTTCAAATGAATATTTTTGCAACATTATACTTGGCAAGAAGTGATATGAATCTCTTCAACAGAATTACTTGCAATATGCTGCATGGGTTCTAATGGCTGTTTTATTTTCCTTTAGTGGCTGCTGATGTGGGACTTTTCTTGATATGCCAAATGTAGAATGTTCAGAGATTCTTATTCAGTGGCAACACTGTCCAGTAGACAATCTTAAAATTACTTATTCTGAAGGCTAATATAAACAACACCTGATACAATATCCCTTCAGTTTTATCAAGATGTGAATTATTGGTGACTGTTTTCAGGGAGTGAAATAGCATTTGTAGTAGCTTATGGCTCTTACAGTGTGTTGCTAGAAAGATGGACAAAAATGTAGAATTAGATAATGTCTTAACAGAATAGCATAACCCTTTTTTTTTTTTTACACAAGAATAAGAGTTGCCTCTTAAAATACTTCATTCCAAACAGAATTCCTATGCCATTTCCAATTAATGTTGAGGGTGGATATAGGAATAATCCTTCTAATGGGGGAAATAAATATTAGTGCCTTAAAAGACTAAATTTCAGTATAGCATGTCCCAGCTATATCAAAGATAAATAAAACTTTTAAGTATTTACTTTACATAGGAATACAGAATACATGTGACTTGAGCATTCCAGTTTAAAAAAAATGTCCCTAGAATCACTGTCCCTTAGTGATTTTGTTTTAGAGTAAGGAGTACGGTACAGCAATGTTCAGCCACAAACTGAAGCTTTAGCTTGTTTACCTTTTGTTCTGGCCTGCAAAGACCAACCATAAAACTAGTGACATAATTCAGTTCACTCCCTGTATAAAAAGGCAACAGCTCACATTGATACTTGAAATACTGATGTTTGGGAAATCCTGATGTTTTTATTATTCAAACGGTTCTTAAAACTCGTTGCAATTAATTTCAGGAGCTTGGGTTGTTGTTCTTTTTCTTTATTACCCTCCTGTATGTTTGCTTGCTGAGGGAGCAGTTAAGGGTCGTTCAGAGGATCTACTGATTTGATCCTAGTCAGGATTGCTGTAATCCTGGGACCACAGGCTACAGCTTTTTTCTGTCCCTTATCTCCTTTCTGGCTTCAGGTTCGTGTCACCTTGCAGTGAACTGTTTAAGGAAATCTATTCAGCCAAATAGTTCAGGGTTTGTTTTTTTTCTCTCTTGGCTGGGTCAGCCATGTGATCTGAGTATCAAAGGTACGTCATCTCCAATGCAGACTGACTTGAACACCTGTGAAAATAAACCCACAGGAAAAATGGAAGTAGAGATAAAAATCAAGTAGTGGAGGTAGCGCACAATGCGTAGCTTCTGATTGTATCCCCTGATCATCAGTTTTGGGATAATCTGTAGTACTGTCTTACTAGCTCTGACTCGACTGGAATTTGGCACCCAATACAAAAATAGCATTGATAGCAGATTATAGTCATGGCAGTGGGACTTGAATTTTGAAGCAAATTAAGTGCATTTCAGTTGGAAACTTGAGATGTACAGTGTTGCTTTCTTTTGTTCTTGTAGTTTGAATGGCATTGCTTCTATTGTGCTGCATAGAAAACTCAAATTGCTACAAAGTGCAGAGGTTACTCACCAGTACTGTATCTTTGAGTTCATTAGCTTTTGGTTTTCTAGACAAAAATAAGACAATCAGCTCAGGTTTATGAAAACAGCAGTGAGCAGCCAGTTTTCAGCAACAGTATGTGTGTGAGCTAGATGGTATATCCTTGGCCTTACTATGAAATCACTTAAATCTGTCCTTTCCCTATCTAAGACCTATCTTACTACATTTATTTGTTTAAAAAAAAAAAAATCCATGAGCTTGTATTCTGTGCTTTGAAGTGAACAAGATACTCTTTTGAAATATGACAGTTTGCCTTCAGCACAGCAAACTACATCTAGTATACAACTTTTGGCCTCAAAGGGCTCTTTTGGAAAACTTGCAGAAAAGTCCTACTGAACACTTCATAGCGTGGAAAACATTGCCACAAAGAGGTTGCTCTGTAAAATGTTGCTGAAATGCTTATTCATGAGCTTTGCTAATCCTGATTTAGGTTGCTGATAAAGTATGCTGGTAAAGCAAACTAAAAATAATGTTTAAAGTGCCTTAAAATTGCTTACTTGTTTGCCTCAAATTTTGTTTTAAAGGGTAGAAGGGATACCTTGCCTTAGTTACTAAATTTGTTGTGGTGCCAGCAATTGCTATTTTCCAAGACTTTAGGAAACCCAGGATCTCTGGCGTATACAAATGCCTATCTGAAAAACTCAAGTTTGTGCTGTATCAATTTAGTAACCTTCTGGAAGGCCTGCACTACACACCTCTTGCTCATTAGCCTTGCCTGCAAGGTGTAATTCCACAGTTCAGAGTTGTGGCTTGAATTGTTTCCCTTTTAGTTGTTTGGGGGGAGGGGAGGCTGGGTTATACATCTTCACCATGTGCTTGGCTGCCTCACTGTTGAAAGTAATTACTCCTCTGTGAAATGCAGTATCAGCTGATGTGTGCTGTGTACTAGCAAAAAACCTGAAGTAACAACTTGCAGTTTTTCTTGGCCTTGTGTTTTGAAGTGGAAGGTAGCTCATAGATTTGTAGTTGTACTTGCCCCTAAATCAGTTTTAGGCACTGAATCGTAGTGACTCTTCAAGTTACCTGGCTTTTTCTTGAAGCCAGCTTGTGCAAATATCAAGCTGTTACCTTAAGAATGTTCTCTGCAAGTGTTGCTGTAAAAGTTTGTATCTTGTCTTCAGTGGAAGAAAACTGAAGCAGTTGTAATCGCAAAACCAAATTGATAAATAAAATCTGTTGAATGGAATTTTACCTGTGAACTTCCTTTAATGTGAGCAATCCCCAAGAGGAATGTCTGCTTGGTGACTGGGAGATGAGCTGTTTCCCATGGGAATTGAGAAGTACTAAGGAAAAGAGGAAGAATGCAAGGTTTGAAGAGTTAGTTCCCCTAAAAACAATATTAACTTTGTGTTTTTAACAGTACTGATTCAGATTTAGAGTTATCTCAAAAATAATTTTCATTCAGGTCATGTTTTTCCATGTTAGCTTAATTCTTGTTTTCTGCTTAAAGCCAAAGAGGAGCAATGTATGCATTAAGTGTTAGGCTAGTAACAATCTGTGAGACTTAATACTCCTCCTTCTAAGCAAAGTTTGTGATACTGGATGTCAGGTGGGAGAGGGGCTGCTGTGTTAGCACAGAGGCTGTTAGAACTTTAATGAAAAAGCTACTGCTCTGAGCCTTATTTCTTTCTGATTGCATAGATCCATGGAATGGTTCCCTGCTATTGGCAGGGAATTTGGGGATCATCTAGTTTCGACTCCCCTGCCCTGGGCAGAAGCACCTTCCACTAGACCAGGTTGCTCCAAGGCCAGGTTGGATGGACCTTTAACATATCCAGGGATGGGGTATCCACAGCTGCTCTGGGCAACCTCTAGACTCACTCCTGCAGGTCTGAGGGATGCAGTACTTGAGGTGGGTTCTCACAGGAGCAGGGTGGAGAGCAAGAATCACCTTCCATGACCTGCTGATCCCTCTTCCCTTGATGCATCCCAGGACACAGTTGTTCAGGGATGTGAGTGCACATTGCCAGCTCAGGTTGGGCTTCTCATTGACCAAAATGTCCAAGTCCTTCTGCTCAGGGCTGCTCTCAGTCCATTCACTGCCCAGCCTGTATTTCTGGGATTGTACTGACCCAGATGCAGGACCTTACACTTGGCCTTGTTAAATTTCATGAGGTTTGCACAGTCCCACCTCTTGAGCCTGCCAAAGTCCCTCTGGATGACATCCCTCCAGTGTGTCCACTGCACCACACAGCCTGGTGTCATTGGCAAACTTGCTGAGGGTGCCCTTGATCCCAAAGTCTGTCCCTGACAAAGATGCTAAACAAAGCACTGGTCCCAGTACCAAGCCCTAAGGACCCCTCCTTGGACGTGGAGCCATTGACTGCAGCTCTGAGCGTGACCATCCAGCCAATTCCTGATCCACCCAGTGGTCTGTCTGTCAAATCCATGTCTCTCCAGTTCAGAGACAAGGGTGTCATGCAGGACAATGTCAAATACTTTGCGCAGGTCAAGGTAAGTGGTGTCTGTCACTCTTCCTTCACCCACCAATGCTGTAAACCCCATTGTGGAAACCCGCATGTTGGTTTGGCATGATTTGCCCTTAATGAGGCTGTGTTGACTGTCACCAATTGCCTCTTTATTTTCCATGTGCCTTAGCACAGATTCCAGGAGGATGTGCTCCATCTTCTTGCCAGGCACCAAGGTGACACTCTCCAGCCTGTAGTTCCTTGGGCCTTCATTTTTTATTTTGGGGGGGTTACATTTCCCCTTTTCCAGTCTGTGGGAACTAAACCTGACTACCCTGACTTCTCAGATATGATGGACAGCAGCTTCATCTGCCAGTTCTCTCAGTCCCCACATGCCAGGGAATTTATCAGTATGCTTGAGCAAGAGAACAGAGGGTGTGCAGTTCTGTGGTTGCTGACTGACCGAAATGGTAACCAGCTCTGGAGGAAGAAACCTCAATTTCACATCATGACCTTGATGCTTATGTGGGTAGTGTATCAAGCAGGAATGTATATTGACATGACTCAGTTGTTTATGATGAGAAATTGCAAAAAATATAGCTGTAGTTCTGGAAAGGCTGTATGGGAATGAAGAAAACCTAGAGCTTCCTGATGCTATTAAAATTGCTATGCCTTCTGGAAAATCATCCATCTGCTGCACACAGTTAAGGACTGAATTCAGTTTTTGTTACAATGCACCACTGAAAGTCTGTGTACAGTGGTTCATCCCTGTAGTACCAGTCTGTGTTACTGCTGCTCTTTGAAGACTATCTCCTGTAGGTATAATATTTTTCCTAAAATAATTTTTGAATTTTGCTATATTGAGTAATACTTCAGGCGTTTTAACAAGAAACTGTGATTACTGGAGACAGCCCTTCCCTTTTTGCTACTGCAGTGGCACGTAAGTGCTTCATACTGATGCTATTGCTCTACTTCCAAATTGGCATTTGGTTTCTGGAGTGTGCAAAAATCACATTTGATGGCTTCTCTAGTGACAACTGACCTTGGGTAGTTATCACTCACCTCGTCCTTCATTTATTGCTTACCTTAAAAAGAACTGATGTTATTTGATAGCTGGTTCCACAGCATTCTGGCAATAAAGTTGCTTGTTTCAATGTAGTAGCAAGCCTGCATGAATTAAAACTTGCTTGAGTAATGGTGAAGGATGTCAGCCCTGTTCTAGGAATCTTGTATCTCTACATACTGCAGCATTTCTAATGCCACTTTGAGCTCTTTTAATCAGTGTTTAACCAATGCAATGCTGTTAAGTTTTGCCTGAATTTAATTCTAGGTCTTAGTTACTTATAAAAATAATGCTTAAGTGTTTGATTGTTTGTGTTCACAAGCATCCAGGCATGTGGATGATGCCAAAAGACACAAAGATTAGTATTGTCACTGATCAAAAGCTTCAATACAGTTTGATGCATCTCCAGAAATACTCTGACACCTTTATTGGCTAGGCTATAAAAGCAAGTTTTTTTCAATGCATGATAAATGCAGATATTATTATGAACAATTTCTGGTTTCTTTTAGGTAGTGTAGCATTGTGAAAGGAGCTGCACTTCTTCCCCTTTCTAGGTGGAGAGCAGAGAAGGTTCTGGGGCAGGTCAAGACAGCACTTTTGATGAGTCATCTTTAAGCAGACTTGAAAGGTTTAGTGTGCAGGCAGCAGCCTCTGGGGATGAGAGCACTGCATTGGGCAGGATGTGGTAGGCAAGGGCTGCAATAGGAAAGCAGTTAAAAGAAACCCAACAAAACACCAGACATCAATGTTTTTCTGTAAGTACCTAGCTGTGTTTTGTACCACCATGTTCCGAGGCTACCACAATCAAAGGAATTATGTCCTTGCCTCTCTGTACAGTGCTGCACTGTCTGTGAAGGGAGGACATGAAGTGCTGCTCCTGCTCAGGAGGGAATTCTGTGCCACCCAGTACCTAAAATGGATTAGCAGATTGAATGACTATAGCTGGTATTGAACACTGCATCCAGATGCATTGAAGTACATGTGCACAGCACTGGAGTATTACTGCCTCTCTTTGATTTATGTGTGAGTTTTTCTTCTCTTACTTGAATGTTGTCAGTTCAGTGGCATTTTCTAAAATGACCTGGAATGATTATAAAATACATTTAGGTTTTCTTCTGGACCAGCCTTTGTTGCTGTAGCTACATGATGACAGTAGGAAGAGACTTTTCATTTAGGTGTAGTAATATCCTATGTGCTGTTCTCTCCTCCCATTTGCTAGGCACCTGGAAGCATAAGTAACATATAAAAACTTCCATTAATCATGGTACAGTACTCAAAAAAAAAAAAAACCTCTTAGACCATTGCTAACTAAATATCTCCTTCCTGCTCCCTTTCCTTAGTCCGTTTTTGGAACTTTTTTCCCCATTTACTAATGATTTATATCATACTTTGCTCTTGAAGATAAATCTTCAAAGGGCTTTGATTTACTGTCCACATGAAACCTGCCTGGGTCTGTATACAAATCACAGCTTGCAGACTGGCAAAAAATCTGCTCATTCTGCAGCCATATCAGCTGATTATCAATGCCATCATTACTTACTGTCTTTGGTCTTAGAGTGTTTCCTCTTTTGTCATTGCTGCTCCTTGGGTCAAAATTAAAAGGATATTGCTGATAATGCTGACAGCTTGTACCTGAGCTGCAAAACCTGAAGAGTTACTAATACAGAGTTAAAGTAGAGCTCAAGTAAATGCAAAACCTGTTGTTTCTGACCTCTAAGAAAAGTGTTCGGGCAGAGGGAAACAAAACAAAAGAAAGAACCCCAAGCTGTGAACATTCAGCAGAGTGTACTTGAATAACATATTGCTTAGTCTGCAAAAACCAATTAATGGATGATCTTGGCAGAAGGTAAGAAAAAACAAATTGCAAATAGTTGCAGCTACTCACAAAACCTGAAATTTTCTGCAATTTTTACAGCTCACCACATGCCCTTTCAATTCATAGTAATGAATGTATAAGCATTCATTGCTGCAGCAAGAGACATCTCAGTGGAGCAGAAGATTCCTGCTGTCACAAATCTACTTTATTATATGAGACTGTTTTCCCCACAACTGTGTCTTTTCTGGTCCTTTTGAAAGCCAAAAGATTAAAAGGTATGGAGACGTGTTAAGAAGTGGAGATCCATTCCCAGTGAGAAAAAATTCCCTAGTGAATTCCAGTCTTCAATTTAATTTCTGAAAAACAGAGATGCAGCCCCTTAGTACCAACCCTTCAGCTACCAAGAAAAATCCCCACTGACTCAAAGGCTTTCCTTGCTGTCAGCTTGGGTGTGATTTAGCCCTGATTAATACCTGTGTGCAAAGTGATGTGATTGTACTGCTCCTCACCCTGTGTTAGCATCTCCCACTAACTTTAGCTAAAAAGATGAGGGTGTTTTTGCATTGTATCTGTAATCCTGCACTTAATATGTTAATTGAGACACTTCTCAGATATGCTCCAGGATGTTAGCTGTTTCTGGCAGCATTTCAGGGTGCAGGCCCAAGGGACTCTGGCCTTCTGCTGAAGCAGTGGGAGAGCAGCTGGCCAGAGTGCACAAGGACCCAGTCTGGCCAGATGTGTCAGGTGTCCACATTGTGCAGCAGGGGCTTGAGAGGGCTGATTACACAAACATCACATGAACCCAGGAAGAAGAGCAGCAACACAAGAGGACAACAAGAGGAAGATGTGAAAGTGAAAGGAAGAGTTCTGGAGAAAATACCTAGAGAACACAGCTCAGACTCTAATCTGTAGTTTATGCATGCAAACTGGCTGAAGTCTTTGTCCACCTGGGCAATTCCTGAAGTTTATATGATCTGTTTCAAAAACACTTTTGCCTTTACAGTCACGACACAGCTATTGCACGTAAGAGTTGCCCCCCCATATAGATAGATCTGGCCAAGTACTATAGCTCTGAAGTCAGGTCAGCAGCACAGTGCACTCAATTTAACAGTAAAGACAAACCTTTACATGATGCAAGCCTGGATTGCCTTATCAGAAGTACTAGTGTTAATGCTTAAAAAAATTTGCCATTCAATATTGACTTATTATCTGGAAAATTACTTCTTATACTGTTTTTACTGTGGGACAGCAGCTGGGCAAACTTCCTTCTACCTTTTTGAAATGGAAAGAAATCAAAACTTCACTATATCCGCTAAATATGAGACATAGGAATAAAAATATCACAGGTGAAAAGGTAGCTACAATGCATTGCAGGGTTCTGATGAATTTCAGGCTATGTGTCTAGAGTTTGATGGCACTCCTGTGTTGAGCACAGAGTTCCAAGCTCCTCAGATAATTTTTCCAGCTTTGCATCATCTTTAACAATAGTAACTAACTGCAGAAGAAAAAATCTCCTATCACAGCTGCTCTTCTTGTGCTTAGTGGCATCAATGTGACTTACGAGTCTTGCAGCAACTTTTCCCCTGAGCTTGATTGGCTTAAAGCCAGAGAAGTGAAGTATATTTGTGCATTAAGTAAAGAGATCTCCCATTTCTTGATTTTTCCAGATTTGCTTTGTGTCTTGTCTTCAGCAGTGTGCTAATGAGCATTTCTCAGTTTCCTGCAGTAGGAACAGCTAACGTTTTCCTGCAGGAGGAAGCTATAATTAAATTTGTTGCACTTTATACTCTATAGCCTAGAAATGGACCTTGAAAGATTATTGGACTGTTTTTCTGTGTACTTAACTTACTAGGAATTTGGGTATTGCCCATCAATTTTTCTGCCTGCATTTGTCAGACTGACAGTAGGATTTCAATAACACAGAAAAAAAGCAGAAACTTCAGACAGGTAGGGGTAGAAATCCCTAAACAAGCTTTAAAAACTACATGAATTACATAAGCATTACCCTTAAAAGATACATAATAAGCAGCTGAGAAGAAAGATTTCTGTTAAAAGGTATAAATTCCAGGTTAATTCAATTAAGGCCTAGAGTACTCTCACTGCTGTCTTGAAAGCCTCTTAAAAACTCCCAAAAAAACAGTCATAGGCATATATCTAACTGAATTACAAGGATGCAGTCTTGTTTGACTGCCCCACATGGTTTCTAAGTAAGCTGTTCCAAGAACAGCACCACTACTGAAGCCTGATTTCCTACCACTTGGGATCCTTCGCCTCCCAATTGCCTCCCCCTCTAAATGCAGCTGTCCTTTTATTTCCCATGATATCCCTGCAAAGCAAAGGACAACACAAATTATGGTTTAAAGTTATTAACTGGGTGTATTGTGCTGCTCCAGCAGCTGTGGTGTCAGAAAGCATAGATATGGCTCTTGAGTTATCTGACTGTTCCTAAAGGTTGGGTTTGGTCTTGCTCCTCTACCTAAATGCTTTCATTACAGAGCAGGTTGTCTCTTCTTCTATGTTTGGCTTAAGTTGCCTATTCCTTCAAAGGTTAAAGAGGTGTTCATGGACATGGACACATAACTCACAACCTGTCTTTACCTGCAGTCACATTCCTCTGGGAAACTGCAGCTTCCAGATCATCAACTTGACACTACAGTTAATGAACCTGTATCCTGTTTTAAACTGCACTCTTGGGTTAACTGACTTTGTATCTTAAAGGTGGTAAAAGGATTAATGGCAGCAACAAAAATTCATCATCTGGTAGCTCTGCCTCAAAGCAGGGACTAGATTGAAAGGGAAAGATGTTGCCTTGTGCACTCAAGTGAATGAGTTCTCTCTGGTCGAAATAATCCATAATTACAGCTTTGCTAAACATACCTATAATCCCTCTGAATGCAAAGTACAGCATGAATAGTGCAAATTGGCATTCTTGTTGTTTAATAGGACATCTGGGTTTCAGGCATTGCTGGAGGAAGATAAGAACAATAAAGAGGCCTTTTTCTCACTGTTCTCTGCAGATAACCCTAATTAGACAAGGCCCTACATCCATTTGCAGGGCAAAGGCCTGTGGAAAAAACCAGCACCTCTTCCCTCACCTCTCACACAGACTGTAATTTGCTAACTAAATTTATATTTGAGGTTTGTTGGTGTTAATGACCACATAGGTGCTGGGACTGTTGTGTGGCAATAAAAGCATGAGCACTGCAGTTACCCTTTTCTGTTCTGCTCTCCTCAAAGGCTGATGCAGCTGTTGACATCTCTGATCTCTTAAAAGGTTATTTTTTAAACAAAGCAAAACAGTTCAGGGCCCCATCAAAGGCAGACACCTACAAAATCAGTGGCCTCATGTCTGCACCAACTGCTGTGGCTGTGTAAAAGTCTCTCATATGATTTTGTTTAGAAAACATGCCAGAAGCCTGAGAAATTATATCCAGCAGAATGGCATTTGTCATCCTCACTCCGGAAAACAAACAATTCATGCTTTCACCTTGATGCTGGAAAAGATTGAAGACAGATTATATCTTGCTCAGTTTAGGGGAGAGACATTCAGATACACTTAGAAAGGTTTTTTCTCAATAGACCAAGAAAGCAAGGGTAAGGAGGCTTTTGAGGCAGCAAAATTGTCGTAGATGGATTCATCTAGTTAAAGTGTAATCAAGTAGTTTCCAAACAGTGGTTTTTTTTCTGCAGGCTGTACTACAAAAGAAGCACTCCACATTTCACTGCCAAGAGCCTACTCTACCAACTGTGCTAAACACAGAGATTGTGCTAAACACAGAGATTGTATTTACTTGGCCAAAACAGTTTTTAAATTGAAGCTGTTAAAGCTCTCCAGCACCTTTCACATGGAGACAATCTTAAGAGTGGATCTGATTTCAGTTACACTAAATCAATTATTGGCAAATATGCACTAAGATTTAGACTCAATGCATCAGTTCAGTACAATGGCATCAGTTTAATGAAAACTAATGCCATTTTTGAGGTCTGGCTGCATTAAAGCAGTTCCCTTCCCAGTACATTCATTGGGTAGTCCAGAGTTTGGGGAACAGTGTTGTAATGTGTGACAATGTGAAACAATGTGAAGCAGAGGTAAGGGCAGAGAGTTCATGTCCAGTGCGGCGTAGATAAAGTCAAAGGACAGCAGTTTGTCAGCTCTGCAGCACTGGTGTCAAAGCCCTGCCTGGAAAATGTCACAGGCACTGCAGACCCAGGAACATGGCCCCAGCAGGGGGGCATTGTCCAAGTGAGGCTCCAAAGTTCCTTGTTTAGCCTGGTGATGAGAATGACCATTATGGCAGAGGGCTGGGGCACATCCAAATCCCTCAGATCCACCAAACCAGCCAGCTGCTGCTTTAGCTACACCACCCTCAGTCTCCCCAGGGCTGCCAGCATGTTCTGTCTGACATTGCACACCCGTTCCCTCTGCACCAGCATCTCACACAAATTCTTAGGCAGTTTACCTCTTAAATATGGAGAAAACTGCTCACTTTCTAGAGCAAGGATGCTGACCCAGGGTCAACAGGATGGTCCTCAGAAGCAGCAGAAAGACATAGAATCATAAAAAATTGATTAGCAGAGTTGGAAGCGACACACCAGTTTCCTTGAGTCCAGCTTCTGTCTCTGCACAGCATCTGTGCCTGAGAGCATTGTCCAAACATTTCTTGAACTCTGTCAGGCTGGTGCTATATGGCCACTTCCCTGGGCAGCCTGTGCCAGTGCCCAACCACCCTCTGGGTGAACAGCTTTTCCTGAAACCCAACCTGAACCTCCTCTGACACGACTTCAGGCCATTCCTTCAAGACCTGTCACTGGTCACCAGAAAGAAGAGGTCAGTGCCTGCTGCTCTTCTTCCCCTCATGAGGAAGTTGTAGACTTCAATGAGGTCTCCTCTCAGTCTCTTCTCCAGGCTGAACAGACCAAGTGACCTCAGCTGCTCCTCCTTCATCTTTGTAGCTTCCTTTGGACACTCTCTAACAGCTCAACATCTTTCTTACATTGTGGTGCCCAAAACTGCCCCCAGCACTCGAGGTGAGGCTGCCCCAGTGCAGAGCAAAGCAGAGAAGAACAATCGCCTCCCTCGCCCGGCTGGCCATGCTGAGCCTGGTGCACAAGATGCCACCAGAAGTGGACCATGACCCTAAAGCCCCCAGCAGGCAGGGGCTAGCACAGTGCCAAGGCTCCTTCTGCAAGATGTATCCAGCACACTTGGATGGCTCTGAAGTTCAGGCACTTGAAGGGATACACTCAGATATATGGTCAGTGTTCAAACTTGAGACATCTCCTCAGAAATGCTAAGATTTCCTTTTTTCAGCTCAGCAGTAAGAGTGTATCTGTTGCATTTCTTTCTTCTCCCCTTTTTTGTTGAATACAGTATGTTTTAGAAGGCTTTTCAGCTTGCCTCAAAGAGGCATTTCACTCTCTGCTCTTTTTCTTTCTTCTCTTCAAACAGCTTCTCCATGTTTTTGACTTTCATTGCACAAATTACTTGTCTCTTGGAAGTCCTTGGTTGTTTGTAACTTCCTCTATACTACTTCCAACAGCTTTTGTTTCTAAAACATGCAATTAGAAACACTTCAGAGTTAATTACTTTATCCCAGTTCCCACACCCATCTTTTTGATTTCCTTTTAAACCCTGATGATCAATCCTCAGATGTCATGCCCAGCTGAGCTGAATGAAGAGAGACCCAGTCCCACACTGTCTTCATTGGTACTGTAGATAATGAATTGTTGGTAAACAAATCTGAATTATCCTAATATCTAAAAAAACCCCACTCAGACCTAAACCCAAAATAAAATCTGGCTTGTGAAAACGGGGAGCACAAGGGAAGGGTAGGGTGAGTTAGAAACAGAATGCTCTGTTTATATCATTGCTTGTTGGAGAGAGAAGCCTCAAAACAACATTCCTGTGGAGAACTCATTCAGTTGCAAATAAAAAGTTCAGTTGCTTCCAGTTTCCTCATTCTGTTGTAATTTGCTTTCTGCAACCAGCCTCAGTTCTGCATGAGAAACTTGTTTTTAAAACTATGTATAAAAAAGGAAAGAGGGGGGAAATGAGCTCAGCTTTTTAAAACATTGCTGTTTGTGCATAGTTTGTAGACAGTATGGCTACATGTTAGAATCTGCACTTCAAATGCAGTGGTGTCACAAGCCACCCATATCAGGACTTACTCTCCTGTACAGGCAAGGTTGGAAGCTTGCTGTTGGTAAATTCCATCATCATAATGGTAAGAAAGGAATTAGAAAGAAAGGAAAGAACCAGAAGCTGATGTTAAGAAACCAAAAGAAAACAAAACCAACAAAAACTGCTGCTAGAAAGATGATGGATGCAGTGGGTCTTCTGGAAGTAAATTGACAGCTTGTCAGTGAAGAAAACCAATTTATTAACTCCACTCTGCTGAAAAATCTGAGCATGTAAAATTTAAAACAGTCACAGCCCAAACATTTTTCACTGGGGAGCTCTCTCAGCCTTACTAAGGTTGGAGTTTCATAGACTGATAAGCTCAGAATGGTGCAATCGATCTGCCAGATGTGAATTTTCAATATCACTTTTACCTTCATTGCCCTTGTACTGGAATGAGTAAGTTGGTTTGGCTAATCCATGTTTCCCAAAAAGGCATTTGTTTTTGATGATACTCCGTTAGTCATATTGTCATTGCTTAATCACATTTTGAAAACATGGTTTCTAATTTCCCCTTTTTCAATTTTTCTGGCCGCAACTTTGAAGCTTCACCTTTCGCTAAGTACTTTTTAATGTCTGGTCTTCTCTCTCAACATTATCTGTAGATTGTAGGCATGTCACTTTTCTTTCAGATAAGCTAAACAGATTGAGCCCACTGCTAGAAAGCATTTCCTGCAGCCCTCAAATAATTTTTGGAACTCTTCGCTGTACTCCCTCATTTTTTTTCTCATCTGTTTTGTGTTGTACACTCTGGAGCTGACAGCAGTATTTCTGTGTTGTACAGAGAGCTACAAACTCTTTTTCACTATATCTGCACAGCTCCCCTTTTTATAAACTAAGGGGCTGCAGCATCCATCTTTTCCAGTCCCACACTATGCAGCCAGTCATCTGTCTGTTAAATTCCCTGTCCTGTCCAGGGATGCAGTCACCCAGCTCTGCACAAGTCCTGCCTTCTTTTCATTCTTCATCTAAGCAGGCACTGAAATTCCTCTCAGAGGGAGAACCAAGTTACTGAGTTTACCTGTGTGATTCCGTCCTCCTGCTCTGCCCACATCATTATTCACTGTATGTGCCTTATCAAATTCACTAACATTCCTCCCCAAATATGTCATTGGTTATTTTTATAATCTATAATTTTATATTTATTTCCAAGCCGCTGACAAAAATGTATACTGATAGCTCTGCTACCAACCCTTGTAGAAACCCATCAGAAACCAACTAAATTTAATGAAAATGCTGAATTTTTATATGTCAAAAAGAATCTAGCTCTCAATCCATTTAGCATTTTTATTGATATGGTGAAATACTGAAATTCAAAATACAAAATTTATGTGCAGCTAACCCACACAGCCCTTCCAAATGTATATTACATCTCCAGCATAATGTTTATCTTTCTAACTGGTAATTTTATCAGTGGAATGAAATGAGCTTGGTTTGACAAGACTGATTTTCCATGCAGCAATGTTGCCTGGCATGAAGTATATTGCAAGTGAAGGGTGTGCTTTTCAGTCTGACTTTGAGGAATGGGGCACTTCAGCATGTGCAGCCATGTGTAGAAGTGAAAGGCAGCTTGCTGGCATAGTGATATATCCATGAAGGTGATCAGATTGAAAAAAACGCAACCAAAAAACCATGTAATTAATTTATCCTGGTTTTAATGGCAACGTTTTGAATGTTCCCTTGAAATTTAATAGTTGGGTAGAAGACTAATAACCTCAAGATCTGTAATTTAATTTTTTAAAAAATCTGTGGAATACAATATTGGTAGTGTGTTTTGCACTACTAAAACATACATCCAGCACTGTTGATGACAGACGTAAATGTAGGTGTCATCTTGGTGTGTGACTCAAACTTCTTCCAAGATGCTATGATTTTTTCCTTAGTTTTCTCTGCCTGGGATGGTGAGAACCCCCAGACAGATGCATTGTTTCAATGCCATAAGATGCACATCCAGCTCCAGTAATTGTATTGTGTAGTTGGTTTTTAATACATTTCTCTCACAGGATAACAGCAGGCAAATTGCTCATTAAAGCAAGTGAGATGGAGAGGAGAATTCAGATACCAGTTTACATAGCCATTTCTTTAGCTTGACAGTGTCTGCTTGAGATTTTGCACAAGTTTCCTTACAGACGTGAGCTGCCTCTCAAACAAAGCAGCATTCAGACACTCTTTTTTGCTTTGAAGAGCTTCCTGTAAATAGAAAGCACATAACAGAACCAATATGAGAGCAGTCATTTTCTCTCTTTTATAGAGAAGTGAGTTTCTGGAAAGGTAAATCTCTCTGAGAGTTTTGAGGAAAGTGGGATTGAATTGTTCCTACTTTCTAACAAAAGCTGGACCTTTTATAAAGCAGAGGTGGGAAGAGGATGGACAAGAGGGGTTCCCTAAAGGGGAAAATGTAGGATGATTTTCCCTATGGGTACAACTGCACGTCTGTAATTATATTTACATTTCAGCAATTGAAATTCTTGTGTGCAAATAAGCTCAGAGAAATGCAAAACTCGATCTCTCAGGCATTAGAAGGACTTGTCCATCTACAAATCTGTTTATCCCTTCATTGTCTCTAAAGCAAAAATGTGTGCGATGAAGCTTGTTTTCCTTCTAGGCAAGGTATTTCTGTTTCTTTTAAACACAAACATAAGTGTGTGTATATATACATCTTACTATGTCAGGCACAGATTCAGCAGCCCTTTCTCCTTTCCCAGCCATTCAAACTGGAAAAAGAAGGGTCCAGGATCCTCTGCACTTGGAGTGGGGGACAGTGGAATACAAATTCTTAGATCTTCGTGACAAGAAAACTCTGCCAGAGTGAGGTGATCTACTTTCTAATTTTAAAAAAGCCAAATTCTCCCAATAATTTTTCTCAGTTTCAGACTTTCCATTTAAATCCTGTGAATATGGCTCTCATTTCTTATTTAAATCCACCAATTTGCATTAATTCAATCAATTTTTGACTAAGATATTTAGTAAAATATTCTGATGACTTAGCATCTCCCTGGTACAGCTGAACTAAGTCTAGCCATTTTATTAGGGTTTAAAATGGCAAGAACACAAAGCCCATTTTTTTCCACCCTTTTAAAGTTAAGAAATATGATGCATTCTGCTTTCCTTAGTTTGACATGTGCAGCTAATTAGCCGCAATTGCAATCAATAGCCTGTTTGTCCCATCCTAATCATCTTCATTTACAGCAGTGATGTGCTTTTCTTTCCATCCATCTTTAGTTTAATTTAGTAATTTTTGTCCTTAATCTTGTATTTCTTTAAATAAATTTATAAACTTAGTGCTGTGTTCTGCTTCATTTAAGCAGATACCAATTAAAAAAAGAAAACAAATGCCACCACTTCCCAAACAACAATCTAGTTCTTTTTCACTTCAGGTCTGCCTGTCTCCCCTTTCATACCTTCAGTCTACCTTTTCATACCATGCAGTGTTATAATTCATCTTCTGAGTCAATGACAGAATTAGGAATACTATAGGCTACACATACTCCCTAAACTCTGGCTTCAAGCAAGCATCAGAGATCCGTTTCACATTTTTCCTGTCTGAGGACCGACTACCATTATACCCATAACACAGTGGGTAAAAAATTTAGAATTTCTACCTAGAATTTTCAGTTACAAAGCACTCCAATAGGCTCACCATTATTCCATGGGCCCCTCCAACCTGACCATGACTTTTGCAAAAAATTAGACATGGTAACAGATGAAATGGTAAGGAAGTATCTTCGCAGCATCTCTGAGCTCATAAGAGAGCTGTGCTTTCTGAGGGTTTTGCTTCCAACAGTTCAGAGCCTTTAGCTCACACACCAGCTTGCTAAGCCTGGCATTTTCACCCTGCAGGAGCTGCAGCTGTTCCTGCTAAGGAAGACATTGTTAAGAGTAGACCCAAAAGTATTATTATCCCAGGAAGCAACATGGTTTGGAAGTAAACACAATTGCAAAAGCATGCAACTCTTTATATCACTTTTTAACTTCCAAATGCTCAAACTCTGCAGTAAAAAGCAGTGCAGCCTTTGGCAATAAATTTCTATTACTGAGTCTCTGGGGAAATGGGAAATGTGAATGGGAAAAAATTGAAGAAATTTAATCCCAAAAAGCAAGCAGTGAAGCCCTCCAAAATGAAGCCCTCTTAATGGTAATGAATACTATTATGCCAAATGGGGATTCAGGTTCACACTATATTCATGTACTTGGTCGACCCTAATTACAGTGTCCTCAGTAAAAACAAAATTAGTGGATTCATGAAAAGTGTAGTCACCAGGTCTTCCTCTTCATTGTTCCAAACAGACTTGCCCAGAGAAGCTGTGGCTGCCCCTGTCAGTGCCCAAGGCTAGGTTGGATAAGGCCTTGAGCAACCTGGTCTAGTGGAAGGTGTCCCTGCCCATGGCAGGGGGGATTGGGGCTAGATTCTAATGAGCTTCCTGCTGAAAACACTTACAGAAGTTCTGGAGGACTGCTGGAGGTTCTGGCCCTCCTGGCAGAAGTGTCTCTGCCGAGCAGGTCTACCATTCAGTGCCCACTTACCTTCTTAGCCTTTGTGCCCCTGATTAATTTTATCTGCAGCTGGGCTTTGGCCTTCCTCATCTCACCACTTTGGGCCTGAACTCCAATCCTCCAGCTCTGTGGCCTTCCCACGTTTCTACTATTTGCAATCTCCCTTTTTGTATTTCAGTTCCTCAAGAAGCTCCTTGCTAAGGCAAGCAAGGCCAAATTTCTGCTAAACTCCCTGGTCTTCTTGCATAACAGGGTAGCTGGTTATGAAATCTTCTCGGTTTTATTTAAAAATCAACCAGTTTTCCTCTGCACTTTTCCTCTCTTGGCAGTCTTTCAGGGAATCTGCCTATCAATTCCCTAAATAAGTCACAGTCCACTCTCCTGAAGTCCCAAGTCCTAAGTCTGCAGTGCAATTTTGCAACCTTTCTCCTGATCCTGAAATAATTTCACAGTCAATACAGCCTCGCATGCTTTTCCTTGTTTGTGAGCACCAGAAGTAGGGATTTACCAGAGTTGGCTCCTCTGGCATTTGCTCTTAAGATATTATCACTAATGCTACCTAGGAACTGCCTCAGCTTTCACAGTGCTGCTTTCCTCTTCCAGTACATTTCCAGATGAACTCCAAGATATCACATCAAAACCACTTTTCCTTATCCCTCTATAGACAAATCCATCTGATTAGTTCTCTTGACCAGGCAGCCTGTCCCAGGTTCCCCACTGCAGTCATTAATCTCCACTAACATTCCTCCCTCCTCTGACCTTGTCTCCTCGGCTGTCAGCAGTGCCTCTCCATGCTGCCTCACAAGCTTTGTGCAGGGAATGAACCCCTTACACAGAACACAATCCTCACTTCTCTTCTTCCCTGCTGATCCTTCTCAAGCACCCTGCAGGCACCCCTGGCCGTGGTGTGCAGCAGCCCATGAGTTCCCATGGCTTCGCTCAAGCACAGCCCTCTGCTGCACGTGAGCTCTCCACTCTTCATGTCCACTGCATCTGCACACTCTCCCTTCCATGCTTGGGGACACCAAGGTCTCCCTGCAGCCTTCTCTTCCCTTTCCACTGATTCCTTGTTTGCTTTTGGCTATGCCACCTCCCAGGTATATTTGGGGTGCTGAAGGCCCTTCTCACACTGATGGCACTGCAGTTATACCCTGCTTTGCAAGCTTCTCTGCTTGGGAGAGCTGCAGACATATTTGCTTTAGACAGAAGTAAATTGTCATTATCCATTTGATCTCATTTGTATTCACTGGCTTGCTACCATAATTTCAGCACAAATTGAACTTTGCTGAGGAGGAATATGTTTGACTATAAAAGAAATTGATCTGGAAGTTGCAGCTTGGAAATGACTTTCCAGGCTTTTGTTCATAATTCCCAGAAGATCAGTTTTGGGGGCTCTTTTTCAAAACAAAAAGCTGAATATATTTTTTATTCTAAATACCCACTAGTGTGAAAAAGGATTCTGCCCCCATTCTTTTATGTGACCAGCCTGCACGAGAAGAAGATAAAACTCCTATCAACACATTTATCAGTGTCACTGAAACACCACAGTCTCTTTCCCCTGCCCAGAAAAGGGACAATGGCAGTACATGAAAACATTGACATTATGAGTGAATGTGTGTTCGCATTTTTACTTCCTCAGATCCAAGTTTAACCTCTCCGATGTTCACCTGTGTAGAAAGCATAGCGGTGGTTTAATTCAGAACAGTTTTAAAGCAGAGTTTTTAAGTTAGGACCCAATCCAATTCAAAAACATGTCGTTATTCAGGTTCTAAGGGCCCAACATTTTCGCACTTGGAGCATAAACACACAAAGATTCGTGACAGGAAGTCATGAATTAACAGAGTCCAGTAATGGATCACCTCCAGCTCTTCACCCAACCCTTGTCCCAGGCAGAATGCAGTTACAGCAGCAGCGAGCTCAACCAGCACATTATCTTTGTCTTTGTTTACTGACACACAGATGTATTTCCTTGCTGTAGAAAAATGCTCTTTCAAGTCACCATTATCTTCAGTGGAGCCAGCCTTTTCCTTCAGATCAGTCATACTGTTGACTCGTCCCTTCTCACTTCACTGCTGATTTCAAGAACTGGTTGCTCCGTGCTAAGGCAGTAGACATCCGACTTTCCCTGCAATTACAAACCTGTAAGAGATGGGATGTGCACATATGGGAAAGCGACGCTCAGAAGATTTCAAAAGTCTCTCAACTACAACCAGATGGTCTTTCTTCTTTACTATTTTCCTAGAATCAATGTATCAGGAAGACGGAGCAATATTCTTCTTGCCTTGAGGCACTAAAAAAGTGGAATTTTAATTGTGTCATTTGCAGGCAATCTGTTGGCAGTCCTGGGATGCATGTATTGAATGGAAGTATCAGCACCAGGATGAAAAATCAGGCTCTCTGGTGAAAACTGGATCCACTCTTAGAACTGCAAAAGTAATCATAACATTCCTTGAGTCACTATTGAAATAAATGGGCTCATGAACCATCAAATCAAAACTGAGGATCTGACACAGGTAGTTGCTGTATGGTCCCAATCAGGCCAGCTTTTATAGACTGCATTGGGGTGTCTTATTTTTGCAAAGTAATAACATATGCAACTACAAAGAAATCAGTGCACTACTTGAAAACAAAGGAATTGTTAGAGTGAGCAACACAATTATGCAGCAGACATAAAGTTTCCAAGAAAAATAATGCAGAATATTACAAGCTGAAGTATATCCAAAATATTCCCTCTGCTATAACTAAAAAGAGCTTCCATCGCTCTCTGTGATGTGGTACCTGTTCCATCGAGAATAGATCTCTCTCAGAGAAAGTACATTATTTTTCCACCAGACATTTTTACAAGATGCTTCTAGCAGCAGGAGACAAATGATTCACACATTCATCCACCTGGTACGCTGCAGCAATCTATTCCTTTGAGTGCTATACTTGTGGTGAGTTATACAGCAGAACAGAAACACTGATTGAGTACCTTTTATTTTGTACTTTTAGATGGACACAAGTCACAAAAAGGTTCTGCACTAGAGATTCATATTCATCCTTTACTTTTCTAAGCTGCATTTTGAGACCAAGATTTTCTTCCTCTCAGTCATTGAGCTGGGCTCTGAGAGCAGTTATTTCCATAATCATCCCATGGCACAGCCCCACAATCTATCACAGCAGGGAAAGTGAATGAGCAAAGCTAGAGATGAGCAAATGCCACAGCCCAGGAGTAAACAATCCAGAGCTCAGAATGTGCTCTATGATACCTGTTTAATTAGAGCGAGAATATTTTCCTAAACGAGTGGCTTGGTGAAAACAATCCTTTGATGATATGAAATAATCCATTTTGGTTTTTTCTGTTTGTTGAATAGAAACATTGACACCCTGGAAACAGTAGGAAGTTCATGACCAATATTTGAAGGTGACAACTACTTGAGCTGGGAGGTTGGATCAGATGACCCACTGTGGTTCTTTCCAACCTTACCTGTTATGTGATTCTGTGATTCTGTGAAATGTGTAAATTTCATACATCATCTTAAAACGTCTGTTTCTGGTCATCAGGAAAGAAAGATCTCCTCACGGGTAGGTATGAGAATCGACAGAAAGAAATGTGTGCCAAAAACCGAGGAGCAGAAAGACTGGAGGCAGGATTAGGGAATCCAATTTTTGGAGAAGATCCTGTACCTGGTTCTGCTGCATCAGTGAGCCTGGCCACCCATAGCATAATGTCCCCTGCCTCCAGAGAGAAAGTCAGAACAACTGTGACCAAGCTTCTTTCAGCACGCTGTGAGGTAATGCATTTACCAGAACAAATATGCTCTTTCTGATAAGCTTGTACATACTGACCATTAAATATATGATAAAAACAATTGTGTGTTCCGTTTGTTGATACTTTGCAATCAAGCTGCCCTCAGAAAGGGCACACAGATTAGCACAAGTAGGAAGGCATGTGACAGAACTAAAACAGATTTAAATGGCAGTATTGAAATTTCACATAGGTAGGTCATTGCTAGGTATAAATGTTTGGTCATTCTCATACCACTGAACAGCACTCTCAAGGAGATGAACACAATGCAGGGAAGCTAGAAGTCATTCCTAGCATATTATGCTCCTCAGATAAGAAAGAGGCACAACTGCAGACTGTGGGCTCAGCCAACAGCACAGTCTGCTTTCAAGGTTGCCTGGCACCTCTGCATGCCAGACCTAAGAAGTAAATGCTAATAACTACACTGGGTTCTTGCTGAAATTTTCTGCAGATTTGTTTGGTTGGTTGGTTGGGGTTTTTTAGTTTGATTTTCTTTAGGTTTTTTGTTTAGTTTTGTTTGTTTGTTGTTTTATATTACAATGAACATTACTAAGAGATTTAGCCCTGCTTAAAAATTCTGGTGATCTTTATTCAGAGCAGCACTACCTTTCCTCTGATTTGGGTTTCTTTTTTCCAAAATCAGCAAAAAGCTTGTTGAATCCTAAGACTCTGCTGGAGATAACAGAACAACCCACAGGGTTCATATATGTTCTTTAGCTACTTTTTAGTTTTTCAAGCTTATCTGCCATCCCATTTTAACTGATCTTGCCTGAGCATTTCTCATGGCTTCTAACAGCTCCTTGGAGCATCTGAACTTGCTCTTCAGACCTGCAGTGGCCTCTGTTGATTGCTTTAGGATAGTGAGAAGTGGAACTGGGAGGGGATGTCTCTTCTGAGGCTGAAGCTCAGCCCAGTGACATTAGGCAGCTGGTGACCATGGACAACTTCCTTTGAGTACAACACAGGTGACACAGTGATTTGGTGGTGGTGGGCTGGCAAAGTGGAAGGAATGGGGGGAGACTCCACTGCCCACAGGCTACAGGAAAGTTCAAATGACTCCTCCTGTATCTTTCCATCCAGCTGAAACCTCACATGCATTTCTCATTTCTCTCTAACTTGAGCCTTTTCAAACATATGGAACAGGACAGTAAATCAGGCAAGAAGGAATGTTGCCAAACAGACAGTCTGCAGAAGAGGATGTAGGAGCAAAAAAAAAAGGAAAAGCGTGAGAAAATGCAGCAAAAAAACCCTGATAAGAATCTCAGAGAAGAACTGAAATCATGTAGTCAGTAATGAGGCCAGACTAGAGTAGGAGCCCAGGAACTAAATTAAAAGTGCAGGTGTTCTAACTCTGCTGTGCAAACATCCTTGAAAACCCAAGCAGTCTCATCCCTACTGCAGGTTTCTGTAGAAGCTGACATGCCTGTAGCAGTGGAGTTTGTGTTAATGGAGCTCTGCCTCCAAGTCAGCTAACAGATTACATGGATGTCACGATTCCACAAGACAGCATTTCTGATTTATTGGCTGGGTTTACTTCTTTTCAAAATTCCACCCACACATAGTAGCTATCCTAAAACACACAACTGAAGCTGCAAATTCCAACTTAGAGCTCCAGAGCAGTTGGTTCTGCAGCCATATTGCAGAATATCTCGTGCTGACCCTGCAGTGCCTGACCCACTTCTATTTTCTGTCTCAGTCAATGCACAGGACTGAACTGCTCTGGGACAACGCCTTGTGAAAAAAGAGACCCAGGAGTAGAAGTTCAAGTTAGAAGGTTACCAGTGGAAAATCCATTGTGCACACGAGCCATGGAGCAGCAGGCCACTATCTCTGCCTTCAGGCTATCTTTGTTTCACCAAAGATGGTGGTAGCTTCAGCGTGTCCTTCTGGCATGACTAAGCCACAGCCCCAGAGCCCCTGTGCCTTCCCTCTCAAAGGCTGTCACCACGTGTCTGTGCAGTGGGACTCTGTCCCAGCTGGGACCACTGAGTGCTGCCACTCAATGGGAGCACCAGCACCAATTTGTGTCAGAGCTGTGTCACCTGGGCTGCCACCTCCTTCCACTGTGTGCAGCTCCTGAAGCAAAGCACGGAGATGCACAGTGACTGTGCTTGTGCAGCCCAGCTCCCCTTCAACAACTTCCCAGCCAGACAGCTTGGCTTTAATTTTTACCTAGCAACTGCCTCCCACCCAGAGAAACCACCTTCTCCTGCTCTCAAATCAACACTCTGCACATACTTCTTAGTTTTGGTAAAGTAAATGATGCTGCTGCTAAAGAATATTTTCCCAAATCATGGAATGGGGCTCAAAGTTGCTGCACTCACTGGCTGTGATGTCACAGCCCAGTACAGTGAAACACTGCTGTAAATGACTTTTTTAAAAATAACCCAGGCAAACAAAATAAGAAATCTTGTGGGTGGCCTGAGTCACAAGGGTTGCTATGTACAACATGCATTAAAATGAAATATGGTCACTTTATTGTAAATAAAGTGCTTCTGCAATACCAAAATGAAGCAAAATCAAATCATTCAATGTAAAAGTTTGTGCCAAACCTCCAATTTCCATGAACTAACAAAAAAATGATTTGTCATTTTTTTGACTAGTCCTAGCTGCAACTGTATAATGTTGTTTTTTCCAATTAAAGTTAAAAGAGAATTTTCAGTAAAGAAATTAAATCACCAGCACAGAAACTGCCTGGATTGCAGCTGGACCCCAACATCCCTTCTCTCACTGAAAAATGTGGTTTGTCTTTTTTACCAGAAGTGGTCTTTTTTTTTTTTTTTTCAGATTTCCCTGAAAGAAATTAATTCTTCTTCCTAACATCATGACTGACCCCTGATTTAGCAATGACTCAGGAAGAAGAGTTCCCACTACTGACTCTCTGAATAAAGTCCAGCAATCCTGCATTGCAGTTGCATATAAGCCTCCAGCCCTAACTCATCTTCACATTATTACAGTCCTGAGAGCTGAAATAAACCTGTCAGAAGGCAGCTGGGCACTGCATAAGTTTGCTGCCAATGCTGCTATTACAAACCAACATAATCTACATCTAAGCTCATAATCTTAAGAAATGTGTTTCTCTTTTAGGTCACTGATTGACAAGAGCTTTAAGAAATAAAGCTGTAAACATGATTTAGCTGTTGCTTAGCTGGAAATGCAGAGTATTTACCTCTGTATCTGATTCTTGGTGGTTATCCATCAACCTTTGAGCAACTGTTTTGACTATCTGTGGGTGTACAACTGAGACATTTTCCTGCTTTACCCTATGTTTCCAGACCTCTGCAGGGACAGAGGGAGAAAACAAAACAAACAAACAAAAAAAAATCCAGAATAAAACCACACATCAGTGGGTATCACTGTTACAAAATATCGATCCTTCAGTAATCCCTAGAATTTGACACTGGGTATGCTTTATAGCTTAGTGCTTCTCAGCTTTCCTAAAATGTTTACAGCAAAAAGTAAATGTCATTGCAAACTGATTGCAAAGCCTCTGTTGAGCAGCAATATCAAATTCATTCTGGTATCAAAGCCAAAATGCAATTTCATTACAGACCAGTTCTGTCAATAATGACCTGGCCCACAGTTGTATATTGGAGTTCTCTGTAAATATTGAGGAAAGAATATGGCTTTTGTTTGGAACTGAGCATTTATGTACACTAATTATTGCTTCCTGCAACCACAAGGAGTGACAGTAGGTCACATTTTTCATACCTTTTGTTTCCTCTTTTTCTTTGTTTTACTATCTGTGTCCATGAATAGTCAAATTGCCCACATCTGTGCAGTAATTGTACTAACATGACATACCTAAAATACTAAAAATTCTGACATTTAAATTGCTCTGCTAGGCCTAACATATTAACACTCCAACACAAAGGAGTGGAGAAGTAATTTCCTATCAGTCCAATTCAGCCTGCCTGCAAACTCCAGTGGGGAGCTAAGAGCAAATGCATTGCCACACAGGACAAGGCTTTGTTGCCTTTATGCAGCAAGGCTACTTTCCCCAAGAAAATTTATTGAGCTCCCATATTCCCCAGAGAGGGTATCTTAATTTTCCTGACCAGAAGGGAGAGCTACTCTAGTCTGGCTCTTTCAGATGTCACTAGAGTCATCTCCTGATTAATTTTCTTCTGCACATAATGGATCATGTGGATTTTGGGGCTTTCCAGAAGCTTTTGAAGCTAGAATCAAGTTTAATACTTAGCTTTTACTTTATCTCTGTGCAGTTAATACAGCAACTTGCTAGCAAAAAGCAGCAGACTAAACCAAAGTAATTCTCTTGCCACGCTTCTCTAAAATACAGAATTTTCCGATAGAATATCAAGGTTAATATTATTTGTGGGTGACTGTATGCCTAGGGCTGTGCCACAAACACTCTGGACAGGGCCAGGTTTCACTGCCTGGTCCCACATGGCAGAGGTGACATTGCAGAGCCTCCGGCGTCACTCACGTCTGCCAGACCTCCCCTCCTGACAGCCCCAAGGGCCCCTGCTGAACTTCACCAATCAAAACCTCCTCTTCATGCCTGTCTGCCTGCGGCTTTCGTGGCTGGGCACAGTACACGTGCACTAGAATCACTGAGATGTGGATATTTCACACATTCTCTCTCAGAATTACTGTGTTTGCATTTACTGACCTTGGACCTTGACTTTCCTTTGTCTCCCCTGTCCCCAGTCCATGCAGAATGTGGTTAATTCTCAGCTCACTGCCTCAGCCCCACTCAACCTTCAAGTGGGTCAGGATGATCTGTCTCTTCTCTGCTGGTCCTGCCTTACCACAGAGCTCAGCCTCTCCAAGTTTATAACAACACACCAAAAAAAAGTGAGGGGAAGAAACAAAGGGGTCAAGCACATAAAACAGGGAAATTTGGTCTCTGGTAAGAACATGTCTGCCACTGTTGATCAAACAGACCAAGAAACTCTGTCCAGCTCCTATCCCTGCTCTCCCTGGTATCTGATGATGGCTTTGCTAAGTGCTTCTGAGAGCCAAGGCAGACAGTCATTGTGCTCTTGGAAACCAAGAAGGCATTAGCAAGCCATATCCCTAGAAGGAAACAGAGGGTTTTTTGGATCCAGTAGATTTAGCAGATTGCCTGCTGTGAAAGAGCATAGCACTGCCCCAACATTGTTCCCTCCACTCCTAGTGCTGGTACTCCTTGGCACCAGCTGTGTAATGACCACCTCGGCCTCAGCAAAAGGCTGCTTTTACTGCTTCACTTAGGGGTAGGGTTACACTTAGGGTTAGGTTTGAAAAAAACACGAAGCCCAGAGCTCCAGGAACACTGGAACTACAAAAGGCATGCCAAGGTCAGCATGGCACTGCCCCAGTGTTGCTCCCTTCACACCTTGCTCCGTGGAACCACCCAGCTGCTGAGCACCTCAGCCTTAGCAAAGGGCTCTGCTTAAGGTTAGGGTTTAAAAACCCATAAAGCTTAGACCTTCAGGGAGACTGGAACTATAAAAGGCACACCAAGGGTAGCATGGCGCTACCCCAACATTTCTCTCTCCTGTCTTGGTTTAAAAGACAGGTGTTTGCCAAGAAAAGTGACAACCGTCCTGAAATGGGACCATATGACCCCCTTTCCTCCAAATTTTTACAATTACGAATTTATGGGGCTTTCAGCTATACAAATAGGAAAAGGAATAAGAGTTTTTAGTAGCGTATACACGTACAACAAGGCAAACACACAGCAACAGCGGCAGCACCACGGACAGAGCCACGCACCCGGCCCCAGCCCTGCGCCGGCCGCAGGCGCTTCCCCCTTTGGTGCAGTTCCGGGCACGGCCAGCAGGGGCGCTGCTGGCTCCCGGCCGGGCAGGGCACTTCCCCCTTTGGTGCAGTTCCAGGCACGGCCAGCAGGGGCGCTGCTGGCTCCCGGCCAGGCAGGGCGCTGTGGTGATTCCTCCACGCCTGCAGGGGGCGCTGTGGGCTGAGCGCAGCTGCCTCATGCCGCACGGTCATGGCGACCCAGTCATGAGGGGGAAAGAGAGTGTGGCTGCCTTTGCAAACTCATGGGGAGCAGGCGGTCTCATTGCCACTCCAGGTGGTTAAAGAGACTGGAGCAAGAACCTCAGAGTGGCGGCTGGAACAGCAGAGGTGAGCAGACCCCTGGGGCTGTGAATTGAATTGTAACACTAACCCCAAATCGGTGGCAGAAGCAGAAGTAGCTGGGGGTCCTGGTGGACACAGAGCATCAGGCTGAAGTGTGGCAAAAACCCCAAAGCAGTGTCAGAGACCAGCAGGGCTGGGCAGGGGATTGCTGCTTTGTGCAGCTCACCACGATGGCTGGTCCTGGTGATGCTGCTTGGGTTTTTTGCTTTTTTTCCTTTTGTATTTTCTCTGTATTCTTTGCACATATATTTGTAGCTTTGTAGCCTACTGTATTAGTGACTAGTTTTCCCAGTAATTTTCCATGGCCTTTCCCTAGGCAGAAAGACAAAACAAATTCCAGAGCTCCAAGTCCCACGGGATACAAGGCCCCAGCACTATTTTGGTTCTTTCTGGGGGCCAAGTCCGAGAACAACTCTTCAAGACACATTTCATGGACAAAGTACAGCTAGTGCCAAAGGGGGGACTCCAGAGAAGGGGCTTGACCTGGGGGGGAATGGCATCAGCACTTGTCCTCCTAACTGGTACTTTTTATCTATTATGTTAATTTCCTACAACCTATAAAAATGTACTCATCCCTACAGGATGGGCTTTTGTTGACATCTCTCCATAAGTGCCCCTGAAGGCATAAAAATAAAGATCTGCTCTTACATTGCCTCCTTACTGAAAGCATCTTGAGTTTCATTTCCAGGTTGAGAAAAAGGCAACACCAGGATCGGGCTGCCACTCAGAGGGAACAAAGGGAGGGACAAAGCTTTGGTCCTCTTGATTTTTAGGTAGAAATGAAAGTAAATGGAAATGAAGGGTCCTTTAGGTTAAATGTCACATTTAACTTTGGTGAGTTAACCAAAACCAAGGCACCCAAATATTTCCTATTTTCCAAATTTTTTCCAGCCCGCCAGTTTGTATAGTATTTTCCCTGTCCCTGTACACACTAAAATTTTCAGCTAGGCCCTTTTTGACCGCTTGACTTATTTCTGCAGAAATATGTAAGGCAGGGAACCAGAGGGATGCGGCACCTGGCGGGCCCTGGCATGTGGGAGCTGGGGGAAAGGACTACGGCTGTGTTGGTTTGAGTAAATGTAAACACTAAAGAAAGCAGTTGTAATAGACACTGGGGGAGCAGTTTCTTAACCAGAAGCTGTGACACTACATGGAATGGTGACAGCGGGGAGTGATTCCCAGGTCCTCAACAAAACCCAGCAGCTGACTTTGCTCTGGGATCCCCAGTGTCATCCCAGCAAGGTCTCTGGGAGCAGCTGTGGCCCAAGAAGCAAAAACATTTGCTACTTTGGGGGGTTTACTTTGGGACAGTCATCTGAAAGGTTTTATTTGTGCCTTTGTCTTGTCTGCAGGCTGCTCTCAGAGTTCCCCACCTAAGCCTAGAAATGGTGGATGCATTTTGCCATGTGGTTTCATATATCCTGGCTTTTGCTCAATTAGGAAATTCCCCAAACTACTTTTGTGTCTTAAATCCAGAGCCTCTGACCCCAGACTGTGGAACGATCTAAAGGATTGAAAAGTGACCCATACTGAGTGTTTAAGCAGATGGTTCCAGGTGCAGAAGAGTGTAAAATGCTGATAGTGAGAAGGGGGAAAAAGGAGGAGATTGATGTCAAGATAAAATTTCATCCTTTTTATTTTATTTTTCCTTCTGCTTTTTACTTGAGGAAGGCTGTTGTGTTTCCACAGCATGTCTACAGCATCACAGATTGTCATGATCTCACAGAAAAGCAATGCAGCCACCAGGCCTGGGAGGTCTGCTCCTGCAGGGAATAGAAAACGTGGTCCAAAAATTGTTCTTCTACCTTTAGCAAGTTCCTGTTAAAGCATCTGATCAGCCTATGATGACTTTCTCTTCACCAGAAGATTTGAAATGGCAGGCTGGGGTTGCTACAGTAAATGTGTCATTTCCTTTCCTTTCCAAAGGGTGAAACAGCTGAGGTGTGTGTCATCCTGCAAGGAGACAGATAGTACTGGTTTCCCTAAGAGCTTTGGCTTGGTTTTCAAGTCAAACAACTGCAGGACTGTGATTTGCCTGCCTTTCCTTTAGCAGTTGACAGGGAGGTGGTGTGTGACTGCCCACATCTCACCACAGGTTTGGTACTCTGCTGTCACTGGACACCTCTGCAGGACACTCTGACAAAGACACTTTTAGCCAAAATGTGTTCATTGTGGGTGAGATGACAATCCCTTTGGAGGTGCCTGAGATTGCAGGAGCCCAATTAAATTTGATGCATGATGATTAGGCAACCAAGGTCACCAGATAATCCTGTCCCAGGTATTGAAGTGCTCTTTTGGCATTTTGCTTTTCAGCCCCTGGAGTATTCTCACAGTATAATGAGCTGGAATTTCAAAACATGGCATTTTATGCATACCATCTTCTCTGTGGGTGTGAGTGCTGTGTGTCTGGACTGTTTTCCTGTCACTAGGAAATGCCCCTCTTCATATATCTGTACACTTAGTGCTGCTCACAGGAGTAAAAAGTTTCTCTGCACAGCTTTCCTTTTGTCCTGGCATCTGTTACAAAATGAAAAATTTATCACAATAATTTGATAAAAACTATAAATTCTTCAATAATTGCTTAAAAATATAAAAGACCAATTTGGTCTTTGAATATCTCCAGATTTTATCCTTTATGTATTTTTCTTTTTACATGAGTTCTGAATTTATCTTCCTGAATTTTCATTTTGGAAGGAAGAAAGGAGTCAGTGAATCATAAATACTTGTTACAGCTTTTATTTTACTAGTGTGCTTATGAGTGTTTGATGTTTGAAGTGGGTTTATTTTCTCAGACAAAAAGCCCTTCCTGTTCTGTGGTGTGTGCTCATTGTGCAATCAAGTGCATATCAGTAACTTCATTTGTGTATGACTGAGAAAGCTCACGTAAATTAGCATGCATAATAAGCTTTGAAACAATCAAAAAGGCTGAGCTCAATGATCGGTGAGAAACCACATAACCAGATGTAGGAGGAATACATCTAATGTGTGCCTAGCTACTACACTTTTAAAACAGAAAATATGGGCAGTGCTCTGCTGTCTCTGTAACATATTTTGTGCAGAGTTTTACTCCCTTGCTCATAACCAAGAGATCTTTCTGGTGGCTGCTGCTGAGGAATAATTTCCCTCTCCTCCAAATCAGACCATTTAACTTCCCTGAATGATGGCAGGCCCTTCAGTCTGACAGAGAGAACATTGGGTTTCTATAACGGGTAGTTCTGAGTTAAATCACCTCTGCCAGGGCTGTCTTGGGAGGCCGTCAAGCCCTGTGTGCACACTTCCTACAAGCACCAAGTAAGAGCAGGTGCTCTTGTAAGGATAATGACTTGCAGAGAACCATTGCTTTGAGAAGTTTTTCCTAAGCTTAGAGGGAATAAAAAACTTTGGAGCCTCAGGAGGAAAATATTCTGCAGCTTGCATGATTGAGCTGAAATAGTATTTAACTTAAAAACTGTTTTAGGTTGTTGGAAATGTTGTCCCTCTCATCCCTAATCAAGTAGTGTCTAGTTTAGGTCTTTGGAGTAAGCAACATGCCATCTCTGGACATGATTCGGCTCGTGTCTGACAAACCTAATCTTAACATGATAATCAGGAGAATTTACCACCATCCCTGCTTGGATTTTATAATGTTTTAACTTTTTAATGCGAAAGGCCAATGAAAGAACCATTCTTTTGAGTTGTGTGCAGCTTTCCATTGCCATGACTTTTCCTCCCTGACTTTACTGCATCTGCATAATTCTCTATCTGCCACAATCTTTGTTCTTAAAGCCTGTTTTTCTAATGTTGAGGGGGTTCTAAACAGATTCTTCTGCATCATAGGGGAGGATGAAAAATTGTGAAAGTCCTGAAGTACAAAACCTCTGGAGGGAAAACAAGTTTACAAAACTGACATATTTTTATGTGCAGTTTCTGACACCTTACCTGATAAATTTACTCTTCTTGAGATTGCAGGGACTGAACTTCAAGACACACAGAAAATTCTTACAGCTTCCAGAATCCACTGGATCTCAGCAGAGTATCCCAGCTGTTAGCCATTCACAGAGAAGTGTTCTTTCCACAGTTTGATGCAGCAACCAGGCATCAATTATGGTAGGAATTACAACTTGTTGGGGATGGGACTGGCACCTTTTTTGATAAGAGGTGCTTTTTTCAGTTGTTCACAAAGAAAGAAAAAAAATGTAGGAAAGAAGAATTTAAAATTTGTCCATGGTGTCTGTTCCAAGATCATGATATGTGCCTTGTAAGTGTAGACATATTCCTTTCTCTTAAAAGCATTAATTTTAATTAACTAAAAGTGCTGAAGATCCTTAAATGCCTCACTGAGGGAAATCTACACATCATATTGAGTACAGCTGTCCTATTACCTGAGCATTATATCACCTTTATGTTCTGATTCATAGTTTATTACATCAAGGAGGTTGGTGGCTGCCACAGAGGCTGACTTATGAGTTAATCTTTTTGTTTTTTCTGTAGGATCTATGTCTAATTTTATAATCTCCTTTATTAAAGTATGCTTAATAAGCAGGTAGAGAACTAACTTACTTATAGCAACTTCAAAATAAGAGACTACATAAAAAGGAGAATACTTGCTCAAAAAAAATCAGAAGGCTCAGCTGGGGGAATTCAGTCCTTGCAGATGGCATGGGGACCTTTTGGGGACATACAGGAAGCATTCAAGAAATGCATATCACATGTAAAGAAAGCCTTAAGAAAGGGTGAGAGGATGCTGGCATTGCTTAACAGCAATTAAGGATTAAACAGATTATTAAAGCAAGAAGGCATACTTCAAAAAGTTGAACCTTCTTTCAAAGGGAGAGTTCAGTGTGTTGGTAAAATGATGCCCCTGGGGGAAAGAAACCAGTCTCAATATATAAAATTACAGCCTCTGACTTAATCACTACATGTCAATGCATTCACTATGCAATACCAAAATCTCAGAATTACAACAGATAATTCTGTCAAAATTTCAGCTCAGTGATGATAAAAAGAAAAGCAAATTGATTCCCTTTAGGCAAAAACAAAAAAATAAGAACACCATCACTGGATAAATCTGTATTGACAAGCCTGCACAGTTCTGTTCCCCACCTGAGGAAGGAGAGAGAGCTCTGAAAGGTTCCCAAAGGAGCCACATGGATGGTGAAATGTTGCTGGGTGGAACAAGAGGTACAACTGGGAGCCTTGTAAAATTGTCAGTCAAGGTGAGGGGATAAACAAGGAGTGTTTGCTCACAGTCTTTTCCAGTCTAAGGTGCAGAGGTGAACAGCAAATAACCAGCTCTCAACAACAACAATAACAAGGTGTTTCTTGCACCTAGCCTGTAATTAGGCTGTGGGATTTCTTGCTGCATTGTGCAGCGGGTGGTAAAAGTTTATAGGACTCAGAGGGAGCCTGCACAGGCTCATGGAAGAAAAATCTACCAAGATTAAACATTCAGCAATCATGTCTGGCTGAGGAAATGCCTGAGGAGGCCGTGAGAACATCAGTGGGAAATACCATCATATGCTTGTTCTGGAGATTTTTGTAATCTTCTCACGAGTCTGCTTTTGATCACTGTGGGAGGCAGGACTCTGAGCTGATAGACCTTTGCTCTGACCCAGTATGATCATGCTTATGGTATCCAGTGGAGTTGTATGTAATTGTAGACTGAGGACTTTTCCGCAGATTTGCATGGAAATAAAACTACCTAGTGCTTTTATTTCTATTTTTCCCTGCTGAAAGTACTACAAAAGCAATTCATGAGGGAAATGTTTTCCTCAAATAAGGAGTTGTGTGTTAATAGGAAGTAAGAAAAAATGCAAATATCAGATAACTCATCTTTCTTGTTCCTTGTTGCCAGTGCAGTTTCCATTTTCCTTACACCAGGGCTTAGTGTGACACTAAATCACATTTAACCTCATTTGAACTTCTCTGCCAAGTTCAATCCCAGAAGCTGTTATTTGCCCCTGTAATTTTCTTGCTAGTCCTGCAACTGGTATAAGATCCAGGTCACTTTTAAAAGCACTTATGTGTGTTTGACAAAAACAAAGAACAAGATCCTTGCCTCAGAATTGCCTTTCAATGTAGGATATGCAGATACAGAAAAAGTTGCAGTGTAAATTGCTTTTTATATTGCAAGAACTGGTCAAACAGGGACTCTTTTTAAAAAGCATGAGAATGAAGTACAGAAGGATTGAGAGTGACAAAGAGGCTGCAGTGAAATCACAGTCATGTCTAAGCTTGGTTGAGTAATATATTTTCAAGATGCATATGGAGTTCAATAAAAGTTTTATGTGTGGCATTGCAGAGCACAGTGCAATCCAAGCATGAGTCAGCTGGGTCTTGGAAATGCTTGTACAACGGTATTGGAAGAGCACTTTAATGGTGTAGCTGGGTGCTGATGTCCCCTGCATTTCTGTGTGAGTCCAGGTCTCATGAAGATCAGTGTAGAGTGCCTCCTGCTAAACCTGGCTCTGCCCTTCAACTCCAAGAGCCCTGTCATTTAGTTTCCAAAGTTTCACAGGCACTTCTGAAAACTTTGGATAGCTTTAGTGGCTCTCCCACTTCATACAGGAAATTAATATCAGGAATAGGAGGCAGTAGAGATTCTGAATTATTATCCAGTCAATCGCTGCAGTAACATTCCTCTCCGTGAGCATTCCTCTCAGACATATGTTTTGCTGTAAATGTCCCCAGTCAGAGGTACATTCAAATATGTATCTAGGTCGCTAATATTTGTGTCTATTTGTTTTAATCAAGTCTGCCACTATCCTTCTTAATTACCACCGTGTTGGGTTAAAATGAAGAGCAGGTAATTTTGTTACAGAGCATTTGGAGAATTTTGAAGTCACCTTACTTCCTTTTTTAATAAAAACATTTTGATTTCTTTTCTGAAAGACATTTTAGTCCTCAGGGTATGTTTCAGCCTACCAGAGTGTTACAGACAGGGAGCACCATGAGCTGCCTTTATTGAGTATCTCTGTGATTCAGAGAGCATTTGCTTCACAGCTATGACTCCCACAGCTCCTGGATGCTCAGAGCTGCAGGGTGACTAAAGCCTACCCTCAGAGGCACTTTTCCTTCCTCCATTTGCCTTGAGATCCTTGGAGAACAATATCCTCTGCATTGCTTACTCCTTCCCTAACATGGGGCAAAGAACCTGACCACTAACTAATTCAAAAAATTCCCATGATCACAGCTTATTAACTCATTTCTCCATCAGGAGTTCTAGAAAGTATTCCCTACTCCTGATGGAGATTATAGAGAGAATAATAAGAATCTCAGACAGAATGTGTGATTACATTCTGATGTCACCAAAATGGAGTTATTCTGCATGACAGATGTTGGCGTTTCTACTAACTTTCAGTTTTGGTTAATTACCCTTCTGAGCTCTCTTACCACCTGGCATTAGTTTTGATTGATCAAGGTGTTTGTCATAGTTGTATACAAGATATCTAAGTGGAGTGGTTTTCTCAGATATAGCATCAAATGGAGTTACATATTGCCAAAATACACACCTATGTGCTTGAAGGCACCTTGAATGACGCTGGCAAAAAAGCTGGTGTCTTGTTAGGGAAAGTAAAGATGAGTTTTGCTGGCAATACTAGTATGTTCCAAGCTAATAGGCAGCTTTAAGTAATCCTTCTCACTTCCTGTTTCTTCATTTTAGTGCCATTCCGCTAAGTATCCAATGCTAGATACTATGATTTCACCTCTAATAATGCCTTTCCCAAGCAATGACTTATAGGAATACAATTTTCTGCCTTGATTTAGGTCTCATGACTCATAGTACCTACTTAGCATAACTGAGAAACAGGATTTATACTGGCATGCAAAATCTGGACAGCTTTGATGAATAAGATGTCCTGATGCCTCTGAGGTAGGACCAACAATAAATGATTGACAGTAGCTAGGTAAAGGCCTGGGAGCTATTCCGTGGAAGCAGTAGTCCAGCATCTTGGTAGGACAAGTATTCTGGAACTAATTTTATTGGGTTTTTTTCCTCGAGGATTGATGACAGATTCTTCTTTCTTTTCTCATACCCGGCCTGCTTTCAAAGTCAGAGCACAGTGTACCACATATCAAATATCAATGTGGCCTCTGAGTTGCCTTTTCCTTGTCATATTAGATGGGACTCCCATAACTAATTGAATTTTGTTCTTATTTACAAAGAATCATCCCTATTTTTTTAGGTACACATGCATTTTCCTTGGAGGATATTCCTAATGGATGGAGGATTTTTTTCCAGTCACTATCAACAATACAATTAATATAAATTGCAACATACAAGTACAGAGAGACAGTTACCTTGTACTTATGTCCAAACACCAAAAGACAAGATGATTCCATGACATAGAAGGAAAGTAAACTAGGACTATCTTTTTTCCTGTCTTTGTTTTTTTAAAGGACAGAAGTGAAAAAAATCTCCCCCCTTTCTGTCCAAAAGCCCTTTTTACCATTTGCATCACATCTGATCTTTCTTCAGGCAGAAAAGAGCATTTTTATTGATAATAAACTTATACCTAGTCTTTTTCTAGTGTGCTAGAGCTAGACAGTTTTTATGCATGGACATATGTGTTTTAGAACCATGGTGCTAAAAACTTGAAACCCATTTGTGTTTGTAACACAGAGGCGCCTGTGCTGTCAGTTATGAGATTTGCTATTACTGGTGAAGCTCTGACAGCAGACCTTCAGAGACCTTGCCTTCCTCCCCAGCTGTGCCTGTGCAGCCTGAAGGGTTGCTCATGCAGAGCTGGTGGTGGTGTACTTTCTCCTGGAGGATGTCCTGCAGCCATAGCCATGCTGTGGAGGAGCACACTGACTGTCAGGCCTTGTTATCTCAGAGCAAGCTGGTATCTCTGACAGGTCAGTTTGTTTGGGACTGCACAAATTCTGTGTGTAGGATTCCTCTTAATATTTGCAACCAAATCTCTGTGAACATAAGTGACCTAGATCTGAGTTGTGCCCTCACTTACTCCTGGCCAGCTGGTAAGAAGCAAAGGGAATAGTGTTGTCTCATAAACCCTGAGTAGTCTCAAGAGAAGCCCTAGTGGCAGATGCCCTTTGAGGACCTGTTGGTATTTCCAGACTTCTGGAGAAAGCAGAGACCTCATACTCCACCAAAAGACCAGCTCTTTCTTGTCAAGAGCTACTCAGCACAAAGGGAACAAGAACAGGCTGGTCACTGTCTAAAACCGAGTGAAGCAGAGGAAAGGTACTTCCAGGCTTTACTTCACCAAGTACTTCCATTCTGGATGTTTGTGAGGAATGGCTCCTAGGAGCACCTAAGTCTACCAGAAACTGCATAAAGATTTGGTTCAAGGAATGGGGAGAGATTAAAACTGTTTGTGATAAAAAACAAATGCTAGGATCAATTTTTAAAGTAAAATGAGTGGAAAGGCAGATTTCTGTAACAGCACTTTTCGCAGTGGCCAAGCAGAGATGCTGTTGATGTGATCCACTTGAGGAAAACAGCAATAAAACAAAGGATTTAACTTCTGTGCAGTTTTATCCCCATCTCTGCTCAGTGTGAGTTCCCACTGCAGTCAAAAAATAGGCCCTTTTTCCCTGTGCCATGCTCTGAACAATCCTGGTGTAAGGCTGCAATTGCACAATAGCCTGTCGCATGTCTTGTCTCATTGCACATCTCATGAGATCATATTAAGCAAAGAAAACATTTCCTTGTGACTTCCAGTAGATTGTGGCAGAAATGCTTGACTCAAGTACTAGCTGGTTGCACCATGGCTAAAAGGCATGCAAACATTTGCTGAGGGTTCATGATCTGGTTATATCACTTAACTTGCTGAGATCTTTTCTGATACTGTGGAAGCAACATTAAAGGCAGAATGAGGCTGGCTAAAGCTGAGGACTGAGTATCAATGTAATTCTTTTCTACAAAGAATTTTGTGAGCCATAAGGATGCAAGAATATTCCAGAGTGACTGAAAAGATGAAAAAAAGTCTCTGCCTTGTCCATGCATTTTCCTCCTGTCCTCCTCTTTTACGTTCCTTTTTTTTTTAATTTCTGCCTTTCTTTATTTTTGCTTATTATTAGCTAAGTACTTCTGCTTTTCTCTAAAGGCTCGAGGGTTACCTTCTGTTTCAATAGAGTTGTTTTTTCCCCTCTTTCAATATCTGTTCAGTCTGTTTGCTGATGCTATATTCCAAGTGCATTCTTCTCTTTCATGTGACCTGCCCCTGTAACTCAGGTTCCATAAACAATGTTAAATACAGTACTTTATTAAATGAAAAATTGGGAAGCCCATTAGATGAATTGTAGCAGAATTCTTCTTAACCCTCCCACTTGGCTCAACTTTGAGCAGTCAAATAGAAATTTGAAAGATTGCCATCAGAGAAGTCCTGAAAGCAGAAAATGGAACATTGCCTGTTAAAAAAGCCTTGTCCCCAGAAACCATGAGAAAGGAAACGAAAGTGCAAGATGACACAGTGAGGATGAAATCTGTGTATGTAGGCACTGAAAAACACTGTTGTCATGCAATGGGTCAGGGAAGAAACAATGGTCAGTGGGTATGTCCCTATCAGGCCAAGGCATTTTAAATTGCCAAGTCTGAATCCATCACAGAAAATTTGTGTGTTTGCGTAAAGAGCTGTATGAGACTTGCTCCATTCTGGTCTCCAAGTGTCTGTATCCCAGGGCCATCTGCCATGCATTACTACCAGAGTGGAAGACACTCAGTACAATCCTGGAAGCCCATGGTCTTTGCCTCTAAGTAATTTATGAGCTCTGTTGAGGGAACAGCTCCAGGACAGAGCAGGACTGAGTTGCAGGAAGGCTGGTAGTCAGGGATGCAATTTCTCTGTGTGGAATGAACAACAGCTTGTGCATCATCCTGGAACTGGACAGTTGTGAGAGAGCCCTGGCCTCAGCATGTCCCAGTCCTACACACAAGAGATTTCTTGTGGTGAGTCCTGAGATTCAGTATGGCAGTTATTGCCTCCTGAGAGAAGATATGAGCTCCGTGTGTCTGCCTTACCTTGTGCTGGCCATTGAGCATGATGAGTATCTGTAGAGGCAACTCCAGCTTTTAAAATTTCAGTATTTCCTGGAGCTCTAGGCTTTGTGGTTTTCTTAAAGCATAAATCAAACCCTTTCACCAAACCTAAGCATAACACTAACCCTAAGTGGAGCAGTAAAAGGAGCATGAGCTGAGGCTGAGGTGGCCAGCACACGGCTGATGCCAAGGAGTGAGGTGTGGATGGAGCAATGCTGGGGCAGTGCCATGCTGCTCTTAGCATGCATTTTGAAGTTCCAGTGTCCCTGAATCTCTAGGCTTTGTGGGTTTCTTAGCCCTAACCCTAAGCATAACCCTAACCCTAATAGAAGCAGTAAAAGCAACCTTTGGTTGAGGCAGGTTCCAAGCAGAGAGATGGGGAGGGAACAATGTTGGGGCAGTGCTGTGCTACCCCTGGCATGCCTTTTGTAGTTGCAGTGTCTCTAGAGCTCTAGGTTCTGCGGGTTTCCTAGCCCTAACCCTTAGTGGAGCAGTAAAAGCAGCCTTTTATTGTGCTTGGTTCCAAGCAGAGAGGTGTGGAGGGAACAATGTTGGGGCAGTGCCGTGCTTCCCTTGGTATGTCTATTGTGGTTCCAGCATCCCTGGAGCTCTAGGCTTTGTGGGTTTCTTAACCCTAACCCTATGCAGATAAATGTAGCCTTTGTTTCAGGTTGAGGTGGCCATGACCTGGCTGGTGCCAGGAGAAAGGTGTGGAGGAAGCCGTGTTAGAGAAATGCTCTGCCTCCTTTGGCATGCCTTTCGTAGCTGCATCAAAACCCTTCATCTGTGGCTCACACTGACTTCATTCAGATTGTCTTTGTAATTGTTTTTTCTCCATGCCCAATTGCAAACCATATTGTAATGCATGTGAAAAGCTGTGGACGGCTTAGTGCCTAGAACAAATTCTCTGTTAGCATTAACAAATGCTGACTTTCTCTTGAAGTGTTTTGTACATGACCAGCACTTTGTTAGCCTGAGTCATTATCCACACGTTCAGGAATGTGTGCCCATACTTAGACAGCAGAGCGTGTTTGAAGTCAGAAGGAGTTACTGCAAGGAGTTAGAAGTGTATAGTGTTTTGAGGCTTCTTTGTGCCTGTCACTTCCCAGAAATCCTGGTTTTTTGGTTTTATTTTAGTTAAACTTTTACTTGAACATAAGATTTGTCTCTCAGATTTGAAGCAAATATATTTTAAACATAATATGATTTACCTATGATGTGTAGAGTACAAGGTAAAGGTTAGATCTTCAAAACCTACCGAATTTGAATGACATTTGGAAGAAACTTTCTTAAAGCATCTAATTTATAAAGCAAGTATGTGTGCTGCTGCACAGAGGGCATTCAGGGTCTCTTCCTCCAGGAAAGTGCTTTTGCTGGCTGGGACAGGAGACAGGCAGGGCAACACAACTGACACACATTAAAAATCTGCATCATTATTTTAAAATATGATGTGCAATTACAAGTAGGCAGCCTGCTCTTTTGCCAAAAGACATGAATAAAAACATTTATTACATGAAAAATGCATTATCCTGTTATATATACAATATGCCATTTCTTGTCTTCATATACATGTAGATGAAGTACAATATGCAGTTAGTACATTCTGAAATAAGAGACATCAGTTAACCTTAGAGATTAAGTTCAGGTCTTTTTGAAGTGAGTTTTCCAAGGTTTTAATGTCTTCCTTTTTTTTTTTTTTTACACTGAAAAAAGAACAAAGTAAAATTGAATGCAAAAAATTAGACCTTTGATTTGGGTGGAAAGGAGTAATGAAAGGTTAAGTACTCTGTGTTGTAAGCACGGAAATTATGATTAGGCAGGGTTTGTTTAACCAGCTGTGACCTACTAACTTTTGCACAAGAATGATAGGCATGATAAGCACAGACCATACCTGAGGAAACCAGATCCTTTTCAGGGTGAGATTGGTATTCACACTCCCCATTTCCTCTGCTTTACATCACAACCCGTAAATGACACCAGCAGAGTGAGAGCAGGCAGGGCAAGCAGGGTTTCCTCCCAGGGCAGAACCACATATAGTGTCCAGATGTGCATCATCTTCACTGATTTTGGTGGTCAAGGACTGTCAGCTGCCTGCCACAGATGCTGTTCTCCACCTCACTGTAGTACACTTCTCTGTAGCCATGTTAGCAGAGGAGTCCCAATACTTTGTCACTTTCCTATGATGTGGCACCTGACTTCTTCAGAGAGAAAAGAAGAACATCCTGCTGCATCTAGATCAGCCCAGAAACAGATTAAAGACTTGCAGTCCCATTTCCCAAGAAACAGCTAAAACAGTTTAATCCCAAATAGAATGGATTTTCCACATTATGTGAAGAAAAAAACCCAAACCCTAGGCCCCCCTCCAACATGCTTTGTCATGCTCACAGAGTGACTAGTATTTCTAAAACATGTATGGCAAAGAGCTTTGACCTACTTTCATATGCCAAATCTTGGAACAGAGGAAAAGTCTGGGGGAAGGGAAAAACAGGATGGCACCACTGCACTAAACTCACAGTTCTACATTGTCCTCTTTCATTCTGCTTCCAACATCTCCTTTAAGACAGCAGTTGCTGTGGGACTCCTTTCCAATCTTCTGTAAGGAAACATTTCTGCTGTACCCAGTGCTTCTGCCTTTCACTCAGAGACACTTGGGGCCTAGGTAAGCCAGTAAGGGTGGAAGCAGACTACTATCCACAGTCTTTCCTTCATCCTGCTGCAGCTCAACTCTACTTAACATGAAGACAGCAAAATCAGGAAAGTAAGAGGATTCACTTGACCAAACGCAGATTTTGGCAATGTCAGCATCTCCCCTGGGTCCCTGGGGAGAGAAAGAGGATCTTACAGGACACAAAACAAGTCATCTCTTTGAAGCACCTCTTGATGATCAGGGGAATCTTCTCAGATACAGGTGACTAGAGTGAGATGGGCTATTCTCAAAGAGTTCCCATTAACGTTAATTAATTTTAGTCTTATGGAAATGCATATATATATTTCCAGAAAGATCTACATTATAACTATCTTCTACTTCTCCCCAGAGTCAGTAGTCGGTAGCTTGTTTGTTCATTCATTCACTCATTTGTTCAGTCCATCCATCTGTCCATCCATCCACCTAGCTGCAGCTCTTTATCAGAGGGAAGAAGGGAGAGAGAGAGACAGGAAAGGCAGGGCCTGCTCACCCCAGAAGCACCTAGCAACCAGAAATGCATGTAGCAAGAATAGTTCAGAAGATAAGAAAGCAATTGAATTAACTCCTGCTGTAGCCCTCCAAATGCAGGCAAGCTGGAAGCTAAATTTCTGCTTTCATGATAACTAATTGGCAGTTGCTGTCTACAAGGTGCTTCTTGACTTCGGTTAAACAAAACCAGAAAATGAAACATTAACTGGTAATAACTGATAAAGCAGGTATGAAGAAATAACAGAAGAGTGGAAAGGGCAGGAGCAATTCTTAATTAAAGCCTTTTCTCCAGCAACTTGCAGCTGCCTTTCTGGCATGAGTGCCAGTTTCTGTGGCAGCCTGTGCAGGGCAGGTGAATGCAGGTGCGAAAATTGTGCTGCTGTGGTCCCCATGCTGCAGGGGTCCCTGAAACCCATACTGAGGCCATCCCAAGTTGCCACACTGCAGCTGTCCCCACATTCACTGCTCTCTGGACACCCTCACATCTGCCTCTCTCCAGTAGGTGAGGTTTTGATCTCAGCTTCCTTTGTATCTGAAGCACAGAAAAGCAGCATATCAAGTGTAAGGAAAGTGAGTGTGGCTGGGCCAGAAGCTGATGGAGAGACACAGGCAAGTGTCAAAGCACTGGAGAAGAACAGGCAATTAAAAAAAAAAAAAAAAAATCAGCGCTATTAAAGAAAAAAAAAGGACATTTATGTGTATACACACATTTTCTAGGATGTGTCCATTTCTTGGATGTTTCATTTTAAAGTGTAACAGGACAACATGTAACATCTCTAAGTTACACCTTAACTTCCTTGAAGAAGTGTGATAGTAGAAATCTACAAAATATTATAAGGTACTGAAATATTTTCTTGCTGCCAACAAGTTACAGGTTCAAGAGGCACAAACCAGTATCTCGTCAGGGTGCACAGCATTAGGACTAGCAGATCTCTGCCTTGATCATCCCAGCAGATGAAGATGCCTTCTTTGCCACAAGATGAATGCTCCTGAAATGCACCACGGCTTGTGACTCCAAGAGTAGCAGGAAGGGCATGGCATGAACTGCAGGTGGATAGGTTCTGCAGCTGAACTCAGCTCCTTGGTACAAATAAATCATGTTTGATTCAGTCCTTGCTGATAAACTAGGATGGCTATCAAGAGTTACTATGACAAGCCACCACTCTTGGTCCTAACTCCCAAATGAGTTCAGGGTAGGAGGACACTGAGACTCTTGAAGCCACAGACTGAAACAATCTGAGGTGAGGGCAGCAGGACCTTGAAACTTAAGTCTACTAAAATAATCTACTCTAGGATTACTATTATCTCTTTTCTTATTGTGCCCAGAGAAAATTCTTTCTAAATCTAAGAGTAAATGTTCTATGAATGGCCTATGTGCAACATTTTATGATAATACATAAAATACTATGAAGTTTAAAAGCTTCTCAGGGCAGTCTGAGACAAAAATACAGCTGCTTAGACAACACCCAGCAAAACCAGGCAGACAAAGGAAGGAAAACAGCTCATACAATAATCCTGTGATGGGGCTACTTTCCAGCAACTACCAGCCAGATAAGAGCTACCTCAAACTGATGTAGCTCCACAGGTCAGCAACTGGTGTGCAGTTAAACAGCAGGAGAGGGCTGACAAGCACCTTCTCAACTTTCATAGCTTGCTGGGCTTGTAACTACAGCTTCCAGTCTCAACACAAACCTCTGCCTGAACCTTAACACGTGTTTTCCTGTGTTTCCTGCTGAGCCTCTCTATTGCTGGGGAGCAAGATGATCAAAAGCAAAACCCGTGCGCTGTGGGGCTGTTTCTAAACCCATCTGTCTGCTGGTGCTAACAGATCACACAGGGAGTCAGCAGAAGGGCACGCCTTGCTAGATACAAGTTTTGAGGAAGGAGATCCTTGTGACATGGTCAAAAAATTGTGCTTTCTCAGAGGAGCAGTTGATACAGGGTCATCTCCTAAGCGGATGTGTGCTTTTTCTCTCCTTTCCTAACATCACGAGTCATTTGTCTGCAGCTTATTAACAGGTTTCATTTAAATCTTAAATAAATAAAATTTAAAGAATAAACAATCCTCACTACCTAAGCTTAATCATTAAAGAAGTGGATTTACATCCTGAAAGTTAGATTATCTGTTTGCTTTTCCCTTACACATTGTGTTGGGATTAGAAGCAGGAACATTTTCAAAATTTTCTTTCTCTGTGTGCTGACTTTTGCAGGAGACTCTGTGCACATTCTCCATCCACCAAAAATTGCCTGAAGACTGTCAAAACACAGAGCTCAAGGCACTTTCAGACTATCACTCCTTTTACAGTCGTGTTTACTTAGCAACATGCACTGACTGAGGACTCTGGGCCCCCAGGAACACTTTTGCAAACAGAATACAAACCTGGCATTAGCTGCAGGGTTTTTCTCTGATGACAGGGAGGTCATCTAAGAGGCTTCTTAGGCTATAGTGGTGCCCAGTGAGCTGACCTCTCAGGGCATGCTGGGACATACGATGACACAGCCTAAGAAAAGTATAATTTAAATATGTAATTTTGTGCAGGGCATCTGATAAGCCCAGATAAGCTCTACCTTTGTAGAACTTCTTTCTGTACAGACATTCTCAGCATCTTCTACAACCAAATTTACAAGCTATGCTTCCTCTGTACTGTGATGACCAGCATGATAAAAATTGTGAAGGTGGCATTGAAGAACTAAGACAAATTTTAGATTTAATGCTTTTCATCTTGCATGTGTCTTTACAGTGCTTTAGAAAAATCCACAGATTAACACGGTAGCCACTTAGTGGTAGCTGCTGATGCTTAAGTTACAATAAGGCAGCAGAAGCAGGAAGGAGGCATGTGAGATGATGAGTTAATTGCAGAACTGAGGATTCAACAGTGTGACCCTGAGTCAGATTTCATTGCATCATCAGCTGAAACTCCACTCCAGCCCCAGGCTGCAAGCTGCCTGGGGTCTCCTCAGTGTGGCCTTACCCAGCGTTACCTGGGATGCAGGCAGTCTGTACCTGCAGCGTGACACAAACCCACACTGTTTGCAAAACACAGCTTCCTGGAGCAGCTGTCCTGCTCACAGCACTCTCCTTGTTGAGGTGTTGCCCAAGGCTGCTCAGATGCACCTTTCCATACCTGAGCATATGAAATGGCACCTGGATGCTGCTCACATGCCGTGTTTTTGCCCAGCCTTTTGATAGAGTGGAACATGCACTTCTATGTGGTTTCATAACTGGCTACACACCCTAGAAAGGACACACATAAACCAGGCTATGGGGTTATGCCAAGTGTGGTCTGTTTCTCTGTGAAAATAGACTAGAAAAAGCCCATTTCTGTTTTTAATTTCTTCTTTATTGCCATTTGTGCTCAATCTCAAGATACTGTGTGCAAGAGAAAGTTCCCAGAAACATAAACTTATCTGGGAATAAAAACAATAAATGCTGAACATTTACATATGAATGCAGAGTTAAAAAAATAAAATCAAGTCCAAGTCTGTTTGAACTTATGTTTTCTCACAAATTGTTTTACAACCTTGTTGAATTCAAAGGATAGCACATCCCACTCATTCATTCTCTGATCTACTGCACATTATTTCCACTACAATTAATCACTCATATCAATGGTGTTTATCTGGTATTTCTGCTGAAGTACCAAAAAAGTGTTGGTGTTGTTGCTTAGCATCCCACCATCAATCCTTTCTCCTCACAAAGAAGCCAAAAGGCATATTTCCTACTCTTCAGCATGGCTTGTACTACCTGTATGTTATCCCACTAAACCACTGAAAATGTTCTTTTCCTCACCTTGCAAAATAGCTAACAGGTGTATTCATAATATTCTGAATAAAGAGTCTGTCAGTTCATACTGTCCACATGAAAAAGATGACCTCAGAACAAGAGTTAGGTTTAAGTTGTGATGCATTTGTATGGAAATGGCTGTACTAGGTCTATATTAAACATTTATTAGACATACAGTAAACATCTATGTCAGATATACTTATGGCAATATTCAACAATAATTCTTCTTTTGAGTTTCGTAACTTTATGCTATAAAGAGACAATATTTTCTTCTTACCAACATGTAGGACTTACATGCACTCTGAATCTAGCAAAACCAAAACACTTGCAATATTTTCTATTAATATAATTTTTAAAACCCCGCTATACTATGTACAGTATTGCAAACATCTGAACTATGAAACTCCAAAATCTTAAGGAGGTTAAACATTAAAAAACATTTCAGCCAGTATACCAGGCCCTGTAGACAGCTAAAATTATTTTATTGAATTCTGGTTCATACAGCTTTGTTCACAAATACTGTAGTATTTCCCCAAAAGAGCCTATGGCATGCAGATATTTCCTTGTACACTTGCAAAGCTTACTGGGATGGCAAGAACCTTAGGAGTACATTAAACTTAATAACTTATGCTGGCTATTTTCAAAACAGAATAAGCATTAGGGAGTTGTGTAAAAGAAGTTTGATTTCACTACCTGGTAAATTCTTAAAGGCTGTGCTTAACCTGTAATGCAGTCAGCACAAGATTCAGAATCACAAGCAGTTTAATTCAGGATCTATGTTCTCACCTTTAGACACTGGATAAGTAAGAATTTGCAAAAGACAAAATCTATAGTCATAACTGTATGTTTACATTTATTATTTTTTAAATAACTATCACATCTTCTTATAAAATTAAAATATTTACAGAAATATTTATTAGAGGAGCCTTTCTCACAAAGTGTCCCTCTCTAGCTAGAACCACTGTTGGACACTTCACATGCAAAAGCCCAGAGCAATTCTGCACCCATCAGCAGAACTACAGCCAGGATTTATGTCCACACCTAGGCTGAAAATAGTTTAGAAGCAATGTTCATTAGCATTCACAGCCTAAATCTGCCCTGTGCCTGTGGACTGCTGCTGTTTTCCATGCCCCTCTCCATCCATCACAAGCCTTGCAGGCATGCCCATGGGAGACCGCGGGGATACTGCAGCAGAAGAAGGAGCCAGGCCACTGTCTAGACACCTGGCCACATTCCAGCCTCCTCCCCTCTGCTGGAGTTTCCACACCTGCCACTGGCTTACCCTTCCCCTTAAAGTAACCACTGAGAAAGTACAAATGCTAACTCAAAGCTGCCCCTTCATCTATGTGCCAAAACCCAACAGTCCCTCTCAAAATCACTTGGGAGCATCCTGATGTACTCAGAGGGCTTTGCAGCCTGCTGCCCAGTGCTTCTCTCTTTTGAGTGAAAGCCTTCAGCATCCTATCTCAGGGTCTGAGGGTAAATGAAAGCCTCTGGAAGCCTAAAGACGAAAGAAAAGCATGGGAGCTGAGAAGAGTCACCTTTTGAAAGGTGAACTGATAATCTTCTACTGAACCGCTCAACTTCTTTAGGTAACTTCTCCATTAAGATGCATTTTACTGATCCCTTATATATCACAGGTATAAATACACACGGCCTTATGTATCAGCTATCAGAGATGAGATGAGTTCTGGAGAAAGTCACACAATTTATGTGTTTTTAATTTCAATGCAAGCATAATACATGGTGAAAGAAATAATGACAAACCAAAAAACCCCCCACAAAACCTCTTCATACTGACATTAAGGTAGTAATAGGAACCACAAGTCTGCCTGGGCCAAACTAGATGCATTGAATGCCCTTTTATTTGTATCTTCAAACCAGGTGGTTCAATTAGCACACAGAGTTCTGTGTTCAATTTCCAGCTAATCAGCACAGAATAATATTAAAAAATATATCTATGTCTTGCCAGTACCTTGTTAGTACACAGAACTCCATGTAAAAGCCAGGAAGTAGTAAGTGGGCATAAACTATTGAGACCAAACTCTGTTCAACAGGAGGAGAAAAATCGTATTTAATGGCCTTATTCTGGCCCACTTATTATTTGTCGAAATTTTCCAATGTTTACAGTTGTAAACTCGATGATGCTTAGAAACTCCTGAGAGGTATCTGGATTTTCTCCTTTAGTTAACGAAAGGTTTTCTCTATGGGTTTTAAAGTGAAACCAGAGTCATATAGAACCATAGAATGGCTTTGATTGGGAAGGCCCTTAGAGATTACACAGACCTGCCGTGGGCAGGAACACTGTTCATTAAACAAGGTTGCCCAAAGCCCATAAAACTGGCCTAGAATGCCATCAAAGCAGCCAATCCTCTATTTCACTCCCAGAATTTCCAAATTTCTTTCATCTGCTGAACTGCTCTGACTTATTAGGCTTAACATGTCATTCCTAAAATATTGTGAACATCAATTCTGTGCTTGCTGTCATAAAGACTGGCAGCTCTTCCTACTAAACCATTTCAGATTTTAAATTCTGTGTGTTTTTGTTTACTCTGGTTTTATGCTATAATAATTCACTGGGATTATTGAAAGTCACAGAAGAAAAACATTTGTCATTGAGGACAGGCACAATGAAACTGTAGCAGCAGCCGACTTAGAGACAGCACCCTATTTATAAATCAAACTACATTCTCAACATTCGATCAGCTGCAAATAAAATATGAATATTTACAGATAGTCACATTTTTCAAATATTTACAAATAATTGTTTTTCTAGATTACTTGTCTGGAAAATCAATTTGCCTCCCCGCAAATGCAAAAAAACTCAGAGAGAAGCCTCAGGAAGTTTTGCATATTTATATAAAAACAATCCTAATTTTCAAATAGGAACAAGTGGTAGTTTTCCAAATAGTTTAAGTCATATCTCAAAAGTGTCACAGGTACTTTGGAGCCCCAGAGTGCTAAAAAACACACTAATTCCACTGCAGATCAATGAGAACTATTGTTGCATGTATAGCAGGAAAGAGAAAGATCAAAGAGGGGAAAAAAAGCCATGTTTTTGAGGATTGACTTCCTTCTCTTAACTATGTGTTAAATTGACTTGGGTTAGTAGCAGCTTACAGATAGGTCTAACAAAGAATGCTTTGGCTCTGTTGTGGAAAATTGATTTATTGCCCAGAGAACAATTCTTCTGAGCACAAAGAATATAAAACATATTAAAAATTAGGGGTTAGCAATTGCCTTAGAAGTAAATGGGCAGACATGAGCAGTGTCTTCCTGAGAAATAGTTCAGCCTATGAACAAAGGCAATATAATAAAGCTGTAAGCACTATAGCTAAAGCTATATAGTAAAGCACTGAAGTTTCAAATACAGGGAATTTCACCATTCTGAAGGTCCTAGACCACTATCAAACAGACTGGTCTGCACGAGGACTTATTGCACAGTGAGTCTGGCCTAGTTAAGCCTGTGCCCTTCATGGCACAGCCCATGTGTTTTGGCTATCAACCAGCCAGGCTCCGGCAGGTGCTGCAGAGCACACAGCTCCCTTGGCATCACACAGGCTGAAGGGAATCACCACAAACCTCACCCTATTTTGGGTGGGCAACCACGCCACTCATGGCACCAGCGGGTGCCTCAGTGCAGACACAACCTGTGACATCCTGAATCCATCTCCTTTTCCTATGTAAGAAAGGTTTTGCAAGATTTGTTCAATTTTTACGTATTACTCGAATAACAGATGCATGACCACCTTATCACTGCCTCTGTTGGTTGTATTGATTCTCTCCTGTATGTGAGTTTGATAAGTCAGCTAATGTCCACTGACAGTAAAGCAGCAAAAACTGATTCAGAATGGATGCAACAGCCACTAAATGATTTACAGAGGTGAGGAGACATCTGAAAATGAAAAAGAGAGTTGCTGCCATTCTGTGGCAAAGAAACTATTCTGTGGCAAAGAAACTATTCTGCATTCGGACAGTGAGTGAGTTCCAAATGTATGGAAGATCAATTCTTTTCAACCAGTTGCTCAGTTCCCCTTGAAGACTTCAGTGCTGCAGGATCTGATTAGAAATGGAGACCTGTCTGCGAGAGGGAATGGAAAGCAGTCTGTTGGATGAAGCAGACCCTGGCCGGCCCAAGGAGGCTGCGCAGCTCATCACAATGCCTGGGTGCCTCCCAAGTGGCTGCAGAGTGCAGCACCCCTCAGGGACATGGGCTGTGTGCTGCCAAAAGCTGCATTACAGTGCTGTGAAGGGTCCTGCTCAGCAGTGAGCAGGCAGCTCTGACTACGCAGCACTAGGCTTTTTTTCTGGGGGAATCATCAGGGTATCAATTTGTTTGGGCCAGTGGATCTCAATCATATAGTGCAGAATCACTGTCCTGGGACAGGATGCAAACCATGTAGTAGAGGAACAAGTCTGTTCTGGCGCAGTTGACAGTCTTTGGATGCAGTACTGACCCTAGAATTTCCTTTACAATCATCTCCAATTTAAGGAAGGACAGTGTGTAGGACACTGCTCTAGAAACAGCAATTCATGCTTAGAAGCTTGCAAGTCACAGCTGCAGTGCATGTGGTGTCTTTCCCTCCCCTCTTTACGCTACAGCTTTGAGTGACCCAAAATGAGATAATGGAGTGTCATGATAACATCTATTTTTCATTTTTAAACTCAGAAAAAAAACTATTGTTGTGTCATAGAGGAAGTGGTTTAGCCTCATTCCCTTAGCTGGTTCATCTCCAACAACTTTTGAACCCTCTGACTAGTTTTAAATACATTTGACATAAGAACAGAGGTCTCGGAGGTAAAAAATTCCTTCCAGTTTTGCAAAATCAGCATTCAGCTAGTGAGGAGAACTCCCTGCTCAGGGAAAAGGCAAGGAGGGTTTGATCCCTGGCTGTTTTTTTGGCTTGCTCAGCTCTCAGGAGGCAGCAGCCAGCTGGGTTCCTGGCGTCACAGCCAGGCAGTCAGCACATGCACAGTTACAAACCTGCTGCAAAACACAGTGTTTCTTGCCTGGCTAGACAGCAAACCATGGGCACTTCCCACACTCAGGAATGGGCTGAGGATACTCCCTGTTGGGGAGGGATTGAGCACAGGGTGCATCAGGGATGCGAGAGGGACCTGAGGGGAGATGGAAGAAGTGTACAAAGGAACATAGAAAGGGATGTCAGTATAAGCTCAGAGAAGGCACAACAAGCCCCAAAGAATCTCTCTTTGCTTATGAATTCTATATTGCACATGAGATCACCACTGTAAGGCAGCTGTCTCCGGAAGAGACACACCAGCTGTGTAAGATAATGCTGCACAGAGCCCTACAAAATCTTGGCGTGTATAAAGCAAGGGCAGCTCCTGGACACCTTGTATTAAATACAGGATGTTAAAAAAAAGGAAAACTATATATGAGGAAGAATAATGTTGGTAACCCTAGAAGGTAGCTTTTGAACCAATATTATGACATCAAGCTGGCATGGAGATTTCCCATTGCAAATAGCATTGATCATACTTTTCTTTTTGGAAGACAGGACAAATGAAAGTAGTGGGAATTCATGGTTTCACTGTGTCAGAAGAATGCATATTTCAAGGTCAGGTTGTGATTGCTAGCCTTTTGCATACCACAGGCTTTAAGATTTCACTGTGCCTTTTGAACACAAATCATCTCCAACCTCCATCAGTCCTCTCTTGTGTATTTTTAGCTATGCTTCATCACTAACCTAACTCATAGACTTTGATAAAACACTGATGTGACACCATTTCTTTTTATGTCATGTGCTAATACACACCCACTACAGTTCCTGCAGTCATCAGTGATGCTGTTCCAAGTATTGGGCAGGACTGCCACCCAACTGATTATAAACAGAATTAACAGATACACTCTGAGGGCTAAGTCTGACAAACTCCATTATTACTAGGGCAGTGTGAGGAAGAAAATGCTGCTAACCTTTTTGTCCAGGATATGGGGAGGCTGGATCCAATAACACAAGGAGGATTGCTGAATGTCTGCCAAAGAGCATTTTTCTGAATGACCTGACAGGCCACGATAAATTACATCTTCCTTATTCCAGATAGACACAAGAGCTAAGGAGAGGGAAAACAACGTGTTAGGCATTTCCTCTGCTGCTCACTTTACATAAACTGCTCTCTGTTTTTAGTACTTCAGCAGCTTAACTAAAGAAAGGAGGAGTAAGGGAGGGCATTCTGTTATATTTGTATGCATTGTTATCATTGAAAAATGACTGAATGTAGAGACCAAGGAAACATTTAATTGGTGTTTAGTGAGTTGTATGCTCTGTTCTACTTGGTAGAGCAGAGTGCTAGAGACTGCAGCCAAGTGCAAACAGGCTGGGAAAGGAATAGATACCAAATAAAACCTATTTCTTTTTCCTTGGTAAATTTTTAATTGCATGCCACCATGCTGCAAAGTACAAGTCATGACTGAATAGATGGCAAGAAAGAAACCTTGTGGAAAACTTTAAAGAAGAAATGTCCCTGCCCTGGCAGTCTGTGATACTGTTTTTATACACCTGTACAAAGAGAAAAGGATTAAGTATGCAAAAAAAATTGAAGACTAAAGTAATTTTCTTTCATAATTATTACACATATTTTTGCTTATTCTGCAAATTAAAACATTCTCCTGCCTTATGATCATTTGTACAGACACAAAACTTTCCAATATGATTGTCAATTTCTTGAATGCTTATTGGTAAGTTACATGGAAAATATCTGCAATAAAAGCAAAACTATTTATCAACATGGGGTATGACAGAAAGATGCCAAACTGAGAATAAAAGGAAAACTGTAACAAATTTAGAAACACTTTTTATTACTTTCTCCCTTTAGATTTAGAACAATAATGGAATTGATCACTCTAGTCCTTAATTTAGTGATATTAGGATGATGCTTTAGTTTTCAAAGGAGTTTTGTAAGAAAAGGAATATGTTCTCATGACGTTTAGTGGTTGACTTTAGAATGATTCATTAATGGACAAATGGAACTCCCCCAAACCTGCTTCCACCGCAAGTGCCTTATATAACCTAAAACCAAAACCACATGGATGCATTTGAAAAATTAACTTTCCTTCTGCTGTAAACAATCCACATCTAGAAATCTGCCTCCATCATATTCACTTCAGTGAGACCCCCTGCATTCAACTTAAAACATTTCTGAGCATCTGAAATGGTGTGATGGATACAAAGCAAACAAGTGTTGTACCCAGATAGCTGATGGTGGCTCAGGATTGCCAGTTCAATTGACACAGACAGCAATCACAAAGGGCAGCCAGTTGAAAGCCTGTAATATCATAAGGGAAAACAAAGGGAAATAGGCTAACTGTTCTTATTTAGAAAGGATAGCCTTTGGCAGACAGAGTAATAACATTATTTCAGACTAAAAACGGGGCAGAGGACTGACTGCCAGAGAGGAAACTTAGACAAGTAGAGCTCATACACATTATTACCATTAAAACAGATATTTCAAAACTTATGAAACATTTATTCTAGATAGCCACAATGTGACACAACCTTAACACAACCTCCCCCATCTAATGAATTATGAGAGCAGTCCATCAGCTGACAGTAAACACATGGTCTGGATGCAACCACTAGCTCAGGAAACTTCTAAAGCACCAAGTGTCAGAAGCTGGGTACTGTTCTGCTTTTAGTATTCCCTCCCTAGAGATCCATCACTGCACTCCTTCAGATGTAAGGCCACAGAAATATCGATCTGGTCTGCGATGCTTCATCTCATATGGTGTAAGAAGATGTCAGAAGAAAAGGCTTTGACTTTTCGGCTCAGAGTGCAAAGGAGTGAGATACTCCCTTGCTTCCTCCTAACTTCATATCAGGTATTTTATCAGTCAAACAATCTGGTCACAGAGAATCTGTGTTGTGAGAATGTGATGAAAACACAGAGGACTTAGAAAACATAGCTCTTAATCTTTTAAAATCAGGTGTCATCCCCTGCCTACGAAGTGAAGGAAAGAAAAGGAGAGGAGACAAAATAATACATGAAAGACACCATGTGCATGAGTAAAGAATCATATGGGCACAGCCAAAATCAACTCTAGCATCTTAAAACAAAGAGCTCTGTGGTAATATTATAAATGCTGCTCTCAATTAACCAGTATAGACATACAAAGAGCCTGTACAGGACAGCCATCAGCACACACATCAGCTTGTTGTTGTTATGTAAAGGAAAAAAATAGAGAATAATAAAATATATTAAAAAGGTGACTGTGTAAAACAAAAGCTGCACTATCTAGCTCTAGTTTTCTACCAATGGATGTCCCTTGTCATCAAATGGTAGAAAAGAAATACTGAGAAACTGAGAACTGGGGAAACACTGAGGAACAAAGAGAAGCTGTGGGGGCTGGAAGGAATGGTACATACAATATAAATGTGTACCTATAACCTGTGAATGACATTCCACACCAGGAGCGGAGAGACAATCAAGTAATGGCAGTAGTTCTGACAGGTCTGACAAAAGCTATTTTATGAGACAGAGGAATCCATAAATTAGCTACATTAAAGACTGCATAACAGGAAAAGAGATCACTAACCTTTCTGGTATTTCAGTCTGAATCTAGGCCTCTACCAGTTCATACTGTAATGAACTGTGAATTTCATCACATCAAAAGAAGATGTAAAAACAGCACCTCCAAGTATCATATTAAATAAGCTGCATAGGTTTAAGTGAATATTTAGACTGGCTTAACCATCTTCTCTAAAATGAAGATAATGTTATGCTTACTGATCTTATATGTGCATCTGAGATCTTACTTTCTGTCATAACTTTCCACTCCGTTCTCATACTGGAAAATGACAATTTACTGCTATTTCTCAGGGATTTGTAAGCCCCTCAGATAAATATGTTCTCTTAGTCCTCTTCCAAAAGAAATGCAGCCAGGCAATGACTGCCCACCTATCTGCTCTATATGACTTCTATAGAAATTGGTGAGTATTAATGAAATCTGATACAGAGACAGAATTTTCACAATACTGAGTTCCTATATGTTTCATTAAAAAAAGGTAAGTGAAAAGTTTCAGTGTAAGCTTACTCCCTATTAGTTACCAGAAAACATTTGTGTTTGTACATATGCATGTGCATAATTGAAGGAAAAGCTCAACCAGCAGTAGCTTAACTAGAATTTCTATTTTATTAGAAAGCTGAGTACCCAAATAAGAAATAAAAACAGCCAAGAAAAGATGTTGTCATCTTATTGCAGGGGTTTCATACCTTCTTGGTGTTTCTTATGCACTCCTCAGAGCACTGACTCTTTCCTCACAAAGTAGCCAAGTGGCTCCAAGTCCCTTCACAACCAGCCAACCCACTCTTTCATGGCACTCTTCTTCTCATTGGTTGCAGCTGTGGTCTGTTAAAGTCAGGCCTGTTCCTAATCTTTGCTAGTTGGCCCAGCTGCAACTCCTTAGGGGTAAGATTACTCTCTACACTATCTTTTTTTTCTTATATTTTATCCCCCTACAAAAAGAAACCTCCTTGCTTCATAGAATTTTTTGGCTGAAGTAGACTAACCTGTTTGTTAGTTTGGTTAAGAAAGTTCCACATGTCAAATTATAGTTCAAGAAATTCTTCTTTCAGTGAAAAAGGGTTGTGACAGAAAATTAGATTTTCCACCAAACTAAGTTGAGTGGTCATGGCTCACATATCTTAAAGATGTCTAGGTTTTCAACTGCTGAAAATAAATGCTGCTGACTTTTTGACACAGACTCTGAATTTTTAAGATGAAAGCTAGAGAAAGGGTTAAGCTAAAAAAATTGTGACTAGAATGTCATCTATCCTACACACCCAACTTTGCTGTTACAAGCAACCACATCCCACAAATCCTTTCCATAAATGAATCAAACCCCACTTTAAAACTGTTAGTTTTCTACTGTTTGCTCTTTTCCTTCCAGAATTTAGTTGTCTGATTCTTAGAAATCCCCTATTAATTTCAAGATTAAATTTATTCATAGTGATTAGATCCATTTGTTCTGCTGCCAAAATTGGCCTTTAGTTTAATAGCTTCCTTTCATTCTCAGAGCTTATCTTTCTGGTGTATTTATGGAGAAAATCTTATCTTCTCTCAGCCTTCATTTTTGCTAGGATAAACAAGCCAATCAATTTCATTTGCTTTTTTAAAATGTGTCCTGTATTTTGCCCCAGCCTGCCAGGATATCGTCTTTGCCCCCATTCCAGGCTGAGTTGTTCTTACATGAACACAAATCTCCAAATTATACATAATAATGCAGGTAAGGCCTTACCAGAACCACATACAGGCATCAATTTCCCCTCTCTCTATAAACTCACTGCCTGACTCACAGGAAGGAATGATGGCTTTCCTGTCCATCAGAGTTGTGATATGCTGGCAGTTTCCAATCATCCTATGGTTAGCTCTACACCCCGTTCTTTCTTCTCTGTTGTTTCCAAGTAATAAGTTCAAAGCCCACTGGAGAATTTTCTATTATTATTCATAACTTTAAGATTTGTGTTATTGATGCTTATCCCCTCTCTACTGCTCTAATCCTTAGAACTGTGAGTTTTTCCTGCATGGTATTTCATTTCTTTTCCATATCAGTTTTATCTGCCAGCACTGCAATGTCCTGGATTTAATAACACTTCCTTATGTTTTCTACTGACACCATTAATAAAAGTGTCAAGCAGTATGGAGCTGAACAAGAAGAATTCTCACCAATAACCTGCCTCCAAGACAGCAGTTCAACATTTCCCTTTGCAGTATCCCCATTACCTCAGTCCTTTTCTTCTTTGTCTTCCTGTACAAATTGTCATCTCCTCCAGCTGATAACTCCATAAATGACACTGACTTCCCTTGCCTATCTTATTTCATTATCACTGTGAAGATCAGCAGAGCTAGAGCAATTTTAATATTTTCCTACCTCTGGTGGCAAACAAAACTTGCACTTCCTGCGTCCCTCTTCTTATATTGCAGTACCTTTCATAAAAAGGCTGTTAAAATATTTAAGTGTGTAAAACCTAGCAGAAGGATGCATCTCCGTGGTTTTTTGATTAGTGAATTCCGTCTCCTCCTTTTGACAGAATTTTGGTATTTTCACTGGGAGAGTTTCTGCTGTCAAGGAGCTCCTCTTTGAGGAGCAGCATGGCCTTAACTTTTGGAGCTAAACCTTTTTCTCCATCTCCACATGCAGCAAAACAGCTCCCACAACAAAAATGCAAGCACTCTCCTTCTCTCTGCATTTTTTTCCAACTATAGTAGGTGGCCTATATAAAAGAAGTCATTTTTTCCCCCTACAAACTGCACCTCTCTGAAATCACCTCAGCTAAAACAGCACTAACCTAGCTAACCATGCCCTCTCTGTTGCCACCTTCATCAGCCAATGGCAGAGTGTGACAAGGTCCAGGAGAGTGGAGAAGGAATCCAGGATAATGAACTGTTTTCATCTGCCTGACTTTTTATCTTCAAATGCTTCCATCTCTAATAGTGACAATTTCTTGCACCAACACAGGGTCTTCTATCAATACCTCAGCAAATACCTGCTAACAAAGGGGAATAATAAAAAAAGGAAACAGAGAAATAATTTACATACAGATACCAAAGGCCTTTAAATACTTTAGAGAATCATTCAAAAATCAATCATGAATTGTGACTAGATTTATTTCTGACTTGCCACCCATGCAAGGCCAGAATTGTGCCCACTCTGACCTATTCTAGCCTCTAAAAATATGCTAACATTTTGTCTTTTGCTTTGAAGGTAAAAGACACTCAATCTATAAACCTGGCTTTGCTCAAAGCTTATTTTATCCATAACAAATGTTATTTTATCTATTTTTTATGTCTAATGCAAGATATTTACCTTTTGAATCAAAATTCAGTAGACTTTCCTCTGTATATACCTCTCTAAAGTATAAATACCTTTATAACCTTGTTCACTTATTACCAGCTGAGGCCATTCCTCCTCCAAAGGCTGCAGATCCCAGCACATGCACCAGTGTACCTGTGGTGCTCTCAAAATGGGGACAGCAAACACCTATGGTCTGCAGAGCTGGAGCCCTTTTTTAGTGATGATGGAAGCCTCCAAAAGAACAGAAACCCCAGAAAATAAAAACACTCAAAACCTGCAGATTGGCCATGAAAAGACAACGATCCATCATCTGTTGTGCTGTCGAAGTGGTGTCAGGAACAGCTCCTGGCTCTGTGCATAGAAAGATGCTCCTTCTCTATGCCTGTCCCAGCCTGTACAGCTGGGCCACCTGGCTCACAGCAGATGGCAGATGTGGCCACTGCTATGGCTGAGTGGCTTCACACTTTGCCACTTGTGACCAATGAGTCACAGTTCATAAGAAAATGCAAACACAGCCATGCAGTTATTAGTAATAAATGCTTTGATTTCAACACCAGCCATTCCCCAAACCTTCACAGCTATACTGAAAAAAAAAGAGTTTGGAAAGACAGCACCCCAAAGTTTAGTGTCAGAAGCTGTTCAGCTTTATTCTATCCCCTCTACCCAGTTCTTTACAATGTGCTTTTGTAACTCTGTGACTCTGGAGGGGTGGGACAGGAAACTCATCTTTGCATACTTCTTCACAGAGCTGCTACAAGGAGAAGAGCATCTTTCCTGTTTCCAGCGAGGACAGGAGAAGTAGCAAGCAACAACTAAGCTGACTAATTAAAAAAAACCCAACCTGCTAGAGACATCCAATGTCAGTAATTTCATTCACAATAATTAGCATTTATCAAAATTATACCCAACCAAATTTGGAGTCCTACACCAGGAAATGGTAGATATTATAGTAATAATTTGCTTCAACTATAACAATATTTGCTTTAATGCCAAGTCTTTTTTTTTTTCTTTGCAGACTGTACACACACACAAACAAAAAATCTGGAGACTTATCCTGACCTCACATCTGTATTAAACATGTGTATTTTCCTTCTCATTAAGCTGACTGTTTCTACTTCCTGCCACTATGAGGTCAAGAGATCTACCTTTCTGTGGTCATTTGCAGGAAAAAAAATCTTGTTTCAAGGGTGGATAGAATGTATATTCACCAATCTCAGGCAACAGATAAATAAATAAAGGATCACATAGCTAGAATTTAACCAGGAAGTGTAATTGAACTAGTAAGATCACACTGGGGCATTCAGCTTGAAAGAGTTATTACTAACAGAAGCAAAATGAAATCCAAGAACTCTAGAAAGTTTCTGGGTTTTCCATGGTTAACCACTTATCAACTATTTGCTGCTGTACTTATTTTTCTGGATTGCCTCTTTTATTGTCTGGTTTTGATCTGTCGATGCTGTGGAATTCCTGGTAGACGCCCTCAAGAGCTTTGGGGATTGGATGAACCAAACTAAGAGAAGGGTGAAACTCCAGCTAAACAAATGTTCCTCAAAGTAGAACTTAAAACCAACAAAAACAAAGAAAGAACAAATAGGTCTCAAAGAAGGCTTTTATTAATTTTCTACATAAGAAACCTTGCAATGGGTTCATTTGCAATAATAAACTGCAATGCTTTAGTGCACATCAGATATCAAACATCAAATATGAAAATTGAACTGAAGCCGTAATAAACATAATTATATTGGAACACATCAAAGCAGTCTCATTTGCTAATGAAAACAGAAAATGTTTAAAATTCTCTTTTGTTAGCTGACATGGTTTATTAGCCACATTGTCACATCTGCTATGATTATGCCTGCCCATTAAAACTGCCTGCACTGGGAAATAAACTCTCAGATAACCAAGAAAAAATCAGAAGGTCTGTGGGGAGAGGAATATGGCAAGGGGCTCAAGACAGAGGCAGGAATCCAGAAGGGACCTGAGGTGTGTATCAGCTGCTCTGGGGCTGCTCTGCATAGCCCACAGTGTTGCACAGCTGTGGGATGGGGAGCGAGGGGCAGGCCTGTCCTGCAGGTGATGTTTGGGTTCCATATGTGAAATCACAGTGCACACACATCCAGCTGGACAGCTGTACTCAGATGGGTAAGGGGCTGTGGCCACAGGGCAGGGAAAGTTGTACCACCCAGTCAAAATGTTGATGCAGCGACCGTGAGGCCAGGCTAACCTCAGTAATTACTTCCATCATTACTGTTTAATATTCTGTACCCATGGGAATACTAATGCCCCAGTGCACTGCAAGATGCAATTACCAAATCCATTGTCATGAAAAAACAGTGTAAAGCTGTAGCAGGTGCAGGGCCGGCTATGGCTCCGTGGAGGGATGTTTAGAGATAGGTATTTGCTGAGTCATAGGAATTGAACCAGGAGTCCTCACTCTGGTCCTCCAGGCCTGCTTATCTCCCTGTGACCCCATAGGCTAGTTTCCCTAACCCTTACAATTGGTCAGTTTTCAATCCTCCCTAGCCCTATAAAAGGGGCTGTCTTGGCCCATTTCTTGAGAAGAGCAGCTTCAAGACTCTTCGCAAGACCCTCAGAATAAACCATCGTGGAACCCTTGGCCGCCTTCTCCTCTCTCTTCGTCTGCCTTCCAGAAGCCACGGCCAGCCACAGCCCCTACGAGCAAGCTAAGAGCTGAAATCATAAAAGAGCTGATTTTCACTAAGAGCTGACAATCACTAAGCTTGCTAGGGGTCACGGCTGTGCCGCAGTCTGGCCTAGGGCACCCCAGCCTCCATAGGGCTGAGGTATCCAGCCTTGAGACTGCTTGCCTGGGGCGCTTACCCTACGAGGGATCAGCTATCCGGCTAAGAAGCTAGCCCCGGTGGCTTCATTTTTATTTTACATAAAGCTGGTGGGGGAGGTGTCACTTTTTCTCATGAGGCTTTTTATCGATTGCTTGATTCAAAATATGACTGCAATTTTTTCAAGCAGTCTTACTTTTGGGTGATGGATCCTAAATTTTTTACAATCAATGTGGTGACTGGATGCCAAGTGCCCATGAAGCTACTCTATCACTCCACTCCTCAGCAGGGCAGGAGGGAGACAATATAACAAAATTCTCATAGGGAGAGATAAGCTCCAGGAGAGATCTCACTAATTACTGTCATAGGCAAAATAGACCTGACTTGGGGAAAATTAATATACTGACATTAAAAATCAGAGTAGGGTAATGAAAAAACCACCAAATCTTAAAACTGCTTCCTCGCGCTCCTTCCTTCTTCCTAGGTTCTACACCACTCCTGATTATCTCTACCTCCCCCTACAAGCAGGGCAAGGGGACAGAGACTGGGAGCTGCAATGAGTTCATCACATGTTGTCTTTGGTGCTCCTTGCTCTTCAGTGGCAGGACTCCTCATGCTCTTCACCTTCATGGGGTCCCTTCCACAGGAGACAATCCTCCACAAACTTCTCCAAGCCAAGTCCTTTCCTCAGGCTGCAGTTCTTCTCAAACTGCTCCAGCATGGGTCCCCCCACAGGGTCGCAAGTCCTGCCAGCAAATCCATTTCAGTGTGAGCTCCTCTCTCCATGAGGCCATAGGTTCTGCCAGGAGCCTGCTCCAGCACAGGCTTCCCACAGGCTTCCAGCCTCTTTCAGGCATCAGCCTGCTCTGGTGTGGGTTCCTCAAGTGGCTGCAGGTGGATTTGTGCTCCACCATGGGCCTCCATGGGCTGCAGGGGCACAGCTGCCTCCCCATGGTCTGTACCAGGGGCTGTGGAGGAATCTCTGCTCTGGCACCTGAAGCACCTCCTCCTCCTCCTTCTCCACTGACCTTGGTGTCTGCAAGGCTGCTTTTTCTTGCTTCTCTCTCTGGCTGTAATTGCTGTTGCACAGGTTTTTTCCTCCCTTCCTAAATCTGTTATTCCAGAGGCACTACCACTGTCACTGAGGGACTCAGCACTAACCAGCAGTGGGTCCATCTTGGAGCTGCTTGACATTGGCTCTGTCAGACAGAGGGAAGGGGGTAGGCTCTGGAAGCAAAAACATCATGTGGATATATCCCCTCTGGGCTTCTGCATAAATCTTACCAATAAACACAGTGATGTTAGCCAGCAAAATTCACATATAGCTAGAAATCAAGGCAAAAATCAACTATTCTTTATTTAAACAGAAGTTAGAAAAAAAAAAAAAAAACGTATAAGTTTTCATGTCAGTTATCTATGTACCCACTCTAGATGAATCATTCATACTAAAATTATTTTGAGTCTTTCATATTGCTTCAGAACAAAATTTGAGATCCATTCATGCTGGCAACATTTTATTTTTATTGCTAGTAATGTGGAAGTACTGGTGGCAACAGGTGCCTCTTGTATCAAACTCCCAACTTCTGTCTGTGGACTAAAAGCCATGTTACAAAAGTTAGCTAATTAAGCTTCCCAACCTGCAGCCTCCAAAATCAAAGCCCAGAGAAAGGAGATACCCTGTGACAGGATACAGCAGAAAGCTGTGGCAGATTTTTAGACCTGAAGAAAAATGTAAGGATTTGAAATGCCGTGCTTTAATTATTAGCACAGGAATTCCCACCTATCTGAAATTTTTCAAAGTGCACAACAAAGTACTGGCTTTGTTTATACTCTCTTTAAAGTCTCTTCTCTCTTACTCTAAACATGACTAGCTCCTTATTCACTTCATTACAAAAAATATTAGATTATAATTTTATTTACCTTCCACATCTCTCAAATACTATTTCTAGTTGTCTCAAACAGTAGCAGATGGGATACGACATATGAAGTTCAGCAATCTTTCCAATGTTTTGTTTTTTATGATGAGGAAATGATAGCTTACTGCTCTTGAGCTTCGGGCCTTTTATTTACAAAGCATCCGTGGATCTAATTTTTAAATTAGTACTGACTCACCTTAACACTGTAAATCCATGCAGGGTTTAATCAAAGTTTCCCATTACGGATTTCATCTACGTGCCCAAGATGGCCATTTTGTAAATTCAACCTACTTGTTTGTTTGCTATGTCCCTCAGCAGTGGGTTGAAGTTGCAAACACATACAATCATCTTTGTAGGTGTTAACATACATTGAAGCTCAAGGTCAAACCCTGGATCGTTGAAGCTCAAGTGCAAACCCCATGCATGATGTCAATCACTGCTCAGGCCAAAGTGAATCTTTCTTCTGCATCCAAAGCATTCTGATAAACTCAAAGTAAACATTAAAAAGCTGAAAAGATACTCAGAAGCACATATAGAAATGTTTATTTGTCCAAATATTCTTTTTTTGGGATGGAGAGATTTCTGAACATGAAGGCTGCTGCCTGTATCAAGCCACCAGTAACCTGGTGTAGCATCTCATTTATGGTACAGGATATCATTGAATGCTTCATCAGAAGGCTCAAGAACAGAACATAGAATAAATCACTCATGGGAGAAATTTCTTCAAAATCTCGCAAAGTTAAATTTTGGTTTTTCTCTAGTGAAACATGAAGATTTTTATGATATGCATTTTTCTTTTAAAAAAGTAACAGGTGGTGTACTGCTTTAAAAACACCTGCTTCTTTTGACAACTGGTTTAAAAACCCCTGCTTCTTTTGACAACTAATCCATTTTCATATATTTGAAGAGCTCCATTTCCCTCAGCCTGAAACCTGTTGACTCTTCCAAGACTTTCCATTACCACATTTGGCAATGACTGTCACTGTTACTTTACATTTTTGGACAAACTCCAAATTAAATGAAGGTGTAATTAAAGATGCACAAAGACTCAAGTCGTCGTTAGGCTCCTCTACCAAGAATAGCCGTTAAGTTCTTTTTAAATAAAAATTTTAATTGCAAATGCCCACAGTTGAGATCAGTAAAACCAATGTTCCAAGAACAACATGTGTGAACTCTTGAGATGACATTGTAATACTTTTTGGTCAAATGGTAATTAGGAGATTGAAAAGATGAACTAGTGCTCTTTCTTCTGGACATGCCAGTAATGTCACTATGCAATGATCTAGATCCAACTCTTTTGCATTACACTTAAGCAGAAAAGCATTCACGTTATTTTCTGTACTGAAACCAAAGGATTCTAGAAAAGGAAGGTGCAGAAAGGCTTAGGAGGTAACCTGGTTGCTGAGAATGCAGCTTTCAGCACTCAGTTTCTCTGATTTAAACCTGCCTGACCTGAACTGTTTTGAGGAAGCTAAGAGAGTGCTTGAGCAATATACCAATGCCAAGTTTTGTATTGACTAAGCTAAGCTGCTGGACAAAGTGCTTTTGTTTCCTTATTCTTCTGCATGAACTCTGTCCCAGATGGAAAGACAGCTAGCTAAAATTTCAGCTACAAGTGAGACCTCCAGCAACAGCACATCTGTACAATTAATCCTGCCTATACTTTTGTTGTGGGAGCAATTCCAGATTATAATCTTTGATGCTTTTGGAAGAGAATTACTGTATTGTTGCTGTAGAGATTTCATTTTTCTCTAGCTGGAGTTTTATCTTTTTAAAATAAATTAAGTTTCCTTGTATAGAAGAGCCATGATTAAAATGAAAGGTTGATTCACAGAGGTAGCATGATCATACTGCAATGGAAAGTGAAGTCTGTTGGGATGAGGGTGGAAGCTTAGTGAACTAGGCAATTAGACAGTCTTTTATATAGCTCTGTAACAACCATGTAAACAGGAGAGTGGCCTTAGGAGATTTCCTAAACTACATACTTTTAGTTTTAAAAGGTTTTCTATTTAAAGCCTCCTCAAGGGTACCCAGGAGATTCCATAACACCCTCTACTATTCCTATTTTGAGAGCTGCCCTGTGTTGTTCCTGGACTGAGAACAAAACAATTCAAGTGTGTGAAGATGACCTCAATTAGTGCCATTTCTCCCTGCTTCTTAAGTGGTTTATCTGCCCCTTTCCATGTCCTGACACTCACATCATTATCCTTGAGACTGCTGAGTCCCCTAGGCAGAAATACCCTTCCAAGTTTCTCGGGGTTCATTCGTCTCAACTTGTCCAATCTTCACCTTTCAACACTGAAGTCTTTGGGCAGAAACCCTTTATGCTTCTGTGGGCCATGGTAAAATACAGCCACATCTCTGGATTTATAGAGAGGAAGGGGAGAGCCCTCAGGATATGCAGCAGCCCTAGTGAATAACAATGCTACACATCTCTTAAAACTCATTTTAGTGTCGGGATTGTTCGTTGTTTTTTGTAACTGCATAATAAAGTGTGGCACTTTTTTCTCTGATTAAATAACAATGAAAAAATAAATTTATAGTAAATATAGAGTGATATTTATAGAATATACATAGTTGATGGCTCTAGCATCCATACACATGCACAACAGGAAACGTTGAAAGGGAATCTTATGCAACCCAAAGCAAACTGATGGCAAATCACTGTTTTCAGACCAAAAATCATCTGTACCTGACTTTTTTTTTTCCCCAAGAGAGCAGTTTCAGAGGTCCAGAGGTCAAGCAGCATAGCACATTGATACACAAAGGCGTGTGCCTCGCCAAGGATTGGCTTGCTGCCACTGAATTTCTCACAAGTTACGTTGCCTAAGACAAACCAAAAAAGGAGAAAACAAGCAGATGTCCGTATCACAGGGATTTCCACATGCCTATGGTCCCAGGGCTTGTGGCAGTTTGGTTTATTTATAGCACAGGGATGTAGGTTTTGCTTGCAGGGATCCCCAGGCCAGGAAAAGATTTCAAGTTCCATAAGCTTTGGCACACCCCAGAGTATTCTACAACGAATGGAGCAAGCTCACCAGCCATTTGGTGTAAACATATCTCTTCCATCATTGTTTAACAAACATTCTTTGTGAGGTTCAGCTTCCAAAGACACACAGCAAGAAACATAAAGACAGAGAAAACGCAAGAAAACTAGGAGACTAAAGTGAAGAGAAGCTTAATTGTTCACATACCAAATCCTGTTGGTATCATCTTCATCCCTTCACCTTCTCACTCAGATCAATGAAAAGCAGCACAGACTGCTCAAAAAAAAATTTTACTAAGAGGTATAGGGACAGAGGGTGGATCAAGGGGGTAGACTTTCTTTTCAGGTAGCTTAGTATCAGAAAGGTCAGTCTTCATAATTTGAAAATTACTGTGAAAGGAGGAAAAAGCAACACTACAAATGTTTCAATGCTATCAGTCCATAAGAAATCATTAAAGAACAGATGCCTTTGTTTTCTTGGTTGTATTGCTATCAAATTAGAGCTATTTTTGACAATCAATTATAAATCAAGTAGAGTAAATCTGAAAGGTTTAGAGCTGCAGAGTTAAAAATCAGCCATGGACTTTCCAAGCTTCTTCCTTCTCACCCTTCTAGAAGTACAGCTGGTCTGATTTAGAAATCTGTAATAGTCTGACTTTACTCAGATCTTACTGTTTAAGAAAAAGGAAGTCTGGAATACCAAATAATTTGTGGATTTTAATTTACAACTGAGAAAAGTTTAAAATGGTAAGAAGTTAAATATAGTTCTGTGGAAAAAGAAATTCAGTACATTAATTAAAGATATTCAGAAAAAAAATTTTTTTTTTTCTTTTCTAACTCCCTGTGCCTAGAAGATGTGCTTGCCCATTATATTACTGAACTACATCAGTAAATGTCCCTTCTCTGTTATTATTCCCTCCAGGGTGACTTTGCTGTCTATGACCCTGAAAAAGTGCAAAACTGTGACATTAACAATATGTGACAACCAATTCCACATGTTCAGTTATGTCTTTGTAGAACATTCATCACCTAACTAACTAGAAGGATAAAGAAAGGCCCCAGAAATACAGTCAACACATAGAAGTACAGCAGAAGTACAGCAAAAATTCAAGTCATGGACCTGGCCAACCTTGAGAAGAGCAAACATAACTCAGGTCTTTTGAGCCTGTGGATATCTATGTTTATCTTTTTTTATATACTGGCTGGTCACAAGCAGCAGCTGTTCCCAATCTCCTTTCAGTCCTCTATATTCACATCATATATTATGTAAAATCCTCACAGGTCCTGTGTGTGAATATATCCATCCTCACCAGTGTGAGAGTTACCATGGTTTTCCACCTCTGCAAACTCCATGAACTGAGTGCTGTGGACCTGTGCCATGAAAAAGAGACACACAGGAAACAGCAGCCAGCTCTACATGGGTTTCAGACCTGTATGATCAACCTAAGAGTGGATCTGGCCTCAGAACATGATGTTTTGTCACCAGCAGAAAACAACTAAATAAAATATCACCAAAATATTACTTTTTTTACGGGTAAGTCCTACACTGTGGCTTTATTTATATTGTCACAGAGTAAGACATATTGTACGAATTTTTTATTGTGCCTAGTTCTTCCTTCAGTCATATAAATTCACAAAAAGCACCAAGAAGGCATTAAAAAGGAAAATATTAGATCTTGAACTAAGGTAGAACTTTTCTTCTTTTTTCTAATTTAGCTAAAGTTTGGAAAAAAGTCTTAAATTCTGATATTCAATGTCAACATATTTTTAAAGTCTTCCTGGCTAAGTTCCACTTGCAAAATTTGAAGATAAGCTCACACAACAGAAGGACTTTAGCACTAATTAAAAGGAACACACCTTGACTGGTGTCCCAAATTGCTGTGACATCAGAACTCGTTCAGTAAATTCGTTTAACAATAACTTTTTTTTCTAAAAAACTCATCAGCATGTTTAAGAGAGAATTGTCTACCTTGGCAGTGAGTCATTAGCTAGGTTGGTAACACCCCAGGCAAGAATCCAGTACTGCAGTCAGCAGAAGTGGTGTTCATTTTCAAAAGATTCTGTTTCTTGACCAGGAACGCCACAGAGAGAATTACATATGTACATCACTGGTGTATAATTACTGAAGTTAATCTTCCAGTATAAACAAGCACTTGGTATAAGGGTATAACCATGGAAATTTTTTAAATGGTTCTCCATGTAAGAATCTAGCAAGCAAATGCAAGGTTCTGGTTTTCCTCTGGTTTTGGTATTTCCTGGTGTGTAAAGCACGTTTATCCTCCCTTCAGTGCCAAATAATGATGCACAATGTACTGCAGACTTTCCACTGTCTGTCCTAACATCTGTCTTGACAGGATCTCCACTGCTCCCCCAGGTGTCTCCAATTCTATTCAAAGAAAGGATAGAGAAAAGGAAGAGCTATTTGCCTTAGTCATTGAAACCTTAGTCAAATTTAAACATGCTGTGAAGAACAACTTGCCAGCTTCACAGGCCTATGCTGAATCAGAGTTTATAAAGTTTATGAGGCACCCCTGAAAAATGTTCACCTGATTTGAACATCGTGTTGGATCAGCCCAGTCAGATTGCCTTCCTTTTTCTGATATAATTCTCTGTACTCTCTTCTTTTCTTGTTCTCCTGAACACACTATCTGTTTCACTGCCCTTAATGATGGTTTGCAGAGTTTGCTAAAGGTTAAATCAAAGCCCTTTATAGAAGAATTAAATGAACTTGATTGTGGTAAATAACTGAGCAAATTCTGGGCTGACTTTACTATAGCAGATAGGAGAGGTTTTTGATTGTGTTTTTAAACAACCTTATGGAGAACATTCATTAAAATATCTCCATTTTCAAAATCTTGACTCTTTTTTTCTGGCGATTCCTGCTCTTAGTCCTAAACATCTCAGTCAAGACTACTGTACTTTGGAAAAGGGGTATGTGACTGATAAAAATGAGAGCGGGCTCATGGAACTAAAGTGATTTCAGCTTTTATTATAAGAAAAAGAAAGGCCTAAAGCAAGGCGGCCCACGGGCCGAGCAGCAGGAGCGTTCCTGTCAAGAATGCTGCAACGCCGGCGCTGGGTCTTCTTTTCAGCAGTGATGTAGCGACGTCCCAGATGGAGTGGCACACATTCAGTGGGTCAGAAGCCCCTTTTTATCCTGCTTTTTGTCCCTTTGGATTGGTTTCTTTTTGGATCCTTCATTTGCATCAAGGTTTAAGGCGCTTGATGGGCCCATTTCAGTTCTGTCCAGGCTGGCTCTGTTTCGCTTGGGGGGTGGTGCAATTTACTTAGGTGTGTTATGGCTCATTGAGTACTGTATTTCTTATAACTAGCCTTTTAACCCCTTTTACCATATAATAACCAAGCTAGCAGTACATGCTTAAAGATATATCAACCATTTTACAACAGTTTCTAACCTATTTTTAACATGGCTACAAAACTAAAGACATTTTACTAAAATAAAAACAAAAGAAGAAATGAAAACTTCTTCCTGTTGTGCTTGTTTTGAGAGTCATATTTTAAAGAGACTACCCAAACCTTCTAAGTACTATTTATGCCTATAAAAAAAATGTTAATACCCAGTTATGTACCTTAGCAGCAAAGCAAGTAACTGGATATTTATGTGATGTTCTTTTGCTGTAGGTATTGGGTGTTCTCCTCTCGTTCTGCTCAGGCTTACTGGGCCCTAATAAATCTTTTTTGGGTTATAAAGCAATACTTACACACCAACATATTTCTTATCTACTTTCTTACAAGCTGAATCTCAGAGTGGAACAGAAAATGGTTTTAAGGTAATGTAATTCAGGTTTGCAGGGCCTTTTGTTAGTGTAAGCCACACCTCTGATCATCCCAGCAGTATAGGGAGGGTGCAATGCTGACTCAGTCTCAGTTTCAGACAGAATATGTCCTGAATTGTCACACTAGCTCACAGCTTACAGTGTGGAGGGATTCATAACACAGGTACTCCGATTATGAGCATTGATTAAATGATAATGTATTTAAGAAACAATGCCATACATTTTGTGTTTATGGCAAATGCTACCTACATTGTAGGCAGATCTCAAGTAGGTTGCCAGTAAATTGACTTTCTTGTTGTTCTAGCTTTTGAAGGACAGTCTGTGCAGCATATTAAAAAAAACCCAAAACAAACAAAACACATTAGAGACTGTTGTTAAGGAAATACTGCTGCCTCTGTTTCTAAATTCACTGCCAAATAAACTGTAATCAGATTAGTAAATATTTATCTAGGCTTTAGTTAAAGTTCAAGAGTATATATCCATATCCATGTATTAGTCCAGGGGAAAGACAGGCCCCTGTGCAATAATGTCTCTCTCATTGCGAGTGCTCTCTGAAGTATTTCACATCTAATCTCCAGATCAGAGATTGCCTACATGGAAGGTCAGAACCGATCTTTGCATCATTTCTTCTGCCACTGAAAAAATAGGAATGAAAACATATGTATATTATCTACAATTCAGGAGATTTTGTCCCAGTGCCTGCTCCCTGGAAAGCTGACACCTCCCATTGAAAAGAAAAAGTTTTCAAATAACTTTTTCTGACTTGAAAATTTGAAGATGGAGCCCTCTTTTAAACATGTCTTTTGTGGAAAAATACAATTTTCTAGTTCCAAGTAGCTTTCATTTAGGAATTTTACTGATTATATTTTTAAAGGATAAATGTGATCATATTAGAAATAAAAATAGACATACTTTTAAAATATCACCAATTCCATGTCTGTCCCCCACACTTTGTTTATTTTCAAAGAAGTTTGGGATTTTTTATGTTTCTGGATGAAGGTGGTGTGGGGTTTTTTGTGTTTGGTTAGTTTGATTTTTTGTTGTTGTCTTTTGTTTGGGGTTTTGTTCGTTTTGGTTTGTTTGTTTATTTGTTTTCTTGGGGTTTTTGTGTTGGTTTTGGGGGGTTTGGGGGGGGGTTGATTTGTTTTGTTATTTTCTGGGGGGTGGATGGAATGTTTGAAGACTTACACAAGCAAAAAATGGGGGCTGGAAGCCTACTTCCTTTTTGGTTATAGCCACAGTTCTTCTGCATTTGTGTTTACTTCTATATGTTTCTATGGAAAAAAACCACACAAACAAGTTTCCAGTAAATAAGAAATAAATATGAGTTCAAAATGCTGAAAATACTCCTTTTAGAATACTGTCATGCTTCTTCAGGCTTTTTACATGAGAATTTTGGGATGAGTGCTAAGTAGCAGAAATTCTACAGCTCAAATGACAAAATACTATATATCTCACATCAAACTACAAATATCTGGATGAGATACCAATTCTGTTTGGGGTATTCCATAAAAAAAAAAAAAAAAAGGAAACTTGTTTGATAAGACTTAGGAATTACGTTTGTATTTATTTTTTCAAACCTGTGAAGTAAATGTACAAATTATTTCGCTTTGGCCACATGCCCTCATGCAAGATTGAAAACCAGAAAGTCCTAAGGTCTACCAAAATTTAATAGTACTTTTTAGAAGTCATTAGGAGTTACTTAACAAACATTTCCATAAATTGCAGAATGCCTTGGATTTTTTGGGAATATCTATGTTGTATAATAGTCCCACACTTAAAAAGGTTGTAGTTTAAGCACAACCAGCAGCATCTATATAAGCCAATGTTTATCTGACAGTCATTATTGACATTGTACTTCTATATGCCTGAAGTTTCTCAGGTTTGTTACAGACCACTGGTAAATACAAGTTTTGTTGGTAAGGGCCAGACAAAAGTTCTGAGGAATGAGTTACCCTGAATCCCTCAGATCATTCAGCTTGATCAGAACACAGCAGGCATGGAGAGATCCAGAGCACTGGACAGTGTACTCCTGGTGAAGAACATGCTTTGGAAGACTCGGGTGGTACCTCACCTTGGTGTGTACTGAACATGTGGCTGGGAACTCAGGTCACCAAAAACCCCAGTGCCTCCTTTGGCAGCATCTTCTGTGCTGGGATTTAAGCAACCAGCCTTTAAGGAGTGGCCAGCAGCACGGATGGTCAGGCTTCTCTACATGGACCTGAAATACTCAACAATCCTCAGGCACGTTTGCTGGAACAAGTGAACAGGTGCATTTTCAGCTGGATGACCCTCTTAAAAAAATTAAGTCTGTTCTCTGCAGATTTTATTTTTAAAGCATTAGCTCACAGACTCCTCAGGGGACACAAGAAAAGACAGGACAAGTAGGCTCTTCCCCTCACCACGTGCTCCCTGTGGGAAGTAGCTGTGTCACCTTCTAGCCCAAGCAGCTGCAAGCTGCCGGTATAGCTATACCTTTTTCCTGACAGGAAAAATGTAATTACATTTTTTACTATTCAAGAAGATTTCTGAACCTCTACAAAGCAAATAGTCTGGCTATGTCTGTTGTCTAAAAGAAGACTGGTGCTGCCTACAGGACTGAAAGTCAAGGAAATCTGCAGTATGGAATAATGAAACTGCTTCTTTTAATATGTTGATATAATTGCTTTTCCTTATTTTGGGCTTTATCAACTATATATACAAAAACAGTTTTATGCATAGATTTTATAATAATAAAAAGAAAAGGGAAGGAAGTTCCACACTGGATGAAATTGATAATCTAGCTGGCAGTGAAATTATCACAGCATATAACTTAACAATATTTGATTCCTTTTCAGTCCTTTGTGGTTTGTCCTTGGGCCATATGAAAGCACTGTCCCTGTTTCAAAGACAAGACTGTGGCAAGGGACAGAACAAGGGAATTTTCCAAAGAAATTCAGAACTTCTGTCTCACTAAAACCTCAGTACAGCTATGCCTAGTGACATGTCTGACCTCCTAGTTCATCCTCTTTCCTCCAGACATAAAAGCAAAACTAATTTCTGGGCTCCAGCAGGTCACAGAAGCAGCATGGGGTAAAATCATAGTGTGGAACAAAGAAATAACATCAAACTACACTGTAGGAAAGTTTTACTGTGATATATACACAACAACCCCAAAACAAGCTTATATTAAATGCTCTATCAAACATTCTGTAAAATGAAATTAAATACTTGATTTGAGATTTTTTCCTCACTTCTTTTGAGCACATTCAACACTGTAGTAGAAGAATAGCAGAAGAATAGCAAGCAAGAAAACAGCTACACCTGCCTTGGTATCAGTTCCAAGGCTTTCTCACAAACATCAGGAGTTACTCCACCAGTATCAGTGGAATTAAACTGGCATTAGTATCAGTGTATCTGAGACGATCACTGTGAGTCACGCAGTATTTATTAATTGTGGGTCATTATGGACAGTGATTTACTTGGCATTATCCGTTTCATTGTCTCAGACAATCAAGTACGTAAGAAAAATTCTTATATCTTCTCTAGCCAAAATTATTTGAATGCAGTAAATTGGAATTCTTTTCAGTGTGCTAAAGGTTTAGCATTAATCTTGGTCTTGGTTTTTTCTGATTCCAGAAAATCCTGTTAAAGTATCTTTACAAAAGGGTGCTTGTCAAATTTATCCTGCTAAACATGAGACATTCTAACGAAGCTTCTAATAGAAGTGGCACAGATAATCTTAGGACTACGTTGGCAGTTCTGTAAATTTGCAAGTAGATATCATGAGTGTATTGTCTCCAAGAATTCCTTCAAGCCAAGCAAATCTTGATGACAAATTGTCAAGCAATGAATTCTTTACATAATCCTTGCAATTACAGATTACCTGTGAACCAATTTCTCTGTCTTAGTATGATCATCCTCACTCATCCTTTTCTCATTGACTCTAAAGGTCTAATTTCTTAAATCTGAGAAACTCCAGGTCCTTCCATCTCTATTACATAAAATAGCACAAGGTCAAATAGTATTAAAATAGGTTTCCCTGAATCAATAACATTAATTGTGCATCTCTGTTAAATATCAGGGAAAGTATATGGACTAAGCATGGGATGAGGCATTTCCATTTAAAATTTCCAATCTAAAACAACAGACAATGCTGTCTGAAAAACGTGAGTGACATGATGAAAAAAGTGATGGCACATTTTTGGCTAGCCGCCAAAGTTTTATTTTAAAAGAGAGAAAGCTGGACAGCACATTTTTTCTTTGTGGAGGATCTAATTCTAGTTCTTCAGTAACCTGGATGACTAGACTGTTTTAAAATTTAAATCATCACATTCCTTGCACTGCCCTCAATCAGCTACTCTTTCCCAACCCAACCGTGGATTTAGTGCACTTGACAAAAGATGCACTGGACAAACCTGTTTTCTTTTTTTTTTTTTTCTTTTTTTTCCCATCATTAATTTTCATTCATTAATTTTCATGGTGCTTTCATGAGTCAACCCAATGTTTGGAGTTCTTTTTCTGAAGTTTTCGTTTAGGAATTGAATATTTCCTGGTCTAGGTCAGCCTCAGGTAGGAAGACCTTTGGGGTTTTTTTGCAGGTGGGAGATTTTCCTGACAAAAAATGTGGTTATATTTTTAACACAGAGCTGGTATCAAGCTTGGGACAGATTAATCAGCAGGAAAGAGGGAATGTGTGAGACTAAATGCTCTCTCTCTTTCTCTGTTCCCTTTCCCCTACTCCTGTATTACTGCCATGCTTGATGCTGGCCAATGGAATGGGCTCAAGACCTTCTCATTAACATTAGGGCTGCCTCAGCTCCAGGCAGAATGGAGCTTTTCTCTACAAAAAACAGTAGCAAATTGAGGAGATTTTTCTCTTTTTTCTTACCTTGCCACAAGGGCCCACTAGTGCAGGCATGGGTGGAGTGAGCCAAAGTGAATATTGGGTTGCAGATACAAAAAATTCTGGGATGTAACCCTTCTGTGCAAAATGCAGCAGCTGTGAAGGGCTTTTAGTCCAAAGAACAATAAAGAAATAGGGAATCAAAGCATCAAAGGGATGGTTTCACATTCAGAGAATTAGTCATAGAGCTTGCCACACAGATACTGTAACTTCCCCAGATACCAGAGAAGTAGGTCTTATTTTTCTTCACTACCCCCACAGTGAGGCCATTGGGGCTTTTTCTCCCCCTCTACAAAACCCAGAGATTTCTTGCAGCTTCTGAGCCTCTCTGAGGCAATGTCCACAGATGCCACTTCCTCCTTTAGAGGAGGAACTTGCTACCACACCTGCCCCTGCACAAAGCAGGGATTTGCTCTCAGGTCCCCGGGTGCTCAGCTGCTGGATGGCTTCTAGCAACCAGGTCATGCTGCAGTCCTTCCTCCCCTCCCCCCCATACACACATGCTAACCCATTCCCTAAGACCATTACCCTTCAGTAAATACCAGGGCACACTTCTCATGGCCAAATCCACTCCTGAGCCCTGCTGCAGGCACATCCTCATGTTGTTTTTACAGAGGTGCTGTTTCACGCTGCTTGTGCTGTACTGGAGCTGGTGAGCGCAAGGAGCAGAGGACACCTTGGCACACCACCACACACTGCAGCTGGGCAGCTCCAGCTTGGCAGCAGTAGCAGGAGACTGAACTTTGAAAAAAGGGAAAGCTGGTGTCCAAAGAGAAATCTGTTACAGAAGCCCTCTATCAAAGCTGACAAATGCCTGCTAGGTGTGTTACTTGTCCATTATCCATAATTTCTAGCCTTCTAAGTATCTGGTGGAACTTCCCCCAGACATGACTGTAGCTCTGCTGTCCAGTGGCGTGAAAAGAAGTGGTAGAATTTGACCACACAGGATGTGTTTCAAACACTGCTGCTGCATGTTGCTGGGGATCCTCCATCACTCTCACACCAAATACAGACAAAAGATTCACAAGGCCAGCGAGTCAGCACACCAGACCCCATCCCGCAGTGAGTCAAGATCAATTTAGAGCATCTGGCTCTGCAGCACTGCTCATGACTGCTTCTCCTTTAGTTGAGAAAGTTCTCTGCTGCCCCCTCTCCAAGGTGAAAATCGTAGAATGGATTTGCCTACTATAGCATATCGGGGAAGTACACCAGATTGGAAAGAATGCAAAAGAGTTTTTTTTCTAAGATTTCTGGAGGGGAGAGATTACCTCTTTCATTTCCTGTTACCCCTCATCCTTAAGGAGTGATGATCAAAATCAAATATATGGTATTTGGTGAGCAAATCACTATAGAAAAAAACAACGAGAAATATTTTTTTTTCATTGTCTCAGTGAGCAGCAAAGTCAGTTTTACTTCTGTTAGTGATGATGGCTTGTACCCAAGCTTTCCAGAAAAACTACCTGCTGTAGAAAGATTTGAAAGAATGGTTTCTTTGTGAAGTATCTGGCATGGGGAAAAGGTCTGGAAAGAGAGATCATAAAAGAAAACTTATTTCTGTCCTAATTTTTTTTAAAAGGCTGTAAACATATAATCTTTCTAAGAGTAACATCAAAATCATCCTATTACATTAGTTAAAATACTGTAAAGCCAAATTCAGCTGTAAAGCCTACATATCCAGTTTCTGAATTCTGCAATTTAAGACAAGTTCTCTCTCAAATGCATTGTGAGACCCACAAAAGGAATAACAAATGTTAAATAGGAACCAGTGAGAATATTAATATACAGAGTACTGCCAAACCTTAGGTTAAATAAAATTAATAATAGTACAAAAGTAATTTTAAAAACACATATCTCACCTTGCAGTTTTTTAATTGCCACTTCTATCAGAACTATAATTTGAAGAACATAGTCATGTTTTAGCAGTTACTAGTATCCATAAAATTTTCTTGATACAACTTCTAGCAAAGCATTATAGGAATTCCAAGGATATTAAGAACATGAGTTTCATAAGATTCTTTGTCATCTGTTTTGAACAAATGGAACCTCGCTTAACACAGGAGAAAAAAATTAAAAAGGAGGGGGCAGGGGACCTAAGCCTTTAATAAAAATGCAAATTAAATATCAAACTGTATGGAAATTACATTTCCATTAATTTCCCAACTTTTTACTTTATTCACTTTCTTACTGGTTGGGAGTCAACAATTTCTGATCCTTTACTGCCTCTCTACTAAACAGTTACCAGCCAACAAGGATCTCAAAGGAAAGCTTGCCCACAACTTGAGCACATTCACAGCATCATCTGCTGCTCTTTGACAAGCCCACTACCCCCTTTCTAGACAGCAGGGATCTTCAAGCCTGAGCACAGAAGTATTTGGATGGACTGCAGCAGTGGTTCTTTGGGAATAGAAAACTTAGGAGCTCAGCAACATTTCTGGGTTGAAACAGCCTCACATGAGTTGGACCCACCACACGAATAATAAAAGAAGAAAGAGCACACCTAGGACTTTCCATTTGTCAGGAATGTGATTATTGATAGAAAAGGGCACATAGGGGCACAACTTCTCCACAGCTTTAGGGAAGATATCTATTTTATGTAGAACTGGGAGAAGAGCTACAAGGTATTCATGCTTTCATAGTGCTTCAGGCTCACCCAGGGGATGGGAGGCAGTAACCTCATGCCCTGACACCATATCAGTGTCACTGGATGAGGTATTGATATAGATCCAGGTCTAAAGTAGCAGTTCACCATCTTAACTGCATGAGTTTTCTCTTGTTTTGGCAGCAGAACACTCCTGTTTTGCCAGTTTTACAGATGAGGATACCAGACCTGCTCCAATTTCACTGGGATAATGTGGCAAAACCCCAGCACACTTGGCCAGCTGTCATACCCCACATCTCCTTCAGGCATCCACAGCAGGGGTGAATGAGCAGCTCTTGCTGGGCAGGTGCAGGTCAGCCCTGAAGGGTGCACACAGTGAATAAGATGCAATTAGGACAAATGAATGAGAGGTGTTAGAGGTGCCTCCTGCTCCCTGCAGATGCAAAAGACTCCTGATCTCTGAAGACACACTGCCATTTTTTCAAGGAGGCTGGGTGGCAAGTAGTACATCCTCAAAATGTCCCAAAATGGCATTGTATCACCATAGTCAAGAGAGCCTGGGAAGCCAGAACTAAAATAGCAGTTGACTCAGTAGCCACTCCCTGGGACACATTGTGCCCCACCAACTTGTACCTTATTATTAGAGCATCTGTCCTTGTCTTTTGAGCACATGTCTGAACCTTGCTCACATAACAAAAAGAGCTGTTCTGAGCAATCCCTTTGACACAAATTCCAGGGCTGATTTTGACTTGACTTAGGTGAACTTCAGAGTTTTTGAATATTTATGCAAGTGCTTGAGCTGCATTTTGAAACTCCTGAACTGGGAAAGAGAGGGAAAAAATATCTCTACCGCACCTTAGTAATGGATCTTTATGAATTCAAGCATAAGCACGTGATACATAAACCTGAGGCAACCTTTCTCTAGAGATTTCAATTTCCCTTGAAGTGTCCAATAAATAAATTAAAATAGCTTCAAATGAAATTACTTTAATCACTTATATTATCTCTACAGATTTAGAAAGGAAGGTCCATCAGTTTACCTCCTTTTTTCTATTGTTGCAGTTCCATCAAAAGCTTTTGCTGCCAGGGATCTACTTTAGGATTAATCTGGTTGACATAAAAGTAACCACAAAACTTATGAATATTGCTACCCGTTTTTATATAGGAGGCAATATATAGCAAAGCAAGAGCAACACATTCCATTTGTATTTTCAGCAGATATGAATAGGGCTCCTTTCCTGTACAGAACTATTGTAGTTTGATAAGGCCTCAATTTTTAAAAAAAATCATCCTTCCATTTGTCAAAATAAACATTTTAGACTTCAGTTGTTGAAATGTATCTTGGTACATCCTAGAAAACTAGAAGACTAGTTAGGACTAACACAACTGAAAAAGGAAAGTTCCTCACTATTACCTTTAAGTAAGGAATCCTGTAGTTTCTCTTTTCCAAAGTCTTGGCAGCATCTAGCATGCTCCAGCTCTCTGACTAAGAAATCTCTGCATCATAAGCTAGAAATGTTCTCATCATCTGCTGTTTGCAGAAGATGCTTCTGAAGTTTTGCAGAACCTAAAGCACAAAAGGAGATGGTACGGAAATAAATTTCCTAAACTGGATATGAAATCCTAGAGTAAAGCAATACTGCATATTATCAGCCAAAAAAAGATATGAAAATAATTGGAGTGGTAAAGGGACAAAGGAGACATTCTGGTTCTGTGTTTCTTTTACTTTCCAGCATACACAATGAAACTCCCTGCTGTTAATTCTGGCACCCCCAAATAAACAAACAGGATTTTCAAAACCACTGTCTTTCACCCAAAGTTAATAACAAATGTCTTATTAATGGCTTTGGTAAGAATAGCATTCCACAGAAGGTGTACTTTAAAAGTCCTGTTTAAAAACTAAGACCACAAATTAAGCCAGCTTACAATGAAGGCAGTGTACATCATTGCCTAGTTGGGTAAACATGTCTGCCTGTGCTTATCTCTGATAGCTCAAATGCTAATTTGAGGAAAATGTTACAGATCAGTTTATGCAATCAAACCTTTGTGCTTTTCAGCTGATCACCTGTGCTCATTCAAGGTGCAGTTTGTAAGGCAAGTCATGCATATAAAAGCAGTCTGTTTTTCTGTTTAACAGCTACACAACTCTTTTGGACTCTGGGCACATGGTAGAGATTTTCATATGGTTTTGCCTTTTGGATAACAATAAAAATGAAACTCATTCCTGCTGATATTCCGAGAACTGTGGAGGCTGGCGAGTTTCTGGGTGATGGTGTGCTGCAGCCGACCTCTAGTGGAAGGACCACAGCTCAGGAACACACCAAACAAAGGCAGGAAAACTCGAGAAAATGCACAGCAAAGGCTAGTGAGACCTGAGAGAACAAAGGCACAGCCTCAGAACCAAGATACTGAAAATATGAATGTAAGCGGTTATTAGAGCTTAGCGGGTGTGAGTTGAGCCTTTTTGCTGCTTCCTGTCAAGAGCAAAAATAACACAATCTTATTTTCCATGATGCAAAACACTGACTCATAATAAAATGAGACTTTCTTCCATGCTTTTAAAGACCTTTTTTAATTTTTTTTTTCCTTACCATTGGGGAGTACATTTCAATTACCAGGGAAAGAGGGTCCAATCTCATCAGAGAGTTATTGAGATTCTTAAGGTTATAGTCAATATCAGAGTGAGAAAGCAGAAGCAAGAACTGAGGTTTCAGCTCCTTGGTTTCAGTGTCATGCCAGCGCAGAGTGAAACCATTTTCCTTGTGGTAGGACTGCGAAAAAAAACCATAATAAGACCAGCTGGAGAACATCAACACTTTAAGCAACAAGGGTGCAAGATGTCTGAAAGCAATGCTGTCCCTGCTGTCCCTAAAGTGCCCCTTACTTTTCATCCACACCATGACTTACTTCCCTGGGGTTTTTTATCCTGAAGCAGACGTATGTCAGAGAATAGAATATTATGGCAAGGGAAACCTATGTTGTGTGGATTTTTATTATTTTCATATTTCTTTTAAGAAAGGGCCTTCTGCCAGATCCCAAAAGATAAACAGCTGTTGGAGGTCAAGGCACCTCCACAGTCCTTGGAGGAGTGCCTATCCTCTAGGAAAGGACATCAGCTAACAAATCCTTCTGCCTGAACGTGCCTCCTGCTCAGGTATGTACAACATTCTTCTCACACACACACCTCCCAAATCTTCACATGCCATGAGAACTTCAAGTAGCTTACTATTTCAGGGTTATCACTCCTCTGGTATCTGATTCTGGCACAATGCTGCTATGGCCAGCTTCTGAAACAAGGGTGTTCAGGGGATGGCTGAATCTGGCCTAGTATCAGTGCCGAAGAGTCTGTTGGCATCATAACAACCATTTTTAGAAGAATACTCTTTTCTCCTTCTTCTTTACATCACCTCAGGCTTGCTCAAGACTTTGAACGATACTGGTATTACTTCATCCTTGAAGTGGAAAAACTATTGTGTTACTGTAAGGTTTGCCATATTTTCTTCCCTTTTCTCAGCTCTTTGATGGATATGTTTAACACTGGGGGTTTGGTTGGTTGGTGGTTGCTTTTTGTCTTAGGCCAAACCATAATAAACAGCAGCACAGCACTTCTCCTGCTACTATTTTTCCAGAGACCTTTGAAAGTCTACATAAGTATCAGCTGATTCTTCTTTATCCAGTATTGGTGAGTATTGCTTATGTGTGCAATGATATCAACAGGTAAGACAGAATTTGCTAAAATTCAGCACAACTCTTGGGGTTTACTGGAACTACATGTAATACAATTTTTATCTCATTGTTTAATCAATACAGGGCCATCTGTGTTTTTGTTCCATGCTTTATTTCAGCTTTGTTTTTAATGTCTTGTCTAATCATTCTGTTGTTTCATCTATGATGCTCAGATCTAGATAGCAGGTGAATGACACTTATGATGGTAAGATGAAACTGTTCTTCAAATATTAGATAACCAGATACTGAAGATCAAAATGATCCAGAGCACATCTGAGTTGCTTTTAATACTAATAAGGGTCTATTCCACAGAGTGGCTCAGATGAACTTTGTAATGTTGTAGGTCTTGCTCCCTTCTCTGTACATTATTAGCCCATTGTATCCAAGATCATGGATCATCTCTCATTCTATCCTGCTCATGTAAGAGAAATGTGGCAGGTTCAAGAGGCTGTATATGGGACAAAGCGTTTAACCCTGCTCCTCCTGCCAGGGTAGTGCCATACTCCTGGGGCAGTGCAGCCGTGTCTCCCCATTATGGACCCCTTTTGGGTTAAGGAGTGAAAAATGGCTGCACCAGCACCACCAGTTCGACCAGTCAGAGCCACTAACTAAATTTTACAGACCTCTTACCTGCCCCAGGTAAAGTTGTACTTTCCTCAGCACTGTCCCAATCAATTGTCACTGGTTGGACAGTCCCACTTGGGCCAAGGGCTGTGCCTTCCTCCCCCGTGCCAATCCACAGGTACATCCACTAGGGATTTTTGGTGGAGAAAGGAGACAGGGAGGACAAGTCCCAGCACCTTTTACTTTTTTATCCTCCACTCTGGGCAGCCCACTCATCACCTGCAAGGATGAAGCATAGGCCTGCCTAGTTCCAAGAAGAGAGGGGTTGTACTTTTCCAGAGACAACCCTGTGAACTGCTACAGTTCCACAGTGCTCCTACTCTGTAACAGCATGGGTTACATCCCAGGTTTTAAACACTCCGCAACAAGAATGCTGCTTTGCTTGCTAAGTACCACTCACATGAGTAATTCTATGTAAACAATTCCCTCCCTTCCTTCAAAAGGAAAGAGAACTTGAGAATAGCCACAAGCAGATACTCCTAGATACCCAGTTCCAATAGTGAATCTTGCTGAGCAGCTAATTCTGATCATAAGCAGACAGTTTAGACTGAAAATCTAGAGACTCCTAGAGATACTTCAGCATAAGTCTTTAAACAAGAGCCTTCTTCTCTTAGTTTATCCAGAAACAGGCCACCCACAGAAATATTTGAAATAATATTGCTGCAGAAAATTGGAAATATGGGTTTCAGGGTTTGGCATAATTGAGACAACATCTTGGCTTCTCCATCAAGTTGGTTCCACAAATATCCTTCTGAACTGCCTGTGTCTGCAGTTCAAGACACAGTAAGTCCAGAGGAGCAACCACTGCAGATTCAGGGCTCCAGACTCTGGAACCTGAGCACCAGGTTTCCAGGATTCCTGCTGACTTTAAAATCCACACTCCAGATTTCTCAAGCA